>NC_087346.1:122590000-123215000 GCF_030014295.1 Loxodonta africana
GAAAAGTGGGATGCAGAACTCATACTCACGTAAAGAGACCAGACTTAATGGTCTGACTAAGACTAGAGGAATTCCAGAAGACATGGCCTCTGGACCTTCTGTTAACCCAGAACTAAAACCGTTCCTGAAGTCAACTCTTCAGACAAAGATTAGACTGGACTATAAGACCTAAGGAGCCCTGGTGGCGAAGTGGTTAAGACCTCAGGTTGCTAACCAAAAAGTTAGTAGTTCGAATCCACCTTGGAAACCCTATAGGGCAGTTCTACTCTGTCCTATAGGGTCGCTATGAGTCGGAATCAACTCAACAGCACACGACAATGACATAAGACATAAAATGATATTCATGAAGAGTGTGCTTCTTAGTTCAAGTTCAAGTAGATACACGTGACTAAATGGGCAGCTCCTGTCCGGAGGCAGAATGAGAAGTCAGAAAGGGATAGCTGCTGGTTGAATGGACACGGGAAATCTGGGGTGGCAAAGGGGAGTGTGCTGTCACATTATAGAGATAGCAGCTAGGTTCACATAACAATGTGTCTGTAAGTTTTTGAATGAGAAACTAACTTGAGCTGTAAACTTTCACCTAAAGCACAATAGAAAAAATAAAAAAAAAAAAGAAGAGATTCCAGAGCAGCAACTAAACTTTACCAAAAAAATACCAAACCCAGTGCCATCGAGTTGATTCTGACTCATAGCAACCCTAGATATTATATATTCAACATGTGCAAAGAAGGCCAGGTCAATCATTGCATCAAAAAATACAAGGAAAATCTCCTAGTATTTTTGTAAATTAATTTCAGTGCACACATGTTTAGCTTTAGGGCCTAAATGATTGGGAATGTGAAATAAATCCCTGCTAAAAAATAGTGATCTGTTCAATGAATTTGTCATTCTGTCGGATAAAGGATTAAGGGACTGTTCTTGATTTAGTCTAGGGAATGTTTGTAAGCCCTTCCTTTGGAAAAGCGTTCATTTTGCTTAAAGCTACACTTGGTAAATGATGCCCGATAAGGCAATACACTCTAAGTTCATGGAAATTATTCCAAGTGTTGATAGAAAAGGAGAGAACACCCACTGAAAAGTATGCATTCCATGATTTGGGGAGCATATTAAGGGGGAAAAGATGAAAGGGGACCCAAACCCGTGTTATTACTTTTGTTGTTGGATTTGTTAATTCAGCTATTAGACTTTAATTAAATGCAGCAAATGTTTATTGACTGCTCTCTGTGTTGAAAATACTGTTGGATATACAGTATCACTGAGGATACACAGATAATTAATATGGAAACCTTTCATCATGGATGAACTCAATGTAAACAAAAGTTTGTAACACAAATGACGAAGTGGAATGTGTGAAGTTGCATGGAATGGAGTGAAAAAAAAAAAAGCATTGAAGGCTATATGGCTAAGGCCATTTTAGGAAATTCAAAGTAAATTCCAGTTCAATCCTCTGAATGCTTTGGGAGCTTAAGGAGCTATAGAGGATAATTCCAAATTTGACAGAGTTTCAATGGCCCTGAAAAATTTTGACTTGAGTTGGCTAGCGGCAGCCAGGACTGTACAGTTTGTGTGTAGGCTTGCACATGTAGAGTGTGTATGTGTGTAGCGTGTGGATGTGTGTCTGATAGGGAAAGAGAACAAAAGAGCCAGAGAAAGCCAGATACAGAGACTCACTCTAGTGACATGTACGCAAAAAGAATGTTTCAGTTGTATTGTAAAATAGACTTAAGCCTTATAACATTTGATTCACAGTTTTAGCAACTATAATTCAGGCGTATGCAGCAGGAATCTAAGAAGTCATTTAAATATATGACTCCTGTGTTTAAAAATAATCAGTGGGGTTGAAAAGTCTCTATAATTTATATGCCTTTAAACGCAGATGTGAGATCTTCAGTAAGCAACAAAAACTATTTGTGACACGTACGTTTATTCTCTTTGATTATATTTACATTTGCTATAAAAGAGAGCTTCACAGAATAAAAAAGTACAAACCACTAGCAATTACTTTGTGTTTGAGGTAAGGGAGGGAAACAGGATTCATGTCCGTGACACTTCAGACAAGCACAGCAATTCATTCCTCTGTTGCCTTTGACCTTGGAACATGTTACGTTTTACTCCTCTGTAGCTGAGAAGGCATAACATTTATTAGCTGAGTATTAGGCACCATTGTTACCAGTAATTACCTTTGATGGTAAATCTCGATAATAATGCTCAGCTTTAAAATGAATTAAAAGTTGCTGTTGTTTTTCTCTGGAGTCTGACTTGTCAGGAGGAAAAGGAAAATAGTAGCTCTCATATGCTGAAAGAAAACAAATGTTTAAACTGTGAATAATCTATTATTGAAGCAAAGCTAAATCATTACAATATTATTTTTGGCCTCAATTCAATATCCTAGATTAGAAAGAACTTAATTTTTATAATCAAGCAAAAGAACTTACTGTGTTCTAGCTACATAGTTACGTATTTGAGTTGCTCATTTTTTTTTAAATCAAATATTAATATTCTCATGAGACAAAAGATAATAATTTAGGCAATGAATGTGTCAGGGCTTTGGATAGATTAGATAGATAGATGGATAGATAGATAGATAGATAGATAGATGATAGATAGATAGATAGATGGATAGACGGACGGACGGACAGAAGGATGGATACATAGATAGATATAGATATGTATATAGATAAAGCATAGATACCTCATCTCCTTTTATCTTCTTTATTTTTGTAATTGCTGGGCTAGGACCCCAATTTGATTTTGGCCTGCAAGAACTCTAATTTTGTGCATATAACAAAAGAAAAAAAAAAACAAAAACGTATGTCTACATGACTGCATATCAGTTTGAGAGCTGTCAGGCTTTTCTGAAAAGGTAATTAATAATTCTTGAAAAACAGAAAGCTCATCCATGGGCATTAGGTCTCAGAAGTGTAGACTGAGGTGTAAGACCAAAAAAAAAAAAAAAAATCTATGGAAACTTATACAGCTACAGACTTCCTGCCTGATCTGGCACCCTGAAGCCCTGAAAAGACAGGTTTCCTGTCTGCCTAGTGACAGGAGATGAGAACCCCAAGGCAAACATTTTGTGTAGAAAATAAAGACAAGGCTTTTGAAAGTGACTTTCATGCAGAAGGTAATGCTGCATAAAAAGTTACGTGCCTCATAAGTCTTTATATCCTCTTAAGTATATAGGCCGTACTTTGTTCTGAACTGCAACCGTGGGTTACGAAAATTGTATTTCCTTTTCTAAAATTAACATTTCTTTTCACCCCCTTGTCATCTTCAGTGTAAAACATTTACATAAATAGAATAAAATAAAGGAAAAAAATAGAAACCACAAAATATTCTACCACTCTGTTATACACACCATTATTATTTTAGCGATTCTACTTTTGTATGTCTCTCTATATGTACACGAAATATCATATTATCCTATATTTTATGGTTATAATTTATTTTGCAAATTTTACAGATTTTTTTTCTTTGAACTTCCTCCCAAACTCCTCTTTAAGCTATCAATGTTTCATGAATCTTTCCAGGGCCTCTTCTAGTCACCTATAAAACAAAAACATTTTGCTGTTGTTGTTAGGTGCCATCTAATCAGTTCCAACTCATAGTGACGCTATGTACAGCTGAACGAAACACTGCCTGGTTCTATATCCATCCTCACTATCCTTGTTATGTTTGAGCCCATTGCTGCAGCCACTGTGTCAGTTCATCTAGTTGAGGGTCTTCCTCTTTTTCACCACCTCTTTACTTTACAAGCATGATGCCCTTCTCCAGGGACTGGCCCCTACTGAAAACATGTCCAAAGTATGTGAGACGCGGTCTTGTCATCCTAGCTTCCAAGGAGCACTCTGGCTGTATTTCTTCCAAGACAGTCTTGCTCTTCTGGCAGTCCATGGTATAGTCAATATTCTTTCACCGAAACCATAATTCAAAGGCATCAATTCTTCTTTGGTTTTCCTCATTCAGTGTCCAGTTCTTCCATGCATATGAGGTGGTTGAAAATACCATGGCTTGGGTCAGAAACACCTTAGTCCTCTAAGTGGTATCTTTGCTTTTTAAAGCTGTAAAGAAGTCTTTTGCAGCAGGTTTGCCCACTGCAATATGTCCTTTGATTTCATGACTGCTGCTTCCATGGGCGTTGATTGTAAATCCAAGTAAAATGAAACCCTTGACAACATCAATTTTTTCTCCATTTATCATGATGTTGTTTATTGGTGCAATTGTGAGGAGTTTTTTTTTTTTTTATGTTGAGATGTAATCGTACTGAAGGCTACAGTCTTTGATCTTTATCTGTAAATGCTCAAGGCCTCTTTGCTTTCAGCAAGCAAGGTTGTGTTATCTGCATATCACAGGTTGCTAATGAGTCTTCTATCAATCTTGATGATACATTCTTCTTCACACAGTGCAGCTCCTCAGATTATTTACTCAACATAAAGACTGAATAAGTATGGTAAAAGGATGCAACATTGATGTAGACATTTCTTGATTTTAAGCCTTGTTGTTGGAAAGACTGTCTCTTGGTCTATGCATAGGTTCCTCTTGGACACAATTAAATGTTATGGAATTTCCATTCTTCACAATATTGTCCATAATTTGTTATGATCTATGCAGTCAAAGCCTTTGCATAGTAAATAAAACACAGGGAAACATCGTTCTGGGATTCTTTGCTTTCAACCAAGATCCATCTGACAGCAGCAATTTTATCCCTTGTTCTACATCCTTTTCTGAATCCAGCTTGAATTTCTGGCAGTTTCTTGTCAATGTACTGCTGCAAATACTTTTGAATGATCTTCAGCAAAATTTTACTTGTGTGTAATATTAATGACATTGTTCAATAATTTCCACATTTTGTTGAATTGCATTTCTTTGGAATGGGCACAAATATGGATCTCTTGCAATGGGTTGGCCTGGTTACTGTCTTCCAAATTTCTTGGCATAGACGAATGAATACTTCTACCGCTGCATCCGTTTGGTGAAACATCTCAGTTGGTATCCTGTCAAATCCTGGAGCCTTGTTTTGTGCTAATGATGTCTTCAGGACAGCTTGGACTTCTCCCTTCAGTTCCATTGGTTCTTGATCATATGCTACCTTCTGCAATGGTTGAACATCAGCCGGTTCTTTTGGTACCAGGACTCTATATTCCTTCCATCTACTTTTGATGCTTCCTGTGTCATTTGATATTTTGTCCTTAGAATCCTTCAAAATTGCAATTTGAGGTTTGAATTTTTTCTTTAGTTCTTTCAGCTTGAGAAGTGCTGAGTGTGTTATTTCCTTTTGGTTTTCTAACTCCGGGTCTTTGTACATTTCATTATAATATTTTACTTTGTCTTGTTGAGCTGCACCTTTGAAGTCTTCTGTTCAGCTCTTTTACTTCATCATTTTTTTTTTCGCTTTACCTACTCTACATTCAAGAGCAAGCTTCAGAATCTCTTTTGACATACATTTTGGTCTTTTCATTCTCTCCTGTCTTTCTAATGATCTTTTGCTTTCTTCATGTATGATATCCTTGATGTCTTCCAACTCGTCTGGTCTTTAGTCATTAGTGTTCAGTGTGTCAAATCTGTTCTTGAGATGGTCTCCAAATTCAGGTTGGATATGCTCAAGTTTGTATTTTGGATCTCATGAACTTGGACTTGTTTAAATTTTCTTCAGCTTCAACTTGACTTGCATATGAGCGATTGATGGTGTGTTCCGCAGTTGATCCTTTGCCTTCTTCTGACTGATGATATTGAGCTTTTCCATAGTCTGTTTCCACAGATGTACTCGATTTGATTCCGGTGTTTTCCATCCCATGAGGTCCACGTGTATAATCACCATTTATGTTGGTAAAAAAAGGTATTTGCTGTGAAGAAGTTGTTGGTCTTGCAAAGTTCTATCATGTGATCTCCGGTGTATGTCTATCACTAAGGCCATAATTTCCAACTACCAGACCTTCCTCATTTCCAACTTTTGCATTCCAATTGCCAATAATTATCAATGCATCTTGCTTGCGTGTTCGATCAATTTGGGGCTGCAGAAGTTAGTAAATATCTTCAATTTCCTCATCTTTGGTGTTAGTGTTTGATACCTAAATAATGTTCATATTAACTGCTCTTCCTTGTAGGTGTATGGATATTATCCTGTCACTGACAGCATTGTACTTCAGGATAGATCTTGAAATGTTCCTTTTGACTATGAATGTGATGCCATTCCTCTTCAATTTGTCATTCCTGGCATAGTAGTCCATAAAAAATACGATTGTCTAATTCAAAATGGCCAGTACCAGTCCATTTCAGCTCTCTAATGCCTAGGATATTGATCTTTATGTGGTTCATATCATTTCTGATAACTTCTAATTTTCCTAGATTCATACTTCCTGTAGTCCACCTTCTATTTATTAATGGATGTTTGTAGCTGTTTCTTCTCATTTTGAGGCATGCCACTTCAGCAAATGAAGGTCCTGAAAGCTTGACTCTATCCATGTCATTAAGGTCGACTCTACTTTTAAGGAGGTAGCTCTTCCCCAGTCATAGTCTCAGTGCCTTCCAACCTGAGGGGCTCATCTTCTGACACTACATCAGACAGTACTACACTGCTATTCATAAGGTTTTCACTGGCCAATTTTCTAGAAGTAGACTGCCCAGTCCTTCCTATTCTGTCTTAGTCTGGGAGTTCTGCTAAAACCTGTCTACTAATGGTGGCCCTGCTGCTATTTGGAATACTGGTGCCAAAACTTGTGGTATCACAGTAGCACGCAAGCCTCCACAGTATGGCAAAATGACAGACCTGTGATGGAAAACATAAATACACAGAACTTTGATTTTTTTTTTAAAAAAAAACATGTGGTTCACATTATACACACTGCTTCCTTGCTCTCTTCCCTCAGTCACTAAAACCAACCCAGTTGACAATGAGTTGCTTCTGACTCATGGAGGCTCCATGTGTGTCAGAGTAGAACTGTGCTCCAAAGGGTTTTCAATTGTTTTTTTGGGAGAAGATCACCAGGTCTTTCTTCCAAGGTACCTCTGGGTAGACTGAACCTCTAACCTTTGGTTGGCAATTGAGCATGTTAATCATTTGCGCCATCCAGGGACACTACCTCAATCACAACTCTTAGAAATCTCTTCAAATCAGTATAAATTTAATGCAGTCTACTTAATGTTATTGCTGAATCTCAATTTATTCAACCATTCCCATATTGATGGACATTTACTGTGCTTCTAATGTTTTGTAATTACAAAAGATGTTGCAATAAGCCTTTGTAGTAAATATCCTAAGGTACATGTAATTTTATGGGGGAGATCTGGCATTTTTAATTGAAATACATATTGCTAATTTGTATTCCAAAAATTACTGTAAATTATGATTCCTTTGAACAAATCTAATAACCTCAGAAATAACCCAGTACTTTAAATCCCCTGAATTTTTGAAATTCTTACTTTTTTCAAAATTTCCAAGAGTTTTCAGAACTATATTGTCTATTTTTTTTAATACTATTGAGCAAAATTTTTAAATGAGCAGAGTGCTTTACTATAATCTTTGTATTGCATTCTCTTTTTCCTTTTTCTCCTGTCTACGTATTTATTGCTCATGCTATCTCTTTCAACTCAAGTACAATCCTTAAATGCTATCAAAGTGTTCCCATAAAGTCAACTACTGTTCCCACAAGCTCAACTCTTCCACTCTCTCTAAAACAAAGATGTCTTGTGCACTGCTCTAGTAAGGCTTTTTTTTTAATTTATCAGGACTATTTTTTTTTTTTTAATAACATTTTATTGCATGTTTGGTGAAAGTTGGCTCAGCAAATTCTGTTCCTATTTAACAATTTCTACACAGATTGTTCAGTGGCATTAGTTACTTTTTAAAAATGTGTCAACATTCTCTTTAATTGTGTTCTGGTTGTTCAGTTTCCAGTACTCTAGTTTCCCTGCCCCCTTATTTTTTCATCTTTACTTTAGAGTAATTGTTGACCTTTTCAATAAGACTTTTGAAGTCAACACAAGATAATCTGACAAACATTCTAACCAGGGCATTATATAACAAACATGGATGAATAGTAGAATTCCAAATAACTGAAAAGAGAATACCCTATGGATATTATCAGCCCAGACAGATGCCCAGATGTCAAATTGCACTTCCATATGCTCTCTAATGTTGACTTCAAATTTATTTATTTATTTGCAATAGATCATTGAATTTTTTTCTTTCTCTTTTTTTTTTGGTATGAAGAAACCTGTGTAAACTGGCTTAAAACACATTTGTTTCACTTAGTAAATTTAAATTATCAGAAGAAAAGGTATCCACTCCCATTACAAATAACTCAAAAAAAACTCATTGCCTTCGAATCAGTTCTGACTTATAGTGACCCTATAGAACCTAGTAGAAACCGCACAGGGTTTCCAAGGCTGTAAACTTTGAAGAAGCAGACTGCCACATCTTTCTCCTGCAGAGCAGCTGGTAGGTTTGAACCACTGACCTTTTGTTTAGCAGCTGAGTGCTTAACCACTACACCGCCATGGCTCCTGCCCTTTGCAGATGATGATTATAAAATGGAATGAGGATAACAAAGTCATTAAGCCCTAAAGTTTGTTACGGCTAAAGAGTTATTTTGTGTGGCATTTTTCAAGGAGGAAAATTTA
The DNA here is from genome assembly GCF_030014295.1 of Loxodonta africana. NCBI lineage: Eukaryota > Metazoa > Chordata > Mammalia > Proboscidea > Elephantidae > Loxodonta > Loxodonta africana. The sequence goes on from NC_087346.1 coordinate 122,598,620, forward strand.
GGTGCTTATGGGAAAAAGGACACAACTGGTTTCTACAGGTCAGAGAGGAAGAAAAGAAACATGAACAGTTAGTTAGGGGCACCGAAATGCTAAGCAGGTAACTATACTCTTTTTTATCAATATGGCAACCAGATCCTGGCTGGAATACAATATCACTAATTTTCCCCAGTCATTAAGTGCTAAGAAGATTCGTACACTAAATTTTGGAGGCGGTAGATGATTTTCTGTTTCTCCTGGCTGTCACATTTATTTTGCTGGATTTGGGAAAGCCTAAATCTTTGCAAGTATATTCCACAGGGAAGCAAGGTGGCCATTCAAAGGGCTGGAATTTTTCTTAGAAAACTAGTGTTCAGGTTTCTGCTCTGTTACTTATATATTATGGGGTGTTGAGCTTAGATAACTGCTCTCTCCTCCTATTTCTTTAGACATCAAATAGGTATGCTACTGCTGCTGCTATTGCTTACTGCATCATATTCTTGAAAGGATAACATTACAAAGAATGTGAAAATAACATTATCTAAATATTGGCTATATTTCAGTTGTTAACAGTATACATGATGGAGACCTTTAGCACAAGATTTATATCAAATTTTTAAGCAGAAAGCTTAAAAAAAAATACTGTTGTAGACAGACTTTAAGGTGGCTCCCATGATACCAACCTCCTGTTATCCACATCGTTTTGCAATCCCTTCCTGTTGAGAGTGAGTGGGACCTGTCACTTGCTTCTAACCAATGGAAAATAACAAAGGTGACAGGATGTCGCCTCTATCATTGTGTTATGTTAAATAAGACTCTGTTTAGCTAACAAACACACTCTCGATTCTGTCTTTCTTCATTGTTGGCTTTGAAGAGGCAAGTTACCATGAATTCTCCAGCTGAGAGGAAGTGAATTCTGCCAGCCACCTGACCAAGCACGGAAATGGATCCATCACCAACTGAGCCTTCAGATGAGAACCAGCCCTGATCATCACCTTGATTGCAGTTTTGCAGGGAACCCAGTTAAGCAGTGCTCCAACTCTTGATCCAAGGAAACCTACGGAAGAGTAAAGATGTATCATTTATAAGGCATTAAATTTGTGGTAATTTGTTTTGCAGTATAGAAAAATAGTACAGGGAACTTTTCTCTACAATGCATCAGAGAATACCTCTTGACAACTGCCATCTTTTAGCCTAAGCTCTGTCTGGCATGAATGTTAACTTTAGAAGAATGATATATCTGCAAACCCTGGTGGCATAGTGGTTGAGTTTGGCTGCTAACCAAAAGGTCGGCATTTTGAATTCACCAGGCGCTTCTTGGAAACCCTATGGGGCAGTTCCACTCTGTCCTATAGGGTCACTATGAGTCATAATCGACACAGTGGCAAAAGGCTTAGTTTTAGAAATATGCAAAAACGTCAACAGAGTAACTGGATATAGGCTTTTTAATGAGGAGTTAAGTAGGACTTAAATATTGATTAGAGTTCTGTGGCTGCATTTTTTAATTTAGAGACAGTGCCAGTAGAAGAAAATTCAGCACAGTTTCAACTGCAATGGGGCTGGGACTGGAAATGAGGGTTATTATTTGTATCTCATAACACGGACAATCAGAAGCTAGGTCAGAGTTGGCATTCTTCTCCCTTTGATTACAGTTTTAAATGACTAGTGAAAAGTTATTTAACCATTATAGAGAGAACTTTTTATCCCCTGACCTAGTTTAGTGACAGAAAGCTACAGGGAGCAATCAGGACTTTAAGCAATTGCATAAATATTCATTTAAATCCAACACACAATTATCAAGCCGCTACTAACATTATAAACCACCACAATGAGTTAAGAGCTTGGAGGTACATTTTAAAATATCAGCTTAAATGTCACCTTCTCAGTCAAGCCTTATGCATCTATCCAGTACAATCCAGTCTCTCAAAAGCGCGACATCCTATTTTTATTATAATGTATTATTCAGGCACTTTTCAATTATTACCTGGAATTTGATATTTTTCTTATAAATATTTATTTTTCTGTCTTCCCCTCCCCCCAAAAGAATGAAGTCTCCCTGAAAGAAGATTCCTTGTCTGTTGGGCTCAAGTAAATTAATGAAGATCAGCCCACAGAAAACAAACATGGAACCTGCCCCAAAGTGAGTTACAAAGAGACCTGTTGCCATTGAGTTGACTTCTACTCATAGCGACCCTATAGGACAGGGTAGAACTGCCCCATAGAGTTTCCAAGAAGCACCTGGTGGATTCAAATTGCTGGCATTTTGGTTAGCAGCCGCAGCACTTAACCACTACACCACCAGGGTTTCCATGCAAAGAGACGGGATACTGATTCCCATGATGGAATGTTCACAGTTAGCCGGCATAATAAGTAGTGAGTTTTCCTGACATTCGTATTATTGCCTCATCTGAAAATGCTGTTCACACTTCTCATCTCCAAAGCCTGTATATTTACAAAGGTCCAGCATATACACAAACTTTTTATCAATACGTTTGGCTGCTCTCCTCACCTTTTGATGAAACCAGCCTATTTCCTTGTTTATCCTGAAAATACTCGTGGGATGCCTGCCTTGTCCCAGGCGTTGTTTTAGGGGTTGAGGATATATTGATGAACTTGGGGCTACAGCATAGTGGGTGAAGCCAGCTATTACTTGAACAATCACGCAAGTAAACATATAATTACAAACAATTATGAACACTAAGTAAGGAACGCATTGAGAGTTCATAACCATTTAGTGGGGAAACTTAAATTTCCGTTGGGTTGGGATGCCAAGAAAGGTTTTATTGAGAAAATGGAACATCCGAGCCCAGATCTGAACATGAATTATAGTTAACTGAGGTGGAGTTTGGAAACGGGGTTTAAGCAAATTCTGGGCAACAGAAATAGAATGTTCAAAGGCCTGGATGTGAGTTGGAGCTTGAAGAACTGAAAGGAAAGGGGGCACACAGAGCAGAAAAAAAAAAAAGCCAATCTGCTATCTTATAATTTATGCTTTCTGTGTCTCAATTAAGAAATCCTTCTTTAAAATCTGATGTTAGAGATCCTTCAATGTTTTATTCTAAAAGCATTATAGGCTTTCTTTTCTTTTTCTGTTCTTCCTTCCTTCTTCCTCCCTCACTCCTTCCTTCTTTTCTTTCTTTCTTCTTTCTCTTTTCAACATTTAGGCCACTACTCCATCTGGAATGAATTTTTAAATTTGATATGAAGGGAAGTTATTTATTATTTTTCTTTTGGATATGGGAAGCTAGTTTACTTGGTGGCATTTATTGACGAGTTCATCTTTTACCCCTGATTTGCAGTGACATTTTTGATGTGTGTGTTCCATAAATAATATCTCTGTATAATCTCTCTCTCTCCATATATTCCATTTTAATATCTATATATAATATAACATCTGTATATAAGCATGTGTCTAGAGTTTCTGTTTAATTCCATTGCCCATTCTGAATATAAATATTCTAATTTTAGTTGTTTTATGTAACTTTAGACTAAATCTTGATATTTGTTTAAGAAAAATTGCTCTTTTATTCTACTTCAAAATTGACTTGGCTGAGATGGCTCTTTCATGTATATTTAGGAATAAAGTATCCCTTGGGCCATTGTTGCTTAGTGACAGCACTGGGCATGTTCTTTTAGTTCCTGTGACTATGTGAATAGAGTCCATTCTTAGAACAACTCACTTTGTCAAAAAAAAGCTCTATTTAAGTGATTAAGCAACTTGTACTGCAAAGAGAAAACACACATTTTGAAAAATTATCTGGGGAATGTCAACAAAAATAATTTATATACTGGCCCATAAGAAACCTCACTTGTTACCTGAAAGTATAAATTTCAGAACTTATAGCTCCAATTAAAATTAAGAGACAAAAATTAAACTTTAAAATATATGGAAATGTCCTGCCTAGTCTTCAAGCTCTGCTCTTCTGTATGAATTACTGAATGAGTATGTCATGTTATAAAAACAATCTTGTGCTTTTGATGGAGAAAACTTGGAATTTATAGAGAAGAGTTGACATCTTTGTGATATTGAATCTTTCCATGCATGAAAGTGATGTACTTCCACATTTATCTATGTTTATTTATTATCTGTGTTTTCTTTCACACCTTTCAATTACATTTTGTGGTATTCTCCATAAGAGAACTTTTCACATTTTTGCTAATTTTATTCCTTGGCACCACATGTTGCTTGTTGCCATTAAAAATAGCTAAGAAAATTTTATTCATTATTTCTTGCTGATAGGAGTTCAATGATTTTTTAGGCTGATCTTGTTACTGAAACTTGGTAAGTACATTTGATTATTTTATAGGGTATAGAAATAGCTTTTTGATCAAATTTGCTTAACTTTCGTCTATTTTATTAGCCTTTCAAGTAACTGATTTGTTACTTTATGGCTATTGTTTCTTCATTTTCCCTTACATTGTTTTCTGCTATTTATTTTTTACTTCCTTCTCCTTCTTTAGATTTACTCCTTATTATTATTATTTTTCTAAACTCTCGAGCAAGATTCTATATCATGTTAGATGCACTCAGCTGAAAGTTAGAAGACCAATAAACTGTTAAGTCACACGGACATTCATTATGTTATTCAGCAAAGATTCTTGCAGTGAGCAGTTTCAGAGTTGGTCCAGTTTCATCCAAGACTCAAACTTTTCTCGTGTTTTCTTCCTGCTGTCCTAAATCATGTTACATATTCTTTCTATGTTTGTTGCCCCAGGGTGATAAAAAAGCTGCTCTAGCTCCAGACATCACATTGTACTAACTTTCTAAATAGGAATGGAGGCAGTAGGCAAAAGAAAAGACCATCTTATAATACTTACTTTCTTTTACTGGGAAATAAAATGCTTCAGTTCTCTTTATCATTTAAATACTTATTAAATTGACCAGCTAACAATTTAACATAAATAGATGTTTTCAAAAACATGTATTTATTTCAATCTTTTTACTAAATATGTTTAGTATTCTATTGTCCTGGATGCATTTTCCTTAATCTACCAAAATTAGCTACCATATCCCTGGCATCTCCTTTGCCCTTTAGTGCTGCACAGAGAAACAAAGTAAAGTATATTAGATTTTGATTGGTCAAGTGCTTTTTGGTATATATGTATAGTCTCTGTTGGTCCAAGTCAGGCACATGCCAAAGGGTTTAGAACCTCAGCTTCCCCTTCTCTACCTAACTCAGTATTAGGTGGCATGTTGAAATGAAACAAAACCCCAGACTAAACTTCACAAAAGGAAAACACATTTATAAACAAGCAGACATAAAAGGGTTCTGAAACCTGTCCATACTTGAGAGTAGATCTCTTTCTCCTGACTCTGATACATTGATCACCACTTTGCATGAAAAGCTTAGTTTGAAAAGAGCATAGAATTTCTACAGCAGGATATTCAAACCTTATCTTCAGGGCAGAGGCAGCGATAACCAGTTCTAGGCCTCGCACGGCTGGCATAAAAGACTGGACTTGCTGGTTTTCATGCAAGGATGGGGAATTCTATTATATGACTCCTAATCAATTACATGTCTTTTATGCTGAAAATTTTTCCAGTGAAAATATTTTTAACATTCAGACTAAGGCATTATATATGGTAATTATCCAACCCTAGGGGGTTGATTAGAAATAATTTTAACACATATACAAAGCAGGCTACTTGAAAATGTATTTCAAATTTAATAATTTCAGCAAAAATACTGTAAACTGTTAAAAATTTTCTGTTTGTTGTTGTTAGATACTGTTGATTGGCCCTCAACTTATGGTGACTCCATGAACAATGGAATTCAGACTGTCTTGATTCATGAGGTTTTCACTGGCTGATTTTGAGACATGTACAGTGAGGCCTTTCTTTCTAATCAGTCTAAATCTGTAGGCTCCACAGAAATTACCTTAGACCTTCCCAAAGGGATGCTATTGAAGATTTATTGAGAATTTATATGCATATATATATATATATATAAGATTATGTTGTTGTTAGGCGCCCTCAAATCAGTTCTGACTCATAAAGACCCTAGGTACAACAGAAGGAAACACTGCCTGGTCCTGTACCATCCTCACAATTCGTTATGCTTGAGCCCATTGTTGCAGCCACTGTGTCAATCCATCTTCTTGAAGGTCTTTTCCGCTGACCCTGTACTTTACCAAGCATGATGTCCTTCTCCAGGGACTGATCCCTCCTGACATCATGTCCAAAGTATGTGAGACATAGTCTCGCCATCCTTGCTTCCAAGGAACATTCTGGTTCTATTTCTTCTAAGACAGATTTGTTCATTCTTTAGGGAGTTGACGGTATATTCAATATTCTTCACCAACACCACAATTCAAAGGGGTCAACTCTTCTTTAGTCTTCCATATTCGTTGCCCAGCTTTCACACGCATGAAGCGATTGGAAACACCATGACTTGGGTCAGGCTTACCTTAGTTCTCAGGGTGACATCCTTGCTTTTTAACACTGTAAAGAGATCTCTTGCAGCCAATTTGCCCAATGCAATGTGTCTTTGGATTTCTTGACTGCTGCTTCCGTGGGTGCTGACTGTGGATCCAAGTAAAATGAAATCCTTGACAACCTCAATCTTTTCTCCGTTTATCATTATGTTGCTTATTGGTCCAGTTGTGAAGAGTTTTGTCTTCTTCATGTTGAGGTATAATCCATACTGAAGGCTGTGATCTTTGATCTTCATCAGTAAGTCCTTCAAGTCTACTTCACCTTCAGCAGGCAAGGTTGTGTCTTCTGCATAACCCAGGTTGTTAATGAGTCTTCCTCAAATCCTGATGCCACGTTCTTCTTGATATAGTCCAGCTTCTCAAATTATTTGCTCAGCATAGAGATTCAATGGATATGGTGAAAGGATACAACTCTGATGCACACCTTTCCTGACTTTAAAGCATGCAGTATCCCCTTGTTCTATTCTAAGGACTTCCTCTTGATCCATGTACAGATTCCTCATGAGCACAATTAAGTGTTCTGGTATTCCATTCTTCCCAATGTTATCCATAATTTGTTATGATCCACATGGTTGAATGCCTTTGTATAGTCAATAAAACACAGATAAACATCTTTCTAGTACTCTCTGCTTTCAGCTAGGATCTATCTGACAACTGCAAGGATATCCCTGGTTCCACTTTCTCTTCTAAATTTGGCTTGAATTTCTGGCAGTTCCCTGTTTATATACTGCTGAAGCCACTTTTGAATGATCTTCAGCAAAATTTTTGCAAGCATGTAATATTAATGGTATTGTTTGATAATTTCCACATTCAGTTGGATTACTTTTCTTGGGAGTAGGCATAAATATGGATCTCTTCCAGTGGGTTGGCCAGGTAGCTGTCTTCCAAATTTCTTGGCATAGATGAGTGAACACCTCCAGCCCTGCATCTGTTTGTTGAAACATCTCAATTGGTAATCCATCAATTCCTGGAACCTTGTTTTTTGCCAATGCCTTTAGTGCAGCTTGGACTTCTTTCTTCAATACCATGGGTTCCTGATCACATGTTACCTCCTGAAATGGTTGAACCCTGACCAATTCTTTTTGGTATTTGTGTATTCTTTCCATTTTCTTTTGATGCTTCCTGTGCAGTTTAGTATTTTCCCTGTGAAATCCTTCAGTATTGCAACTTGAGGCTTGAAATTTTTCTTCAGTTCTTTCAGCTTGAGAAATGCTGAGGGTGTTCTTCCCTTTTGGTTTTCTATCTCCAGCTCTTTGCACAGGTCATCATAATACTTTACTTTGTTTTCTTGGGTCACCCTTCGAAATCTGTTCAGCTCTTTTACTTCATCATTTTTCCTTTTGCTTTAGTTACTCAACTCTCAAGCGTAAGTTTCAGAGTCTCTTCTGACATCCATTTATGCCTTTTTTCTCATCCTGTCTATTTAATGATCTCTTGCTTTCTTCATGTATGATGTCCTTGATATCATTCCACAACTCCTCTGGTCTTAGGTCATTACCATTCAATGTGTCAAATCTATTCTCGAGATTGTGTCTAAATTCAGGTGGGATATACTCAGGGTCATACTTTGGCTCTCGTTGACTTGTTCTAATTCTCTTCAGTTTTAACATGAAATTGCGTATGAGTAATTGATGGTCTGATCTGCAGTCAGCCCCTGGACTTGTTCTGACTGATGATATTGAGCTTTACCATTGTCTCTTTCCACAGGTGTAGTTGATTTGATTCCTGTGTATCCCTTCTGGCAAGGTCCATGTGTATAGTCACCATTTATGTTGGTGAAAAAAAGGTATTTGCAATGAAGAAGTCATTGGTCTTGCAAAATTCAATCGTGCAATCTCTGGCATTGTTTCTATCACCAAGGCCATATTTTCCCACCACTGATCTTCTTTGTGTCCAACTTTTGCATTGCAGTCAACAGTAATTATCAGTACATCCTGATTTCATATTTGATCAATTTCAGACTGCAGAAGTTGGTAAAAATCTTCAATTTCTTCATCTTTGGACTTAGTGGTTGGTGTGTACATTTGAATAATAGTATTAACTGGTCTTCCTTGTAGGTATATGGATGTTATCCTATCACTGACAGCATAGTACTTCAGGATAGATCTTGAAATGTTATTTTCGAAGATGAATGCAATGCCATTCCTCTTCAAGCTGTCATTTTTGGCAGAGTAGACCAGGTGATTATCCAATTCACAATGACCAACAGCAGTTTATGTGTTAGCCTTGCAATGCCTAGAATATCAATCTTTATGCATTCCATTTCATTTTTGGCGATTTCCAATTTTTCTGGATTCGTACTTTGTTCATTCCATGTTCTGATTATTAATGGATGTTTGCATCTGTTTCTTCTCATTTTGAGTCATGCCATATCAGCAAATGGAGGTCTCAAAAGCTTGACACCATCCACATCATCAAGGTTGACTCTACTTTGAGGAGGCAGTCTTCCCCCATCATATTTTGAGTGCCTCCCAACCTGAGGGGCTCGTCTTCTGGCACTGTATCAGAAAATGTTCTGTTGCTATTCCTAAAGTATTCACTGGCTAATTCTTTTCAGAAGTAGACCACGTGTCCTTCTTCCTAGTCTGTCTTAGTCTGGAAGCTCAGCTGAAACCTGTCCACCATGGGTGACTCTGCTGGTATTTGAATATTGGTGATATACCTTACAGCATCACAGCAACACACAAGCCCCCACATTATGACAAACTGACAGATGTGTGGGAGATGTAAACTTATATAGTTATAGAATTTATATATACATAGAACTATATGTATAGAATTTCTAATTTACAATTAGAATTAGAGTCAGTTCCAACTCATAGCAATCTTATGTACAACAGAATGAAACACTGCCTCATCCTTAGCTAGCCTTACAATCATTGCAATGTTTCAACCCATTGTTGCAGCCACTGAGTCAACCATCTCATTGAGGGTTTTCCTCTTTTTCACTGACCCTCTACTTTGCCAAGCATGATGTCCTTCTCCAGAGACTGGTCTCTCCTGATAACATGTTCTAAGTATGTGAGATGAAATCGCACAATCCTTGCTCCTATGGGACATTCTGGCTGTACTTCTTCCAGGACAGATCTGTTCATTCTTTTGGCAGTCCATTGTATATTCAATATTCTTCACCACATCATAATTCAAAGGTTTCAATTCTTCTTTGGTCTTCCTTATTCATTGCCTAGCTTTTGCATGCATAGGAAGAGACTGAAAATACTATGGCATGAGTCAGGTGCTCCACAGCCCTGAAAGTGATATCTTTGCTTTTTTAACACTTTAAAGAGATCTTTTGAAGCAGATTTGCCCAATGCAATACATTGTTTGATTTCTTGACTGCTGCTTCAGCAGACATTGATTGAAGATCTAAGTAGAGGAAATTCTTGACAACTTCAATGTTTTCTCCATTTAACATGACGTGGCTTTTTGGCCCAGTTGTGAGGGTTTTTGTTTTCTTTGTGTTGAGGTATAATCCATACTGAAGGGTGTAGTCTTTGATCTCCATCAGTAAGTGCTTCAAGTCTTCTTCACTTTCGGCAAGCAAAGTTGCATCATGTGCATATTGCTGGCTGTTAATGAGTCTTCCTCCACTCTGGATGCTGAGTCCTTCTTCATTAAGTCCAGCTTCTTGGATTATTTATTTGCTCAGCATACAGGTTGAATAAGTTTGGTGAAAGGATACTATCCTGATACGTGCCCTTCCTAATGTTAAATCACATATTATCCCTTTGTTCTGTTTGAACTACTGCCTCTTGGTGTATGTACAGGTTCCTCATGAGCACAATTCAGCATTCTGGAATTCCCCTTCTTCACAATGTTATCCATAATTTTTTATGATCCGCGTAGTCAAATACCTTTGCATAGTCAATAAAACACAGGTAAACATCTTTCTGGTATTCTCTGATTTCAGCCAAGACCCATCTGACATCACCAATGATATCCTTCGTTCTGTGTACGCTCCTGAAACTGGCTTGAGTTTCTGGAATTTCCCGGTCTTTGTATTGATGCAACCACTTTTGAATTATCTCAGCAAAATTTTGCTTGCTTATAATATTATGATATTGTTTGATAATTTTCACGTTCTGTTGGATCACCTTATTTTATATATATAATAAAAAATAGATAACATATAAAACAATTATTTACTAGATATAATTTCTTATGCAAGATAACATTTTGATATAACATAATAGAGCATTTAAATGGGAATATGTATATTATACAGTGGTGACTGCAAACACAAAGCTTTAAAATCGTGTTTTTTTTGTGTGTGTGTGTGCTAAAAAAAGACTGCTCTGAAAACTTCCAGTATGTGAACGGGTGGGGATTTTCTGCTAGAGGAAGAGACAGAATATCAATTCCTCCTTCCTGAAATTTAATCTAATTAGCTTTGTCAGCATGAACTAAGCTTGTTCTGAAAAAAGTTCCAGTGAGAGGGAAAACCAAGGAGGCTGTTGAAGTTTTGCAAAACAACATTGATGATGGTTGTCACTTGAGCTTGCTTCTGCATTGAACAGTGTCTTTAGAACTCTTATTGTTCTGAATCCATTAGTCAGTGGATACCACAACTTTACCTGAGTCATTTCTAGGTGGCTTGGGAGCCAGCGATATGACTATTCATTTGGTTTTAAAGAGTGATAATTATGAGAGCACAGGCAATGGTCACCCACCTGTCCTATTTCAGTCTCGAATGATATGAGCGGAAACTATCTGCATTTTGTCAGAGCCCCAGACCCAGCAAGCATCACCTCAGACCCTACTCCAGTGTTATATTTCAGCCCCATAGAAATGGCAAGTGGAGGATCTTTCTCAGCTTGGAACTGGTAGAGGAGTTGACCAGCACTATTAGGTCCATGTTCGGGGCAAAGTGAGAACAACTAGATTTCACTCTTTGATTATAAATAACCATTCAAAACTTGAAGTGCTTGGATGCAATTTTTTTTTTTTTAATTGTACTTTAGGTGAGAGTTTACAGAACAAATTAGTTTCTTATTAAACAGATAATACACAAATTGTTGTGTGACATTGGTTGGCATCCCTGCAATGTGTCAACACTCTTGCATGCTCTGTCCAGGGGTTCTTTTTTCCCATTCATCCAGTTTTCCTGTGTCTTGCTGCCTTCTCATCTTTGCTTTTGGGCTGGTGTTCACATTAATTTCCTATGCATGAATGAAACTATGAAACACGTTCTTCCCATGTGTTATTGTTGGCCTCATAGACCTGTCTAATCTTTGGCTGAAGGGTGAACCTTGGGAGTGACTTCAGTACTGAGTTTAAAAGGGTGTCTAGGGGGCATACTCTTATAGTTTCTCCATTCTCTGTTAGACCAGCAAGCCTGGTCTTTTATTTATTTATTTTCATGTGAATTTGAGTTGTGTTCTACATTTTTCTCCTGTCCTTTCTGGGACCTGTTATTGTGATCCCTGCCAGAGCAGTCGGTGGTGGTAACTGGGCACCATCTAGTTGTTCTGGGCTCAGTCTTGTGGAGGTTATGGTCATGGTGGTCCATTAGTCCACTAGACTAATTTTTCTCTTGTGTTTTTGGTCTTCTTCATTGTTCCAGCCCGGATGAGACCAGTAGATGTATCTTACAGGGCTGCTCACAGGATTTTAAGACCCAAGCACTACTCTACACAGTTGGATATGGAACAATTTATTTATAGACTATGTTATGTCAGTTGAGTTAGCTGTTCCGTGAGACCCTGGTCCTCAGCCCTCAGCCCAGTAACTCAGTCTCTCAGGGCATTTGGATGTGTCTGTGAGGCTTCTGGAAACACTGGTGGTGTAGTGGTTAAGAGCTACAGCTGCAAACCAAAAGGTTGGCAGTTCAAATCCAGCAGGCACTCCTTGGAAACCCTGTGGGGCAGTTCTACTCTGTGCTATAGGGTCGCTATGAGTCAGAATCGACTCCACAGCAATGGATATGGTTTTTGGGTTTGGTGAAGCTTCTATGACTTTGCCCCGGTCAAGTTGTGCTGACTTCCCCAGTATTGTGTATTGTCTTACCCTTCACCAAAGTTGCCACTTATCTAATGTCTAGGTAGTGTAGATAACTAACTTCCCACCCCTCTCCTTTCTCATAACCATCAAAGATTGCTTCTTTCTGTATGGAAACACTTCCATGAGTTATTATAATAGCAGTCTTATACAGTATTTGTCCTTTTGTGTTTAACTTATTTCACTTAGCATAGTGCCCTCCAGATTCATCCATGTTGTGAGATGTTTCTCAGATTCATCATTGTCCTTTATCATTGCATAGTATTCCATTGTATGTATGTACCAGAGTTTGTTTATCCATTCATCTGTTGATGGGCACTTAGGTTGTTTCCATCTTTTTGCTATTGTGAATAATGCTTCAGTGAGCATGGGTGTGCACATGTGTATTTGTGTGATTTCTTTTATTTCTCTGGGATATATTTTTAGTAGTGGGATTGCTGAATCATATGGTATTTCTATTTCTAGTTTCTTAAGGAAGTGCCTTGCTGTTTTCCAAAGTTTTTGTACCATTTTTCATTTCCACCAGCAGTGCACAAATGTTCCAATTTCCCAAAAACCTCTGTGATATTTGTTATTTTATTTATTTATTTATTTTTGATTCATGCCAGTAATGTCATACCATGGATATCAGAGCAGGTATTATAGTTTTAGTTTGTATTTCTAATGGCTAGTGATTGCAATAATTTCCTCATGGGTCTGTTAGCCAAAACTTGAAGTACTTGGGATCAACACAGGAGAGGTGACTGAGAGAGAAAAAGACATTTTTGCTAATTGAGTTGAAGGTGGCAGAGTGGAAGACTTGAGCCATTTTAATTAGAAGATTTTGAGAAGATTATTTTGTACTACAAAATGATTAGTCATACTGTTACATATGTTCAGGAAAAACCTGAAATACTAGACTGTCCTTATCAAAAGTGGGTGCCGAAGAATCTGAATGACGTTATCCTTTACTAGAACTCCTTTTCAAAGAGCTTAAATGCCTCTTCTCCTGACCCCCTTTACTTCGATGACTATTATGGATATTAAAATTTTACACTAAGAGCTAGGCCCTTAGAATGAACTCTTTTCATGGTGCAAATGGTTAAGCTCTTGGCTGTTAAGGTTCGAGTCCACCCAGAAATGTCTCAAAATAAAGACCTGGTTATTTACTTCTGAAAATAAGCCATTGAAAAACCTGTGGAGCACAATTCTACACTGACATACATGGGGTCTCCATGAATCATAATGGATTCCACAGAACTAGTTTGGTTTTTGTTTTTAGGTCCTTAGATTACAGGCCAGCTTGTTCTTTGATACTTTTCCTGTTCTGTAATGCTATGAAGATTTGCTTCCTTGAGTCTCCTTTTATTGTCCTTTGACATTCCTTATGAAAATATTTTTCTTCCTTGGCCAAGCCATAAATCTAAATTTATTACTCCCTTTGCTATTGTTTAATGGCTAACACTAATAAAAATGCTACTTAGCATTTACACAAAGGTTTGTATTTTTAAAGTGCTTTCCAAGGGCTATTACTCAGCCCTCTTTTAATGAGCGTATTTTCGGAAGCAATTTGTATGCATATTCAGGAGATATTATGAATGTGAAATTAAAGCCCTAACCCTGTGATGATTTGAAATTTGGATTAGTAATACACATAAATAGGGAAATGCTGATCTGGCAACCATAAACAAAGCATTTGCACTGTATTGAGGTCAGTAAAAAAAATCATACTTATAACTTCATCTCTCTCTTTCTATCTCCATCTCTCTCTCTAATCTATCTGTCATCTATCATCTGGACATATTATTTGAATAGATTATTATTATAGAGGACAGGGTCTATAAAAATAGGATTTTATACCACTTAAGTCTCTCCTTATTAATATAACATTTATTATGCTGAGATTTTATTTTTTCAATTGACAGAGAATTTCCATTTGATTTAAAGCTAGAATTTGTCACTTAAGTTCTCAGGATATATTTGTCTTTTAGCATAGCTCATTATGAGTGTGATTTAATTTAAATTACACAGGTAAAGAAAATGTTTTATTGTCCATTCAGATATTCATAAGGAGTCCAAAAGTAATATTTATTGCATCATACAATGGGCTTAAATAAATTCTTATCAATAAAAAACATAAATAAATATAAAAAATATGTTTAAGCTGTTAATAATTCTATCTTTGGTTTTTTCTGCATGCATACATTCACCAGTGGGGCTCTAGAATTAATACTCCTATGTATCACCCAAAAGCTTTCTGTACCAAGAGAGAATTTCCACATAAGGAATAAATATAAGGTAAAATTATGCTTTTACATTATTCTCTATGCTTGGGACTGAAATGTACTGAGGGAAGGCACGATGTCTCATTATTCTTTGATTCCTCTGTGATTAAAAAGTCATTGGCATATATTAGGTGTTCAATAAATGTCTGTGGGCTGCAAGTTATTGATTGTGTAGAGGAATATTATTTCAAAAAATACCAATAGCTTGTGAAGGAGAGTCATGCTGGGGCTAATTGATTTCTCAGATTAATTGGTTGTCTACAGCTTGAAATCATGTAGAACTTTTCTCTCCCACACAGACCATAAAAAACCAAAAAACCAAACCTGCTGCATCGATTCCGACTCATAGCGACCCTATAGGACAAGGTAGAAATGCCCCGCAAGGTTTCCAAGGGGCACTTGGTGGATTTGAACTGTCAACCTTTTGGTTAGCAGCCATAGCATAGCCTGCACAAGTCTTCACTGATCCTATCTGGTACCACTTGTCCTCCATGCCCACAACACTCCAACCACAGAGGGCTTTCATTTATCCCTTGACAGCCCTCTCATTCCTTTAACAGAGTTATTTCGTCTCCCACAGACAGTTCCATGGGTGTTCATTTCCTCTTATCCAGATCTCAGCTTAAATTTGCCTCTTAAGAGAGGACTTCCCTGACCTCTCAAACTTGAAAACTTCTATCACCTTATTTTACTATTTATTTGTTTATTATCTTTTCCTCCCCTAATAGAGGTATTTTTCATGAAAGCAGAGGCCTCAATTGTCTTGCTCTTGGCTACATTCCTAGGGAGTGAAAAAAAAAAAAAAGGGAGTAGAACAGTGCTTTTCCTAACGTATGTGTGGTAATCAATGAATTATTGTGAATTTTTTAAAATAATGAATTGGTCCATAAAATAGATACCAATTATAAGGATATTAAAAAAAATAAGAATGGGGTACATCACATTACCATGTGTTCCCTGGTTTAAGGTATAAAACCAGTTATGTGTGAATTTATGAACATTACCTAATTATAAACATTTGAATGAAAATAGTTATTCTGATGTAATTGTGTATTTTAATTATCCTGTTATAATTATTAATAGTCAAAACAGGTGTCATTATTATATGACTGGTAATGTATACTGTATGTGAATTTTTATATTATTAGATATCTAATCCCACAAATGTGTGTCAGAAGAGGACCTGAAACTTGCTTTTGAATGTGTAGTAGCTAAAGTGAAAGGAAGAAATGATGAAGTAGAAGAGCCGAACAGAAGATTTCAAAGAGCAGCTCGAGAAGACAAAGTAAAGTGTTATAATGACATGTGGAAAAACCCGAAGTTAGAAAACCAAAAGGGAAGAACATGCTTGGTATTTTTCAAGCTGAAAGAACAGAAGAAAAAAATCAAGCCTTGAGTTGCAATATTGAAGAATTCTATGGGCAAAAAAATGAGCAATGCAAGCTTTCAAAGAAAATGAAAGAATACACATAGTCACTGTACCAAAAAGACTTGGCCAACGTTCAGCTATTTCAGGAGATGGGATATGATTAATGACCGATGGTACTGAAGGAAGAAGTTCAAACTGCCCTGAAGACAAAGGCAAAAAACACGGCTTTAGGAACTGATGGAATACCAACTGAGATGTTACAACAAATGGATACAACACTGGAAGTGCACACTCATCTATGCCAAGAACTTTGCTACCTGGCCAACCAACTGGAAGAGATCCATACACCTGCCTATTTCAAAGAAAGGTGATCCAACAGAATGCAGAAATTATTGAATAATATCATTAATATAGCTCACAAGTAAAATTTACTGAAGATAATTCAAAAAAGTTGCAGCAGTACATTGACAGGGAACTTCCAGAAAGTCAAGCCAATTTCAGAAGAGAACGTGGAACGAGAGATAACACTGGTGATGTCAGGTGGATCTTGGCTGAAAGCAGAGAATGCCAGAAAGATACTTACCTATGTTTTATTGACTACCCAAAAGCATTCAGCTAGGTAGATCACAACAAATTATGTATAACATTACAAAGAATGGGAATTTCAGAACACTTAATTGGGCTCATGCAGAGCCTGTACATCAGCCAAAAGACAGTAGTTCAAATAGAACAAGAGGACACTGCATGATGTGTGTAAGGGTTGTATCCTTTCACCATACTTATTCAATCTGTATGCTGGCAAATAATCTGAGAAGTTGGACTATATGAAGAAGAACGTGGCATCAGGATTGCAGGAAGACTCATTAACAACCTGCGTTATGCAGATGACACAAACTTGCTTGCTGAAAGTGAAGAGAACTTGAAGCACCTACTGATGAAGATCAAAGACCAGAGCCTTCAGGATGGATTACACCTTAACACAAAGAAAACAAAAATATTACAACTAGACCAGTAAGCAACATCACGATAAATAGAGAAAAGATTGAAGTTGTCAAGGATTTCATTTACTTGGACCCATAGAGCAGCAGTCAAGAAATCAAATGGCATATTGCATTGGGCAAATCTACTGCAATAGACCTCTTTAAAGTGTTAAAAAGCAAAGATGTCACCTTGAGGACGAAGGTTTACCTGACCCAAGCTTTGGTATTTTGAATTGCCTCATATGCATGCAAAAGCTGTACAATGAATAAGGAAGACTGAAGAAGAATTGATGCCTTTGAATTATGGTGTTAGTGAAAGCATATTGAATATACTATGGACTGCCACAAGAAAGAACAAATCTGCCTTGGAAGAAGCACAACAAGAATGCTCCTTAGAAGTGAGAATGATGAGATCATCTCACATAATTTGGATACAAGGACAGATCAGTCCCTGGAGATAGACATCATGGTTGGTAATGTAGAGAGTCAGTGAAAAACAGGAAGACCCTCAAAGAGATGGACTGACACAGTGGCTGCAACAATGGGCTGAAATATAGCAATGATTGTGAGGATGGCTCAGGACTGGGCAGTGTTTTATTCTGTTATCCATAGGGTCACTATGAGTTGAAACAGACTCCAAGGCACCACGACCAACAATAATAACACAGTAAAGTCCCTGAGTGTTGCAAATGGTTAACACACTTTTTTGCTAACCAAAAGGTTGGCAGTTCGAGCCCACACAGAGGGTCCTTTGAAGAAAAGTCTGATGATCTGCTTCCGAAAAATCAGCCTTTGGATACTCTACGGAACACAGTTCTACTTTGACATACATGGGGTCGCTAAGAGTTGGAATCCACTCAATGGCAATTGGTTAATAGCACAGTCATACAAAATAGTAAAATCATTAATTTCATTTTACCTCTCTTTGTTTCAGTTTCCTCACATATCAAATGATGACAATAGAATTATGGTAAAAATTAAATGAGATAGAACAGAGCTTGCCACATTATACTAGCTATTCTCATTATTATAAATGGCTTTGCCTTCAAGCCTTTTTGCAAAATGCACATTATCTTATAGGCTAATTTAGGACATCACTGAGTCCCTGGATTTTGCAAATGTTAATTGGTTCTAACCCATTCAGAGGCACTAATTATTTTAATGGAATCTGAGTTACTAAAGTTAAAAATTAACTTTTATTTACACAGTTTTTACTGAAATTATGAAGTCTTCAGAGTAATATAAAGGAATTTTTTTCTTCTTTTTGATATTTCACTTTTCTTATTATATCATATTATTATGAGCTATGTTAAATAATTCTTTTCACTTTTCTCCTCTTCACACCTTTCAAATATTTGTAAATGTTTTATTCTTGCCAAATTATACAAATTTAGCTCCTTAACATTTTCCACTCAGGACACTGTGTTAACTTCTCTAATTATTTAGATTTCTCTGTTCTGGATGCTCTCCAAATTTTCCAAGCTATTTGGTAATGATATTGCTAGAACTAGACATTGTGAAAATTTAAAATATATGATTTCAATAAAAGTTATCTCAACCAAATATTTTTGGATGTTCATTTGAAATATGTTCATTATGTATTTTCTAAAGTGAATGATGTTTTTGATCACATCATATGTTACTTCTCTAAACATGTCAAATACTAAACTAGTTTACACACACATACACATACACACACAAAAAAAATTCCTGTAATTGAATTGGCAAAAGTTTCTGGTAAGGAATTTCTTTTGATCCTTAATAAGGAGTCCTGATTATTGCCATTTCCCAAGTATGACTACTGAGGGATTAAATAATGAATGTAGACATAAATTCTATTTACAATTTTTTTTCTTTAAACATGTTGGATTTCTTCCTTTAAAGTCTTCAGAAAACACAAAAAAGAGACCTTGTCTGTTCATCAGTTTTAGATTTTGTTATCTATAGCTGCATTCCGTTTGTCTTAGGACTCAGCCCTCAAAGGCATTTCCACGGGGACTTTTAAAATGCCGCAAAGTTACATGAAGTAATAATGAATGCAGTAAAAACTACTGTGACTCTTTTATGGTCTGCCACTGGAAAAACTACTCCTTTGGATGACTTTGTGGCTGGGATCCCAGTAATGAAGCAAATCTGTCTAATGGCTTTTTTTCTGAGCCACATGGGGCAAATGAATGGCCCTCTATGCAGAATATCTGGTTTGACCAACGATATTAAACATGGTGCTGTAACATCATGGAGCTATAACACCATCTAAAGTAGATGATGTAAACTAGCCTCAAATTTTTCCAAGAACCAAGTATTTTTCATTGAAACCTGGCTGGTGCTCATATGCTGATGTTGTCTGTGTACTTAGTGGTCTTTCTATGGGAAACCTAGAGCTGTAACAGGGCATCCCTAGTCAAGGTATTAAAAAAAGTTTGAATAAATAATCAGGATTTAAAAGGCATTGAACACAGATCCTGTGGCATAGGCATTACATCATATATATGCTGTACAAGTGTTTCAGAAATTGGGTTATTATTTGTAAAATGATGGTAAGAATGAGCAGCTGCCTAGAGTTGATGTGAGAGTTAAATGAGATCATTAAGATATATTCCAGCATAAGAGGCGGGGCCAAGATGGCGGACTAGGTGGATGCTACCGCGGATCCCTCTTGCAACAAAGACTCCGAAAAACAAGTGAATCGATCACATACGTAACAATCTATGAACCCTGAAAAAGAAACACAGATTTAGAGACGGAGAACGAACAAATACGGGGAGGCAGCGAGTGTTTTCAGAGCCTGGAGCCAGCGTACCAGTCAGGTGATCTTCAGCGCCCAATTTGGGGCAGAGCCCAGGGGGGCAGACGGCACAAACAAGGGGCCCAGCCCTGGCCCCTGAACTCATTCCGGGAGGGGTACCAGTCGGTTCGCGCGGGCAGCGTGGCGACGCAGCCGGTGGGAGAAGTCCCCGGGAGGCAGTGACAGGTCTTGGAGTGGGGAGAGCAGCTTTCCAGCCGGGGAACCGTCCTGCCGGGATTTTGGCAGTATGCGGGTATGGCATAAGTGTGGGGAGCAGCTCCACCCCCCTGAACTGGTCCCGGGGGGGGCCGATCAGGTTTGCGCGGGTGGAGTGGCAACGCAGGCGGTGGGAGAAGTCCCTGGGAGACAGTGACGGGTCTTGGAGCGGGGAGAGCGGGGAACCGTCCTGCCGGAATTTTGACTAGGCCCTGGCAGGGCATAGGTGCTGAGAGCTGCTCCATCCCCCTGAACTAGCCACGGGGGGGGACCAGCCGGTTCGCATGGACAGCGTGGAGACGCAGCCGGTGGGGTAGGTCCCCGGGGGGCAGCAACTGGTCTTGGAGCGGGGACAGCAGCGTCCCAGCCAGGACGCGCAGTCGCAGTGCAGGTGCGGGGAGCTGCTCCGCTCACCTGAGCTGACCCCAGGGGGGAGCCTAGCCGGTTCGCGGGAGCGGTGAGGCAACGCGGCTGGCAGGACGGGGAGTCCCCGGAAGGCAGCAACTGATTTTGGAGTCGGGAGTGCACCGTCACAGTAGGGGAAACTTGACGCTGGACTTGGGGCTGGCAGCGGAGGATCTGACCATGACTCCAGCGGGCCAGACCCCCCGGGGGCAACCTCCATACAGCCAGCACACATAGGCGACGTGCCCCGTGGAAATCTCAGATATAATAGTCATTCCAAGCAAGACAAGCAACTCTGGCTATATTCTGAGGTGCTACTCTCCTATCTCTCTGATCCCTCCCCCACCCTCCCCAGGCAGCTTCATTAACATCCGAATAGCCTGAGCCAGAGGGAGAACTCTGATAGGGATCTGACTGCATTTTTTTTTAAGCAGATTTGCTGGAAAAACTACTTTCCCAGTGATGGCTCGGAGACAGCAATCCATATCAAACCACATAAAGAAGCAGACCATGACAGCTTCTCCAACCCCCCAAACAAAAGAATCAAAATCTTTCCCAAATGAAGATACAATCCTGGAATTATCAGATACAGAATATAAAAAACTAATTTACAGAATGCTTCAAGACATCACAAACAAAATAAGGCAAACTGCAGAAAAAGCCAAGGAACACACCGATAAAACTGTTGAAGAACTCAAAAAGATTATTCAAGAACATAGTGGAAAAATTAATAAGTTGCAAGAATCCATAGAGAGACAGCATGTAGAAATCCAAAAGATTAACAATAAAATTACAGAATTAGACAACGCAATAGGAAGTCAGAGAAGCAGACTCGAGCAATTAGAATGCAGACTGGGACATCTGGAGGACCAGGGAATCGACACCAACATAGCTGAAAAAAAATCAGATAAAAGAATTAAAAAAAATGAAGAAACCCTAAGAATCATGTGGGACTCTATCAAGAAGGATAACTTGCGGGTGATTGGAGTCCCAGAACAGGGAGGGGGGACAGAAAACACAGAGAAAATAGTTGAAGAACTCCTGACACAAAACTTCCCTGACATCATGAAAGACGAAAGGATATCTATCCAAGATGCTCATCGAACCCCATTTAAGATTGATCCAAAAAGAAAAACACCAAGACATATTATCATCAAACTTGCCAAAACCAAAGATAAACAGAAAATTTTAAAAGCAGCCAGGGAGAAAAGAAAGGTTTCCTTCAAGGGAGAATCAATAAGAATAAGTTCAGACTACTCAGCAGAAACCATGCAGGCAAGAAGGGAATGGGATGACATATACAGAGCACTGAAGGAGAAAAACTGCCAGCCAAGGATCATATATCCAGCAAGACTCTCTCTGAAATATGAAGGTGAAATTAAGATATTTACAGATAAACACAAGTTTAGAGAATTTGCAAAAACCAAACCAAAGCTACAAGAAATACTAAAGGATATTGTTTGGTCAGAAAACCAATAATATCAGATACCAGCACAATACAAGGTCACAAAACAGAATGTCCTGATATCAACTCAAATAGGGAAATCACAAAAACAAACAAATTAAGATTAATTAAAAAAAAATAACAATACACATAACAGGGAATCATGGAAGTCAATAGGTAAAAGATCACAATAATCAAAAAGAGGGACTAAATACAGGAGACATTGAACTGCCATATGGAGAGTGATACAAGGTGATATAGAAAGATACAAGTTAGGTTTTTACTTAGAAAAATAGGGGTAAGTAATAAGATAACCACAAAAAGGTATAACAACTCCATAACTCAAGAAAAACGTAACGACTCAACTAACATAAAGTCAAACACTATGAAAATGAGGATCTCACAATTTACTAAGAAAAACGCCTCAGCACAAAAAAGTATGTGGAAAAATGAAATTGCCAACAACACACATGAAAAGGCATCAAAATGACAGCACTAAAAACTTATTTATCTATAATTACCCTGAATGTAAATGGACTAAATACACCAATAAAGAGACAGAGAGTCACGGACTGGATAAAGAAACATGACCATCTATATGCTGCCTACAAGAGACACACCTTAGACTCAGAGACACAAACAAACTAAAACTCAAAGGATGGAAAAAAATATATCAAGCAAACAATAAGCAAAAAAGAAGAGGAGTAGCAATATTAATTTCTGACAAAATAGACTTTAGACTTAAATCCACCACAAAGGATAAAGAAGGACACTATATAATGATAAAAGGGACAATTGATCAGGAAGACATAACCATATTAAATATTTATGCACCCAATGACAGGGCTGCAAGATACATAAATCAAATTTTAACAGAATTGAAAAGTGAGATAGACACCTCCACAATTATAGTAGGAGACTTCAACACACCACTTTTGGAGAAGGACAGGACATCCACTAAGAAGCTCAATAGAGACACGGAAGACCTACTTACAACAATCAACCAACTTGACCTCATTGACTTATACAGAACTCTCCACCCAACTGCTGCAAAATATACTTTTTTTTCTAGCGCACATGGAACATTCTCTAGAATAGACCACATATTAGGTCATAAAACAAACCTTTGCAGACTCCAAAACATCGAAATATTACAAAGCATCTTCTCAGACCACAAGGCAATAAAACTAGAAATCAATAACAGAAAAACTAGGGAAAAGAAATCAAATACTTGGAAAAAGAACAATACCCTCCTGAAAAAAGACTGGGTTATAGAAGACATCAAGGAGGGAATAAGGAAATTCATAGAATGCAACGAGAAGGAAAATACTTCCTATCAAAACCTCTGGGACACAGCAAAAGCAGTGCTCAGAGGCCAATTTATATCCATAAATGCACACATACAAAAAGAAGAAAGAGCCAAAATCAGAGAACTGTCCCTACAACTTGAACAAATAGAAGGTGAGCAACAAAAGAACCCATCAGGCACCAGAAGAAAACAAATAATAAAAATTAGAGCTGAACTAAATGAATTAGAGAACAGAAAAACAATTGAAAGAATTAACAAAGCCAAAAGCTGGTTCTTTGAAAAAATTAACAAAATTGATAAACCATTGGCTAGACTGACTAAAGAAATACAGGAAAGGAAACAAATAATCCGAATAAGAAACGAGAAGGACCATATCACAACAGAACCAAATGAAATTAAAAGAATCATTTCAGATTACTATGAAAAATTGTACTCTAACAAATTTGAAAACCTAGAAGAAATAGATGAATTCTTGGAAAAACACTACCTACCTAAACTAACACATTCAGAAGTAGAACAACTAAATAGACCCATAACAAAAAAAGAGATTGAAAAGGTAATCAAAAAACTTCCAACAAAAAAAAGCCCTGGCCCGGACGGCTTCACTGCAGAGTTCTACCAAACTTTCAGAGAAGAGTTAACACCACTACTTCTGAAGGTATTTCAAAGCATAGAAAATGACGGAATACTACCCAACTCATTCTATGAAGCCACCATCTCCCTGATACCAAAACCAGGTAAAGACATTACAAAAAAAGAAAATTATAGACCTATATCCCTCATGAACATAGATGCAAAAATCCTCAACAAAATTCTAGCCAATAGAATCCAACAACACATCAAAAAAATAATTCACCCTGATCAAGTGGGATTTATATCAGGTATGCAAGGCTGGTTTAATATCAGAAAAACCATTAATGTAATCCATCACGTAAATAAAACAAAAGATAAAAACCACATGATCTTATCAATTGATGCAGAAAAGGCATTTGACAAAGTCCAACACCCATTTATGATAAAAACTCTTACCAAAATAGGAATTGAAGGAAAGTTCCTCAACATAATAAAGGGCATCTATGCAAAGCCAACAGCCAATATCACTCTAAATGGAGAGAACCTGAAAGCATTTCCCTTGAGAACGGGAACCAGACAAGGATGCCCTTTATCACCGCTCTTATTCAACATCGTACTTGAAGTCCTAGCCAGGGCAATTAGACTAGACAAAGAAATAAAGGGTATCCGGATTGGCAAGGAGGAAGTAAAGTTATCATTATTTGCAGATGGCATGATCTTATACACAGAAAACCCTAAGGAATCCTCCAGAAAACTACTGAAACTAATAGAAGAGTTTGGCAGAGTCTCAGGTTATGAGATAAACATACAAAAATCACTTGGATTCCTCTACATCAACAAAAAGAACATCGAAGAGGAAATAACCAAATCAATACCATTCATAGTAGCCCCCAAGAAGATAAAATACTTAGGAATAAATCTTACCAAGGATGTAAAAGACCTATACAAAGAAAACTACAAAGCTCTACCACAAGAAATTCAAAAGGACATACTTAAGTGGAAAAACATACCTTGCTCATGGATAGGAAGACTTAACATAGTAAAAATGTCTATTCTACCAAAAGCCATCTATACATATAACGTACTTCCGATCCAAATTCCAATGTCATATTTTAAGGGGATAGAGAAACAAATCACCAATTTCATATGGAAGGGAAAGAAGCCCCGGATAAGCAAAGCATTACTGAAAAAGAAGAAGAAAGTGGGAGGCCTCACTCTACCTGATTTCAGAACCTATTACACAGCCACAGTAGTCAAAACAGCCTGGTACTGGTACAACTACAGGCACATAAACCAATGGAACAGAATTCAGAACCCAGATATAAATCCATCCACGTATGAGCAGCTGATATTTGACAAAGGCCCAGTGTCAGTTAATTGGGGAAAAGATTTGTCTTTTTAACAAATGGTGCTGGCATAACTGGATATCCATTTGCAAAAGAATGAAACAGGACCCATACCTCACACCATGCACAAAAACTAACTCCAAGTGGATCAAAGACCTGAACATAAAGACTAAAACGATAAAGATCATGGAAGAAAAAATAGGGACAACCCTAGGAGCCCTAATACAAGGCATAAACAGAATACAAAACATTACCAAAAATGATGAAGAGAAACCCGATAACTGGGAGCTCCTAAAAATCAAACACCTATGCTCATCTAAAGACTTCACCAAAAGAGTAAAAAGACCACCTACAGACTGGGAAAGAATTTTCAGCTATGACATCTCAGACCAGCGCCTGATCTCTAAAATCTATATGATTCTGTCAAAACTCAACCATAAAAAGACAAACAACCCAATCAAGATGTGGGCAAAGGATATGAACACACATTTCACTAAAGAAGATATTCAGGCAGCCAACAGATACATGAGAAAATGCTCTCGATCATTAGCCATTAGAGAAATGCAAATTAAAACTATGATGAGATTCCATCTCACACCAACTAGACTGGCATTAATCCAAAAAACACAAAATAATAAATGTCGGAGAGGCTGCGGAGAGATTGGAACTCTCATACACTGCTGGTGGGAATGTAAAATGGTACAACCACTTTGGAAATCTATCTGTCGTTATCTTAAACAGTTAGAAATAGAACTACCATACAACCCAGAAATCCCACTCCTCGGAATATACCTTAGAGATACAAGAGCCTTCACACAAACAGATATATGCACACCCATGTTTATTGCAGCTCTGTTTACAATAGCAAAAAGCTGGAAGCAACCAAGGTGTCCGTCAACGATGAATGGGTAAATAAATTGTGGTATATTCACGCAATGGAATACTACGCATCGATAAAGAACAGTGATGAATCTGTGAAACATTTCATAACATGGAGGAACCTGGAAGGCATTATGCTGAGCGAAATGAGTCAGAGGCAAAAGGACAAATATTGTATAAGACCACTATTACAAGATCTTGAGAAATAGTAAAAACTGAGAAGAACACATACTTTTGTGGTTACAAAGGGGGGAGGGAGGGAGGGAGGGAGAGGGTTTTTTTTATTGATTAATCAGTAGATAAGAACTGCTTTGGGTGAAGGGAAAGACAACACTCAATACATGGAAGGTCAGCTCAATTGGACTGGACCAAAAGCAAAGAAGTTTCTGGGATAAAATGAATGCTTCAAAGGTCAGCGGAGCAGGGGCGGGGGTCTGGGGAACATGATTAGAGGGGACTTCTAAGTCAATTGGCAAAATAATTCTATTATGAAAACATTCTGCATCCCACTTTGAAATGTGGAGTCTGGGGTCTTAAATGCTAACAAGCGGCCATCTAAGATGCAGCAGTTGGTCTCAACCCACCTGGAGCAAAGGAAAATGAAGAACACCAAGGTCACACGACAACTAAGAGCCCAAGAGACAGAAAGGGCCACATGAACCAGAGACCTACATCATCCTGAGACCAGAAGAACTAGTTGGTGCCCGGCCACAATCGATGACTGCCCTGACAGGGAGCACAACAGAGAACCCCTGAGGGAGCAGGAGATCAGTGGGATGCAGATCCCAAATTCTCATAAAAAGACCATACTTAATGGTCTGACTGAGACTAGAGGAATCCCGGCGGCAATGCTCCCCAGACCTTCTGTTGGCACAGGACAGGAACCATCCCCGAAGACAACTCATCAGACATGAAAGGGACTGGTCAGCGGGTAGGAGAGAGACGCTGATGAAGAGTGAGCTAATTATATCAGGTGGACACTTGAGAGTATGTTGGCAACTCTTGTCTGGAGGGGGGATGGGAGGATAGAGAGAGAGGGAGGCTGGCAAAATTGTCACGAAAGGAGAGACTGGAAGGGCTGACTCAATAGGGGGAGAGCAAGTGGGAGAAGGGAGTAAGATGTATGTAAACTTACGTGTGACAGACTGATTGGATTTGTAAACGTTCATTTGAAGCTTAGTAAAAGTTAATAAAAAAAAAAAAAAAGATATATTCCAGCATAAAATAGATACAGTAGCCACTGTGACGACGGTATTCCTCACGTATTTTCTTCATGCCAAGTGCTTACATATTGCTATAGAAATGTGGTTATTTTAGCACCATTTTTACCTTGTAAATCATTTGACTTTTCTCATTTATATGCATAATACCACTTCTATTTTTGTTTCACCACTTTTAATTAATCAATCATTTCTATTTATGAAGATTTCTCCACTTCCTCCAGTCTTTTGATATCAGTCTAACACTCTCAGAATTTGTCAAAATAATTAGAGATGTTTAATGAGTCTGCAAGACAATTATCTTAATGCCAGATGATAACCGCCGTGGGTTGCAGTCGATACGCCTGTGTTTAATTCTTCTGAGTATTTCTTTTATCTTCGAGAGAAGCTTTAGAACTTCGGAGTATTCTTTTACTGCTTGACAGCATTACATCTCAAAGTGTCAACTTAAAAACTTAATATCTATGCTTAATCATTATTATTTTTATTCTGGTATTTTAAAAATAATACCTTTAACTTTATTTCTTTTACTTTTGAGATGACTGAGGTTGTATGGGAGAAGAGTTGAAATACCTGCTTTAAAGTAGGAATTTTATTTTTCCCTCTTCATTTGTTTTCCATAAATCAACATTTCCATGTATCATTTGTACATAAAATTGTCCTTGATTTTTCCACCTTGTATTTAATATGAATTTGGGTTCATTTAGCAGATTATAGTTCACTCATTGAATACTGGATTTTAATCATGTTTTCACTGTGCTGTCTCGAATGAATTCCCTAACTGCTTAATTTTTAAAAACTTTCTGAATTCTCCATCTTGCAATGATCTGATGCTTTTTTTTTTCGAAGAGATATAATTGACCAAGCAAATTCACAAGAAAACGAATTTCTGGATCCTACCCCAGAAATTTCCTTTCTTGAACAATCTTCCTTCCTAACCACACCACTTGAATAGTAAAGTTGGCCCCCAAACTAGATGCTACTTCCAAACTAAGAATTATTGTTAGTTGCCATCAAGTTGCTTCCAACTTGCAGTGATCCCATGCTTTGCAGAGTAGACTACTCCATGGGGTTTTCTTGGCTATAACCCTAACAGAATCAGGTCACCAGACCTTTCCTTTATCAGTACCACTGGGTGAGTTTGAACTGCCAACCTTTAGGTTAGTAGTTTAGCAGAAACCATTTGTGCCATCCAGGTACCTAAGCTAGGAAATTCTTGTTGGTTGTTAAGCGCCACGGAGTTGATTTTCAACTCATAGCGACCCCGTAATGACAGAGTAGAACTGCCGCATAGGGTCTTCTAGGCTGTAATCTTTGAGGGAGCAGATTGCCAGGTCTTTGGGTTCAAATTGCCAACCTTTTTGTTAGCAGCCAAGGACTTAACCATTTGTGCCACTAGGGCTCCGTAAACTAAGAAACAGAGGCCATGAAATATTGCTTAGCATTAGAGCAATCACTCTTTTCTCCCACAGCCTAAAGTAAAGCAACAGATTCTTTGGCAGAAAGATTCTCTAGTGATGTAATAATGTCTCTCATTACTTGCTGTGCATGTAAAAATTAAGGTGAGAGGAAATACCCTATATAAATTACTTTCCTTGGTAAACTGAAACACATTAACAAAATTCAGAGACTGTAGTGTACTGAATGAATTAAGTATTAAGCACAATTGAATAACACTATCGTTGTGTTCCTTGTACTTCTTAGCATTACAGCAAATAAAAATTAAGAGATAATTTGTGCAATAGCAGTATAAAGAAATGTATTTTAGACATTGAGTAAGTGGCTATTTCCTTCTGTGGTATCAATTTTAAGGTGATTTTATATTCTCTAGAGTTGGCTTTCTTGTTGAAAAACTGAAAGCAGTCTTGACACAACTTCATGCTTCAATGTTACTTGTTGAGAACTGGACTAAACCCTTTATTAAGCAGTTATTAAAGATTTTTATTCATTTATTTGGGAGGTAATAGTAGCTGTCTATAATTAGCAGTAGGTAAGGATTTTAAGGATTAGCTACTCTTACACAATCTCGCTATCAAATCGTGTGGAAAAAAGTCCCAGACCAAAATCTAGTACCCAGACAGACATTTTTTGGCAAGCAGTCACCAGTCACACAGCTCACATTCTGTAAGCTCAGAGAAATTCCAGCTGTTAGTCTTTTTAGGTGATTTCACCTGAAGGGTTCCTCTTAGGTATATGCCACAATATTCTAACACTGCATTTGTCTGATCATCTAGCGGAATAAATCAATCAAGATTCCTCAGAACCAGAGGCGGATGACAGCATTTCATGCTACTCTTGAAGGTATAGGGTGAAGGGTCTGATAGAGTTTTGCATATGGTTTAATACATTTTTTAATAATTTAAATACAGGAATCCTCCACTTTTCTGAAATTTGCTTTATTCCACTGCTTTCACGGAAGACCTGTATTAGTACAAACGTCCCTCTGTATCGACAGGTTCCACATCCGTGAATTCAACCAGCTGCAGATAGAAAACATTAGGAAAAAAAAAAAAGTTCTATTTAGGCAGCATTGAACCCCTTGTTTACGTATCTAACTACCTACTCCACATTATTTACATAGAAACTATTTACACACCATTTACATTATATTAGGTATTATAGGTAATCTACAGATGATTTAAAGCATATGGGAGGTTGTGCATAGGTTATAGGCAAATACTACGCCATTTTCTATACGGGACTTGAGCATCCACGATTTTGGTGTCCTTAGGGGAGCGTCCTGGAACCCATGCCCTGAGGATACCAAGGGAGCACTGTACCTGTTTTCGCTAACTGAAAGAAATACAAAGGGGATTTTTCCTTTTAAGAAAAAAGTCAAAAAGTGAAAATAACTTTCAGCAGGAGGGCCACATCTATTCTCAGTCCTCTCCACCAAGCTGGACACTCGGATCAAGTGTCTACCTTTAGGTGTTCGCTACTGGTTTTACACACAAACTCCCCTCCACCGTTATTGAATGACTCAGCCACACCCAGCCAAATGCCTGGTAACAAAGAAACTCCCCATGCATCGCGAGATCCATCCTCTACTTGTCCCCTGTGTATTTCCCTAACTGTAGGACTTACCTCTTGGCACACACAGTTGATATAAATCCAGCTTGTCTGTGGATTTGAACCCTAGACCTTCAACCAGCCCCATGTGCCATCGCCAGCTAGGCTACCATCATCACCACCAACACCTCTCAGCCTTCCAGTGTGCTTCTTGTCTTACTGATTCCAGTAAGTGAAACTGCACTGCACCTGTTGCTGTGGAGATGATTCCGATTTACAGCGACCCTGAAGGACAGAGTAGAACTGCCCTATTAGGTTTCCAAGAAGTGGCTGGTGGATTCTAACCACCGACCGTTTGGTTAGTGGGCCAATGCATAGGCTGGGTATTTATCATATCATTCCTGCTTTTACTATGTTAGTGTTATTTTAGGCTTTATGTACTATTTGTATGATTTAGTAGGTTATTTTTGGGATCTGAGAATGCTCAAAAAAATATATAAATTCATGGTAATTGCCTCTTCACTTTATGACACTTTGACTTATGAAAGGTTTTATAGGACAACTCTACTTTCGGATAGCAGGGGAAACCTGTATAACCAAGGAGAAACTTATTATTATTATTAAACATCTGTTAAGCTCACAAATAAGCCATTACTTTCATCCATGAAGTCTCATTTCTAGTGTTTATTTTGCTAATTAGCAGCATTTCTGTTGTTGTTCAAGATAAGAAGCTGAACGGGCTTGTCCTTTCTGATTAAATGATAGCAGCCTACCCTCAGAGTGTGAACTTCTAATTAGGAGCTGTCTCTGGAGTCCAGCTAAAACTAACCAACACCTACATAATATCACACCTTCTGTATAGAAAGTTTGAACCCTGGTGGCGAAGAGGTTAAGAGCTTCGGCTGCTGACTGAAAGGTTGGCAGTTGGAATCCACCAGGCGCTCCTTGGAAACCATACGGGGCAGTTCTACTTTGTCCTATAAGGTTGCTATGAGTCGGAATCGACTTCACCACATCTTTTTTTTTTTTTATATTGAAGGTTATTTTAAAACAAATTACAGACATAGTAACATTGTTCTTCTCTGAATAGGATCAGAGTGTGACAGTGTGCCATTCTTTTTTCATCCAACCAAACACAGTGTGTTGCACAGAGCAGATGCTGAAGCAGAGTAGATTTAAATGAATTTTATGTGGGGGATAATAAATGATAAAAGTGAGAATTAGCTATGAATGACTCATTCCATCAATTTTGCCATGTGGTCTGGTATAAGTGGAATTTGCTCAGTCTCCTTGAAAACACTTTACCTTCTTATATTGCTCTATCATCACTAAGATTATTTTCATGTTTTATTTTTTTCAAAATCAAAAGTATATAGATTATTCAATAAACTAGAAACCTTTTAGTTGTGCTAAATATTCAAAAATGTTTATTGAAGATTTTTTCCTGTATTTCATCTATGTTTTAGATGAATTTATGGATGTGATACTCTGGTGGAATTGAAGATAAAATCATGCTGGCTGATTTTTCTCTTCCATTGAAAGCAATTGCTATTCCTAACACCACAACAGGAACTGCTATTTTAATAGATGTGTTTCATTATAGGAGTTTATGATTTATGTCATAGCTGGTTCTAATTCTACTGGAGCTCTGCCTTTTCTTCCAAAGTAATCTGTAAGCATCTAATCTCTAATTTTCATACAGGGCATTTTATTTATGATTCATTTTATTTTTTAGGTGAGTATATTTTAAAATTTAATTTTACTGCTATGCTTAGTGTAGATCAAAAACAACATTGCTTGTTCCAAATTTATTTTCTTTTGCACAATATTTCTTTACAGTTCCACACAAGTTAAATTTCCTAGATATTTGCCTGACCGTTTTCTATCTTAGTTTGTAATAAATATATTTAATGATAAAATATATATTTAAATTTGAAAAAATATGATATAGATTATAAAATTTTATATTAGTAAATAAATGTTATATCCAAATTAAGTGATTTGTGGATCACAAAAATTCTGGAGGGAATACAATAGTCTAACTTTTACTTTCACCTTAATATGGTAGAATATTCACTTTGAGGGAAAAAATTTAGAACATTTGAATATGTTCAACATTTTTAGAAAGTGGAGTTTTTTTAAAAATACATATAAGCACATCAAAATAATTATAACAAATAGTTAAAGGGAAGAGTTTTCTTTTTTGGGGGGGGGATTTGCATGAATCTTTATTAAACAAGAGTAGCCTCTGCTCATATATACAATTCAACATCTCATCAGTATGTCCAGAATTTAAGTGTTTCTCAATGACTTGGTATTTTGACACATAGGAGATGCTGTCAGCCACATGCATGTTCTAGATTTTCCAATTAGATAAGACATTTGTAGATTTTTTTTTTTGCCCCCTCTTGCAGTTCTCTTCAGATCTATATATATTTATACTAAAAATACTCTATACACTTAGTTATAGGTTTAAAAATTTTGGAATAGGGAAATGGATGAAATATATGCCTATAGTTTTACCCCCACTTGTAGAAATAGAAGAATCAAGTGCTGTGTCAGAAAAAAGTGTTTTGTTTTTTTTCCTCCTCTATAATCTCGTTTTCCCACCTTCCAGTAAATACAGCTGAGTTGGAGATAAGATGGATGGACAGACAATCTCACCCAACACATATATTATTTAAACAATACAATAATAGCGAATCTGGGCAAGACAACCTTAACTCCTTCAGTAGCTCTTCAAATTAAATAGTGATTACCCTACAGGTGAGATTCACAAGGCCCAGTGTTTGCTTTGGCAGAACTGAAGCGACTGTTGGTGTAGGCAGCTCTGTAGAGCTCTTATTTTTTTTACAATTTGATTCCAATTTTCTTTTCTTTCTTTCTTTCTTTTTTTAAATTGACTTTAGATGAAAGTTTACAGAACAAACTAGCTCTCATTAAACAGTTAGTACACATATTGTTTTACGACATTGGTTAACAACCCCATGACATGTCAGCACTCTCCATTCTCCACCTTGGGTTCCCGATTACCAGCTTTCCTGTCTCCTCCTGCCTTTAGTCCTTGCCCCCAGGCTAGTGTGCCCCTTTAGTCTCATTTTGTTTTATGGGCCTGTCTCATCTTTGGACGAAGGGTGAACCTCAGGAGTGACTTCATTACTGAGCTAATACAGTGTCCGTAGGCCATACTCTCAGTGTTTCTCCAGTCTCTGTCAGGCCAGTAAGTCTGGTCTTTTTGGGGGAGTTATAATTTTGTTCTACATTTTTCTCCAGGTCTGTCCTGGAAACTGAAGTGCCAAATGAAGAGGTAGAGAACTCAGCCAAGCACCAAATGGAATAAGAAACTGACATAGGATGGAGAGTGAGGAGAGATTCATGCAGAGGGCCCCATCAGCTAACACAGCACAGATCTGCC
The DNA here is from genome assembly GCF_030014295.1 of Loxodonta africana. Classification (NCBI taxonomy): domain Eukaryota; kingdom Metazoa; phylum Chordata; class Mammalia; order Proboscidea; family Elephantidae; genus Loxodonta; species Loxodonta africana. Next base: position 122,632,242 of record NC_087346.1, read on the forward strand.
ATTTTGAACTCCAGTCAGGGATCAGGAAACAGAGAGCATGGGAAAGCAGCTTCACAAAGATCCCAGCAGAAGACAGAGCACCCAGTAACGAGTGATATACACTTTCCTAGCCCTCTCCTCCTCACACCCTCCCTTCCGCCTCCTCTGCTTCCTGCCAGCCACAGTCTCTTGTCCAGGAGGCAACTGCCTTGGCCTCAGCCTCCTTGGATTTGCCCTGCCCACACTTGCCGGGCCTCTGAGCTGGTGGTTCTTTCCATCTCTTTTGGCTTCTTCTGTGCCTGCTACTACCTTCACCTCCTTTCTCTGGAACACCTGGCTCCATGTGCCATCTTTGCTTCTTCTTGAAAGGCAGTGAAGCCATGCTTGACTGCGGAACCACTCCCCTGGCCCACGACACCACGCTGGTGGGATCCCTATGGCTTGTTTTTCCTTCTTTTGTTTGTTTGTTTTCCTTTTCTTTTCCAGGCTTGGGAGCTTCTTCTAGCTTGGCTGCACTGCACAGCTTAGGAGCCACTCCCCCAATCTTCACAGCTGTGTAGGTGGGATCCCTGGGGGCATTTCTTTTTTTTCGCCTTTCTTTTCTCTCTCCTTTTCTCTTTCTGTCTTCTTTTCTCAGTTCTCATCTCTCTACACTTACCTTCTTTTCAAGTCTCCTGAATACCTGGTGTTGTGTGACATCTATACCCCTTCTAGCCAGACTATACTGCACAGCCTGAGAGCCACTCCCCAGTCTTAGCATCCTCACTGGTGGGATTCTGGGGCTCCTGGGGGCTTTTCTTTTTTTATTTTTCCACATTTTTATCTAGTTATTTCTTTCTTTTTCTATTTTTCTTTTTCCTTTTTTTTCCCCTTTCTTCATTCCTCAGTTTTTCATCTCTCCACTCCAACAGCAAACTCCCTTAGCACTCTTTTTTTTTTTCCTCTCGTTTTTTTGCTTATTTGTTTTTGGCTCCTGTTTTTCTTACCTCTCTCTTCTCTTCCCTATACCCCTATTAGCTCCACACATCACAACCCTCCCCCTCTTTCCCACTTAACTGTACCATGCACTGAATGTCACACCCCCAAGCAGCACTGCACAGCCTACTGGAACCTGCCTAGCACTGATTCCTGGCTCTCCATGTTGGCCCTAGTACAGGCAATAAGCAACCCATCCCAGCCCCTCCCCTTCAGCTGGACCTGCCCTCCGGCATCCTAGATGAATGACTGGTGCTGCCCATTGGACAAGGAGGTGAAAATATTGTGACTACAGACGAGCAAACAACAAAGAAACCATCTGCTCAGAAATAACCAAATAAAACAAAAAAGCAGGACAAAACAAACAAATTTTACAATCAAGAAATTAAGAAAATAACTACTGAGTGCCCTGTAGACAGCAGACAATATCAAAATGTATAAAAAAACAGGACAGGATGGGTCCAGTAGGCATCCAAAATAAAACACCAGATGACTTTCCAGTAGAAGGAAAGGTGCTAGAACTACCTGACAAGGAATTAAAATCTCTAATATCCAGAGCAATCCAGGAGTTGAAGCAAAAAGCAGACAAAAATGAGGGAAAAAATGGACAAATTTTTGGAAAAGGCAGAAAAAATCATGAAAAATACAGACAAAAATATGGAACAATTTTCAGGAAAGTAATACAGGAACAAAATACCAGAACAAATTCACAACTAGAAATCATATAAAAACAACGATTAGAAATCCAAAATATAAACAGTAAGATTTCAGAAATGGACACTGTCATAGAAGAGCTGAGCCTCAGGCTTGAAATGATGGAAGACAGAATCAGTAAAATTCTGAAGAAAAACACATGGATACAACTCTGTTCAGGGAAAATCAGAAAAAAAAAAAAGAATGAAGAAAAATGAAGAAACATGGAGAACTATGTGGTTACAATCAAAAACAAAAATTTGCAAGTGATCGGAGTTCCAGAGCAGGGAGAGAAAACAGAAAACCCAGAGGGACTCACTGAAGAATTGCTGACAGAAAATTTCCCTAATACATGAATGATGAAAAACTGACCATCCAAGAAGCTCAACGAACCCTGTGTAGTATAGACCCCAAAGGAAAATCACCAAGGCATATCATAATCACACTCACTAAAACCAAAGACAAAGAAAAAAATCCTGCGAGCAGCTCGAGGAAAACAAAAAGTCACATACAGAGGAGAAACAATAAGACTAAGCTCTGATTATTCAGCAGAAACCATGCAGGGAAGAAGGTAATGGTATGATATATATAAAACCTTGAAAGAAAAAAATTGCCAACAAAAAATAATTAAAAAAAAAAAAACCAAACCCAGTGCTGTCGAGTCGATTCCGACTCATAGCGACCCTATAGGACAGAGTAGAACTGCCCCACAGAGTTTCCAAGGAGCGCCTGGCAGATTTGAACTGCCGACCCTTTGGTTAGCAGCCGTAGCACTTAACCACTACGCCACCAGGGTTTCCCCAAGAAGAATATATCCTGCAAAACTTTTGTTCAAATATGTTAGTGAAATTAGGATATTTCCAGATAAAGAGAAATTAAGGGGATATGTAAAAATCAAACCAAACTTACAAGAATTATTGAAGGCAGTCCTTCAGTCTGAGAACAAACAAGATCAGACCACAGCCTGAATCTAGAGGCAAGATTGTACAAGCCAGAAAACAACCTAGAAAATGAACTTTCAAGGACTATCCAAAACTAAATGAATTGCAACAGGGAATCAGAGAGATTAAACTGTAAATGACAACAACATCAGAACAATAAAAGAGGGAATAAATGGCATAGGTATAGAACTTTCTCATGGAGAGTAAGGCAAGGTGATACAAAGTAATAATAAACTGGTTCAAACCTAGGAAGATAAGGGTAAGTTTCAAGGTAACCACAAAGAAAGTTAACAAATCTACTCATCAAAATAAAGAAGAAAAACATAAAGCCTCAATAAAAGCAAAATCTACAAAAACAAAAGAAATCCACAAACAAAAGGAACTCAGCACAGGAGAGTAAAAGGAACAAAGAAAACATTAGCACCACAAAAAAAGCACTACGAAATGACAGCAATAAACTCAATCTCTAAAATCTACAAGAAAATACAACACCTCTACAACAAAAAGACAAATAATCCAATTAAAAAGTGGGCAAAGGAATTGAAGAGACACTTCACCAAAGAAGACATTCAAGCAGCCAACAGACACATGAGGAAACGCTCATGATCTCTGGTCATCAGAGAAAAGCAAATCAAAACCACAATGAGGTACCATCTCACTCTGGCATTACTGTCATGAATCAATAAAAGAGAAAATAACAAATATTGGAGAGGCTGTGGGGAGATCGGAACTCTCATGCACTGCTGGTAGGAATGCAAAATGATACTACCATTTTTGAAAACGATATGGCACTTCCTTAGAAAGCTAGAAATAGAAATACCATACGATCCAGCAATCACACTCCTAGGAATATATCCCAGGGAAATAAGAGTTGGCACACGAATAGATATATGTACACTCATTTTCACTGTGGCATTGTTCACAATAGCAAAAAGCTGGAAACAATATAGATGCCCATCAGCAGATGAATGGATAAACAAGCTGTGGTATATACACACAATGAAGTATCACACAATGATAAAGAACCGTGATGAATCGGTGAAGCATCTCATAACAGGGCATTATGCTGAGTGAAATAAGTCAACCACAAAAGGACAAATATTGTGTGAGACCACTACTATAAAAACTCATGAAAAGGTTTACATAGAAAAAGAAAAACTATTTGATTGTTACAAGGGAGGGGAGAGGTGGGAATGGAAAAACACTTAACAGACAAAAGATAAGTGGTAACTCTGGCGAAGGGTAAGACAGTACACGGTACTGGAGAAGCCAGCACAACATGTACAAGGCAAGGCCATGGTAGCTCCATAGACACATCCAAACTCCCTGAGGGAACAAATTGCTGGGCTGAGGGCTGTGGGGACCATGGTCTCAGGGAACATCTAGCTCAACTGGCAGAACAGAGTTTTTAAAGAAAATGTTTCATATTCTTACTTTGGTGAGTAGCATCCGGGGTCTTAAAAGCCTGTGAGTAGCCATCTAGGATATTCCATTGGTCTCACCCCTTTGGGAGCAAGGAAGAACGGAGAAAAGTAAAGACACAAGGGAAAGATTAGTCCAAAGGACTAATGGACCGCATCTGCCACGACCTTTACCACACTGAGCCCAGTACAACCTGATGGTGCCCTGCTACCACCACTGACTGCTCTCACGGGGATCACAATAGAGGGTCCTGGACAGAGCTGGAAAAAAACATAGAACAAAATTCTAACTCAAAAAGAAAGACCAGACTTGCTGGCCTTACAGAAACTGGAGGAACCCTGAGGGTATGGCCCCCAGACACCCTTTCAACTCAGTAATGAGGCCACTCCTGAGGTTCACCCTTCAGCCAATGATTGAACACACCCATGGAACAAACCAAGACTAAAGGGGTGCACCAGCCTTGGGTCAGGGTCTGGGAGGCAGGAGGGAACAGGAAAGCTGGTAATAGGGAGCCCAGGGTTGAGAAGGGAGAGTGTTGACATGTCACGGGGTTGTTAACCAATGTCATACAACAATGTGTATACTCTTTGATGAGAAATTAGTTTCTCATGTAAACCATCTAAAGTTCAGTTAAAAAAAATTATTCAAAATAAAAAGAATTTGTGTTTTGCATTTATGCTCTTCAAAACTTCTTTCAACAAAGCATTCATAAAGTTTATTAGCTAGATTTATAGCACCATTTAATATAGCAAAAATTAGAAAAAAAAAAAAGTCCACAAAAGTGATGTAATTATAAGCTACCACCCATGTGTCAGTTTGTCATACTGTGGTAACTTGCTTGTTACTGTGATGCTCAAGGCTATGCTGCTGGTATTTCAAATGTGAGCAAGGTCACCCAGGTGGACAGGTTTCAGGAGAGGTTCCAGACTAAGACAGACCAGGAAGAAAGGCCTGGTGATCTACTTATGAAAATTAGCTGATGAAAACCTGAAGTATAGCAACAAAACACTGTCCAGGTAGTGCTGGAAGATGAACTTCTCAGATTGGAAGGTACTTAGAATAGACTGGGGAATTGTTCCCTTCTCAAAGTGAGGTAGACTTTAATGATGCTATAGAGTAAAACCTTTGAGACCTTTGTTTGCTAATGTGGCACAACTCAAAATGAGAATAAACATCTGCAAACATCCATGAGTAATCAGAATGTGAAAAGCGTGTACATTGTTGTTGTGTGCCGTCTAGTCAATTTCAACTCATAGCGACCATATATGACAGAGTAGAACTGCCTCATAGAGTTTCCTAGGCTGAAATCTTTATGGGTCCAGATTTCCAGGCCTTTTCTACCATAGAGTAATCTACTCATGAAAATCAGCCAGTGAAAACCTGATGGATACCAACAAAACATTTTTTGAACTGTCTACCTGTCAGCAGCAAAGTGCTTAACCATTGCCCAGGAAGTATGACTCAGGGAAAATTGGGAGGGACAGGAAGTTAGGTTGATGAAATGGGGACTATGTGGTCAGATGTAGGTTTGTCAAGGTCTGTTTTTCCTTTGGCTGGGAGGTTTATGGTCGTGTATTGCATTATTAAAAATAACTATGTAATGAGTAACTAAAGTGGGCCTTACATGAAACAATCATCAATGAGAATGTATCATGACGCACATTTTCTAGAGTTTTCTCAGGTTCTAGTTTTCTTATTAGTGCTTTTCCATAGTTTTATCTTTCTTTTTTGGGCTCTTTGATTATGTTTATTGGCTCATTTTTTTTGCCTATCTTCTATATCCCTTTCTTTCTGATCCTTTTTAATTAGATATTTCAATTTTACTCTTTCCATTGCTTTCATTTCTTCTAAATGTCCCTTCTCATATTTTCAGATAAATCTCCCATTATTTTACCTTGTTACTTATTCTTCAATTATGTAGTATTTTTTTTCCAGGGTTTCTTTCCTGAGCTCACCTGCCATTTCACAAATTTCTGTTTTTTTATCTATTTCTGTTCTGAGTTTCTGAATTTATGATTCAAGGTATTACATCAAATGCTCAAAGACTATTTTTTTTTTTCCAAGTTTGAGGACTCTGTTAAAATTTTCTTGTTTTGTGTGTTGCTTTTGCAAATGTTTCTCCTTAAATGGTTTGATTCACATTTTCAGTTCTCTTTAAAAAAAAAAAAAAATTAGCTTTGTGAGGCTGTGGCCTGCTTTTTCTGTTTATTTGAAAATATCTATTTTTCTCATCCAACAATAACACTACCTTGACGTATTGATGGTGAGAGATCTGCACGGCTCACAGATTTTTTTAGTTCAAGGGTACTCTCTTTAGGAGACAATGTAGTTCAGTGTCACTAATAGATAAGGCCTGGGTTTTTTGGAAAAAAGTTCTGCTTTTGAGGCGATCTTTTTTTTTTTTTTCTTGTAATACTCTGATTTCCACCATTTGCTAGCTTCTTTCCTTTAACCAGGCCTCCAGTGGATGCTTTCCTTGCAATGTGTTCCCCTCCCATCACCACCACCAAAACAGTATCTTCACGAGACTGCTATTCTCATCTTGTTATTCTCATCATTCAAGTCCCTTCCTTTTAACTCCTTAGTAGTCACCAACCTATTCAGTAGGCCTCAGCCATTGTGAAAGGCAATCTTATGTGTCAACTTGGCTAGGCTATACCCACTGCCATGGAGTCAATTCCGACTCATAGTGACCCCATAGTGTTTCTAAGGTTATAAATCGTTGCCGAAGCAGACTACTGCATCTTTCTCCCATGGATGCTGGTGGTTTCAGACTGCTGGCCTTTTGGTTAGCAGTCAAGCGCTTTAACCACTGCATAATAAGCTATAGTACCCAGTTATTAATCATACACTAACCTAGATGTGGCTGCGAAGGTATTTTAGATATGGTTAATACCTACAATCAGTTGATTTTAAGTAATGGAGATTACCTTCAGTAATGTGGGTGGGACTCATTCACTCAGTTGAGGGCCTTAAGAACAAAAAACTGAGGTTTTCTGGATAAGGAGAAAATTTCCTGTCTTCTTTTCCATGCACTCTTCATCTGATTGGTCAGACATTGACTCTGGAGATGGTGCTACAAGGTCTGGATGTTTATTGCTTGACTTACATGCTTAAGTGTGATCACTATGAGTTGGAATCGACTCCACGGCAATGGGTTTGGTTTGGTTTTAAGCTATGTCGAGTGTGGTTTTATTCACTATTTGTCAATTTGAGTAGTTTTAGATGAAAGTCAAGAGAGACTGAGATTTAGGTAGCTGCAGTTGTTCAGAAGCCCTGAAGCCCTGTATGGTTTTCAAACCTGGGTCCTTATTGACTGATGCCTCACTATGAGTCTCAGATTGTCTCCAGTGTATTTTACAGTTGTGGCTGTGCTTATGTTATACTCAGGCTATTTCTTTAAAATAAGCTTTTTTTTTTTTTTCTGTAGCATTGGCATTCTTTCATTTACTGTTCTACTGAGAAGGAGGTTTTAAACCCTTTTTATTGGAACAGAAAACATGACTAGCTGCCTGCACAATGTCAATTCACTTCTGTATATATCATCAAACAATGTAGTAAGAGTTCCTTTTCCCAAGCCTATTTGTGTGAACAAGAATAAGGGGCCCCTTCTTCCTGGCTGACTCAGCCCTGAGCCAGGGTACTCAGCTTTGCAAATGAAACTGGAGTGTATTATAGATTATTCTTAAGACAGGTAGCTCTTGGCAGAGCACATCCTAGAAAGCCCTATAAATCAATTCATGCTCTTCAATCCCACAGTAGCTTGAATCAAGTTTTGAAATGCAAATGTCATTTAGGAAGGGTAAAAAAAAGGAAATAATTAACTTGCTAACATACATATATTTAGTAAGAAAACTTCCATAGAAGTTGGGTGTGTTAAACAGGGCAAGTAAAGTTCAAATGTAGAAATTAAAATAGTAAAGCTGAGGTTATTATTAATGTCGAGGGTTAGCTAAGCTAGATTAGATAACAGAATGGAGGGCTCAGAGATTTGCTCTGAATGGATGAGATAGGGCAGAAATGCATATTTGAGAGATAGCCTTCTGAATCTTTCTGTAAGCTTTGAGCTGATGCAAAACTCCATGACTTTCTAAAAGAAGTAATAGCTCTACCTTTTGAATGCCTATAGTTTGAACAGAAGAGTCAACTCCCACAGTCACTAATTTAGAGATTGACTTAATATTGAGTGACTGTTTCCACAATGATTTTCAAAACTGATGAAAGGAAATGCTATAGAAAAATGTGGCTCAGGGCTGAATCTCTGCGAAAGCACTTTTTCAATTGCGTTGTTGTTTTTAGGTGCTTTTGAGTCAATTCCGATTTGTAATGACTCCATGTACAACAGAACAAAACCCTTCTTCTTTTTCGAAGACCCCCTACTTTAACAAGCATGAAGTCCTTCTCTAGGGATTGGTACCTCCTGATAATATGTCCAAAGTACATGAGATGAAGTCTAGCCATCCTTGGCTGTACTGCTTCCAAGACAGATTTGTTTGTTGTTGTGTAAGTCCACGGTATAGTCAGTATTTTTTGCCAAAACCATGATTCAAAGGCATCAATTCTTCGGTCTTCCTTATTTCATTGTCCAGCTTTCACATGCATTTGAGGTGATTGAAAACACCATGGCTTGAGTCAGGTGCACCTTAGTCCTCAAGGTGACATCTTTGCTTTTTAACACTTTAAAGATGCCTTTTGCAGCAGATTACTTCTTTAGTAATTGACACTAACTGTAAAATAATGGTCATATACTTCACAACCAGACTTATGCTGACAGGTGAATGTTTTATTATTTTTTAATTTATCACCCTATAAATTCAATTGGCCTGCCAGGACTCCTTCATGACTCTTTCAGAAATGAGCCTGGACATTGTTAGCATGTCTCTGCTTGATACATGCCAAACTATGAAGTCCTCTTAATTTAAACCTTTATTATGGCAGCACCAACTAACCTAACTAAATGTTAACGATCTATCAAGATTTCTTTTAAATCTTGGTTTCCAGGGATTCGTAACTAAGCTATATATATGCAGTTGCTCTTGACACTTGGCATGCCACATTTCCAGGGTTGAATCAACTTTTTTTTTTTTTAATATCTTTCAATTCTTATCTTTTTCAGCTGTTTTACAGTTACAACTTTGCCCAATATATACTTAAGTATTTGGAAAATATTGTTTTTAACATTAATAATTAAAAGTTGAAATGTTGCCTCTAATGAGTTTTATGGTGCTACTGTTGCATTCTATTTTATTTATTTTGAACACAAACAAAGCACTCATTTGATGCATGCTTGCTTCTGTTGTTTGGTTTGAGGACAAGGTGGTCCCTGGGGAATTCTTGAGAAACTTTTGGGAAAGCAGAAGAGCTGAGTCTAAAAAAAGTTTAAGGTCAAGGGTTTTGATTTTGCCTTTTCATAGTAGCTCATTATTTTGTCATTTATTATTATTCATAGAGTTCGATAAATATTTTCCCTTATGTTTCCTAAGATGCCTTGTGTTTTTAACTTGCCCTTTTTTGTCCTTGCAAATTCCTTATCTGTAAAAAAAAAAAAAAGTCAGCATTGCATTTGACGCATGTATGTAAAGTGCCCTTCAGTCCAAATGATTTCCAAAAGGTCTTTGACTCATGCATATCTTGCAGAGGAAAGAGCGTGGGGCTTTCAATGGGGCAGAAATAGGTCTCAAACCTGACATAGTCACCTTCTAAAAGAGAAGACAGAAATTTTGTGCTGCCTCTTTGGATCAAGTATTTGTAATTTCTCTATTTAAAACGACTATTATTATTATTACTTTACAATGATAAAGCTAATATATTTTGCATTCTTGTTATGTGGTAGGTATTATGCTAATCTCTTTAATGGGATTTTCTCATATAATACCTACATCATTGAATCTAGTGCACACTATTATTCCCATACTACTAACGGGAAATCTGAGTCCTCAGTAGACCCAGTAGGCTATTAAGGAATGAAGTTGGGATTTAATCCTCAATATGGCCAAAGAGTTTAAATTCTTCATTATTGGCAGTGGTGGCAGCATAAGTATGATATTTTTATTGTTGTTAAGTGCCGTCGAGTCGGTTCTGACTCATAGCGACCCTATGCACAGCAGAACGAAACACTGCCCGGTCCTGCGCCATCCTTACAATCATTGTTATGCTTGAGCTCATTGTTGCAGCCACTGTGTCAATCCACCTCGTTAGGGTGTTCCTCTTTTCTGCTGACCCTGTACTCTGCCAAGCATGATGTCCTTCTCCAGGGACTGATCCCTCCTGACAACATGTCCAAAGTATCTAAGATGCATTCTCGCTGTCCTTGCTTCTAAGGAGCATTCTGGTTGTACTTCTTCTAAGACAGATTTGTTCACTCTTCTGGCAGTCCTTGGGATATTCAATATTCTTCACCAACACCACAATTCAAAGGCGTCAACTCTTCTTCCATCTTCCTTATTCATTGTCCAGCCTTCACATGCCTGTGATGTGATTGAAAATACCACGGCTTGGGTCAGGAGCACCTTAGTTTTTAAGGTGACATCTTTGCTCTTCGACACTATAAAGAGGTCTTTTGCAGCAGATTTACCCAATGCAATGTGTCTTTTGATTTCTTGACTGCTCCTTCTATGGCTGTTAATTGTGGATCCAAGTAAAATGAAATCCTTGACAACTTCAATCTTTTCTCCATTTATCATGATGCTGCTCATTGGTCCAGTTGTGAGGATTTTTGTTTTCTTTATGTTGAGATGCAATCCATACTGAAGGCTGTGGTCTTTGATCTTCATTAGTAAGTGCTTCAAGTCTTCTTCACTTTCGGCAAGCAAGGTTGCCTCATCTGCAAAACACAGGTTGTTAATGAGTCTTCCTCCAATCCTAATGCCCCATTCTTCTTCATATAGTCCGGGTTCTCGTATTATTTGCTCAGCATGCAGATTGAATAGGTATGGTGAAAGAATACAACCCTGACGCACATCTTTCCTGACTTTAAACCAATCAGTATCCCCTTATTCTGTTCGAACAACTGCCCCTTGATCTATGTAAAGGTTCCTTATGATCACAATTAAGTCTTCTGGAATTCCCACTCTTCGCAATGTTATCCATAAGTTGTTATGATTCACACAGTCGAATGCCTTTGCATAGTCAACATGCTAAAAATGAAAAGCTCAATATCATTTTTATCGTATGAACCCAAAATAACCAAAGCCATTGGCATAGAGTCGATTCCTACCCATAGCAACCCAGTACAACAGAATAGAACTGCCCCATAAGATTTCCAAGGCTGTAAATCTTTATAGAAACAGACTGCCACATCTTTTCTCCCCTGAAGTGGCTGGTGGGTTCAAACTGCTGACCTTTTAGTTAACAGTCAAGTGTTTAACCACTGTGCCCCCAGGGCTCCTAATCATATACATAATGTAAATACTCTAACAAAACAAATACTCTAAGCCCCCATTTTCTCACTTGACAAAATCAAAACAACCTCCTAGCTTTATTTTTGAGATGTAAGAAAGGTACATATGTAAAGTATGTAGCATAAAGTCTGGCAAATTGTAGCCCTTTAATAAATATTTCTTTCCCTCCTTTTGCTGTAAAATATAATGAATGCTTGATTTCACTCTAATATTGTTATATGTTGTTGTTACGTGCCGTCGATTTGGTTCCAACTCATAGCAACAGAATGAAGTACCACCTCGTCCTGCACCTTCAGTAAAGTGGGGTGAAAATGAGCGTTTTGAGTATTTTAGTAAGATACAAATTAACATAAAGTATAAAATAATCTTTAAATTATATAGTGATTTTCTCACATAATATATAACAATATTCCCCCATGTGTCTGTCAGTTTGTCATACTGTGGGGGCCTGTGTGTTACTGTAATGCTGAACCTATGCCACAGGTATTCAAATACCAACAGGTCATCTATGGCGAACAAGTTTCCGCTAAGCTTCCGGACTAAGACAGAGTAGGAAGAAGGACCCAGCTGTCTCCTTCTGGAAAGAATCAGCCAGTAAAAACCTTATGAATAGCAGCAGAACATTGTCTAATATAGTGCCGGAAGATGAGCCCCCCAGGTTGGAAGCCACTCTAAATATAACTGAGGAAGAGCTGTCTCCTCAAAGTGGAGTTTATGTTAATGAAGTGGATGGAGTCTAGATTTCAGGACCTTCATTTGTTGATGGCGTTCAATTCAAAATGAGAAGAAAGAGCTGTAACATCCATTAATAATTGGAACACGGTATATATGAAGTATGAATCTAGGAAAATTGGAAATCATCAAAAACAAAACGAAACTTGTAAACATTGATGTCCTTGGCATTAGTGAGCTCAAACGGACTGGTATTGGCCATTTTGAATAAAATAATCATATGATTCACTATGCCAGGAATGACAACTTGAAGAGGAATGGCTTTGCGTTCATCATCAAAAAGAACATTTCAAGATCTGTACTGAAGTACAACGCTGTCAGTGATGGGATAATAACCATACAAGGAAGACCAGTTAATAAGACTACTATTCAAATTTACACAAGAACCACTAAGACCAAAGATGAAGAAATGGAAGATTTTTACCAACTTCCGCAATTTGAAATTGATCAAACAGGCAATCAGGATGCATTGATAATTACTGGTGATTGGAATGCCAAAGTTAGAAATATAGAGGAAGGGTTGATAGTTGGAAAATATGGCCTTGGTGATAGAAACGATGCCAGAGATCACATGACAGAGCTTTGCAAGACCAATGACTTCTTCACTGCAAGTATCTTTTTTCAACAACATAAATTGCAACATACATGTGGCTCCTACCAGATGGAATACACAGGAGTCAAATCGACTACATCTGTGGAAAGAGACAATGGAAAAGCTCAATATCATCAGCCAGAACAAGGCCAGAGGCCGACTGTGAAACCGACTATCAATTGCTCATATGCAAGTTCAAGTTGAAGCTGAAGAAATTTAGAACAAAACTATGAGAGCCAAAGTATGACTTGAGTATAAAAAAAAAAAAAAAAAATTTATACCCTACCTGAATTTAGAGAGCATCTCAGGGATAGATTTGACACATTGAACACTAATGACTGAAGACCAGAAGACTTGTGGAATGAAATCAAGGACATCATACATGAAGAAAGCAAAAGGTCATTAAAAAAACAGGGAAGAAAGAAAAGACCAAAATGGATATCAGAAGAGATTCTGAAACTTGCTTTTAAACATCGAGTAGCTAAAGCAAAATGTAGGAATGATGAAGTCAAAGAGCTGAACAGAAGATTTCAAAGGCAGCTCAAGAAAACAAAGACACAGGAAGCATCAAGGGAAGATGGATGGAATACACAGACATTTTACCAAAAAGAATTGGTTGATGTTCAACCATTTCAGGAGGTAGCATATGAACAGAAACTGATGGTAATGAAGGAAGAGGCCCAAACTGCACTGATGGCATTGGGGAAAAACAAGGCTTCAGGAATTGATGGAATGCCAATTGAAATGTTACGACAAAAGGATGCTGCATTGGAAGAGCTCGCTTGTTTATGCCAAAAAAATCTGGAAAACAGTTACTTCACCAGCTGACTGGAAGAGATCCGTTTTTATGCCTATTCCAAAGAAAGGTGATTCCACTGAATTCAGAAATTATAGAACAATATCATTAATGTCACACACAATTAAAATTTTGCTGAAGATCATTCAAAAATGGCTGCAGTAGTGCATTGACAAGGAGGTGCAAGAAATTCAAGCTGGATTCAGAAGAGGGGATGGAACCAGGGATATCATTGCTGATGTCAGATGGATCCTGGCTGAAAGCAGAGAATACTGAAAAGATGTTTACCTGTGTTTTATTGACTATGCAAAGACATTCACCTGTGTGGATCATAACAAATTATGGATTACATTGCGAAGAGTGGGAATTCCAGAAACTTTAACTGTGCTTATGAGGAACCTATACATAGATCAAGAGGCAGTCGTTCAGTTCGAACAGAACAAGAGGATACTGCAGAGTTTAAAGTCAAGAAAGGTGTGCATCGGGGATGTATCTTTTCACCATATTTATTTAATCTGTATGCTGAGCAAATTATCTGGGAAACTGGACTATATAAAGAAGAACAGGGCTTCAGGATTGGTGGAAGAGTCATTAACAAACTGCGTTATGTGGATGACATAACCTTGCTTGGTGAAAGTGAAGAGGACTTGAAGCACTTACTGATGACGATCAAAGACTATATAGCCTTCAGTATGTATTACACCTCAACATAAAGAAAGCAAAAATCCTCACAACTGGACCAATAAGCAACATCATGATAAATGGAGAAAAAATAGAAGTTTTCAAGGATTTCATTTTACTTGGATTCACGATCAACACCCATGAAAGTAGCAGTCAAGAAATCAAATGATGCATTGCACTGGGCAAATCTGCTGCAAAGGACCTTTTTAAAGTGCTGAAAAGCAAAGATGTCACCTTGAAGATTAAGGTGCACCAGACCCAAGCCATGGTGTTTTCAATGTCCTCATATGCAGAAACTGGACAATGAATAAGGAAGACTGAAGAAGAATTGATGCCTTTGAATTATAGTGTTGGCAAAGAATGTTGAATATACCATGGACTGCCAGAAGAATGAAAAAATCTGCCTTCATAAAAGTACAGCCAGAATGCACCTTAGAAGCAAAGATGGAGAGACTATATGTCTCACAGATTTTGGACCTGTTTTCAGGAAGGATCAGTCCCTGGGGAGGGACGCCATGGTTGGTAAAGTAGGGGGTCAGGGAAACCCTAAAGGAGGTAGATTGATACAGTGGCTGCGACAACAGGCTCAAGCATAGCAATGATTGTAAGGATGATGCAGGACTGAGCAGTGTTTCATTCTGTTGTACATGGGGGTAGTTGTGAGTTGGAACTGACTTGTGGGCACTAATAACAGCAACAATTTTCTTGACTGTTTTATATTTATTTATTCTGCTTTTATGTATTTTTATTTCCTTCCATCTATTAGTTTTGGGTTGAATTTTTCCTTTTTTTATTCAGCTGCTTAAAGCAGAAATGAAGGTCATTGATTTTAATCCATTTTGCTTTGCTAATATAGGCATTTCAGTTATATATTTTCCTGTAAGCACTACTTTAGCTGCCTCACATAAATTTGGAAAAGTTTTATTTTCACTATAATTCAGTCCAAATTTTTTTTGAACTTGTCATTTCTTCTTCCATAATTATTTAGTGGTGCACAGCTTTGTTGTTGGAATCTCTGGCACTGCCTGTGAAAGGCTGCACACCAACAGCTTCTTTCAGTTTATGCAAACCCAGGGATGTGTAGGAGTTTTACTGCAAGACTGTTTGAGATAATCTTACTTTTATAGCTACACATTATAAAGCATGTTTTAATCTAAATTCCAAAATTTCTCAAATATTGTTTTTTTTTTTCTCTTTGGAAATAGCACCAAAAGTCTTATTTATCTGATCAGTGTTTGTAGAGTGATTACATGCCAAATGAAAAATGTACCGTGAATTAAAAATCACTTCCAAAATCATCACCATAACGTGTTCACAGTATTTTGACTTCTGTCATGGATTGAATTATGTCCCCCCCAAAATGTGTATCAACTTGGTTAGGCCATGATTCCCACTATTCTGTGGTTGTCCTCCATTTTGTGATTCTAATTTTATGTTAAAGAGGATTAGGGTGGGATCATAACACCCTTACCAGATCACATCCCTGACCCAAGGCAGAGGGAGTTTCCCTGGGGTGTGGCCTGCACCACCCTTTATCTCTTAAGAGATAAAAGGAAGGGGAAACAAGCAGAGAGGGGGGACCTCATATCACCAAGAAAGCAGCGCAGGGAGTAGAGTGCATCCTTTGGACCTGAGATTCCTGTGCTGAGATGCTCCCAGACCAAGGGAAGACTAATGACAAAGACCTTCCTCCAGAGCTGACAGAGAGAAAAAGCCTTTCCCTGGAGCTGGTGCCCTGAATTCGGACTTCTAGCTTACTGGACTGCGAGAGAATAAACTTCTCTTTGTTAAAACCATCTACGTGTGGTATTTCTGTGATAGCAGCACTAGATGACTAAGAGTACTTATAAACTTATCTTGTTATTAAAAAAAAAAAAAAAAAACTGTTCATTTGAGCCCAGGAAATCAACCTCTCATTCCGATGACCAATACTTAGGGGCAAATAAGCCAATGAAAAGTAAGTTCTGCATTTCTAATGAAAAACCCTTGAGGAGAGATGCCATTAAGAAAATTGATCACAGGATCCCTTTTGACTTAGTTCAGCTGCTCGTAACTTCTTCCACAAGAACAAGTTAAAAACAAAGCAAAAAAGCAGGAGGAACAGTGCTCAAGCTGAGTTATAGCCTAAGTTGGTCATGAGTTTTATCTGCATCAGATACATTGCTATGTACATAATCACTCTGAAGAAGACATCTTTATCACCATAGTGAGACATTAGTGGTTTAGCAGTAAAATTCTTACCTTCCACATGGGATATCCATACCTAGCCACCATCCTAGTCTGTCAGCATGTTGCTGTGATGATGAACAGTTTTCCCCAGAGTTTCCAGACTAAGATGGGCTAAGAAAAAAGGCCTAAAGAATTACTTCTGATAATCAGCCAGTGAAAATCCATTGGATCACAATGGTTTGATCCACTATCATCATGAGGATTACACAGCACTGGACAGCATTTTGTTCTGCTGTTCATGTGTCTCCAGGAGTCAAGGGTCAACTGAATGGCAGCTAACAACAACAGCACCAACATATCATCATCATATCTTAGGTTCAAGTGTGAGATTTTGTGTCCTTTCTACTGACCCCTTCTTTCTGCTTGCCTAGAACAGGGTCATGGTACTTGTATATATGGTTTACTCAAAATGTGTTTACTCAATTTATTTGAGTATCAGTTGTTAAAGTATATTATTAGTAAAAATTTTAATCTAAAGCCATAGCACTTATATGCATATATACACTTCTGCAGTAACAATTTGAAATTATTATAATCTATCCAGAATCCTGGGGAGCCCTGTTGGTACAACGATTAAGCACTCAACTCCTAACAGAAAGGTTGGTGGTTTAAACCCACCCAGAGGCTCCACAGGAGAAAGACCTGGTGATCTTCTCCCTTAAAGATTACAACGTAGGAAACACTGTGGGGCAGTTCTTCTCTGTCCCATGGTATCCCACGGTGTTGGTATGAGTCAAAATTGACTCGAGAGCACCTGACAATGACAACATCCAGAATCCCAGCACTAGACTTTGAGAGGAAGCTGGAGACCCCAAGAGTCATGATTTGTTAAGAAAGGAAGACAATTTTGGTGAGGAAAAGGGGAAAAAAAAAGTAAGCTTACAACCTAGTAGTTAAAAGCTTAGTTGAACATTGGTTCCAGCATTTTGCACTTGTTTGATTATGAGTAACTTAGTCCTTCTAAGGGCAAATTTGTTAAATCATAATGTGGAGAAAAACAGCATATATATTTATTGTTAGGCTTAAATAAGAAAATGTATATAAAATACTTAGCATAGTGCCTTGCACAAGATGATTTTAAAAACAGTAGCTGCTATAATTAAGTTGGATTGCAATTAACTTTAATCTTATTCAGTTGTCATCATGCATCAATTTGCATATGCAAAAAAGATACCTAGAACTTTTGAAATATACCTTTTCCTTCTAATCTGTTCATCAGTTTAGATAAACAGTGACCAGATATTTGTATTATTTTGTAATTTTTAAATGATTGTGGCTCTAAGTTTGCTCTAATAAATAATGTTTTTACAGTTTGTTCAAAGTACACACAGTTTTAAACCACTACTTAATTATAATATATGATACTTAACACAAAGCCCACTTCCTCTAGATTTAATTTTTGACATGTAGCTTGAGGTCAGGATTTGAGATCTTTAAGAATGTTATCATTTAGACAATGGGAGCTATGGAGGCTTTTGATCAGGAAGGTGGCTTATTAGAGGTTAAGGTAGGAAGATTATTTTTTATGTTCTAGACAGATTGAGGAAAGCCTGGTGGAGTAGTGGTTAAGTGTTATGGCTGCTAACCAAAATGTTAGCAGTTCGAATCCACCAGGCACCCCTTGGAAACCCTATGGGGCAGTTCTACTCCATCCTATAGGGTTGCTATGAGTCGGAATTGACTCAACGGCAATGGGTTGGGCTCGGTTCAGGTGGATTGAAGTGGGGGGCCAAGAAGCCCTTTTGAGACTGGTATATCATGTATAAGTGAAGTGAAGTGAAAAGGAACTCAATAGGGGGTAACTAGTTCCTTTTGAAGAAACCGCCAGAAGACCTGGTTGAATGGGTTTTGAAATTTTTACAGAATGAATATATGACCATGATACTCCCTTAGTTAAAATCTTTTGATTTCTTCAAAATACACTGAAAATAATTGTCCAAATCCTTAACATCATTAGTACGTTTTAGTTTCAGATAAAATTAGACCTAAAAAACCAATCACTGGTAAAGGACATCATGTTTAGTAAAGTAGGAGATCATCAAAAATGAGGGAAACCCTCAATGAGATAGATTAACACAACAGCCGGAATGATGGACTCAAACATACTAATGATCATGAAGACAGCAGAGGACAAGGCAATGTGTCATTCTGTTATACATAGGGTCACCATGAGTCAGAGCTGAATTGATGGCAACTAAGAACAAGAAACTTAAATAATGATATTGTTATTTTAAAAATAAGTAATTACCAAAAGATATCTCCAATGTTGATTAATTTGGAGGCACAATGACACTTTCCAAGGTGTGATCCATCTTTCTGCTCTGCTATCTCCATATGTAGGTAATGTCTCCACTCATGGAAAGAGATACACCACAATCTAGTGAAAAAGAGTAACATCTACTTCTATGCTTTTCTATTATCAGTAAGGTAACCCGTTTTCATGGAGTCCCTGAGCGGTGCAAATGGTTTACACTCTTGGCTACTAACAGAAAGGTTAGTGGCTCAAGTTCACCTAGATCATCTATTTCTGAAAAATCAGTCATTAAAAGTCCTATAGAGAAGTTTTACTCTGACATACATAGGATTATCATCAGTTGGAATTAACTCTATGGCAATTGGTTGTTTTATCTTTTGCCTGTAATCCCAAGTTGATGTCTTTTCATGCTCAATTAACCATGATTTAGTAATATGCCATGATGGTTAAGGTTGTATGTCAACTTGGCTCAGCCATGATTCTCAGTGGTTTGGCAGTTATGGCATAGTCTGTTAGCTATGTAATGATATAATCACCTCCATAATGAGATCTGATATAGTGTAATCACTTCCATGATGAGATCTGCTATGAGCAGGCAATCAGTTGAAAGTACATTTCCATGGGAGTGTGGCCTGCATCCAATATAGGTGGACTTTCTGTCAAAGCGCACTGGTTTTTGCATGCTCTGAATCCTGCAGCTGGCTCCTATTCATTTGCTCTCCAGTTCTTGGGACTTGAGCTAGCAGCTTACCTGCTGATCCTGGGATTCATCAGCCTCCACAGCCTGTATGCCAGAGACCTGCTGTCTGACATGGCGTTCTTGGGTTCGCCAGCCCTGCAGCTACGTGAATCAGGAGAAGCCTCCAGCTTGACCCATGAACTTGGGACTTTTCAGCCTCTACAACTGCATAAGCCATTTCCTTGATATAAATCTCCCTCTATATTTACACACTTCACTGGCTTTGTTTCTCTAGAGAATCCAGCCTTAGACATGCCTAATTATAATCACTGGCCAGAGAAATGAGAACTTTGGAGTTAACTTATTCCAAATAAAATTTAACTCTTGAATTAACTTTCTTGGACACATGACCATGTGTGTGTGTGTGTGTGTATAATCAACAAAATTGGAGTTCTACCTTCAAGGGTGAAGGGTGTTGGATAGACAATAAACTTTGACAAAGTCTTCAAGGCCTTCACTAATCTTGCTCCTAACTTTTTCTTTATATTCACTTACTTCTACTTCCTGTTTTATTCTCCACATTCTAACACAAGTATATATATTTTCTGTTTTGAGCTCATGGCCATCTGACTTTAATGCCTTTTATTAATTTTTCCATCTAACTGGACTCTTGTCTTCTAAGTCACCAAATAGCTCACCCATTCTTATCCTTTAGTCATTCAGCCTAAATGTCATATCCTTGGGAAGGCCTTTCTTCTCAGATAACACATATGTTGCTCATATAGCACTCTCTCTATATATTTTTTAACTTTATCACATTTGTATTATGTATACAATAATGTCTTCCATGCTAGACCTAAAAAATATCCATCACAGAAATGGCCTTTTCTCTCTTGTTGATTGCTCCAACATACTGCCACTCAGTAAATATTCATTGATTGATTTAATGCATAGGCATGCAAAATGGAAAGATTAAAAGATAGCTTTGATATTAAACTTAAGCATTGGACTATTGTTCAGTCCATTAGCTGAAATGTGTAAAATAAGAGGCAAATAATATTTATAAGAGTGTCACTTTTTATAGAAAGTGTCACTTTTCAGGTAGAGATACATTTTAAATGATTTAAATATATAAAACAATGTAAAGTAGTATCTTTCAATACTCTGTGTTATGGATTGAATTATATCCCTCCCAAACTGTACTATAATCTTGGCTCTTATACTTGTAAATCAGATCCTTTTTGGAAATAAGGTTTTATTTGTTATGTTAAGTAGGTCATACCATGTAGGGTAAGTTCTAAATCTGATCACTTCTGAGTTATAAAAAGAATAGAGTGGACACTAGACACACAAGGGGGGGAAGACAGTTGACATGGGAGGATATCTTACAAGCAAAGAAACACCAAGGATCACCAGCAGACACCAGAACTAAGAGAAAGGCTCACAGAAGGAATCCATATGGCTGAGTCCCTAATTTGGACTTCTAACTTCCATAATGGTGGGAAAATTTTTTTTTGTTCTTTAAAGCCATCCACTTGTGAGATTTGTGTTATAGAAGCACCAGGTAACTTAGACACTCTGTGTCTATATTATGCTAACATTTGATAAATAGCTATGTGTTTAATCCAACTGGTAATTTACTGTCATGCACATAAGGAAATCATTTTCCTGAATTTGATTATTTTCTTTGCCTATTGCAACAACATACACATGGTACAATGGTGGCGTATATTACTGAATTCTCTGAATTTGAAATTAGAATGAAATTTTTATACAAAATAAAAATGTACAATGTGATATATATGAATGAATCTATGATATAGATAGCTTTTTCACACAAGGTTGACTTTCCATATGCTTAATAAAGCTTTTTTTTTTTTTTCTTTTTGCCTCTGGATGACTGACTTGTGAATAAGAGCTGGAAACATTTCAAGATGTAAGGGTATGATGGTATACCATAAATACAACAATAAAGCATTTTCAATAGCCTATTAATGCTTAAAAAATGTCACTTTCTCTTATTAACACAAGCAGTTCCCGTTCTCAGTGTAACATAATAATCTCTAATGGATGGAATACTTTCTTGACTTAAACATTGATTGTTAGCTGTTTCACAGAAAGAAAAGTTTGTTCTTTACTTCTCTGGGTTGGAAAAGATCCAGAAAGGTTGTCTTTCAATGATTTCCCCCCTAAAGGATTACAAGAATTTTTACTTATGGGGATCTTCAAAGAAAACAATATCAACTAAGGTTGCAAACCAGATTTTATGGCTTCCATGATCTTTAACTCTAGTCATAGAAACTTAAAATGTTGAAAGAAGGTGAAATGAAGCAGGGGAGGCAGATAGTATGTGGGGAGAAAAGGGCAGAAGAACAGAGCTACCGCAGGAAAGCAAATAACTCTGAGGAAAAAAACAATGATGGAGATAAGTACGCAGTGGTGTGTGAACTTTAACTCTTAATGTGAGAAGAAAAAGCATAGCCAGTGATACAGTGAATTGGCTTTGAACTTACAAATTACACAAAAGCATGTGTTTTGAATTTGTATTTATATATTAAAAAGTACATCTTCATTTATTCATTACAAAGACAATTTTAATAATAATTTGACTGTAATAAAATAGGAATAAAAAAGATATATCTGGGACTGGCGGATTTTCAGTATTTTGGCTAAAAAATGTCTGTCTCTAAAGGTGAAAATACCAGTTTTGCAAGAGAATTTATTTGAGAAAATCCCTAGACTAGGCTAGGTCAGAAACATAAAACCAGAAAAAAAAAAAAAAAAAAATCCCGTCGCGTCTAGTAGATTTCAACTCATAGTGACCCTATAGGACAAAGTAGAACTTCCCCACAGGGTTTCCAAGGAGTGCCTGTGGATTCGAACTGCCGACCTTTTGGTTAGTAGCTGTAGCTCTTAACCACTAAGCCACCAGAGGCAGAAATATAAAGAGGCTGTAAATTAAGGTCCTAAATATGCCATGATTAATGTAAACTGGCACATCATTACTAGGATTGCCCTCTGTCATTGAACGATTAGATAATTACATTCCTCATGTGTGATTGTGTGCTGTGTGTGTGTGTGTGTATTTGTATTTTGAAAGACAACTGGCAGCTAAAGGGGAAGATCTTTCCTTGATGCTGATGCAGAGTCTGAAAAGAGAAAGGACAGGTTGTGCCAAAGTCCATTTGAAAAGAGACTCAGCATAAGAATAAGCTGGTTTTAGGAAAATGCATTGTTGGTTCTTATCATTATCTGCTTTAAGCTGTGGAGTTCCGTCCAGCTCTTACTGATAGTAAGACAACATAAGAAGAAGAGGAGAACTCAGAACAAGCCAGTGTAATGTGACAAAAATGCTCCCTAAACTTCCTGGGCATAGCATTGCGCTATGAGGACAACTGAACCAGTTAACAAGTGGTCAGCAGGAGTGACTTGTGGAATATAGCAGAATTTTCCATGGGTTTCTAAAATTTGTCTGAGGAGATAATTGAATTTAAATATTGGATTTTTTATACTTATTTGATGTAGCCTCTGACTATTGTGATTTGGTTATCAGAAAGAACCATATATTTACAGAGATATATGGGAGACAAATAGTTAAGTGGATAGAGATAGAGATAGATATATCAATCACTTTGGAACAGCCCTATAATGATACAAGTTATTACAGAGGAATCAAATTTTAGGGCTGAAATGGAACTTAAAGGTCTTATAGGCCAATAAGCTTTCTGATGTTTGACTGGATCCATTCTACAATGGCTTGGTCAAGTAGGTGTCAGCACTCTATTGTTAAGGATCTCATTACCTGTTGAGGATATGTATTCAATCCACTGACGATGCTGAATATTATACATTGACCCCAAATCTGTATTCCTAAGCCTATTTATTCTATCACCCAGAGCCATGCAGAGACATTGTTTGATGCTATTTGAAACCACCTATTATGCTCCACTTTTCTTCAATAGAATATATATCTCCAATTTACCAAAATATTTGTCATGGCACAGGGTATTCTCTCCATTACTTACTTTCCAGCATTACACTTTTACCTGTGTATTGGGTTTATCATTTTACAGGCTGGGTCTAGCAGGACAATAAAAACCATGCACAAATTAAAACAACACTAACCTCATCACAGTTTTGTAATCGTATTTTGATTAAAAGAAGTATGGTAGTGACACATTTAGAAATATTTGTGACAGTTTGAAGAGCTCAGACTCACTGGACTTTTGTGTACATATTGAATTTTAATCGTTACATGCCAAAAACGGCTTTACTTGCATTTGTAATAAATTCTACGACTTTTATATTATTAGCATCACCATTTTAGAGATGAGCCAATTAAGGCTAAGTAAGGTTATTTTTTTAAGGTTATATAAGGTTATTTATGCATAGCATTGGGAAGAATGGGAATTCCAGAACACTTAATTGTGCTCATGAGGAACATTTACATAGATCAAGAGGCAGTTGTTGGGACAGAACAAGGGGATACTGATTGGTTTAAAGTCAGGAAAGATGTGTGTCAGGGTTGTATTATTTCACCATACCTATTCAATCTGTGTGCTGAGCAAATAATATGAGAAGTTGGACTACATGAAAAAGAATGGGGCATCAGGATTGGAGGAAGACTCATTAACAACCTGCATTATGCAGATGACACAACCTTGCGTGCTGAAAGTGAAGAGGACTTGAAGCACTTATTAATGAAGACCAAAGACCACAGTCTTCAGTATGGATTGCACCTCAACATGAAGAAAACAAAAATCTTCACAGCTGGACCAATGAGCAACTTCATGATATCCAGAGAAAGGACTGAAGTTGTCAAGGATTTCATTTTACTTGGATCCACAATCAACAACCATGGAAGCACCAGTCAAGAAATCAAAAGACACATTGCTTTAGGTAAACCTGCTGCTAAGGACCTCTTCAAAGTGTTGAACAGCAAAGATGTCACCCTGAAAACTAAGGTACACCTGACCCAAGACATGGTATTTTCAATTGCATCATATGCATGTGAAAGCTGGACAATGAATAAGGAAGACCAAAGAAGAATCGACTCCTTTGAATCATGGTGTTGGCAAAGAATATTGAATATACAATGGACTGTCTTAGAACAAGTACAGCTAGAGTGCTCCTTACAGGCAAGGATGGTGAGACTGCGTCTTACATACTTTGGACATATTGCCAGGAGGGATCAGTCCCTGGAGAAGGACATCGTGCTTGACAGAGTACAGGGTCAGTGGAAAAGTGGAAGACCCTCAACGAGGTGGATTGACAGTGGCTGCAACAATGAGCTCAAGCATAACAATGATTGCAAGGATGACTCAGGACCAGGCAGTGTTTCGTTCTGTCGTGCATAGGGTCGCTAAGAGTTGGAACTGCCTCAACGACACCTAACAACAACAACAACAGGGTTATTTAATTTTTCCAAATTTACATGGTTAAAAGAGTCGACCCCCTCACTTCTGTCAGTTTGTTATACTGTGGGGCCTTGTGTGCTGCTGAGATGCTGGAAGTTATGCCACTGGTATTCAAATACCAGCAGGGTCACCCATGGCGGACAGGTTTCAGCTGAGCTTCTAGACTAAGACAGACTAGGAAGAATCGTGATGTTGGCAAAGAATATTGAATATACTATGGAGTGCCAAAAGAACAAACAAATCTGTCTTGGAAGAAGTATAATCAGATGCTCCTTACAAGCAAGGATAGCGAAACTGAGTCTTACATATTTTGGACATTATGATGTCCTAGAGACGGACGTTTTACTTAGTAAAGTAGAGGGTCAGCAAAAAAGAGGAAGACCCTCAATGAGATGAATTGACACAGTGGCTGAAAAAATGGGCTCAAGCATAACAATTGTGAGGTTGGCACAGGACCAGGCAGTGTTTTGTTCTGTCATGCATAGGGTTTGCTATGAGTTGGAACTGGCTCTACGGCACCTAACAACAACAGGAAAAGAGTCTAAGCCAGATTTCAAAGGCCAGTCTTTTTGGCTCCAAAGCTCATTTTGGTAACATTTTGCAACACTGCAGGAAAGTGAGCAAAGAGAGTACAACGCAGCCACCAATCTCAGTGGGCCCTGATTTTAATTTTAATTAGGCTAGAGTTGAGGGTGTCGTCATCCATATGCTTAGTACAATGCCTCCATGGTTTTGGTAGCCTCAAATAGCTTGGCTTTAGGATGCAGCGTATTACCGTATTAACACCACACTTTGTGACTGAGTGGAAAGTATGTTTATGTACACCACAGAATTCTGAACCTTGATAAATGGGAATGGGAAATGGTTTCAAGCATCTAAACCTCTTATTGCCAATGGAGATCATTTGACTCTTGGTCAGCTTATAGTTCTTTCTCTTGAAAAGTGCTACCAGTACTGGCTGCCTTAAAATTCAATACCCACAAACTATAACTTGCAAAGATTTTGGCTTGCTGTGTGTAGACTCTCACTTGTTCAGGATATTTATCACAAAGTCTAAAGAGTCACTGTCTTAGTCATCTAGTGCTGCCATAACAGAAATACAACAAGTGGGTGGCTTTAACAAAGAGAAATTTATTTTTTCACAGTCTAGTAGGTTACAAGTCCAAATTCAGGGCGTCTGCTCCAGGGGAACGCTTTCTCTCTCTGTTGGCTCTGAAGGAAGGCTTCCCTGGGTGAGGAGCTTCTCAGGCACAGTGACACTGTATTCAAAGGAAGCGCTCTGATCCTGGTGCTGCTTTCTTGGTGGTATGAGGTCTCCAACTCTCTGCTTGCTTCTCTTTGCTTTTATCTAATGAGAGATAAATGTGGTGCAGGCCATATCCCAGGGAAACTCTCTTTACCTTAGATCAGGGAGGTGACCTGAGTAAGGGTGGTGTTACAGTCCCACCCTAATCCTCTCAACATAAAATTACAATCACAAAATGGAGGACAGCCACACAATATTGGGAATTATGGCCTAACCAAGTTGATACACACATTTTGGGGGGTACATAATTCAGTCCATGACATTCCACACTTCAACCCCCCAAAAATCACATCTTAGTAACATGCAAAACATATTCATCCCATCATATCATAGCAAAAGTTTTAACTCCAAGTCCAAAATCCACAAATTCTTCTTCGCCTGTGAAATCTAGGATACAAGTTATCTGCTTCCAAAGGTACAACGGCAGAACAGGCACAAGGTAAACATTTATACTACAAATGTGGGAAACTGGAGGAAAGAAGGGAAAACAGGCACCAAGCAAGTCAGCCAGAACACATTACATTAGCCCTCAAAGTTTTGAAAATAATCCTCTTTTCTCAGACAATTTGCACAATAAACCTGCCCTCCAGGCTCTAGGTATTGGCCACACTCTCTGAATTTGGAGTGGAGGCCCCTCGGTCCTGGGCTTCAACTCCACCTTCCAGACACACTGGGACAGCAACTCTGCTCCCTCGGCTTTAGGCACACCATTCTTGTCAACCATCTGAGTGGCAACTTCACCCTTAGAAACACCAGAGGCCATGGCTTTATCCTTTGAAACCCCTGAGGTCACGGCCATAACTTTTGAGACTGCGGCATCTCAGCTTCTTGTGTTCCTTGTCTGTTCAGCTTCTGTTTCCTGGGTTCTTGGCCTCTTGGCTCCTCAGGCCTCACACCCACATCTGCTCTGCTGGGGTAAGTGTTCCAAAGCTCGGTAGCTCCACTGATAAGTTCCTAGAGACACCCCACTCCACCAGGAAGCCTCCTGTACACAGGCACTCAGCTCTCTTGCTCTGTGGTTTGGCTCCAGCACCTTCTTGCACTGGTCTCCTGGTTCTGCTGCTGCTGCTTCTCTGCTGCTGCTGCTTCTCTGTCACTGCACATTCTCTGCTGCACTGGTCTTCTACCGCTGTCAAAATTCTATCCAATCACAGTTTCAAAAGTGCTTCCATATTTTAGGTAACTGTTAGAGCAGCACCCCGTTCCTTGTACCAAATTCTGTCTTAGTCATCTAGTGCTGCCATAACTTAAAAAATACCACAAGTGGATGGTTTTAACAAAGAGAAATTTATTTTCTCATTGTCTAGTAGATTACAAGTCCAAATTCAGGGTGTTGCCTCTAGGGGAAGGCTTTCTCTCTCTGTTGGCTCTGGAGGAAGGCTTTCCCTGGTCCAGGAGCTTCTCAGGCACAGGGACCCCATGTCTGAAGGTGATGCTCTGCTCCTGGTGCTGTTTTCTTGGTGGTACGAGGTTCCCCACTTTCCACTTGCTGCTTTTTCCTTTTATCTCTTGCGAGATAAAAGCTGGTGCAGGCCACACTGCAGGGAAATTCTTTACCTTGGATTAGGGGGGTGACCTGAGTAAGAGTGGTGTTACAATCTCACCCTAATCTTCTCAACATAAAATTACAATCATGAAGTAAAGGACAACCACACAATACTGGGAATCATGGCTTAACAAAGTTGATACACACATTTTTGCGGGGGGACATAATTCAATCCATGACAGTTGCGAAAAGCCTAATATAGAAGGAAGGTGGATGAAGAGTGGATAGATTTCATGTAGAATGCAGCATGAGTCAGACTTAGACTTCATATAAAGGCACAGTAAGAACCAGACTGTTGCCCAGACTTATAGGGTGATGCTTTTGCTAGGAATTCATTGTACGCTGTCAAATATGAGAAAAAAAAAAAAAAATGTGTATTGTTTTTTGTTTGTTTGAGGGGTTCTGGATGATTTGGAGTGATCTTCTAGGACATTTCATTACACATATTAGAGAGAATGGAGCTTCAGGAACAGGGATTCTTATCTGTTTAATCCCCCCACTCCCATCCTTTTTTGTTCAATTTAGCAAACATATATTTGCTTTTGTATTTATTCATTAAACAAGTGTTTATTTTGTCACTAACATGTACTTAAATGAGGCAGTGGTCATTCCATTGTAGAATTCTCACCTTCCATACAGGACCCAGGTTCAGTTTCAGGCCAATGAAGCTCATTCCAGCCACCACCCGTCAGTCCTAATCTGTCCTACAGGGTCGCTATGAGTTGGTATTGACTTGAAGGCAACGAGCCTGTTTATTTATTTATTTATTTATTTTGGCGATGGCTGGTTTGGTCTTCTGTCCAGACCACTAAAGCTTTCTCCAGATCAGCAATAAAGATATTTTGTTTTCTTATAATTTGTGTGTTCACTGTAGTAGCACTTTTAACTTCCTTCAAGAACTTTTCCTTTGCATCCACAACTTGGTTAACTGTTTGACACAAGAGACCTAGCTTTTGGCCTATCTTGGCTTTCCACGTGTCTTCCTCACCAAGCTTAATCATTTCTATCTTTTGATTTAAAGTAAGAAACGTGCAACTCTTCCTTTCAGTTGAACACTTAAGGGCCACTATAAGGTTATTAATTAGCGTAATTTCAATATTGTCGTTTCTCAGGGAATATGGAGGCCAGAAGAGAGAAATGGGGGAACAGCCAGGGGAACAGCAGATTGGTAGAGAAGTCAGAGCACACACAGTATTTAATTATTTATATTGTATGGGCACTGTTTGTGGCAGTCCAAAACAATTACAATAGTAACATAAATGATCATTGTTCACAGATCACTATAACAGGTATAATAATAATGAAATATTTTGAGAATTACCAAAATGTGACACAGAGACACGAAGTGAGTACATGCTGTTGGAAAAATGGCACTGATAGGTCTGCTTGATGGAGGTTTGCCACAAACCTTCAACTTGTAAAAAATGTAGTATCTGTGTAGTCCTATAAAATGAGGTATGCCTGAATACTATAGAAGAAGCTATCCAAAGGCTCTGGGAAGTTGGCATGCTGGAGTGGATTTATCAGATTAGGCCCATAGTCCCACACATGGAGCACCCAAAGGACACAATTTTTACCACAATGATGAGGAACAAATTTGAAGCCTGCTGTGATTACTGTTTTATGTAACTCAGATTTGACAGTAGGAATTGCCCTAACTGAATTACCATATATATATTGCTGTCGAGTTGATTCTGACTCATAGAGACCCTATAGGACAGAGTATTACCGCCCCATAGTGTTTCCAAGGAGTGGCTAGTGGATTTGAACTGCAGGCTTTTTGGTTAGCAGCCAAGTTCTTTACCACTATGCCACCAGGGCTCCCTAACTGAACTAAGGCATCTAAATACAATGGGACTGATTGGATCTTGTGGTGGTAGGGGCCAAGTGGCAGCACTTAATCAACAAAGACAAGGTCTTTTTATATCTCAAATTCAATTGGCTTAAGACAATGAATGTTTCACATACTTTGGACATGGTATCAAGAGGGACCAGTCCTTGAAGAACGACATCGTGCTTGGTAAAGTAGAGGGTCAGTGAAGAAGAGGAAGGCCCTTAACGAGATGGGTTGACACAGTGGCTGCAACAATGAGCTAAAACATGGCATCGACTGAGGATGGTACAGGACTGGGCAGTGTTTCATTCTGTTGTACCTGGGGTCTCTATGAGTCAGAACTGACTGGACAGCACCTAACAACAAAAAATAGTGCTGATATAACCTTGTTAACAGAGCAAAGAAAACCCTGTTCTCACTTGAGATTATATCCATAGGTATATGGGTTAAGATTCCAACACATATTTTGGGGGGGCACAATTCAATTCATAACAGATTCACCAAACTATTTCTGAAAAGGGACAGATAGTAAAAAATGAGTCCTGGTGGCAGAGTGTTCAAGAGCTTGGCTGCTAACAAAAACGTCTGTAGTTCAAATCTACCAGCCCCTCCTTGGAAACCCTATGCGGCGGTTCTACCCTGTCCTATAGGGTTGCTGTGAGTCGGAGTCAACTTCAAGGTAGCAGGTTCAGTTTCGGTTTTTGGTGGCCCATATGGTCTCTGTCACAACTCCTCAATCATTCTGAGGTTGCATGAAAGCAGCCATAGGAAATATATAAATAAATGAGTGTGGCTATTTCCAGTACAACTTTATTTATTGCCATTGCAATTTTACTTTCATATAATTTTTATGTTATGAAATATTTTTCTTCTTTTGATTTTTTTTTCAGCAATTTAAAAATACAAAATCACCCTAGTACGTGGACTTGCAAAAACAGACAATGGGCCAGATTTGGATCACAGACCATAGTCTGCCAAACCCTGCTCTACATGGGGGGAAAATTTATGTATATATACATATATATATATATATAGCAGCTGCCAGCTCATGAGCCTTATAGCTCACATCTTAGCTCAAAACAATTTCTAAAATTCCTGACTAAAAACTGTCACTGATCATGGAATGAGCTAGAGATTCAGGAACATGTACAAAACGGTATGTGAGCATGGGGTCATTGAGGGAAAAGTGGGTGAGTCTCCTGACAAGTGCAAAGTCTGAGAAGGTGAAACTTGGTTACCAGTTCAATAAATTAGATTATTTCAATAGGGAGAGTGTATTGAAAGTGCTGTAACTGAAATGGTTGGAAGAGTATTTAAAAAAAAAAAAACTTTTACACAGATTTGGAGAGATCACAGTTAGGGACGGTTAGGGAGTAAGGGAGGCAAAGGAAATCCATTTTTTTTTTTTTTAGTTGGCCTGTAAACAAATCTAAAAGAAAAGAAGATACTAGCACAAAGGATGCAATGTATAACCAGAAAAATTATAATGCTATTTGTTCTATAATCTGGGGTATTGATTGAGAAATTGTTGTTCGTTGTTGCTGGTTCCCCTTGAGTCAGCTCTGACTCATGGTGACCCCATTGTACAGAGTAGAACTCTCCACAGGGTTTTCAAGGCTGTGACCTTTCAGAAGCAAATTGCCAGGTTTGTCTCCCAAGGCACCTCTGGGTAGATTCAAACCATCAGCTTTTCAGCTATTAGTGAAGCTTAACTGTTTGTGCCACCCAGGGAGTCTTTACACTGAGCAGTGCTAGAGAGTGCTAAATATAAGCCCAAAGAGGAAAGTAGAGAACGAAACATAGCAGCCCCCCCACGCTATGCTGAGGAGCTTAGACTTTCTCTAAACTCATAATGGAGAGTGATAAAGCAGAGGACATTGGGTCCTGAATTTTTACATTGCACAAATCACTGACGTTGTTGACAATGAGGACAGTGATATCAAGTTCCAAGCTTGTGATTAGAGGCAACATTTTGAAATCCTTAAAGACGGAGAAGAAATGATTTAGCATTAGGAATCTGGGACAGGTGTCAGCGGGCCAGGCAGCAGCAGAACTCAAAATGTTCACTTCAGCATTTCCTTTCCGATAGAATGTGCTAGATCCTTGACTTTACTGGAAACAGCATGAGCAACATTACTGTCAAATTGTGTATCATATTCACCACGCAGCCTATTATTAATTCAATATGCAGGAAATATGCAGGAAAAATGCAACTGTAGGAGCTTTCCATATTTGTTTGTCTGTGGTGGTTGTCACTGTTTTTGTTGTTTTGCCCTCAGGGGCTCTGTTTTCTTTATGCCATTTCTCTCTTAATTTTCTTAAAAAATAAAAGTAATTGTGGCGTTCAGAATTATGAAGAAAGATTGAAAAATAATACCTGTCATAGGAACTGAATAAAGCTGTCAATTTTTTTATAAGCCCATCTTTCTGTGTGGCATACACCAATGCTGCTTTCAAGTAAGTTTTGACTTCAGTTCTAAGCACCAGAATTCTGTTTACTTAATGACTGCCAACTCGAATTCATTAATGAAATAATTCAGAGTAACCTCATATCTTAAGAAGGTTATAGTGATCACAGTACTATCTTATAAACTGAAAATATTAAAATTGTAGAGCTTCAGACTAGCTCCTAATGAATTTGTTCCTAAAATACACAAAATTTATTCACTTGGAAGCATTACCTGAAAAGATTATACGAGGAATTTCAATACGTATTTTTTATTCATTTCTCTAAAAAGTCTATTGAGAATTTTTAGCTAAAGGTGAAAAATATGCTGAAATCTGGGACAGAGTGCCATACCCATTAGACGAGGGAAAGGAGTTAAAAAGTTTTCACCAAAGAGTAGTTCTTTGTACTCAAGAATCTGACTTTAATCAACCAACTCCATAGAATACATGAAATCAATTTAGAATGCTGAATAAAACACAGGAGGCAGGAAAGAGAAGCCTGGGAGGCAGGAAGATTAGAGGCAAGGTGTTATTTGTGGGGTGGATACCTTCTGGCTGGGATGGGAAAGGGGTTAGGGATAAAATGAGAATCATGGGGAAAGTTTCTTTGGTGTTTTTCACAGTTTGTGTGCAAACTTGACTTCCAACCATTCCTGCCTTTCTCTGTATGTGTATCTTCCCAAAAAGAGGTGGAGCAAATTTCCCCTCCATTTGAATCTTTGACTGATCTTGACTAATTGCATGTGGAAGAAATGACATTATGCATTGACAGTGAGCCCTTAAAAGCTCCGGCAGCTTCTGCTTTTGCTGTCTTGAAACCTAGTTGCCATGTGGTTAAAAAAAAAAAAAAAAGTCCAGAACTTTCTGCTGGATAGCGAGACCATGTTGAGAGGTCCTGGAGACTGAAACACCATGTGGAGACAGAGACTGAGTGAAGGGCAACAGAGGCACCCCACTCAACAGTCAGCACTAAGGCCCTTCTGATGTGAAAGAGCCCTTTCCTGACCTTCCAGCCAAGTCCTTCCATCATGAATGACCTCAGCTAATCTCATGTGGAGCAGATCTGTCCAGCCAACACAGAGAATGGTAAGAAAGAGTAAACTGTTGTTTAAAGCTACTAAGTTTTGGAATCATGTATTATGCAGCAAATCATATGCACTCTGCTAAGGCTGAAATCATATGTACTTTTCCTGGCAAAGAAAACATTAACAGAGGTGTACACGGCTGGAGTAGGGATGAATAATGCAAAATGATGTTTCCTTCCTTGAACAGGAACCTCAACATCATAGCGATCGTGGCCTCTCTATGCCCTCCTTGTTTCCTCTATCTGAAAGAATGTGAAATTAATTATATCTTTGGTGAATTTGGAAAGAGAAGCAAAGCCATTTGTAGCATAGCCTTTTTTTTTCTCTTGGGAACTGATTACTGAAAGGGAGCCCCTATTCTCCTCTGTTTATCCATCCCTTAAATCATAAAGGAGGAGATTCTCATTTGGTGTAGCCTTTCTTGCTCCTGTACTGCTGTAATTCAGTGGGTTACAAACAAAAACAAAGAGAAAAACAGGTGCCATCTAGTCAATTCCAATTCATGGATACCCCATGTCATTCACAGTAGAACAGTGCTTCATAAGGTTTTCAATGGCTGTGATCTTTTAGAATAAAAGATCTTCTGAGGTGTCTCTGGGAGGATTCAAACTTTTGATTAGTAGGCAAGCACTTAACCATTTGCTCTACCTAGGTATCCCTACTGGATGGGTACGTCTGACTAATTCTGGAGTTTAGTGTCAGGAAGACCACTTTCTTCCATACATGAACCACACACTACAACTTCAGCCTCATCAGTGAATATTTGGTTTTTATCCGTCAGCTCTCTTGCTCTATTCCTCAGTCGTGCGGATGTTGGACGGGGAAGAGACATGCTGCTTGTTGGGAACCTCTTAAGACTGATGCTATTTAGCATCTAAAGCTGAGAATGACTTTTTAAAACTCAATTTACAAATAAAAGTATTATAACTTGATGATTACTTCTTGACTACTTAATAGGGAAGGTATTCAGTTTTATAAAGTCTTGGCTTCTAGGTATTTGAAAATTATCAGCAGTTGCCAAATAAATCAGTTTTGAACCTTAGCTTTGAAATGCATTTGAAGCCACATTTTTTGATTATAGGGAAGAACTTAGTTGTTCAAAAAAGAGCAACCTATGGCAAGCCATATAGCATTTAAAAAGCAGGTAATCTTGCAAAAAAGAAGGGCTTTCTGGTAAAATGGGATGCAAGTATATGGAGAATCAGAACACCTAACTCCTTTATTGATTTTCTCTTTTCACCCGTTTTATTTTCTTTCCTCGGTTTACTCAGCTAATCAGGACAGACCTATCTAACTCTGGGTGGTCGTGAACATGAAATGAATAATGAATAAATATATAGAAAATGCTTTAAGAATAATAATAAATGTTAAAAATATAAAGCATTATTTAATATATCCTCACAACTCTGTACTATTATGTCTCATTGTGAGTTAGCTGGCTTTCTGTACACTCTAGGCTATGTGAAACTTTGAAATGTTTTCCCATTTGGGAACCAAGTAAACAATTACTACAATCCCATCTGGCGTGAAAATCAAAGTTGAGTCACGATCATTATCAAGTGCAATAGACCTTTCTGTAGTTATTTTGCTGTCAGTTCACATTTTTAAATACTATATATATCCTGCTCTCTTGGACCTTATGGCTGCATGGTTGACCACTATTCCCTGATTAAAGTTAAAAACCACAGCACCCTTAACAGGTCATAAATCATCTCATTCAGAAAGGCGCAGATTATAACAGGGGTACAACCTCATCACTTTTACGGGTGACTGTTTCTGATTTGGCAAAATATACAACAGGTATATTTTCTAAGCCTGTCAGAATGCCTCTGGTTTACAATGGTGTGGGGAACATCTGTCATTTTCCCTCTCCAACATCTATCAGGAAAAATTATTAAATCAACATGCATCGTTTTGTATAATAGAACTAAAATCACTGTGATAGAACACAATTTTTGGATTGATTTTCCCAGCTTTGAAAATAAACAATTTGGCTTCACGTTCATGGCTATGTAACAGCAGGAGATCATTATCTTGTGACAAAACTCTATTTTATTGACATTATCTCTAAATGATCCCTTGATAGGATACATAAAATTTAATATATATTCAATTTAGAAGAATTGCATTTACACCATACTGGCATATATCTATTCTTCTGTTTATTTTACTGACAACATTTGAATGCAAACATAATATTTATTTCTGTGATGTTGTTTACTTCCTGGTTAATTCACTCAGCAAATGTATAATCCTGCTGAAAATTTTTATCTAATGATATCAGTGTTGACAAAAATGGACTAAGGATGAATCCTGACACTAGTAGTGTGACCTTGGGCTAGGTGCTTACTCTGTCTCTCTGATTATGTTTAATAATCTGTGAAAGAGGGATACAATAATAACATGCAATTCACATGATATTTCCTGGCCTGAAACCAGTAAACTTTTGATGAGCAGTGAAGCACACTGGAGGTTCAAATCTACCCTGAGGTGCCTCAGAAAAAAGGCCTGGCCATCTACTTCTGAAAAATCAGACATTGAAAACCCTATGGAGCATAGAAATACTCTGATACACATGAGGTTGCCATGAGTCACAATCAACTCAACAGCAACTGGTTTTTGTTCCTGGATTGAATGAGTTCATATATTTAAAGGGCTTGAAACAATGGCCTGGCACATAATAAGAGCAATATGGCCAACCTTCATCTTCATCTTCTACCTTTTTCACTTTCATTCATTCTTTTTTTGTTCATTTGTTTCTCAGCTGTGTGAACTAGGACAACAAACCTAAATTTTCTGAGCCAATGTGTGCTAATAATAGCAATGATTTTCCATTGTTTTAGATATTAGAAGAGGCAATACTACTAAATTTTATCTTAAAATTGTATAGAAAAAATATTCCTTACATAAATGATCAAGGACAGTTGTGAAGTAATTCTTTAAAATTTGGAGGATTATTATACTACAGGAAACGATGTGTCACAATGTGTTCCTTGAAATTTATTTCCAAATTGACTCTATATGCTCTGTGTGTTTCCTTTTTCCTCCTCTAGGCCCATTTTTCTTCTTCTTTTTTTTTTTTTATTGCGCTTTAAGTGAAAGTTTACAAACCAAGTCAGTCTTTCATACAAAAACTTATATACACCTTGCTTTATACTCCTAGTTGCTCTCTCTCTAATGAGACAACACACTCCTTCCCTCCACTCTCTATTTTCATGTCCATTCTGCCAGATTCTGCCCCCCTTTGCCTTCTCATCTCTTCTCCAGACTGGAGCTGCCCACATAGTCTCATGTGTCTACTTGATCCGAGGAGCTCACTCTTCACCAGTATCATTTGCTATCCCATAGTCCAGTCCAATCCCTTTCTGAAGAGCTGGCTTTGGGAATGGTTCCTGCCTTGGGCTAACAGAAGGTCTGGGGACCGTAACCTCTGGGGTCCTTCTAGTCTCAGTTGGACCATTAAGTCTGGTCTTTTTATAAGAATTTGGGGTCTGCATTTTTTTATCCCACTGCTCTCCTGCTCCCTCAGTGGTTCTCTCTTGTGTTCCCTGTCAGGACAGTCATCGGTTGTAGCCAGGCACCATCTAGTTCTTCTGGTCTCAGGATGATGTAGTCTCTGGTTTCTGTGGCCCTTTCTGTCTCTTGGGTTCATAATTACCTAGTGTCTTCGGTGTTCTTCATTCTCCTTTGCTCCAAGTGGGTTGAGATCAATTGATGCCTCTTAGATGGCTGCTTGCTAGTATTTAAGACCCCAGACGCCACTCTCCAAAGCGGGATGCAGAATGTTTTCTTAATAGATTTTATTATACCAATTGACTTAGATGTCCCCTGAAACCATGGTCCCCAAACCCCCACCCCTGCTACACTGGTCTAGGCCCATTCTTTACGTTCCCTAACTCTGCTCTGTGCTCCCAATGGCTGACATCTGTGCGCAGCATCCATCTGCAAACTTGCCCTCTGGCTTCTGGGTGAATTTGCCCTAAGAGGGGCATGAGCTGGAGAATGACCTTCAATGGTGAGCGAAGTCACCATATTTATTACTTTGATTCTGTCTCTGCCAGGTCAGAAGAAATTGAATGCATCTCTCTCTTTTTCAATTGTTGTAAAGATACAGATAACATAAAAAAAAATAAAAATAAAAAACAACCCAGTGCTGTCGAGTCGATTCCAACTCATAGCGACCCTATAGGACAGAGTAGGACTGCGCACAGATAACATGATACTTGCCAATTCCAAATTTTTCAGATTACAATCAATAAAACCAACTTCAAAAATCACTTTGTGCAACCATCACCTATATCCATTGCCAAATTAGTCCTCCCCATAAATAAAAACTTGATGCTACCTAAACAATGATTCCCCTTCATTCCTTTGTCCCTCTCACCTACGTTGACCACTATTAAACTCTAATCTCTATGCATTTGCCTATTCTAGGTATTTCATATTTACTGAATGTCATATCTCTTTTAGGTGGTCCTTTTCAAAGAGCTCGCAGTCTCTGGTTCTGGTAAATGCTTTCTCTCCTTGTTCTTTTAGGCCTACAGCTAGTAAAGGCTCCCAGCTTTGCCAGCCCAAGGAGCTGCACTATCCCTGGCTGATTTTTGCAATTCATACTGGTGAATATCACATTTAATGAATTATGTTGAGTTCAAATTACCAATTTGAGTGTGCCATGTGTTTTCTGTCTGGATCCTCATTAATACACACATTCAAACTGGACATGTACAGTAACCTATCTGAAACACGTAAAAATATTAAGTGCTTCAGAGAGATGGATTCTACTGTTGCTAATTTTTTTTTAGTGTTTCCAGGTGAAGTGCTTGTTTTATGTGGAACCATTTTGAAGATGTGAAAGTATTTGTTACCTGCAGTAAGAAAAATTTTCTGAAAGCTTTGAAAAAGTTTAGTGCCTTTCTCTGAAGCATAAGGTCAGATTAACATTCATTTTGATTTCACAAGGTAACTGAACATAGATTTGAATTGTAAAGTAGGTGTAATTATCTTTTTAACAGACACAGTAAATCTTCTTGGCAACCAGCACTATAATTAGACATTGTGTTCAGTAAGAACTTCTATGTTTTTGACAGGCTAAAAGATGAAAAGATACACTACAACTTCCTGTTGTTAGTCTCACTTTTTGTATCTTCACATCTCTTTACATTTGAAACTATGAAACAAATGGGATTTACACTGCATTGTTCATGAAATATTGTCCCCTTTAGAGGAACAGAGAAGCCATGCTTTCAAACAGAAAGTTTGATTTTAGTGCTAGGGTGCAATTTGTTTTCATGATGATAATAATCCTTCTAAATAACAAAAATATGCCCAGATACTGTAATATTTCCAGTAAGGCAGATAAACAATAATAGTAAAAATGAAATTATTCCTGGTAAAAAAATATAACACATCAGAGATACTGGGAATAACAAAACACATCATAAAACTCAGGAAAATTTCTAAAGTAGAAATAAAAAATGTATTTCTATTTGGGACGCTATTCTAGGAGCTTATGATACATAGAATTAGCCATTGGGGCAATTCTTGGTCATCAGAACAATTCTGCTCCAATTAAAGTCAGTTATATTCACACCCAAGAAAGCTACAAACCAACAAAACAAACTTCAGATTCTCTAACTTTTCTGTCCCCCATTTTCATCACACCTCACCTTCTTAGTGTTTTTTGTACTTTCTATCCCCCTACTTCTGCTAACAAAACATTCTCTGCCAATTTGAGGGATAAAATACTAATGTGTGTATGAAGACCAAGGATTTTGTTTCAGCTCTTAGGGAATGCAAATTGGATGTAAAAACCTTTATAAATGTGTCTTCTATTCTGACTTGAGGTGGACATATTTATTGTAACAACTAGTTGTGTATTTAGCGGTGGTATGAGGGCACCAAGGACCTAAATAGAGAAATAGCTTGTTTTGGAAAAAAATCGGGACAAATAAAAAATTAGTGGGATAGGTTTTTCAGTTGCACTGAGAAAATTTAGAAGGCAGTTAAGGAAGTGCCCGTGATGTTCCAGACACTCAACATTAAATTATTTAATTCTGTCTATAATTATATAATTCTTGTCGTCTCATCTTCCATTCCATCTACACTCATGCTGAAAAAAAAAAAAAAAAGCCTCAAATTTAAAAGAGATAAAACCTTGCTCAGGCATTAAATGCTGAAGCTTGGACCACTTTCATCTCCAGGAGAGAATATTTCTCTGTATCACTTGATTCATGGGTGTTCTTAATTGGATGATAAAATTCAGTTATCTCAAGGGTGATTTTCTTTTATTTTTTGAAATTTTGTATATGTCTGTGAGGAATCCCTGGGTTGTGTCAATGGTTAAGTGCTCAACTACTAGCTGAAAGGCTGGCAGTTTGAATCCAGAAGACGGACTTGGAGATCTGCTACCAAAAGGTCACAGCCTTGAAAACCCTGTGAAGCAGTTCTAATCTGCACACGAGGGGTCACCATGAATTGGAATTGACTCATTGGTGAGTAACAACAATAACAATTAGTAAACATGAGTAAATGATGTGCTTCTAAACATTTTTTTTCCATAGTGCATTATACAGTCATTTCTTATTTGGTATAGCCTGATGCAGTGGATAATTGTCCCTTGAGAGACATTTGCCAGCTTGCTAGTGGATTTTGGTGAAAGACATCACCACTGAAAGACATCTGATAATTGAAATATCAATTCTGTCACAGGTATATTTGAGAGACATTACAATAAGATGGGGTAGCTCGGCAGAGTTCACTGATAACATGGGAATAGTATTTACAGGAACCTACCACTAGTATACCGTAACAGTGAGCAGGCTGCAATACTGCTTTGCAACAGAAAATAGAATCCCCCCAAAATGGCCAGTTTCTGTTGATGAACACTAAAAAACCCCAGGTTTTCTCTCTGTGTTAAAATGAAACAAGCTACCTTGGTGACTGATGGAGGTTCTGAATTAAATGATACACTGGCATTTGAAAGTCTGCTGCCATTTTCCTGGTGGAAAGGAGAACTTAGGTTAAAGAAGGTGAGGGTAAATCTGTAAAATGGGCAGAAATGAGGATAGAATATCTGACATTGAAGGAAGAACTAGTCTGTCATTTCTAATACTTGGATATCTACGAACTCCTGGGCTTTGACCAATGACCTTGTATAGTTTGAGATATTGATCCTAGATCATTGAACACTTAAGAATACCCTCATTTTGGGAATGAAACTATGAAAATTCTTGTGGGAATTCTGAGGAAGAATTAAAATGGGCCAGGTTGATGTCTGCCAGTTGCTAGCTCAGAAGGCACTTGTAATACAAAGCCAAATAACTTGATCTCACTTCTGGAGGTAGCTACTTGGTTATATGAGGTGATTAGGCACATAGTGTTCAAGGGATATAATGTTGGGTGAAATGATGACATATTCCTTTGTAAATAGTTGAAGTTGCCAATGTCATTAAAGATGTACAGAATGCCAATAGAAATCATCAAATATGATCATCGTATCTAGCCTTTAAGAAGATTCCCTAGTGTACATACCTGTAAGTTTTTAGCCCTTGTATAGTTCTGTCCCATGTTGAATCTGGACTAGCCTGTAACCAATTGCCTATGGAGGAAATCACTGCACAAAGTATGTGTCTAGACTTCAAGAATACAGGCAGATTCTTCTTCCTCCCCTTTAGAGTGCTCACTTTTGGAAAGCCTGACACAATAGGTGGAAAGTGTAACTATTCTGATGAAGGCATTTCATGGGGAGGCTATGTGGAGAAGTCACTTAGAGAGGAAAAGCCCTGAGATTACATGAACAGGGGTAGAGATCTAATAGTTCCTTCGTCACAACTGAGCCTCCAGATACTACAGCATCATCTGCCCTGACTCCAAACTGCATGAAACACTGCAAGTGAAACCAGTAAGGAGAACAAATTCCCAGAATGGTTCAGTGAATCCACAGAACCAGGAACGATTAAAAAAAAAAAAAAGAAAAGTTGTTTTCTAAGCAATCTAAAGTTTCAGATGGTTTGTTATTTAACAATTAATTGTTAAAATGATAGCTTTGGATAAGATTTCCAAGACTCTGTAAAGAAATATGAAGTTTACTGAGAGAGGTAGTTAAAATAAAAAATATATGATATTCCCAGGATGAAAACTATTTTGTAAATTGTCCTAAAAGCTTCAGTTGATATGACATCCATGGAAATTGAATGGCTAAAAAGAAAAAATAAATTTAGTTGCTTTTTTTTGAGGTTGTAAAACTCTATCAACACCTATAAAATACATAAAAGTGGAGAATAGTGTAATTGATAAAAGAATATTAGAAAAATTTAAGCACATATGGTCATAGTGAATATATTTTATGAAGGAAATTCTAAGACCTTATTGCCTGAGACAGGTGTTGGTGATTGTCAGTATTTTTGTATGTCCTTGGAAACTCTATGGGGCAGTACTACTCTGTCCTATAGGGTCGCTATGAGTCGGAATCAACTCAATGGCACTGGATTATTGTGCATTAACTAGAAATTTCTATAATATAAATGTTAAGAAAGCATTGAGAAATATTAACAAGTGAATACTGGCAATGATTGGTGAACTGGAAGAGAAGAGATAAAATTTGGTTCTTTTAACCCTCAAGAAAACTACTGAAACTAATAGGAGAGTTCAGCAGAGTATCAGGATACACGATAAACATACAAAAATCAGTTGGATTCCTCTACGCCAACAAAGAAAACATCAAAGAGGAAATTGTCAAATCAATACCATTTACCATAGCCCTCAAGAAGATGAAATACTTACGAGTAAATCTAACCAGAGACATAAAAGACCTATACAAAGAAAACTACAAGACACTATAGCAAGAAACCAAAAGGGACCTGCATAAGTGGAAAAACATACCTTGCTCATGGATAGGAAGACTCAACATTGTAAAAATGTCTATTCTACCCAAAAGGATCTATACACACAATGCCATCCTGGTCTGAATCCCAAAGACATGTTTTAATGAGGTGGAGAAATAAATCACCAACTTCATACCGAAGGGAAAGAGGCCCCAGATAAGTAAAGCATTACTCAAAAAGAAGTACAAAGTGGGGGATCTCATACTACTTGACTTAAAACCTATTAAACTGCCAAAGTAGTCAGAACAGCCTGGTGCTAGTACAACAACAGATACATAGACCAACGGAACAGAATCGGGAATTGAGGCATACATCTACCCACATATAAGCAACTGATATTTGACAAAGGCCCAAAGTCTATTAAATGGGGAGAAGACAGTCTCTTTAACAAATGGTGCTGGCATTACTGGATATCCATCTTCAAAAAAGATGAAACGAGACCCATACCTCACACCATGCACAAAAACTAACTCAAAATGGATCAAAGGCCTAAATGTAAAATCTAGAATGATAAAGATCATGGAAGAAAAAATAGGGACA
Source organism: Loxodonta africana (assembly GCF_030014295.1). Taxonomy (NCBI): domain Eukaryota; kingdom Metazoa; phylum Chordata; class Mammalia; order Proboscidea; family Elephantidae; genus Loxodonta; species Loxodonta africana. Next base: position 122,674,673 of record NC_087346.1, read on the forward strand.
TTACTAGGAGCCCTAATACATGACATAAACAGTATACAAAACATTATTAACAACGCACAAACACAAGAAGAGAAACTAGATAACTGGGAACTCCTAAAAATTAAACACCTATGCTCATCCAAAGGCTTCACCAAAAGAGTAAAAACATTACCTTCTGACTGGGAAAACATTTTTGTCTATGACAAATCTGATCAGCGTCTGATCTCTAAAATCTACTGATACTGCAAAAACTCAACAACAAAAAGGCAACCCAGTTAAAAAATGGGCAAAGGATATGTACAGGCACTTCACCTAAGAAGGCACTTCACCAAAGAAGACTTCATCAAAGAAGACAGATACATGAGGAAAAGCTCATGATCATTAGCCGTTAGAGAAATGCAAATGAAAACTACAATGAGATTCCCTCTCGCTCCAACAAGGCTGCCATCAATCCAAAAAACACAAAAAAATAAATGCTGGAGAGGTGATGAAGAGACCAGAACACTTAAAAACTGCTGATGGGAATATAAAATGGCATAACCACTCTGGAAATCAATTTGAAGCTTCCTTAAAAAGCTAGAAATAGAACTACCATAAGATTCAGCAATCCCACTCCTTGGAATATATATTAGAGAAATAAGAGCTTTCATACCAACAGATATATGCACACCCATGTTCACCGTAGCACTGCTTACAATAGCACAAAGATGGAAGCAACCAAGGTGCCCATCAGTGGAAGAATGGATAAATAAATTATGGCATATTCACACAACGGAATACTATGCATCGATAAAGAATGATGATGAATCCTTGAATCATTTCTTAACATGTAGGAATCCGGAAGGCATTATGCTGAGTGAAATTAGTTGCAAAAGGACAAATATTTTATGAGACCACTATTAGAAGAACTCAAGAAATAGCTTAAATGCAGAAGAAAATATTCTTTGATGGTTATGAGGGTAAGGAAGGAGGGAGAGTGGTATTCACTAATTAGATAGTAGACAAGAACTATTTTAGGTGAAGGGAAAGACAACACACAATACAGCAGAAGTCAGAACAACTAGAGTAAACCAAAAGCAAAGATATTTCCTGAATACAACTGAATGCTTCAAAGGCCAGAGTAGCAGGGACAGGTATAGGGGACCGTAGCTTCAGGGAACATCTAGGTCAAGTGGCATAACAAAATGTATTAAGAAAACATTCTGCACCCCACTTTGATGAGGGGCATCTAGGATCTTAAACACTAGCAAGTGGCCATCTAAGATGCATCAGTTGGTCTCAACCCACCTAGAGCAAAGAAGAGTGAAGAATACCAAAGACACAAGGTAAATATGAGCCCAAGAGACAGAAAGAGCCACATAAACCAGAGACTACATCAGCCCAAGACCAGAAGAACTAGATGGTGCCCAGCTACAACCGATAACTGTCCTGATAGGGAACAGATAACTGTCCTGATAGGGAACACGACAAGAATCCCTGATGGAGCAGGAGAACAGTGGGATGCAGATCTCAAATTATCATCAAAAGGCCAGACTTAGAGGTCTGACTGAGACTAGAGGGACCCTGGAGGTCATGGTTCCTGGACCTTCTGTAGCCCCAAACTGGAACCATTCCCAAAGAAAAATCTTCAGAGAGGGACTGGATTGGACTATAAGACAGAAAATGATACTGGTGAGGAGTGAGCATTTTGGCTAAAGTAAGCACATGAGACTATGTGGGCAACTCCTATCTGGAAGTGAGATGAGAAGGCAGAGGGGGACAGGAGCTGGCTGAATGGACACGGGGATATAGAGTGGAGAGGAGGAGTGTTCTGTATCATTAGGGGGAGAGCAGCTAGAAGTACATAAAAAAAAACTTTTTTTTTCTATGTACTTAAGCAACGTGTATATAAGTTTTTGTACAAGAGACTGACTTGATTTATCGACTTTCACTTAAAGCAGAATAAAAAAATGTTTTGGTTATTTTTTCCTTTCCTTTACCCTCTAGAATGCAAAAAATTTGACCCTGACTCATATTCCCTTTGTAATATTTAGGAATATACAGGAAGATGCAGGATCCAAGGTAAATGAGAATCTGACCAAAACTAAGTATCAGAGTAAGCACCTCTACCTCATTATCAAGTCTAAATATTGATCAAGGATTTACTAAATGGGTAATAGATAAGTGGTAACTTTGGTGAAGGATAAGACAGTACACAATACTGGGGAAGCCAGCACAACTTGTACAGGGCAAGGTCATGGAAGCTCCATAGACACATACAAACTCCCTGAGGGACGGAATTGCTGGGCTGAGGGCTGTGGGAACCACAGTCTTGGGGAACATATAGCTCAATTGACATAACATAGTTTATGAAGCATATGCTCTACATTCTACTTAGGTGAGTGAGGAGAATAAGGTTGGTGTTTATTCCTCCCTCTCAGTCCTATGGGCTTGCCTTGGGCTGGCTATGTTCCTCTACAAAGGACATAACTCTCCTCTAGGTGGTGCCTCTCCATGATACTCTTCTCCCTGGTAAGTAACTGAATCCTCCCTTCATCATTCAAGATTTGGGGCAGTCAAGCCCTACCGTTAACAACCTTTGGGTGCTATAATCTTCTCTGTGCTTTCTCTAGAGTCTTCCCGCTATTTGTAAATAAACCCTGTATTTAACTGTCCTCAAATTATACTATTTTTATTGTTATCTGTTTCCTGTTGCAACCCTGATTGATAGAGGTTACAAATGAAACTGGGGTACAGCCTGGACGTTGTAGTTGGCCTTGACAAGTACAGTTTCAGTTGCATGGTGGGGGTGAGACTTAACTGGATTGAGTGTGTAGGGGAAATGATGTGAGGAATTAGAAACAGAAACACTAAAACATTCTTTTGAGAAGTTTTGCCTTCAAGAGGTCAAAGCACTGTAGCGGTTTATGAAGAGGCGGCATGTGATAATGGAACAAACTGAAATGAATTTCAAAAGTATTATCCTCCTTAGAGTGATAAATTTTCATATATGGTAGTCAGTTGTGCTGCATTCTTACAGAGAAGAATCTTCAACACTGGAATTCTGAGAGGGATTAAGAAAATGTTTTAGATGATCACTCGGAAGAGAAAGCAGAAATTCTGTTGCTTAGCTCAGCTCCGCTGCTTCTTCTTAGCTCAAGTAGAAAACAAAGGCAGAGGAGGGGGTCTTCAAGATTCTTTGTACTTTTCCTAGATTTTCATAGCAGGAAAGAAAGCACGGATTCCCTGTTCACTGATTCCCTTTTTGAAAGTTGTATTTTGCTAGACTGTTCCAATGTTATACATCTTTGAAACACAAGCATCTGTGTTTCTGACTAGTTCTACACATACCAAAAACCAAACTAAACCCAGTGCCGTTGAGTCAATTATGACTCATAGCGACCCTTTAGGACAGAGTAGAACTGCCCCATAGAGTCTCCTAAGGAGCACCTGGCAGATTTGAACAGCTGACCCTTTGGTTAGCAGCTGTAGCACTTAACCACTACGCCACCAGGGTTTCCGTTCTACACATATTCTATCATTTATTTCATAACCTGACTGAAGATCTTGAACGGAATATTCTTTAGCTTTTTAATATAAAATTAATTACCCTTGGAAATAACAGCTAATTTTAGACTTCAAAAGTTGTTTTCTATGTCTTAAAGTCTATGCTTATAGGAATTTGCAGTTTGCCTCACAGGCAAAGTTGTCCAGGCAAGATATATTTGTGGGAAAAATAGAGAGGAATGGAGCTACTGTGAGAACAAGCAGGGCGAGGGAAAGTAGGGTCATCTAGACATAATTGCTGAGAATCATCCCTTAGGTCTCATTTATTTATTTTCCAAGGAAATACATAAGAGTCTTTAGAGAGATGAGAAAACACAGCTAAGAATAGAGAAACTAAGCAGGTCTAAAGTTTAAAGTGTAGTCGATAAAAATGAGCAAACCCCTTAAGCTTTCCGGCTTGTCAAACAATGATCACAATGATCTTGACCCTCTTCACAGTTCTCTTGTGACTAGATCAGCTCTGTGAGATGCCTCATTAGTTCGGGAGTACTGGAAATGGCATGCCACTACATTTGTATGACATTCAAAGGAGCTACTCATTTTTATGATATACTTAATGGATTCATTTGAATAATTAAATTGGGTTACTACACAGCAAAAATGAAGTTCCAGCAAAATATTTATTCCACTAACCAATTATTAAGTTTTATTTTCCTATAAAATATTACATAATAAAACATAGACAACAAATGCAACTTTGATGGTGTCATGGATTGAATTGTGTCCCCCCAAAAATATGTGTCAACTTGGTTAGACCATGATTCCCAGTATTGTGTGGTTGTCCTCCATTTTGTGATTATAATTTTATGTTAAGAGATTTGGGTGGGATTATAACACCACCCTTACTCAGGTCACCTCCCTGATCTGCTGTAAAGGGAGTTTCCCTGGAGTGTGGCCTGTACCACCTTTTATCTCTAAGAGATGAAAGGAAAGGGAAGCAAACAGATAATTAGGGCCCTCATACCACCAAGAAAGCAGCACCAGGACCAGAAGGCATCCTTTGGATCCAGGGTCCCTGTACCTGAGAAGATCTTCAACCGGGGGAAGATTGAGGGCAAGGAGAGAAAGCCTTCCCCTGGAGGTGACACCCTGAATGTGGACTTGTAACCTACTAGATTGCGAGAGAATAAATTTCTCTTTGTTAAAGCCATTCACTTGTGGTATTTCTGTTATAGCAGTACTACAGAACTAAGACGGATCGTTCAAATATTAAAGCTAGGAATGCTATCAAATTCTGAAGACTGACAGAACAAATATAGTCTTTAGTTGTATGTCCATCTATCTTGAGGTTGATGTGAAGACAGAATCTGAAAATGCACTGGAAAACTTGTGAAATTATATTTGTTCTACAAATGTTAAAATATTGTCACCTATACAAATGTTAGTTATACAAATGGTTGTCTTATTTTTACACCACACAGTAGCCAAAATCTCTAACAAAGAGTATGCAATATTGTACTTTTCAAAGTTTATATCAGTGGTCTGCTTAATTGTCAATTATGTTGAAAATCCAACAAGCTCTCTGGTCATAATAAATATTCAAAAATCCATGCTGTTTGCTTAAGAAGGGTAGTGTTTCAGCTTAATAGGCTTATTTATTTCTTCCCACTGGGAAGGCGCAATGATATTAAGTTAAGAGGACAATACTCACTGGACACAAGGAAGTTACAATTTTATAACAAATAGAAGCACACAGATACGTACACAGGACATAAAGCAATATGTCAAATGGTGATAGATTAGAACTATCATTAATTCATTAAAAAAAAAGGAGTCCATCACTCCGTTGGGAGCTTGTGGAAACTCAGTGGATGTCATTCCTGTTTTCTTCAATTAAATTAAAAACCTGAAAAGGAAAAAAAAAAAGACTTTTGGCAGATGAAAATCAAAATGGAATATCATCAATAAAGCTGATAATACAGCATGTAAGACAGGTGTGACCCCCAAATGAACTTTCTAACACTAAATGTCTGTGTTAGACAGGCCCATCCACTGGTTCAAAAGAAGTTCTAACCATCACAAGCCATCCCATATTGGAGACCTACCCAGTACCCCAGTGCTTGCTGTCAAAATTTGAAGCATGGAGGTTCAGAGTAGAAGAGATGTTTTCTGCTGTCAACTGGCTCCTAAGAGGAAGGAGAGCATTGCAGGTAGTCATTACCAGTTCCTGAATAAGAGTTCACCAATCTGATTAGTTGTTCCACCTCTCCATGGAGAAGAGAGTGAAGAGGCAGGGTGTGTAAGACAAGGTTATCTTACAGTTGGAGAACTACAGCTCCGTAATTATATCTGGGGATACCTAGAAAGCTGGTGCTGATCCCTGGCCACGATAAAGACGAGTGTGTTAGCTAGTGATATATGATGTGCTATATAAAGTTCAAAACTCCAGTGAAGGCATACAGGGATAGGTTTTCTACATTGTTTAGAGATGTATAGAAAGATGGCTTACCTGTTCAACCAGTTACACAACCTAGACTGACTACATGACCAGTAGGATATAAAAGATACCACTGGAAATTTTGCTTAGATTCCTATGAAATCAAGATTTCTCACACATAGCTTGATGGTTCATAATCAAATGATGAAATGTGTCCTTTGCAATGGAAAAAGGACTCGAGGGTGCTGTATCTGGAAGAAGTTTGGGCCCCCAATGTTCGTCTCTGCATTCTTTCTGTGACTGTGGAATTCCTTTACCTATTTATTTATTTTTCTTTTTTTATTGGAAGGTTTACAGAGAAAATTAGTTTCTCATTAAACAATAATACACATATTGTTTTGTGACATTGGTTACCAACCCTACCGCATGTCAACACTCTCCCCTTCTAGACTTTGGGCTTTGCCAGCTTTCCTGTATCCTCCTGCCTTCTTATCCTTGCCCCTGGCCTGTTGTGCCCATTTAGTTTCATTTTGTTTTATGATCCTGTCTAAACATTGGCTGAAGGGTTAACCTCAAGAGTGAATTCAGTACTGAGTTAAAAGTTTATCTAGGGATTATAGTCGTTGAGTTTCCCCAGTCTCTGTCAGACCAGTTAAGTCTGATATTTTTTTGTGAGTTAGAATTCTGTTCTACATTTTTCTCCAGCTCTGTCTGGGATCTTCTATTTCGATCCCTGTCAGGGCTGTCCGTGGTGGTAGCCAGGCATCATCTACTTAGTTGCGCTGGACTCAGTCTGGTGGAGGCATGGTAGTTGTGGTTCATCAGCTCTTTGGACTAATCTTTCCCTTGCATCTTTGGTTTGCTTCATTCTCCCTTGCTCCAAATGGGGTGGCACCAATGGAATATCTTAGTTGGCTGCTCACAAGCTTTCAAGACCTCAGATGCTACTTACCAAAGTAGAGAATAGAACATTTCTTTATAAATTATGTTATGTCAATTGAGCTGTATGTCCCTGGAGACCATGGTCCCCAGCCTTCAATCCAGTAATTCAGTCCCTCAGGGAGTTTGGATGTCCCTATGAAATTCCATGACCTTTCTTTTGTCAAGTTGCGCTGATGTCCCTGGTACTGTGTACTTGTCTTACCCTTCACCAAAGTTACCACATATTGATTGTCTAGTTAGTGTTTTTCCCTCGCCACTACTCCCCTCCCTGGTAACCATCAAAGATTGTTTCTTTCTGTTTGTAAACCTTTTTAAGAGTTTTCCTTATAGTGGCCTCATACAGTAATTGTCCTTTTTGTGATTGATTTGTTTCATTCAGTGTAATGCCTTCCAGATACATCCATGTTGTGAGGTGTTTCACAGATCCATCATTGCTCTTTGTTGTTGCATAGTATTCCATTCTGTGTATGTAGCATAGTTTATCAGTTCCTCTATTGATGGGTACTTAGACTATACATTTACCTTTATAAAAGCCTCATACGAGTACAGTCTGAGGAGTTTGACTTCTTTCAATTATTCTACTCTGCATAACTGGTACAGTTATACATTATGGGAAATTCAAAATTTTGGGTATAACAACATGCATACATAAATATATGCTTAAACTATACTTAAACAATAAGATATCGGTGGTAGCAATATGTCTGTTGGATGACTCAACATCTGCTCAAACATTCTAATAGAATTTTGGGCTAAATTAGCACAGGTCTAGGGCTCCTCGGATAAGCCAAATTTGCCTCTAAATAAAGACATACTAAAAAAAATTCTTCAATATAGAACATCGACCAATTCTTTTTTGACACAGGAAGCATCAAAAGAAGGTGGAAGGAATACGCAGAGTCACTGTACCAAAACAATTGGTTGACCTTCAACGATTTCAGGAAGTAGCATATAAGCAGGAACCCATGGTACTAAGGGAAGAAGTCCAAGCTGCACTGAGGGCGTTGGTGAAAAACAAGATTCCAGCAATTGACGGAATACCAATTGAGATGTTTCAATGTATGAATGCAGCGCTGGAAGTGCTCACTTGTCTACGCCAAGAGATTTGGAAGACAGCTACCTAGTCAACCAACTGGAAGAGATCCATATCTATGCCTGGTCCCAAAAAAGGCGATCCAACCGAATGCGGGAATTATCAAACAATATCATCAACATCACACACAAGTAAAATTTTGCTGAACACCATACAAAAGAGGCTGCAGCAGTATATCAACAGGGAACTGCCAGAAATTCAAGCCGGATTCAGAACAGGATGTGGAACCAGGGATATCATTGCTAATGTCGGATGGATCCTCGCTGAAAGCAGAGAACACCAGAATGATGTTTACCTGTGTTTTATTGACTATGCAAAGGCATTTGACTGTGTGGATCATAACAAATTATGGATAACATTGCAAAGAATGGGAATTCTAGAACACTTAGGAACCTGTACATAGACCAAGAGGCAGCCATTTGAGCAGAACAAGGTGATACTGCATGGTTTAAAGTCAGGAAAGGTGTGTGTAAGGGCTGTATCCTTTCAACATACTTATTCAGTCTGTATGCTGAGCAAATAATCTGAGAAGCTTGAGCCTATGAAGAAGAACAGGGCACAGAGGATTGGAAGAAGACTCATTAATGAACTGCATTATGCAGATGACACAATCTTGCTTGCTGAAAGTGAAGAGGACATGAAGCACTTACTGATGAAGATCAAAGACCACAGCCTTCAGTATGGATTACACCTCAACATAAAACAAAAACCCTCACAACTGGACCAATAAGCAATGTCATGAGAAAGGGAGAAAATATGGAAGTTGTTAAGGATTTCATTTTACTCGGATCCCTGATCAACATCCATGGAAGCAGTAGTCAAGAAATCAAAAGATGGCATTGGACAAACCTGCTACAAAAGACCTCTTTAAAGTATTGAAAAGCAAAGATGTCACCTTGAAGACTAAGATGTGCCTGACTCAAGCCATGGTGTTTTCAGTTGCTTCATGTGCATATGAAAGCTGGATGATGAATAAGATCGAAGAAGAATTGACACCTTTGAATTGTGGTGTTGGTGAAGAATACTGAATATTCCATGGACTGCCAAAAGAACGAACAAATTTGTCTTGGAAGAAGTACAACCAGAATGCTGTTTCAAAGCAAGGATGGTGAGACTACGTCTCATATATTTTGGATGTGTTATCAGTAGAGATCAGTCCCCAGAGAAGGGAACATGCTTGGTAAAGTAGAGAGCCAGTGAAAAAGAGGAAGATGGAATGACCCAGTGGCTGCAACAATGGGCTTAATCATAACAAGGATCGTGAGGATGGCCCAGGACCAGGCAGTGTTTTGTTCTGTTGCATATAAGGTGGCTATGAGCCTAAACCAACTTGAGGGCACCTGACAACGACAATGAGAATAAATGTCTTACAGGCTGTTACGGGTTGAATTGCATCCCCCAAAAATGTGTGTCAACTTGGGTAGGGCACGATTCCTGGTATTATGTGATTCTCCACCATTTTGTCATCAGATGTGATTATGCTATGTGTTGTAAATACTAACCTCTGTGATGTTAATGAGGCAGGATTAGAGGCAATTATGTTAATGAGGCAGGAGTAGGTTGTATCTTGAATCAATCTGTTTTGAGACATGAAAGAGAGAATCAAGCAGAGAGGAGAGGGATCTCATGCCACCAAGAGTTAAGCGCCAGGAGTGGAATGCATCCTTTGTGCTCGGAATCTCTGGTCTGAGAAACTTCTAGACCAGGGAAAGATTGATGACAAGGACCTTCCTCCTGAGCAGACAGAGAAATAGAGCCTTCCCCTGGAGCTGACACGCTGAATTTGGACTGCTAACCTCCTAAATGGTGAAAGAATAAATTACTGTTTGTTAAATCCATCCACTTTTGATATTTCTGTTATAGCAGCACTGGATAACTAAGACATGGGCCTATACTGGCCCCTTACAAGGGAGGAAAGGGCATGATGACAAGTAGCCTGGGCAGATTATAGAAGCTTAGGGTTAAAAAAAAAATCCACAAACAAACACAACTGATAAACACCATGTTAGAGAAGAAAGATGGGAAAGAGCATGCAGACTGATGTAAAAGAGACTGTGAAGTATATTCCTTCAAATGGAAGTGGAGACAGCTCAAGGAAAATGGCTTGGGATCTTAGTGGCAGAAGCCCAGGAAACAAATTTATAGGATTTATAGTCTCCCTAAAAAAAAAAAAAAAAGTGATTGAGTTGATCTCAGCTCATAGTTACCAGTTTATGAGAATTCATGAATAGAGAATGTGCTTTTCATTGGTGCTGTTTAACTAACAAAGCCCCATATATAAACAAAATGTAGCTTACTCCACAATGCTGTTAGTCAGAATTTAAAACCTACTAAACTTGGTTTTTAAAGCGATCGACTGCTAACTGAAAGGTCAGCAGTTCGAAACCACCTGTGGCTCTGCAGGAGAAAGATGTGGCAGTCTGCCTCCATAGAGATTTACAGCCTTGGAGACCCTGTGGGTTCACTATGAGTCAGAATCAACTCTGAGGCAGTGGGTTTAAATTTATGGTTATACTGGCAGGGAAGATGAGAATTATATTCATTTAATATGAAATAAAGCATTATGGTTATGCCTACAAGAGTTGGAATCTAAGACTGAGTCTTGGTTCATGACATTTTGTATATGGGTTTGGCTACTTTTGTTGGAAAGGCAGGGAAATTACTATTGTAATAATTTATTACAGTACAAAACAATATTTATTTTATAATGATCTTAATATAAATAACAATTAAAATGTTGTTCTATGTGGTACTGGTATAACAGGTGTTTGATGTTAACAAAGCTTTTGATAATGCAGCTAAAGATAATCAAATATATTGGGAAATTGATGTAATATTTCCAAAAGTTCTCCTTCAATGGAATCTTGGACAGAGGAGGAACTAGATTTGGTTAATAATCGACTGTTACATTGAATAAGTCTATTGATACTTTTTCATAAAATTTAAATTTTGGTGATGGGAGAGATAAAAGAGTTGTCAAACTGGCATCATTATGATCAAGTTTGTTCAATTTAACTGAAATGTTTCTTTAAAGTAATAACTAAACCTCGTTGGATGATATGAAAAATTAATATTTTGATGTTTGTCTTTTTGCTTTTTCTGTTTCTAGTTTAACCACTTATACAATTTGGCTTGGCTGCATGATTGGCAGAGATATACATATATGTATATATTTAAAAATTTCACTGGAAACCTTCCTTGGATCACTTGAAACCAAATTCCATGTACACAGCTTCGTGGGTCAGAATCCAAAGACGAAGCATATTCTGTGTGACTGAGCAGGAGACCTGGGGAGTTGTGTGCCTGGAAGTCTTTTAGGTCTCAATGTTTGCTTTTGCTTTTTTTCTCTTGCCCCACTGTATCCTTAACACTGATTAAAGCTGTACACGAATATACACTGAAAAATTTTGCAAGTCCTTCCAAACATCAGACCATATGTAATTAATATACAGGAAAAGGCCAGGAGTGTTCTGCTGTTATTTGTACCTCAACATGGATGAAGATGTGATCAATGTTTCCTAGGTCCTTGTGCTTTCAAAACAAAACAAAACTAAGTTTAATAATTAAGATTATGGTCAGTCAGATGGATAATTAGTCCGCATCGAATGAGGAGTTCAGCAGTCTACCGGGGACAGCCCTGCTTGCACCTTCATGAATCCTATCCCTTATTATCAAAACTGCTCCTTTTGTGTCTTTCTGAAACACTTTGTGTGGTTTCGAAAAATAAGTACAGTATGTACATTTTAAAATTATCTTCAGTGCCACTTTGTCCAAGCTCAAAAATTAAGTTATTACGTTATTTACTAGGTCAGTACAATCTTGGGGATGGTGTAGGATAGGGCAGTATTTTGTTCTGTTGTGCATGGCGTAGCCATGAGTTGGGGGCCAACTCGATGGGAGCTAACAACAACACCTGGATCAATATAACCCATGAAATCTTTTGCAATTAGATCTCATGACACCCATCCTAAATATATTCCAATAATAGAATTTCACAATAAGAGGCCCCATTTGAAATCCTTCTATCTGTGAATTTTCTGATGATAAATTAAAGTTCTGTGATTAAATTCCCCTGCCTTTGAATATCCTATCATTAAGAAATAAAAAAAAATAATTTTAATGTCCAAAATCAAATTATTTTATGTTTGAACATTCAGGAAAATTAACTTCCCACACTGTATCCTTCTCAATCCCTTTTCTATACAATATCAGGCAGAGGAGTTGTTGATAGCTAGGAAGAATTGCTTTTCTTTAAAGCTTTTAGCTTTGTGTGTCTCATTGTTTGGACATAACACTATGTGAGGCAAATGGGTTGGTTGATTTCTCGCTTTTCCAGTACAGAACTTGAAAGATACCATGAGAGGGAAAGTTAAAAGTTAGATTCTGGAAAGAAATACCCATAGCAGATGGCTCCCAGGTGGTGTGGAGAGGGCTTAAGAGTTTTAATATCCTAGCTCCATTAAATCAAACAACTGAGGCCAGTAGCCAAGGCCCAATAACCAGGTAGTTTATTCTAATTCTGTGAGAGGAGAAACAGGTGTAACAACAGGTAAATTGTTCTTAGGGAAGAATTGTCCATTTATAGACCAGCAAAGTTGGGATAGTGTGTTTTTTCTTCAAAAACATTCTCTAAACATTTATTCAATAGCACACTATTAGGTACTTAAGATGCAAAAATGAATTATATAGAATTTCTACCTCTAAGTTACTTAAAAGCTAGAATTGAAAAGAAGCACACAAAGAAGTGATTGTAATAGAAGCACACTGGGTTCTCCGGAACCTCAGAGAAAGAAAATCTAACAGGACCTAGACAGGTAATTCTGTATTTGTTTGACGTGGTCTTTAAGTGATGCACGGATTTTATCAGGTGAAGGTTTTTCATAGGGCAAAGAATATTCCTGATAATAAGTGTGAATCACAGGCAATAACAAAGGGGCCAAGAAATGTAGATCTTTGGCAACACAGTGAGTGGCATTTTTAAGCTGGAATTTATAAATTAAAGATAAGGATGAAAAGATTGAATGTGGTCATAGTCTTCCAACTTTGAATAAGAACTTGAAGAATTGCATTGGATAGTCTTAGTCTCTTTGGGTCATGCAAAAATACTGAAGCCAGATTACATTCTTCATTTCTTCACACCCCAAGTAACACAAATCTAGTCCTGAAATCACTGATAAGCAATACAGAATTTATTGCAGATTTTTCTGGGGAGACGGAAGGGGAGGTTACTTAAATCTCACACAGGAAAACAAACGACAAAACTACCTGGGTTACTACTAGCCCATAGATATCTTTGTGAAAATTAAGAAGTGACCCACCAGAGTGAATATTAACCCTGCACTTATGCACAGATTTGGTAGGTATGATGCCATTGTACAAATTACAATGACACCATGTGAGTATAAGTAACCCTTCAGGCTCATGGTTTGACAAGAAGAGAAAAGGCACTGTAGGTATCTTTACTCTCCACCAGGTCAACTGAATGAATATGACAATTGTATATACTCACTTTTCAAATTACCTGTTGGATATTTTTGTCCTTTCTTAGGCTTTCTGAATTTCAATCAATATCTCTCCTCTCCTTTCTTCTTTTGTCGAAACAATCCAGAATTTCTGCATCGATATGACCATGCATGTGCATGCATGTGTGTGTGTGTGTGAAGGCGTGTCAGAGTTCATCTTACCAGGCATAAAAAAATAATAATAGTAATAGTAAATTTGTGGGTAGATTTCATAGGCAGTGAAAAATAATGGGTTTATTGTATTTTTGACAAACATCAATCAAATACTAAAAACACATAGGATTGAAAAACAGAATTGCATTGAGCATGTGATTTAGTGTTCTTGTTGTTAGGTGCCTTCTAGTTAGTTTCGATTCATAGCTACCCTATGTACAACAGAATGGACCACTGCCCAATCTTATGCCATCCTCACAACCTTTGTTATGTTTGAGTCCATTGTAGCAGCCACTGTGTCAATCTATCTCATTGAGGGTCTTCCTCTTTTTCTCTGACCTCTCTAACTTACCAAGCATGATGTCCTTCTCCAGGGACTGGTTCCTCCTGATTTACATACAACTGACACGCTCTGTCTTACAGGATCGCTATGAATCGGACGTCACTCGATGGCACTGGGTTGGGTGGGAACGCGTTTTATTCAGTGAATGAATTAAATAACAGCATTTATAAAAGTAATAGCAAGTGACTTATAGATGAAAACCAAAAAAACCAAACCCGTTGCCTTCGAGTTGATTCTGACTCCTAGCGACCCTATAGGATAGGGCAGAACTGCCTCCTAGAGTTTCCAAGGAGCTCCTTGTGGATTCACAGATGCGTTATCCTCAGTATAGCCAATTTCTCTTTACCCCTTCTCTTTCTTACTCTAGATCACCGGAAGGCAGGAAAACTATGAAATTCTAGTTAAATTTTACAATTAAGTAGTTATGGTGGCTTCTGCAATTGACAGCATTAGCTCTTTCTTTTTTTTTTTTTTTCTGTGTTATTTTCAAAATAGATTTGAAAAGTGTTAGGAGAAGAAATTGGACTTGCCATAATTTGGGAACAGAGCCAGAAAACTATAGTTCTCTGAAATTCCTTTGAGCTCTCCAGAATTCAACAAGTTAACATATTTGATCCTGATGTTCTCACTGTTTTCAGTTTCATTTTTCAATTTTATAGTAGTTTTGGAAAGAAGTCTGTGCCTGAAGCTTTATAAATATTTGAACTGCTATTAAGAGTTGAGATATGAAGCCAGGTAAAAAGAAGGAAATGTAATTGGGGAAAAAAGATAAAACATTAGAAAAACACCTCAACATAAAAAAAATTTTTTTTTTTTTTTTTTTATAGAGAAGACAAAAATCCTCACAACTGAACCAATAAGCAACATCATGATAAATGGAGAAAAGATTGAAGTTGTCAAGGATTTCATTTTATTTGGATCCACAATCAACGCCCTTGGAAGCAGCAGTCAAGAAGTCAAAAGACGCACTGAATTGGGCAAATTGGCTGTAAAAGACCTCTTTAAAGTGTTGAAAACAAAGATGTCACCTTGAGGGCTGAAGTGCGCCTGACCCAAGCCATGGTGTTTTCAATCGCCTTATACGCATGTGAAAGCTTGTTGATGAATAAAGAAGACAGAAGAAGAACTGACGACTTTGAATTGTGCTGTTGGCAAAGAATATTGAATATATTATGGACTGCCAAAAGAACAAACAAATCTGTCTTGGAAGAAGTAGAACCAGAATGCTCCTTAGGAGCAAGGATGGCAAGACTACGTCTCGCATACTTTGTACATGTTATCAGGAGGAAATAGTTCCTGGAGAAGGACATGATACCTGGTATAGTAGAGGGTCAGCAAAAAAGAGGAAGACCCTCAACGAGATGGATTGACACAGTAACTGCAACAATGGGTAAAGCATAGCAATAATTGTCAGGATGGTGCTGGACTAGGCAATATTTCATTCTGTTGTGCTTAGGGTCACTGTGAGTCAGAACTGTATAATCCCTAACAACAACAACTGCAAGGAGGTAAACTGGAGAAAAATCTACAAACATAAAATCCAGTCCTTGAATTAGGAAATACAATATTTCTAAACTGAAGTAAAAGATTTCTAGAAAAATAGAATGATTAACTTGAGTTTAGCTAAGGTAAGAAATATGCCAATTAAATATTAACATCAAAGTACTTTAATTAGTTCTCCTCAAATGTACATAAGTATAGCAGAAGATATAAGAGGAAGCATGCATAATTGCCAGAAACAAAGGCAATTAATATTTAGTGGACTCTATTTCTGAAAAACGTGTTACAAATACACTAACTTATGAAAACCCTGAATGATGGACCCTGCTTTAAAAAGTATGTATGTGTGTGTGTACCTGTGTGTTTGAGTATATACGCTATATAATTGCATAGCAATTATAGTTTTTTAAGTTTACAATATATTTTCAACCTGACAGCAAATAACTTTTATGTTTCATATAATTGACTCCATAATCAAATCTATGTAAAATTAGTACTTAAGAGCAATTTTTTTGAAAATTGGAAAAACCTGATTCATTATAAATGTTAAAAAGACAGTCTATATGTTCATAATACTTATTGTGGACATTTTCAACCTAATAACTCCACACATCCCTTTTTATAAATACCTAAGAGCATTCATATGTATTGAAATGTTAATAATGTGTATAAAAACCATAACATTTTCATGCTACATTCTTAGTTGAAGTGTAAATCAGTCAAGGAGTTAGCTCTAATGGTTTATTCGTTCACATGGAAATAAAAAAAGAGACATTCTCTGAGGATCCATACCTCACACCATACACAAAAACTAATTCCAAATGGATCAAAGACTTAAATCTAAAATCATAAATTTCTTGGAAGAAAATATAAGGGCAAAATTGTAGACCTATTGTTTTTAATGATATACAATCAAATATAACAACACATGCAAGAGTAGCAGAAGACAAAATAGATAATTGAGACCTCGTGGGAATGAAAAACTTAGTTCATCAAAATATATTATTAAGAGTAAAATGATAACCTATAGACTTGGAAAAATCTTCAGGAATCATATATCTGATAAGGATCTAATATCCAAAAAATATATAAAACTTCTACAGCTTAATAACAAAAAGACAAATAACCCAATCAAAAAATGGGCAACCGACTTGAACAGACATTTCACCAAAGAGGGTATTTGAGTGGCTGACAAGCACATGAAAAGATGCTGAACCTCACTTGCCATTAACCCATTACTGTAGAGTCGATTCTGACTCATAGTACGCCTACAGTACAGGGTAAAATTGCCCTAGAGGGTTTCTTGGAAACCCTCTAGGTGGATTCGAACTGCCGAGGTTTTGGTTAGCAGCCCTAGGTTTTAACCACTATGCCACCAGGGTTTCCAAAATACCCACTCAACGTGGGGCCCGAACCCACAACCCTGAGATTAAGAGTCTCATGCTCTACTGACTGAGCTGGTCAGGCACCGCTTGCTTGCCATTACAGCAATGCAAATCAAAACGACAATGAGATAACACCTCACTTTACCCCTACTAGAGGGCCAATGATAAGCAAACAAACAAACAACAAATAAAACAGAAAAATAACAAATGTTGGTGAGGAGGTGGGGGGATTGAAACCTTTCTAGGTATATACCCTAGAGACCTAAAATGTAGGAATGCCTATGTTTAGTGCAGCACTATGCAGAATATCAAGAAGGTGGAAACAACCAAAATGCCCATCAATGAATGAAGGGATAAACAAAATGTCGTACATACATACAATGAAATACTACTCAACCATAAAGAGAAATGAAGTCTTGATGCATGCTACAACACGGGTGAATCTTGAAGACATTATGCTGAGTGAAATGAGTGAACCACAAAATAACAAATACTGTATGATGTCACTTGTATAAAAAGGTAAGAATAGGTAAAAGTATAGAGATCACTGGTTGTTAGAGGTTACCAGGAAAGTGGATGGAAAGAAGAAGAGCCATTTTTGGGGAAGTAGTGAGTTTTTGTCTGTCATGACAGGAAAATCGTCATCAGTTAAGGGTAATGGTTATATAACTTGGCTAATATAGCTGACATCACTAAGAAAAAGGTTGAATTGGCAAATGCGTATGTAAATTTACAATGACAACAAAGCAACAAAACACAAATAAAAAGGAGTCACAACTGATTCTAATTAGCCCACACAACCAAATACCTATTGGGATTAGTTTTCTTGGTTTAAAGGTTTAGGGTCATGGTTTTTTGGAACAGTCCAGTCAATTGGCCTAAAACTGATTTTAGAGTTTCTGTTCTACCTCCTAGTTTGTTGAGTAGTGCTGGGGCCTTAAAAGCTTGCAAGTGACCATCCAAGATACAGCAATTAGTCTCTATTCACCTGAAGCAACAGAGGAAGAAAGAGATACAGGAATCAGAAGAGGAAATAGGCTGCAGATAAAACTGCCTTCATGAACTACTGTTTCCTTTGCCATGAAATCAGAATAACTGGGTGGTGCCTGGATATCATTACAGAATGTTTTGAACAAGGATTCAATAGGTGGATCCTGATCAAAAGTGGAAAAATGTGGAACAGAATTTCAAGTTCTATGGAATCCAGGCTTCCTGGACACAGTATATTGCCCCGAGACAATATTTACACATTGAACAAAATTAACCCCTGAAGTCATCTTTAAGCTAAACAACAGTTCAGCTCAATTAGAAAGTGTTTGCCTTGAGCATTGCACATTTTTAAAGAATTATCTGTATGAGATAAAACTGAAAAAAGTAACTCTAAAGCATAGATGAGAAGTTTAATTGGCAGTCTAAATTAAGGTGGTGAAATAATCTGGGAATAGATAATGAGAGGAAACCCTGGTGGCGTAGTGATTAAGTGCTATGGCTGCAAACCAAGAAGTTGGCAGTTCAAATTCACCAGGTGCTCCTTAGAAACTCTATGGGGCAGTTCTACTCTGTTCTATAGGGTCGCTATGAGTCAGAATCGACTTGACAGCACGGGGTTTTGGTTAGTTAGTGAGAATTCATAATGTGAGTAAAGTAACCAGTGTCATTGAATTGTACACATAGAAATTGTTGAATGGGTGTATGTTTGGCTGTGCATATTTTCACACACACACACACACACACACACATAATGGCTCAAGAAGAAACAGAAAATAAAAGAGATTCTCTGAACATTTCGGATTGGCTGAAAAATCAAAGCACGATAAATTACGTCTTTGAGTACTTGGAAGAAGTCTTATTTAGATAGGCTTTGAGAAGAAGAAGGGGCATGCTTGTATATTCATATACATAAATATGAAAAGGCCTGGTTGTTGCTCCAACTCTGGTCTTTGGCAACTTTTCTCTGACTCTTCCTAGAACACATTGTTTTTGTTTTGTTTTGCTTTTTATTTTTTGATATATTTGTAGTTTTTCTACTAAAGAGTCAAAATAAAAACTTGAATTATACTTTAATTCTTATTTAGCCAAATTATTTAAAATTTTCAACAGTTCTGTCATGTTTTCATATTATTACCCGTTCTGAAATGTTGCCCTACTCCCTTCTGCCCACCCTAATAAAGCACCTCTATCCAAAAAAAAAAAAAAAAAAAAATTTTTTTATCAATAAAGTAAGAGTTTACCATACAGTGTCTGGCCACCCTTCCCACCTTAAAATTTGATCATAATACTCTAAAAAGAATACATCACAACTTTTCTATGCCTGAGAATCTTATACAAGGTTGGGGAGAAATAATAAATCCTTCATTATCATTGGCAAAATATACTGTCATTCACATGGTGAGATATGATGTCATTTAGCCTTTAAACAACTTAAATCTAGAAACTGAAGCATTTTCTCCTAACACAAATCTATGTAATGACCAGATTGATGAAAGTAAGATATTCTATGATTTGTATATTGTAAACATTTTCAAAATACCTCTATTATTGATCTCCGATGTTCAATATTATAGCATTGAAAGAGGAGAAGGAATGAATATCTAAGTTTATGGAGGATTGAGGATGTCATGAAGAAATGCTTGGACTTTATTCACTAGATTATAGTGATGCATTCTAAGTTCTTAAACAGGCAATATCAGGAAGGAAAATTTTTATTTCAGAGGAATAAAACCAAAGAAAACCAACCCATTGCTGTAGAGCTAATTCTGACTCAGAGACCCTATAGGACAGAGCAAGGTCTGTCCTGTCCCATAGAGTTTCCAAGGCTGTAAATCATTGTTAGCAGACTCCTACTTCTTTTTCCTGCAGAGTGGCTGGTGGTTTCTAACAGCCAACCTTTCTGTTAACAGCTGAGCTCTTAACCACTACCCCACCAGGGCTCCTGGTAAATAATAATGTATTATTAATGAGCAATATAGAGAAATTGTAGGAAGGTAGGATACAGCCCAAATGGAGTGTTCCAGATATTAAGAAAAGTACAAAGACTATCTGGATTAATGCAATAAGGTTTTGCTGCTTAGATAGATATAAACAGGAGAGAGATAAAAGTAAAATAAAGTTGGCATTTTGATTTAGGAAACCAGATGAAAGTCATGGATTTCTCAAGGACATTTGTCTTGAAAAATGTTTCAAGAATATTTCAAGATCTATCCTGAAGTACAAAGCTGTCCAAGATAGAATAATATCCATACACCTACAAGGAAGACCAGTAAGTACAACTATTATTGGAATTTACTCACTGATCACCAAGGCCAAAGATGAGAAAATTGAAGATTTTTACCAAATTCTGCAGTCTGAAACTGATGAAACATGCAATCAAAATACATTGATAAGTACTGGCCATTGGAATGCGGAAGGTGGAAACAAAGAAGAAGGATTGGTTGTTGGAAAATATGACTTTGGTGAGAGAAATTACACAGGAAATCACATGATAGAATATTGCAAGACCAACAACTTCTTCACCGCAAATGCCTTTTTTCACCAACATAAACGGCAACTACACACATGGACCTCACCAGACAGAATGCACAGGAATCAAATGGACTACATCAAAAGCTCAATACCGTCAGTACGAACAAGGCCAGGGGACGATGGTGAAACAATCAATTGCTCCTATGCAAGTTCAAATTGAAGTTGAAGAAAATTAGACCAAATCCATGAGAGCCAAAGTACGACCTTGAGGATCTCCCACCTGAGTTTAAAGACCATCTGAAGGATAGATTTGATGCATTGAACACTAATGACTAAAGACCAGATGAGTTGTGGAATGACATCAAGGACATCGTACATGAAGAAAGCACGAAGTCATTAAAAAGACAGGAAAGAAGGAAAAGAAAAAAAGGAATGTCAGAAGAGATTCTGAAACTTGCTTTTGAAAGTTGAGCAGCTAAAGGGAAAGGAAGAAATGATGAAGTCGAAGACCTGAGCAGAAAATTTCAAAGGGGAGCTTGAGAAGACAAAGTAAAGTACTATAATGACATGGGTAAAGATCTGGAGTCAGAAAACCAAAAGGGAAGAACACATTTGACATTTCTGAAGTTGAAAGAACTGAAGAAAAAATTCAAGCCTCTAGTTGCAATATTGAAGACTTCTTCAGGGAAAATACTAAATGACAGAGAATTCATCAAAAGAAGATGGGAGGAATACATGAAGTCACTGTACCAAAAAGAATTGGTCAATGTTCAGGCATTTCAGGAGGCAACATATGATCAAGAACCAGCGGTACAGAAGGAAGAGGTAGACACTGCACTGAAGGCTTTGGAGAAAAATAAAGCTCCAGGGAATTTACAGAACACCAAATCAGATGCTTCAACAAGTGGATGAAGTACTGGAAGTGCTCGCTCATCTATCCCAAGATATTTGGAAGACTGCCACCTAGCTAATCTATAGGAAGAGATCCATATTTATGCCTGTTTTCAAGAGAGGTGATCCAGCTGAATGTGGAAATTATCAAACAATATCATTAATATCATATGCGAGTAAAATTTTGCTGAAGATCATTCAAAAGCGGCTGCAGCAGTACATCAACAGGGAACTGCCAGAAATTCAAGCTGGATTCAGGAGAGGACGTGGAACCAGGGATATCATTGCTGATGTCAGATCCTGGCTGAGAGCAGAGAATAACAGAAAGATGTTTACTTGTGTTTCATTGACTATGTAAAGGCATTCTACTCTGTGGATCATAACAAATTATGGATAACAATGTGAAGAATAAGAATTCCGGAATACTTAATTGTGCTCATGAGGAACTGTACTTAGACAAAGAAGCAGTTGTTCGAATGGAACAAAGGGGATACTGCATGGTTTACAGTTAAGAAAAGTGTGTGTCAGAGTTGTTCGTTTCACCATACTTATTCAATATGTATGCTGAGCAAATAATCCAAGAAGCTGGAGTACATGAAGAACTACATGGCTTCAGAATTGGAGGAAGACTCATTAACAACCTGGGATATGTAGATGACACAACCTTGCTTGCTGAAAGTGAAGAAGACTTGAAGCACTAACTGACAAAGATCAAAGATCACAGCCTTCAGTATGGACTATTCCTCAACATAAAGAAAACAAAAATCCTCACTACTGGACCAATAGGAAACATGACAAAGGGAGAAAAGATTGAAGTTGTCAAGGATCATTTTCCTTGGATCCATAATCAACACCCATGGAAGCAGCAAGCAAGAAATCAAACGACCAATTGCATTAGGCAAATCCATTGCAAAAGATCTCTTTAAAGTGTTAAAAATTAAAGCTGTCGCTTTAAGGGCTAACTAAAGTGTGCCTGATCCAAGCCATGGTGTTTTTAATCACCTTATATGCGTGTGAAAGCTGGACAATGAATAAGAAAGAACTGGACAATGAATAAGGAAGACCAAAGAAGAATTGATGCCCTTGAATTGTGGTATTGGAGAAGAACATTAAATATAGCATGGACTGTCAGAAGCATGGAAATCCTGGTGGTACAGGGGTTAAGAACTACTGCTGCTAACCAAAAGGTCGACAGTTTGAATCCACCATGTGCTCCTTGGAAACTCTATGGGGCAGTTATACTCTGTCCTATAGGGTCTCTATGTGTCAGAATCGACTTGACGGCAAGTTTGGCTTTTTCCGGCCAGAAGAACAAACAAATCTTTCTTGGAAGACGTACAGCCAGAATGAGACTTCGTCTCACATGCTTTGAACATGTTATCAGGGGAGTCTAGTCCCTGGAGAAGGACATCATGCTTGGCAAAATAGTGGGTCAGAGAAAAAGAGGAAGACCCTCAATGAGATGGGTTAACAGTGGCTGCAACAGTGGGCTTAAGTATAACAGTGATTGTGCGGATGATACAGGACCAGGCAGTGTTTCATTCTGTTGTACAGAGGGTCCCTAGTAGCTGGAACTGACTGGATGGCACTCAACAACAACGATTACTAATTTAACAAAGCAAAGAACTAGATCCATAGGAAGAAATCATGAATTGCTTTATAGGTGTGTTGAATATGGGCTAGAATAATCAGTAGCGAATACACCTGTGTTGTTTTAGCAGCCATCAGTCACCCCCCGGCTCATGACAACTGCGTGCATAATTGAGCTAGATGAAGTACTGCCCTACCCTGCATCATCCCCATTAGCAGTTGAGGATCAGACCATTGTGACCCATGGGTTTTCATTGACTGATTTTTCAGAAATACAGCACCTTGACTTTCCACCCAGTCCATCTTAGTCTGGAAGCTCTACTTAAGCCTGTTTAGCATCAGAGCAACATGCAAGCCACCACTGACAGACGGCGTGACTGTGCACGAGGCGCGTGCACCAGGACTTGAACCCAGGTCTCCTACGTGGAAGGTAAGAATTCTACCGCTGAACCACCACTGTCCCTCAATGCACATATAACCTATTTCTGTTGAGTCAGTTTCGACTCATAATGACCACATAGGACAGAGTAGAACTGCCTTATAGGGTTTCCAAAGCTGTAATCTTTATGGAGCCAGGCTGCCATGTCTTTCTCCTGCAGAGTGGCTGGTGGGCACAAACCATCTACCTTTCTGTTAACAGCCCAGCATATGACCACTGTGCCACCAGGCCTCCTTCGATATAGGTGTAATAGTTACTATATGCCTATGCTGTGTATTTTTCTAAGCATTTTATATGTATTTACTCATTCAATAACAAATAATAATAATAATACATGTTTTTAAGATAGTTGACAACATGTGAATTAGAGCTAATAGCTTTACTATATGATCATCAGGAAACATTATTTTTCTATGAGATACTCTTCTTCAGGAAAAGAACAATAACAAAAATATCTAACTTACCTTTATCTTGGAACTAGCGCACATAAAACAGCCTGACTCATTTCTCTAAATGTACATTTATATCAGACTCCATATAAGGTATTACAGTCCTGGGAAGACAAAAGCTAAACTTTAAAGATAATTCATGGTCTGCCAATAATGTTACAAAATGTTTATTCTAGACTTTTGAAAAACATGTCATTTATCTTTAAATGGGGCTTGGAAGCAGTTAAGTCATGTCATTCAGTCATGTAGATTGCAAGGCAGCAACGACCTCTGTTTCCTTTTGGATATGGCTCATGTTTTGCCTTGCATATTGATGGTAAATTTGGATCATTCTATAGTTATTCTATCAAACTAACCCAGAATAAAGTTGCAGAACAGCATGCCATAACTGTGTGGGGCTCTCAGGTGGTCCTTGATTTCTAAACAGACAGAAGGACATTAGAAAAAAGGAAGTAATGACTAATATGGATTTTTTCATAAACATCACTCCTCCTGATCAGAGACTGAACACCCAATAGCACATGGAAAGTGGCTTTTGTTATTTGCCACAAGATGCAGACAGCATTCAACAGGTGAGCAGTACCCCCTGGCTCAAAAGTTGTCTGGGCGGAGATTATGACTTTTCCACACTCATCCCACTTTGTGTCATGGGTGTGGAACTGAAGTGGGACAGTCACGGTATACACCAGCTTCTGGAAAATGTCCCAGTGGTTATAAAGAACTCTTCCATACAAGCCCTATACCTGGCATCATGGCTGAGTGACACAATGGAAGCCAACCTTCTGCCACCCTCCCCCAAGCCAGGTAGGTTGACTTAAGTGGGTTATAAGCTTAGTGCTATACATGCCCCACTAACTAGCACCATAGCTGAGGAGACAAAGGGGGCCTTCCCCCACCTAGTTTTATACCCCAAAGCTTACGTTTATAACCATGCTAACAAGCTTCAGGCCTTAGTGGGGGAAAGGGATGGCAGTGGTTGTCCTGAGGCCTAAATATGCCAGCAGGGGAAGAAACGAGGAAAACCAGGGCCACAGGGTTGTCCGAAGGACTACCTCTTCACAGAAGCCTTGCCATTTCTGTCAATGCTTGCAGTGGATCCCAGCAAGAATAGTAAAAACCATCCTCAAACAAAAATTGCATTCACTTAAGAATTTCTCCCAGAAGAAGATGAGCCAAAATCCCAAAATGCATGTTGGCAAAGATGAACTTTTTCTTTGTTTTAGTTACCTGTAGATCTTGATTTTCATAAAACAGTATTTAAGAATCATAACAATATATGACAACTGTGTAATACTTAAAAGAATGGAGAAATAATATTTTGTCAAATCAAAAAAAAAGATATTTTTCTCTTTTCACATTCACTCATTCTTCTTTTCTGTCTATAGTCTTCTTCATGTCAGTGCTCCTCACTATCATGGTCTCTTTCTCTTTAAGTGTACGGCTGATATCACATTTTCTAGTCATTCCCTCACTTCAGTTTCCTTTTATCTTCACTGCTGTCTTATTTTCACCTGATAATACTTTATCTTATATTTTATATTAATATCCTCCCTTTTTAAAGTTACTTTAGGCAATGATTTTATTAAACGGAAGTAGACTTAAACTCAGTATTAAGATAGAAGTACATTTCTTAACCTCAAACAGTATAATCATCTGCCTCTCTTGCTACATGTGTACAGAAAGGCAATATAATGTTGCACAAATTAACGTTCAATATCACTAAAATAAAAATGACAGATATAATACTCATAAAATATTCATTTTATAATCCTTTCCTATGTTGGAAAAATAAGCAATTGCTTATATTTTAGCTAAACACAGCTTAAATAAAAAAATTATGTCTGTATATAGGCAGTACCAGTTGCTGTCAAGTCAATTTTGTGTGCCAGGGTAGAACTGTGCTACTCTGACACACATGAGGTCACCATGAGTCAGAGATGGCTTCATGGCAACAAGTATTACTAGCTGTAAACCAAAAACCAACCCCATTGCCATCAAGTCAATTCCAATATATAATGACCCTATGAGACAGACTAGAACTGCCCCGCAGGGTTTCAAAGGAGCACCTGGTGTACTCGAACTGTAGACCTTTTGGTTAGCAGCCATAGCTCTTAACCATTATACCACCAGGGTTTCCAACTGTAGCTATAGCACAAAGGATTATGACCTATGATGAATTATATGTAGAAAATTCATTTTTTGGGCTTTTAAAATGATATAGTACTCCATTTGCTTGTTTATAATGTTTACTAGTTGTTACTTTTTTGAAATTTCACAGTATTTTTTTCCTGTAATATAAAGATAATAATATTACAAGCTGGTTATTTCTTGAGAGTGGAGACATAATTTCTCCCTGGGTGTAAATTAAGATTTGATTGACCTGCAAGTAACAATAACAACAAAAATTTAAATAATATCGTTGCTAATAAGGAACTAGCAATATAAATAATACTTTTTTTTTTTTGCATTGTACTCTGTTAAACACATATCTAATTCTATTCCTCATTTTCAAAATGTAAAAGCAGATCTACACAGACTAAGGGGCTCCTATGAGAGGACCAGAATTTGGCCGTACTGAATCCTTTATTTAGTAGCCTTTGAATTTCATGTGTTTCAAAATCTGAAATACCAAACAACAAATGCATAAAAAATAAATACGAAGCTGTAAAAATATCCTCTGTCACTATGGAAACCTAAGTTAGCTTTATAATCAGTAGTTCTCAATTTTATATCCCACTATAATTGAATTCTACAGGGAACTTTAGCTAAGAAGTCCCTTCTTGTTCGTTTGTGATGCTCATAATCAAGTGTTAGAAATAAACAAGCACTGAATTATCCAGTTGCACTCTGAAAATGTTTAATGTATTTGCCTATCCTTCTGAGATTTGAATAAGGTTCTGATTCATGAAGATATATGAACATCTTAAGCTTAATTACAGCTGTAATAAATAAAATGCCTTAAGAAACTGTGCTAAGTCTTCATAACGCTCATTAGCCTGCAACTACTTCGGTTTTACTGGAATGTTTGGGACTTCCTTCAAACTGTCCTTAAATGGAAAGCATCTTGAAATTATTCCATCTCATAAATCCATAATTAATTAAATTTACTACTAAGATTTAGTACATGTACTTCATTTGCATAACCATCTGTTGTGTTTGTATAAACACAGCCCAGGTTCCATAACTTACTTACTGAAAGTAGTGTACATTTATAAAGAGCTGTTCAGATGCGGCTTGCCTAGCTTTTGCATAGTGTTTGCATTTGAATTATCACATTTGTGATTTAATTCCAGTCTCTAGTCAATCAGTTAATACACCCAGGAATTTGAGTATAGTAAATAGTTTATTTATTTATTTTCTTCTTTAGCATCTATTATACCTCTGGCCACAGAGGCAATATTCACTTGGACATACACCTCATTCTCAATTTCAATCCAAGTTGTCCTTTGGAAGAAGGTGTTGTTACCTGAAATTTAGTTTTGGATATTAAAAAATTGAAATACCCCTATGATACCTATGTGGAGATGTCGGGTAGACGTTTGATCATGCAACTCTGAAGCTGTAGGGAGAAGTGTGATAGAAATATAAATCTATAGATTTAAGTATAGATTTGGTAAATTTAAGGAATGAGACTTTTTAGAGACAATTAAGACTGTTGCTTTGGATCCTAGTGCTTGTTGTTACTGTTAGATGCCCTCGAGTTGGTCCCAACTCGTAGTGACCCTATGTACAATAGAACGAAATACTGCCCGGTCCTGCACCATCCTCACAATCATTGTGTCAATCCGTCTGATAGAGGGTCTTCCTCCTTTTTGCTGACCCTCTGCTTTACCAAGTATGATGCCATTCTCCAGGGATCAGTCCCTCCTGATAACATGTCCAAAGTACGTCATCATCCTCACTTCCAAAGAGCATTCTCGCTGTACTTCTCTCAAGGCAGACTTGTTTATTCTTTTGGCAGTCCATGGTATATTCAATATCCTTCACCAACACTATCATTCAAAAGCATCAATTCTTCAGTCTTCCTTATTCATTGTTCAGTTTTCGCATACATATGAAGCAATTGAAAATATCATGGTTTGGGTCATGCACACCAGTGTTTAGAGACAGGAAATAAAGGAGGAACCAGCGAAGGAAATTGAGAAGGTGTGCCCAACACATGGGAAGAAAATGAGCTTACTCTGAATTTCTGGGAGCCAAGGGAAGAAGCTGTACAAAGGAGGAGAGAACTATCAACTAGTCAGATGCTATTGATAAGTCAAGTAAGAAGAAAACTAGAACTGATATTTGAAATTTTAGCAACATGAGTTATCATTGCTAATATTTAAGGAGTACTTCTAGAAAAAAAAAAAAAAAAACTTTCACTGTAGTGATGGAGCAAGCCTCTAATTATAATAAGCCTAATAGCAAATGGGAAGGAAAAATTGTAGAAAATGAGTACATCTCTTCTGAGGAGGTTGCTATATAAAAAAGAGAGGAATGAGGTAGTAGTGAAGGTGGAAGTAGGGGCTGAACAAGGGCTTCTTTTTAAGGTGCCAAAAGTCATCTACATTTGTATATTAATGTAGGTTATCAAGGAAAAAGGGGAAAGTTTGGAGATGCAGGATAAAAAGGGATAATTGTAGGAGAACTGTCCTTGACTAGAAAAAAGAAGATGAAAACTAGTTCTTTGTTATTTCTCACTGATGTAACAAAAAATACCACAAATGGGTGGCTTTAGAGAACACATATTTATTTTTTCACAGTTCTGGGGGCTGTAGATCCAAATCAGGGTCTTGACGGTGTTGATTCCTTCTGTGGCCCTCTCTCATAGTTTCTGGTGTCTGCTGACAATTTCCGGTGTTCCTTTGCTTGCGCATACATCCTCACATGGCATCTTTTTCCCTCTGTGCTCTACTAGGTGTCTATTCAGTTCTTTTTATAAGATCCATTCAGAAGTGATTAGGGTTAGGACTCATCCTACTCTGGTATGACCTCATTAACATAATAAAAGAAAACTTATTTCTAAACAAGGTCGTATGTACACGTACAGGGGTTAGGATTTATTTTCAACTCTTGGATTGGACACAGTTCAATCCGTAACACTAGTGTAGAAGTGGAGTGATTGCATTTGCTACTTAAATAAGGCTTCCATAGAAATAAAAGAAAAAGTATATTACACAGCCACAATGAGTGTATATGGAATTATTTGTGGGTGGCAGGTTTTAAACAATCTCCACTAGTTACTTTAATTTTTGTTAAATGTGAAGTAAGTCAGAGTTGAGAATAAGAAGGCAAAGGCACTGTTGGAAAAATAAAGAGAAAGGAAAAAGTGTGAAGTAGTTGTTTAAAAAAGTAGAAGGAGTAAGTTTGTTAGGGAAATATTTTTTCAAGCAATTATTAAGGACCATTTGAGGTTACTTATCATGACATCAAAGTAAGAATGATCAGTTTTGTTTTTTCATTTTTTTCTCAGATATATTCAGCTCTGGGGGGTACTGGCATGAAGTATGTTTAGAGTTGCATTTAACCAGGATTATTGATCTACCTCCAAAAATTTTAGCCATTGAAAACCCTATGGAGCATAATCCTACTCTGACAAGCACACATGGGGTTACCATGAGTCAGAGTCTACTCAACAACTGGAAAAGAAAAAAAAAAATTAAGTTAACCGAGTACATCAACAAGAGAAAATAGGGCAAAGATGCTGATAGTTCAGGTAAGACAGTGATTATAAAAAGTTTTTAGGAGAAAAATAAGGAGTTGGAAGGTGTCTTAGTTATCTAGGGCTGCTATAACAAAAATACCACAAGTGGATGACTTCAACAAACAGAAGTTTGTTCTTTTACAGTCTAGTAGGCTAGAAGTCCAGGGGACAGCTTTCTCTCCATGATGGCTCTGGAGGAAAGTCCTCGTCATCAGCTTTCCCCTGGATGAGAAGTTTCTCAGCACAGGAACCTTGGGTCCAAAGAATGCACACTGCTTTCTTGGTGGTGTGAGTTCCTCATGTCTCTCTGCTCCCTTCTGTCTTCTATACCTCAAAAGAAATTGACTTAGAACACAACCTGATCTTATAGATTGAATCCTGTCATATTAACATAACTGCTGCTTATCCCACGTCCTTAAAATTATAGAGGTTTACAACACATGGGAAAATCAGATCAGATGGCAAAATGGTGGACAATCACACAATACTGGGAATCGTCGTCTAGCCAAGCTGACAGATATTTTTTGGGGACACTGTCCAATTCATAGCAGAGGGTTTAAGACTTAGTTGCTAAAATCAATGTGCTGTGTGTTCTGGTAGAGCCAAATAATTCTTAGAATAGGAAGCTACAGTGAGTAAACAGAAAACTGGAAAGTAGTGGTTGTATAGTTGAATGTACAGCAGTAATATTATACAGGAGCTATTGTTGTTATAACAGTAGTTATAAATATGCTAGAGAACATGATACTTGGAGGATAGGAGATACAATGTAGAAAGCACAGGAACTGAAATTTTAAGGTATTGAAAAAATAATGAGTAGTGTTAAAGTCAATGACAATGACTCAGGAAATACAATGGTCAAAAAATGAACTGGAGAGCCTTGGGAGCCAGAAGAGCAATGTAACAGAGAGGAGTATTAGGGGTGTGTGTGTGTGTGTGTTGCGGGGGAGGGTGGGGTCTGAAAGCATGAGACCCAACATTAAATACATTTTACTTATTAATTTTGCAAATTGCCATTCTCCTCTTACTAGAATATAAGCTGCATGAGGACACAGATTTTTGTAATTTGGTTAACTCTCCCAACACATGTACCTAGAAAAGTGTCTGATACAAGCAACCATGCATATGTTCGGTGAATAAATCCTCACAGAGATTAAAAAAAAATTTAGAAGACATTGATAGCCTTCCTCCCCCCCAAAAAATAATTTTGAAAATCATATACATTTTCTCTGGGTTCAATGTTGATTGAAAGAAAGTAGTAAACAACTGGAAAGGGTGAATCAGAAAAACCTTCCGAGGAAAGATGATTCATGAAATGAATTCTTGGTAGATGGTTATGTGTTGTCAAACAGATTGAAGAAAGAAGGGGGATGGGGGGTATAGCAACACCAGTAAAAGAAAATTTATAGAAGAGATATATGAGAACAGGCATAAATTTTGTACTTCTAAAAGTTATTTACTTATTATTTTACAATAATAATTAATAGAGATGCATTTTAAAACTTCAAAATGTACTGATAAGAAAAAGAAAACAATAAGAGTTACAATCTATTGAATGATAATAATTGTTACCTATTTACTTGTTATATATCTACGTGAATGAATTTTTAAAATATCAATAGTGTTATGCAACATGAAGTTTTTCATGATTTGGTTTCTATCTCAACACAAAGATCTGCCTCTTTTTTTATTTTTATTTTTGATAAAAGCATAATATCTTGGCTAAAGTGGTGAGGAGTGTGGGTGGGGGATATATGAAAATTTATTCAAATATTTCCTTTTCATTGACCTTTTGGTTGTTTACAATTTATTTGCCAGTACAATCAATGCAACCAACTATCCTTTGGGGTATATGATAGAATATCTATGGGATTTTTTCCTAAAGGTGGAAATACTGGTAAAATATGTTGTTATGTGTTTTTAAAATATTGTTTAAAAAGGCTGCATCAGTTTATACTCCAATAGTCTATGCAATTGCAAGATGCATTTAAGGCTTTTCAAATAATTTCCTGTGACTACTAACCACGGAGCATATTCTTTCATTTATTCACTGTTCAATCCAAAATATAATTATCGAGTGCCTTTTATCCTTCAGGCATTCATATAATTAAGTCATTGTCCTCAAGGAACTCAAGTCTAGTGGGGTAAATTCATACAATCAGATAATTATAAACGATGTGGGAAGTGTTATAATAGATATATGCAGGGGATATTATGAGAGCATGCAGTAAATGTTATCTTTTTCCTCTTAGAGTTTGTGAAAGAATGAGCATCTGAGTTGAGACTTCAAAATTAGTAGAGAGCCTGTAAAGAGAATTAGGGATGGCATTTCAAGAACAAGATCTCATAAAAACAGACTCAGGGGTTAAAAATTATACAGTTTCCCTGGGAACTCTACACACAGTTTCTCATTATTATAGCCTACATTCTGGGCTGTCTTTCCATGAAATGGATGTGGTAACTTTATTGTCTCAAAACTTCTACTCTACTAGTTTAACACCAAATATTTCTTTAGCCTTACTTTGAAAGAATTTAGAGTTAATAAGATGTGTAAGATCACTCCAGCACTGAAGCTATGTTTCCCAAATTAGAAAAACACACATATTCTCAGCTCCCAGGTTAATTATCGAAAGTACGATTACAGTCTCTGAAAACTAGTTGTGGTGCTGTAAAAACACACAAACACACACTCAACAGCATAAAATCACCAGTAACTGAATGAAAGAGGAAAGTCGGAGAAAACTTATTTTGACCCTGCTAGAGTGCTAGCTGACCTATGCCAGTTGTCTCATACTCATGACCTGTGAACCTAACTTATTCCGGCACTATAAATCCTTAGAGAGAAAAACCTCACATATTCCCTCTCTCTGAGTAAAAATTAAGATATTTGAGAAGCTGTTACTTTTTTACAAAGTTCAAAAGTTTGTGGCAACTGTATTCATATTCCAGTGATTTTCTTTCCCATTCATTATTTCCAATTATTGTCCCTCCTCCCCCACCCCCCACTCACCAGTAACGAATTATGTGTGGCTCTAAAATCATTTATTTATTTATTAAAAAAGAACTCCTTTCTTTCATGAGAAGTCATTCCTGGTCCTAGCTGCAGTGTTTCTACTCCCTCTAGTCACAGAATTGCTTAGGCATAAGAAATTTGTCTCCTAAGAAAAGATCTTTGCTCACGTGTAATTAATCCCTCCAGAGCCAGATTCAGGTCTTGTGGTACTGGGTGCCTCTTGAGCACATGTTCAAGGCACAGGAATCCAAGCTTAGTTTGCTCTTGTGCAGTTTAAACCCAAATACAAACAGAATTTTGGATAGCTATAGCCTCAGTGATCCTCAGAAAGGCTCCATAGTGCAGGTGGATCAACTCCTCACAGTTCAATTCTGCACATATAGTTCTATCCAATAATGTCTAAAAGACCTCTAATTGAAATTTCTTTTACTCGTAATTAAATCTTTGCCTCAGCTTAATCTGTTTACAAAGACATCTGTGGATCAATCCAAATCCGCTGCCACCTGCTCATATTTACTGCGGGTATTTCAAGTTCGAGACACAGCAGCTGGGTACCTAAGGTCCTCTTGCACCTGCTAAAATCTTCAGCTTTGCTGAGGCCTCTGAGGGAAGGTATTCTGCAATTCTGGGTTGCCAATATTTAGAATACGCATATATATATATATACACACACACATATATGCTTCAAAAATGTTGGTTGTTTACTCAAAATTCAAGTTTAACTGAATGCCCTGTTTTTTAATTTGCTAAATTTGACAACCCTGCTGTGCTTGTTTGCTCAAGTTTGTGTATTCGTCTCTCTAATATACCTGATGAGACCAAAGAAGTCCCTGAGGTTTTGACCCAATCTCTGTTTTGATTCAAGCTGGGGGAAACTCAAACACCATTTGCTTGATAATACTTACATCCACAAGTGTAGTCCATCCATTAAAAAAGAAAATCACCTTTAGACAAAGTTGCCAGAAACTGTCATCACTAGCTAATGCAAACATACCAAGAACCCCAAGGCTCCAAACTTTCTTGCCCAGGTCATTGCAGTTAACAAGTGGCTAATAAAAGATTCTACACATCACTTAATGAAGAATTAGCTCCATGAAATGTCACCTCTCTCTTTCTCCCACTATTCATGGCTGTAGAACCAGATTTTGGAATGTTAGGAGTTAAAAACGAAACAAAACAAAATGTTGCCATCATGTCAATTCTGACTCATGATGAACCCATGTGTTACAGAGTAGAACTACCCCATAGGATTTTCTTGGCTGTAAAATTTATGGAGGGAAATTGCTAGGCCTTTCTTCCATGGTGCCATTGAGTAAGTTTGAACTGCCAATCTTTATGTTAGTAGTCTAGAGAAAACTGTTTGTGCAACTCAGTGACCTTTGTATGATGCTTTAAAAAAAAAAAAAAGCCTGAAACCTGTTGCTGTTGAGTCTATTCTGACTCATAGCAACCCTATAAAAATCCTTTGCTGTCAATTCCAGCCCATAGCAACCCTATAGGACAGAGCAGAACTGCCTCATACAGCTTCCAAGGAGGGGCTGGTGGATTTGAACTGCCTAACTTTTGGTTAGCAGCCATGTCACTTAACCACTGCACCAGGTAAACCTTCCCCATAGGATTTTCAAGGAGCAGCTAGTGGATTTGAACTGCTGACCTTTTCATTAGCAGCTGAGCTCTTAACCACTATGCTTAATGCTCTTTAAATTGCGTCCTACTCCACCCCTATAGGAGAAGGCTCTGCTTCTGTATAATTTATGGCAAGAGGCCTGTGATGGAGAGAGCATGACTTCTGTTGATAGGTACATTATAAGTGAGCATACCCCATTTATTCTTCCTAAATCAACCAATATCAACAGTCAGAACAAGGCCAGGGGCCAACTGCAGAACAGACTATCAATTGCTCATATACAAATTCAAGTTGCAACTGAAGAAAATTAGAAAAAGTCCATGAGAGCCAAAGTACGACCTCGAGTATATCCCACCTGAGTTTAGAGATCATACCAAGGATAGATTTGATGTGTTGAACACTAACGAGTGAGGAAAAGATGAGATATGGGATGACATCAAGGACATCATACATGAAGAAAGTTGAGATCATTAAAAAAAAAGGCAAGCAAGAAAGAAAAGATCAAAATGCATGTCAGAAGAGACTCTGAAAATTGCTCTTTAACGTGCAGTAGCTAAAGCAAAAGGAAGAAATGAAGAAGTAAAAGAGCTGAATGGAAGATTTCAAAGGGCAGCTCAAGAAGACAAAGTAAAGTATAATGACATGTGCAAACAGCTGGAGATAGAAAACCAAAAGGGAAGAACATGTTTGGCATTTTTCAAGCAGAAAGAACTGAAGAGAAAATTCAAGGCTTGAGTTGAAATATTCAACCATTTTAAGGGGAAAATGCTTGGTAAACTACAGGGTCAGCAAAAAAGAGGAAGACCCTCAACAAGATGGACTGACACAATGGCTGTAACGGTGGGCTTCAGCATGACAACGATTGTGAACATGGCGCAGAACCAGGCAGTGTTTTGTTCTGTAGTACATATGGTCGTGATGAATCTGAACCAATTCATTGGTACCTAACAACATCAACAGCATGGGGAAAATATTAAACAAAGCAGGAAGCAGCAAAAGAAGATGGAAGGAATACACAGAGTCATTATACCAAAAAGAACTGGTTGGCATTTAACCATCTCAGGGGGTAGCATATGATCAGGAACCGATGGTACTGAAGGAAGAAGTCCAAGCTGCGCTGAAGGAATTGGAGAAAAACAAGTCTCTAGGAACTGACAGACTACCAATTGAGATATTTCATTGAATGGTTGCAGTGCTGGAAGTGCTCACTAGTCTATGCCAAGAAATTTGGAAGACAGCTACCTGGCCAACCGACTGAAAGAAATCCATATTTATGCTTATTCCCAAGAAAGGTGATCCAACTGAGTGTGGAAATTACCAAACAATATCATTAGTATCACGTGCAAGCAATATTTGCTAAAGATCATTCTAAAGCAGCCAGAGTAGTACATTGACAGGGAGCTGCCACAAATTCAGGCCAGATTCAGAAGAGGACATAGAATGAGGGATATCACTGCTGCTGTCAGATGGAACCTGGTTGAAAGCCGAGAATACCAGAAAGATGTTTACCTGTGTTTTATTGACTATGAAAAGGCATCCCACTGTGTGGATAATAACAAATTATGGATAACATTGAGAAGAATGGGAATTCCAGAAAACTTAATTGTGCTCATGAGGAACCTGTACAAAGCTCAAGGGGCAGTCGTCAAAACAGAACAAGGGGATATTGCATGGTTTAAAGTCAGTAAAGATGTGTGTCAGGGTTGTATCCTTTCACCATACTGATTCAATCTGTATGCTGAGCAAATAACCCAAGAAGTTGGACTGTATGAAGAAGAACAGGGCATCAGGATTGGAGGAAGATTTATTAACAACCTGCACTATGCAGCTGACATAATCTTGCTTGCTGGAAGTGAAGACGACTTGAAGCACTTACTGATAAAGATCACAGACCATAGCCTTCAGTATGGATTACACCTCAACATAAAGAAAACAAAATCCTCACAACTGGACCAATAAGGAACATCATGGTAAAGGGACAAAGGATTGAAGTTGCCAAGGGTTTCATTTTACTTTGATCCACAAATCAACACCCATGGAAGCAGCAGTCAAGAAATCAAAAAATGCATTGCATTGGACAAATTTGCTACAAAAGACCTCTTTAAAGGGTTAAAGAAGGAAAGGTGTCACCTTGAAGACTAAGGTGCACCTGACCGAAGCCATGGTGTTTTCGATCACCTCATATGCATGTGAAAGCTGGTTGATCTGAAAACTGAAGGAAGACCAAAGAAGAACTGACTACTTTTGAGTTGTGGTGTTGGAGAAGAGTATAGAATACACTGTCGACTTCCAAAAGAATGAATAAGTCTGTTTTGGAAGAAGTACAACCACTATGCTCCTTAGAAGCAAGGATGGCGAGACTAAGTCTCACATACTTTGGACATATTATCAGGAGGGATCAGTCCCTGGAGAAAGACATTAAGTCTGGTAAAGTGGAAAAAAAAATTTTTTTTTTTTTTTTTGTAAAGTGGAGGGTCAGTGAAAAAGAGGAAGAACCTCAGTGAGATGGATTGACACAGTGGCTGCAACAATGGGTTCAAGCATAACAATGATTGTGAGAATGGTGCAGGACCAGGCAGTGCTTTTTTCTGTTGTAAATTGGGTCCCCATGAGTGGGCATGATGGCACCTAACAACAATAACAACAACAAATCAACCAGTCAGATAATTGAACAAAGGGCCAGAGAGGAAAAATGTGATTATATTCTTTGAGGTCTCTGTACCCAAAATGGAGACCTCGATGAGGGAAGAAGCATTTCTACTTTTTAATAAACAGAAAAACAATAAAGCTTAAAAAAACAGTAACAATAACAACAACATACACAATATATATGGTGCATTTTTTCAGGTATATCAGAAAGAACAAAGTTACAGAGAAAGCATCTGACTCTGTAACCATTATTTGATGGGGGGAGAATGTTAAGTACTTAGAATCCTCATTAGCAGCTGAGCTACTTCCTCTGGAGCCAGACAACGCGGCTTTTACTCCAGGCTATTCTCGCAAGTTGGGTAACCTTGTGAAAGCTACTTAACCTCTCTGTGCCTCAATTTTCTATACTGAAACAGAAAAATAGAAACAGGGTCTCTCTCATGCGATATTGTATGCATTAAATGAAATAATAAAAATAAAATGTTTAGAAAAGTTCCTAGCGCACTGATGTTGTTAATTGGCCTTGAGTGGATTCCAATTCATGGAAACCCCATGTGTGTCAGAATTGAGCTCCGCAGGGATTTCAAAGCTGTGAGCTTTCAGAAGCAGACCGTCAGGCATGTCTTTCAAGATACCTCTGGGTGGGTTCAGACCATCAAATTTTAGGCTAGTAGTTGAGCTTTTAACCATTTGCATTACCCAAGCCCAACTTCCTGGTGCACTAACCCATTGCCCTCGAGTCCATTCTGACTATAGCGACCCTATAGGACAGTGTAGAACTGCCCCATGTGGTTTACAAAGAGAGGCTGGCGGATTTGAACTGCCAATCTTTTTGGCTAGCAGCCTAGCTCTTCACCACTGGGCCACCAGGGGTCCCTTAGTACACCTGTGCTAATTAAATGATTAAATTATTATAAGAAACCCCTTTTGCCTGAGTATAATTTTTATTCATTCATTCATCCATACATCCGTTCATTTAGGTGTAGCGATTCTGCTGTGGATACATGCAGTTCCCTAGCCTACCTTCCCTCTTCCCTTTTCTCCAGAAGATGATCAGAGGGTTAGAGCAATATCCTCTCTAACACCATTAAGTGGTAAGAGAATGGATGTGCAGTAGGGCTCAAAGAATCTGGATATTGAGAAGAGAGAAAATTTTCTTCGATCTTAATGAACTACATGAAAGTTAGGCTCGTTAATTAACCTACTAAATAAAAAAGAAGATGAACAGATAGATGTCCTTCTATTTGGGAAAGCTTATTAAGATGTGTCAGTGAGAGCTTTGCACAGGACAGGATGGCTTAGTGCTCTGCATATATTTAATTAAAATGTTATCTGGAAGCTTGATATGTCTACTCCCACCTCTCAATCTAGTTGTGGCTCTGGAGACATACAATATTGTAGGACCTTTATAAGTGGGAAAAAAATTTGATAACTTTTAATAGCTTTAAATAGCTAAGAAAATAAAGATGTTTCTCCATTTCAACTACCCCTCTTTATTTATCAGAGAAATCTTACCTCGGTCAGTCAGCTCACATGCTCATGTATTGGTTTTCTTCTCCCTAATGTGAAGAAAAGGAGCCCTGGTGGCACAGTAGTTAAAGTGCTCACCTATGAAACAAAAGTTCACGATTGGAACCCACCAGTCACTCCATGGGAGAAAGATATGGCAGTCTGCTTCTGTAAAGATTTATAGCCTTGGAAACCTTATGGGACTGTTCTACTCTGTTCTGTGGGGTGGCTATGAGTCAGAATTCGCTCGATGGCAATGGATAATGTGAAGTGAAAAAATCAGTTCGCATTTGAGCCTGGTGTATTTATCACTATGCTGTTTTATTAGCCTCTCTTCTTTCTTTTAAACCTCACTTACCATTTTAGTTAATTATTTCTTATGCACAGAGGTGTGTCAAATAATGGAGATAACCTGTTCAACATAATTATGTGTAAAATACAAATGCTCAATTCCAAATTTCTGTAGAAGAGTAACACCTTTTTTAACCTTTTATGTTATAAAATAAAACACACTTTTTTTTTTTTATAGATAAATCATAGAAAACAAGTGTATAGCTTATTAAACTATTATATGGCCAGGCCAACCTCCTCATGATTTACTTCCACCCAAGTCAAGAAATAGAACTTCGCATCCCATCCCAGAAGCTCTTCATGTACACCATCCCAAATTCAAATCTCTTCTTCTCCTCTTTGATAATTTCCTGACTTTTAAGGAACCGCTTGCTTTAATTTCCTTTATAGTTTTGTCACTAAAAGTGTATTTCTAGATAATACAGTTCTGCCTATTTTTTTTTAAAGTTGGGGTATACCTTTTAATTCTTCTTATATCTGCAAGCACCCTCTTCAGTGATTTCCTTACAATTTATCTGCTCACATATTAATTATTTGGGTTCTGCTGATTGCATATGGGCACTTGGATCCAGAGGCTTGATAGGAATTCTTGTCTGATACCATTGTCAAGACTATAGGCATGGTATGGTCTTTTCTTAGAAGGTGAATGATGTCTAATTGATACTCAAAGCCTAGGAGTTCCAACAATTCACTGGGCAATTGCAAATAATAATAATTTTATCATTTATTTTTCATTTATTAGTCAAAATACTTTCATAAAACATGCTTCTCATGACCTATTATTTGGTTATGTAGTAATACAGTTCATATAGAACGGACAGGATAAATTCTTACAACGTCCTCATATCCACCAGTTTTCAATGTAATGAATTGATTCTCTATCATCCTCCAAAGTTGACTAATTAGCTTTTCCTTTTTTATATATCATTTTCAGTTCATAGATTAAACATATATGATGATGACTCTGTAGCACGGCAATTCTTTGGTTTAAACTAATGTATTTATTCCTTCCAATAATTCTTTCCCATTTTGCCTTCCTTAACCTTGATTACCCTCTCATATGCCATTTCAATCATCTAGGACTCTATAGGAAAGTTGACCTCAGCAGAATACCAGGGAAAAAAGAAATCAATTACTACCTTTTGAATTCTGAAATAGTGTTTCAAAACTCCTAAAAATCACAATGGTTTGAAAAAGAAGATTGATATTTACATTGTAAATGCCAAAGTTATTTAAAAGCAAACACCAAATTTGTAAGGAATGTTTGCTGATCAAAGGGCCAGATTTCCTAACTTAAACTTGTTAAAAATTTCCTGTTTGGCTGGGAACAGTATCAGAGAAGAGAATAGAGGCTAATACTGTTGGGAATCTTGGGACAGGGGCCTTAATATGAGCTCTGTGGTGCACAGCATAATAGAATCCCAATTATATTGTAGGGAATGAGGCTGTAGAGATGATTTCTGTCCTAATATCTTCACAGATCCTGGATAGAGAGTAGTCTGCAGAGGCTTCCTTTGCTAACATGGCATAGCGATAGTAGAGGAAACTGACTTTGACAGGTGCCAGTGGAATTGAGAGACATCCCTTCTGCATTCCCTGTGGAATTGACTGGAAGAGCAGCAGCTTGTCCAGTGACTTTGGAGGGGGCACATCAATTTGTAAGTCAGAAGGCAAGTACTCAGAAGTCTTTCGGCAGTGATAAGGGGCCACAGAAGGAATAACTGACTAGAACTATGCCAGCATATTTGAGATGGGACTTTGATCTTTGTGGAAGATGTCAAGGCAGAAAGGAAAAAAAACAGGAATCAAGCAGTATTAGAATATGTCAGACCTCAGCAGATGTCTGTGTGGAGCAATGCCAATGGTTGACCAGATACAGGTCCATAATCTCACCCACTTTAGGGGAGATAATAGCAAAGGGTGAGGGCTTGGGTAATTCTGAAAACACTGAAGTGACTGCATCTATTTTGCTACTGTTACATGGTGTGGATGCTTAAAATAATATTAAGGACACAAATAAAATATATATTTTTTCTTTTACATAGGTTGTTAAATGGCCGTTGAAGAGACTGGGAGGAAAACAGAGGGAAGAATTGGAATATGTAAATACGTCAGTTTAAATCAGTGTTCGAGGCTTGAAAATATCAACTTCTTTATAGAGTGTTGTAGATAATAATGTCCATATAATTGACATAGAGTGTCCTCTCTTAGCATTTGTCTTTAGTGTATGGGCAATGGAATCCTATCTGAGACCACAGTGAATGATTATTATAATACATTTAAAATTTTCCAATAACATTGTTTTACTTTTTAATTAAGTACTGAGAATTATTACAGTTTTCGTGTTTTTTTTTTTTTTTTTATCTTGGACTTCTTCCAATACATAGGTCACATTTTTCTACATTAATAAATAGTATACAAAAGCTGTAAAAATAGAGTTGAAACTTTTCTCCAAGGCCCATTGATGTCAAATATCCAAACTAATTATTTCACAATCTTACTTTTTCTAACCCCAAGCTGCGGTAACCACCTCTGAAAATTGGAGGGTCCTGTGACAGTTTAGAGTCTCTATTATCCATTTCTACTTGGAGTTGGAATCCACTCGAGGGCACTGGGTTTTTCTGGGACTTGGAGCTTCTTAGCTGCTGAGAAGAAATGTTCTAAAGGAAACTTCCCGTAGGAGGCTGGAGAGGATTGGAATGAGAATAAATATTTTTCTAACAAAACTGATTTGTTAAATCAGACTCTTATCCAACAACAAGCTTTATTAACGATTTCAACAAGTAAGCTATCAAGAGGCACAAGGAAGGCAGGGAGAGGATGGACACATCGAGGGTGACTCCCAGATCCTTCCTTCACTACATTTGATATGAAAGTTCTGGCCAAATAGATGAGCCTCTAAGTGAAGAGCATGCCCGATATAAATGAGTGTTTTATTGATTTACGTACACCAGCGTATGTGATGTTTTCCATATATCCGTAGATTATGATATTTACCAAAAAGAAGAGCATTGCACATGTAAGAATCATTCTCCTAACAAATGTCTTTAGGTTATCATTAGGAAGAACAGTTAAGAGTACATTTTCATGAAATTAGACCATATCAACTGACTCCCCATAAGACTCCACCCTTCTACTCCCAAATAAAGGGAGTGGTTGGGTCATAGGAAATATTTTTTTTAACTCCTGTTACTGGAATTACCAAAGAAACAAATCATCATTTACCTACACTTCTATTTATATCTAGTATTTGATATCAAGTACATATTTACGTCTCTGCAAAAAGCACCTTTATACGGGAAATAATCTCCAAAACCAATTTCCTCCTCACCCATAAACATACACATATGTATACACACACACAACACATGCAGCATTATTTCACGGAAACCCAGAAAATCCATTCTGATTGACTGCTCTGCCTATTTAGGTGTCATCTCTGTATCTTTTTTTAGCAGCTATATTGATGCACAATTAAACTTTTTTCTAGAGTGCTTCAGAAACAGTTATAAAGCCCCTGTTTATATGGTTCAGATGTCTGGGGGCTCAGTCTTGGGCTCTTTCCTTGGGGTTTCTCATCCAGCCCCATGGTTACAAATAACATCAATATATAACTGAAACACACATTTATATAAACTCTCCTCCAAGCTCCAGACCGGTGTATCAACTACTTTCTTTATATCTCTACTTGAAGGTCTGATATGTATATCCAACTTAACACATAAAACACACACACTCACAATTCTTACCTCACCCCAAATTTTTTCTCTGTTCTTTAGTCAGTATTTCTCATATTA
This sequence comes from Loxodonta africana, assembly GCF_030014295.1. NCBI lineage: Eukaryota > Metazoa > Chordata > Mammalia > Proboscidea > Elephantidae > Loxodonta > Loxodonta africana. The sequence continues at coordinate 122,716,976 of NC_087346.1, forward strand.
GTTAATGCCACCATTCACTTCTCCAACTGTTGGTGTAAAAAACACCAAAATCATAATTGAGTCTGTCTTTACTTCTTTCTCCACATTTAATTCATAAGTAAGTTTGGTCCATGTCACTCCATAACAACTTCTCTCAATTTCTCTGTTAATACCTTAGAACAATATATTAATTTATCTTTCATCTGAACTATGGCAATGTCTTCTTAACTTGTCCCCCTCCACTCTTAGACCCTTACATTCCTTTGCCATGGAGTGACAAAAGAAGTTTCTGTAAAGATTATGTTACTCCTCTGCTTAAAACGCTTCATTCACTCCTTGTTGCAGCATTTTTGTGGTCGAATGGCTACAAGATCTGTTCTCTTTCTACTTGTCCCATGTGCATTTCAGGCCATACTCTTGCAAAGTATGCTCCAGACACAGCAGTCTACAGACTAAACTGTTGATTTCCTCAGGGCCTTTAGATTTGCCTTTTGGGCTGGGAAGATCCTTAGGCTTATTCCATGGCAGGCTGCTTCTCTTCATTCAGTTCTCAACTCAAATAACTTGTCTCTAGGAAGTTTGTCCCAAACCATTCCATATTAAGTATTTCCCCAGTCATTCTTCATGACTTTGTTTTATTTCTTTCGTAGCACTTTTACCATTCAGTACCCTTTCTTTCTTTCTTTCTCTCTCTCTTTCATTGTTGCCTTTTTCCCATATAATGAACAATGACATTATCTATCTAGTTCAGCATTGTATTTTTAGAATATAGTAGGCATTCAATAAATGATTGTTGGATAACCGAGTAAAATACCTCGGTAATAACAATAACAAAGGAAAATGTCACATATTATCAACTTTCTGTGTTTCCTTTTGCTTTGTCCTGAAGCAAAGCGTATCACCTTGTCTCTCCCCTACTCATCTTTGCCATAAACGGTACTAGATTTGCTCACATTCTGAATTATTTTTTGTTTTTTATAGTTTTTGTATATTCTTTTCAGAAGTCAGCTCATAATTTAAACTGCAATTTCAGTAATTGTTAGAAGAGTCTCAAACTTCTTGTACTGCTGTTAGAAGATCACTGCCATTGAGAAAGATTCAGAAATTTAATTCCGAGACTAACTGTAGGTAGAGGGTCTCTTCTTAATCTCAAGGTATTGCGTCTCTTCTGCTCTGCGTTTGCAAAGCCGTTAGCAAGACCTGGTAGAATGGTTTGGAGAATAAGAGCAGAATTTGGCCAGTTGCTTATTATGTGATTAAACCACGTGAGATTTACTCATGAAACTGGAAACATTCGTTTTGTGTTTTCAGAGGCTTTCTCCCTCCCCTTTGATATTACTGCATGTTGAATTTGTGGTAAAGCTAAATATAGGATAAATGAGACATGCATACTGATATTTTGTCTATCCATCTATCTATCTATCTATCTGTCTGTCTGTCTATCATCTATCTCTCTATCTATCATCTATCATCTATCTATCTATCATCTATCTATCTGTCTATCTATCTATCATCTATCTATCTGTCTATCATCTATCTATCTATCTATCTATCTATCATCTATCTACCTATCATCTATCATCTACCATCTATCTATCTATCATCTGTCATCTACCTACATTTTTTAAATTTCCATTGTGTTCCATGAAGTATGAAAAAATATATATGTGGTATATGTGTCTAAGTATGTGTGTGTATGTCTATGTTTGTGGTGTAGGGCAACGAATTAACCCAGTTTGTCTGGAACTAACAGATTTCACTAGTAAAATTGGGATAGCCTTGGGCAAACCAGAATGGTTAGTCAGTCTAAATCACTAAGTGTATTGCATGTATCACTGACATAAATCTATTTTATATATGGTTCATTGAATACTCACAAGAACTATATGAGATAGATTCTATTTTTATCTTCATAATCTAAATGAGAATTAGAGAGAAATAGCTACATGTCCCAGGCTATACAACTAAACTGTTTTAAAGCTTGAGTCCTGGCCTTGCTTTATTTATCTTGGAAAGCTGGGATCTTTGTATAGCATAGGAATAGATGGATTCCAACTAAGTAAAATCATTACTCATCAAAACTGACCCAGTGAAGGAAACCCATAGGAGACAATCAGTTCTCCTGTGACCTGAGTGCTGTTAGGATTTGTGCTGATATTGTTGAGTATTTATAACTGTTTCATATATGCAAAAGTAAAAAAAAATAACATATTTGAAAATCTGCCTCAAATTGAATTTTTTTGCAGAATTATTCTATCTTCATGTGAAATCTATATGAATTTTTTTAACTGCTGTAGTAATGCCAATATTTTATTAAAAGGTCATGATTACAAGTACAATTAAATCAGGACTTGGTATCTGGATTTTATCATATAAGCTGCCCGTCCTCTTTAGGTCAAAAATTACCCTCCTATATTTCTATTCCAAGTATTATCTGTAATCTGATGTGGTAAAATAAATCAAATAAACATTACATTTCACTAACTGAACAATTTAGAACACCACTACTTTACTTGTATATATTAGGTACACATCATGGTAACTTGAAACTGAAAAATAGAGAGCAGAAACAATCAAATTGTACATTTCACATCACATTGTAATTGTCGTAAACTTCTTGGGCATTGATACGGCTATGGAATTGTTCCATATTATTAATATTTTAAATATGCTATAAATGTTCTTTTTTATATTTGGCATGATATGACACAGATATAAATTAGGTAGCAATAGTTAATATGTAAGGATCTGGGTTATACTTTTTAAACAATTTAACTAAAACAAAGCATTTGTTCTTATTTCAGTCTACTTTTCTTTGAGAGAAATGTTTCCACGGGTGTTCATTTCTCTACAGCATCATGTTGTTACCAGGAACATGGGCTCTGGACTAAAAGGCATGTGTTTGAATTCTAGCTCTGCTAATTGTGAATTATGTAGTCATGGATAAATTACTTAAGTTCTCAGTGTTTCAGGTCCCTTTTCTTAATGATTCCTACCCCTTCAAGTGGTTGGTTAAATAAATTCATATCCACAAAGTGCTTAGCGCTTTGGCTGCCACGATGAGATAACTCCTGTGCCTTCTTACATAGACTATTTGAGTTTTAAACTAAGTCATAGACTGTGCTGTGGCATTGTATTTCTCTAAGTATAGGTTTTATTTCAGTTAGTATTATTGCTAGCAAACTTTAAAATACCTCAAATATATAGTTGGTGAAATTAGGATTTAAACAATAAATGGGTTTGTATTCCTTTAGTGAGACTGATCGTTAATACTTACTTCTTTTCCTCTAAATTGAAATAGAAGTTGCTCTTCCTCCATGTTGTTTAAGGGTATAGTTGGCACATTCCTAGACTTGTGGAAAGAACAGCTACTGTGCATGTCCCAGAGGCGCGGCAGTCAGCAAAAAGGTTCTTAGTCCCATTAGCCTGAGGAATGTGTGTCTCTAACACATTGCCAGGAAAGATTAACTGCTGCAGGTAGAACAGCTGCTGGTTCAAACAATTTTGATCTTTTTATATCTTGTGTTCATTCTGTTTCCAGGTGCAATTGGCCCACTTGTTAAGGAGAGCCGCAGGTAGTCCAGCTGCTGGCTCAAAAAGTCTGATCTTCTTATATGTTTTGTTCATTGCGTTTTGACATAGAATTGGCCCAGTTGTTTTTGGAAAGCCCTCAAGGGGAAGTTTTTACAAAATAACTTCATAACCTTTTCAAGGAGACGAACAAACCTATTTTTTACCGCCCTTGGCAAGTAAAATAGGCCATTCAGGAAATCCCATTGTAAACATTTTGCCCTAAAGTTTATTGAAGAGAGTAGTATACAGTTCAATAAATTAATTAGGGAATAGATAAAAATCAAGATATTTATGCTCAGCTTTTTCATTTTTTTTAATGGAATGTTTGGTCGTGGAAATGCCAGCATTTGCTTGTGTGTAGGACAATTTTTGTGTACGTGAGACACTGAAACGGAACTGTTGTGCTGAGACTTGCTGTAGAGAAAATTAATTGTCCTTTTCTACAGGGCTTTCCCAAACTCATTGTACAGAAGGCTTTGCAATTGTTTACCTTACATCCTTTTAAATGTTCAATATTATTAAACTAATATATGTTACATGTATATATTTACAATAAAAACGTACATATGCAATACATAGCTTCATGCTATTAGAGAGAAAGTTCTGCTCCTCTGAGTCTCTGATTCTAGCTATTTTCAAATTCACTTCTGAGTTTCTTCCCCCTCCAATGGATAAAATTCACATGGGAGATTATTGGCATAATGACTGGAAAACTGCAAAAAAAAAAAAAAATTTTTTTAGCACATTTATTAGTACTTTCTGAAAAATTAAATTAAAGGATTACAAAAAACCTATACATGAATCCCTGATTTATTTTAAAAATTCTCAGCTGACTCTAATGGCATTTATATACTTTGGCGTGTTCATTATCTTCGCACTTCTCAAATGGCAATCTTCATTTAAATCCATGGTATTAAGAAATACACACACAAAAATCATTACTTAAAAAAAATTAAAACATCATTTTGAGTAAATATCCATAGAATAAGACACTATATTTATAACTCATTAATCTATTTGTTTACAAAAGACAAGTTAAAATTTAAACAATGGCTGTATGAAGGATCCATCAGAAATGTATAAAAAATGAAATAGAATGTTTTACTCATATGTATTTTCAATATAGTTTATACTGAACATACAGCATAGCATATGATGCAGAGCAAAGGCTAAATAATTAATAAATAGATAATAAAAAAGTAAAATAATTTCTAATGCATTGTTAATCTTCAAACCCTGGTGGTGTAGTGGTTAGTTGCTACAGCTGCTAACCAAAAAGTCAGCAGTTCGAATCCACAAGGTGCTTCTTGGAAACTCTATGGGGGCACTTCTACTCTGTCCTATAGGGTTGCTATGAGTCGGAATCGACTCATCAGCAAAGGGTTTAGTTTTTTTTTGGTTTTGTTAATTTTCTACTTACTATAAAAATGAATTATTGTATAGGAAACATCTATCCTTAGAGATATTACTGGATAAATATCTATCTTCAAAATCTTAAGATTTTTGCTAATGGCTTTGAGAGACTTAACATATTTTAATAGTAAGTGAATTAAACCCATTGCTGTTGAGTCAATTCTGACTCACAATGACCTTATAGGACAAAGTGGAACTGTCCCATAGGGTTTTCAAGGCTGTAATCTTTATGGGAACAGACTGCCACATCTGTGTCCTGCAGAGCTGATAGTGGGTTCAGACCACTAACCTGTTAGTTAGCATCCAACATGCTTAACCAATATCCCAGCAGTGAATTAACCCATTGCCATTGAGTCAATTCTGAATTAGCGGGAAGTAATTTACTTAAAAATATTAGCAAGAGCATTCCAAATATTGCAGCGGTGTGATTATTGGACTAACACACCTATGACAATTACTTTACAAAACAGAAAAAAACACGTTTTTGATGGCCCTGAAAAGTGGTCAAGACAGGCAGATATTAAAAGGCAGTCAACCACTAAAAGAGAATCATACTCACTGGCTGAGATCCACAGTTGCATGCCTTTTCCCCAAAGTCACTATCCAGTCAACTGCATGGGGAAGCTTGAATTCAAGCAGACAAATCTCAGGTTTATTAGCTGGAAGTATCAGAGAAAGGAGTTCAAGGCTGTCGGAGTGGCTGAAATTTGAGGTGAGGGGTGCCAAGAGGGGAGGAACCATATGGGGGAGCCCTAACTTCTAAGTATAAATCTGTTGCCATCCAGTTGATTCCAACTGCCCCACAGGGTTTCCAAGGAGTGGCTGTTGCATTCAAACTGCTGATGTTTCAGTTAGCAGCCAAGATCTTAACCACTGCATCACCAGAGACCCATTTAAGTATAACCTCCCATAAACTCATTGTCTGAACCTGGACTGTATGTGTACATGGTGCACGGTAAAAGCAACAGCTGGAGGCTGAAAGAACTGGGCAAAGATTTTGCCTACTAAAGTGGAAACAGATTGTGCAGTTTGAGTTCTGCCAAGTTAGAGGATTTTGGAAAATATCTCAAGTTTTACACAGCCCTGCACTAGTCAGTATTAAAAATGATCCTCCACAGATTCAAGGTGGTTACCCAGTAATTTAACTGCCTGGCTGGAACAAAAATCATGCTTCCTCAGAGAAATATAACAGAACCAGACACCCTGTAAGTACTATACCAAATGTCCTCTATAAATAAACAATAACAGGAGATGTGAAGGTAATAAATGGTGATCTATAGTTAAGAAAAAAATTGTGTCTATAGTTAAAAAAAAAAGTGAACAGAATCAGAACCCACAGTGATGCAGATATTGTTACCAGTAGAAAAGTACTTTAAAATAACTACTATAAATATGCTCAAGGACGTAAAGAAAAATATAATAATGAGTAAATCATAGGGCGTAAAACTAAAGATAATAGGACTAAAAGAAATCATAAAATTAAAATCCCAGAACTTAAAAATGCAATATTTTCAATGAAAAACAAAAACCAGTGGATGGGCTTAACAGTATATTGAAAACAGCAGAAAAAGGATCAGTGAATTTAAAGATAGGCCAATAGAAATGATCCAATCTGGAAAAAGAGAGAGAAAAAAGATTGAAAAAGATTAATGAACAGAGCTTCAGTGACCTGTTGCACAGTATCAGGCAGTCTGACAAACATGTAAATATATACCTCCTCAGCCGGCCTTCCATGACAACTTCCTACTCCTGTCTGTGCTGCTGTTGTTGTTTTTGTTGTTAGATGCCATCAATTCATTTCCAACTCATAGCGATCCTATGTACAACAGAATGAAACACTGCCCAGTCCTGCACCATCCTCAAAATTATTGTGATGTTTGAGCCCATTCTTTCAGCCGCTATGTCAATCCATCTTTTTGAAGGTCTTCTTTTTGCTGATGGATCCACTACTAAGCATGATGTCCTTCTCCAGGGACTAATCCCTCTTGATAACATGTCCAAAGTACATGAGACAAAGTTTCACTATCCTTGCTTCTGTGGAGCATTCCGGCTGTAATTCTTCCAAGACAGATTTGTTCATTTTTCTGGCAGTCCACTATTTATTCAATACCCTTCGCTAACTCCATAATTCTAACACATCAGTTTTGCTTTAGTCTTCCTTATTCATTGTTTGGCTTTCGCATGCATATGAGGTGATTGAAAATACCATGGCTTGGGTCAGGCATACCTTAGTCCTCAAGGTGCAATCTTCACTTTTTAACACTTTAAAGAGATATTTTGAAGCAGATTTGTCCGATGCAATACACTGTTTGATTTCTTGAGTGCTGTTTCCATGAGCATTGATTGTGGATCCAGGCAAAACGGAATTATTGACAACTTCAATCTTTTCTCCATTTATCATGATGTTGCTAATTGGCCCAGTTGTGAGGATTTTTGTTTTCTTTATGTTGAGGTGTAACCCACACTGAACACTGTAGTCTTTGATCTTCATCAGTAAATGCTTCAAGTCCTGTTCACTTTCAGGAAGCAATGTTGTATCATCTGCATATCACAGGTTGTTAATAAGTCTTCCTCCAATCCTGATATCGAATTCTTCTTCACGTAGTCCAGCTGCTCGGATTATTTGCTCAGCATACAGACTAAGTATGGTGAAAGGATACAACCCTAACACACGTTTTTCTGGTTCTAAACCATGCAGTATCCCCTTTTTCTGTTTGAAAGACTGCCTCTTGGTCTGTGTACAGGTTCTCTGTTAAGTGTTCTGGAATTTCCAATCTTCACAATATTTTCCATAATTTGTTATGATCCACACAGTGGAATGCGTTTGCATAGTCAGAAAAACACAGGTAAACATCTTTCAAGTGTTCTCTGCTTCTAGCCAAGATCTATCTGTCATCAGTAATGATATCACTCATTTCACAGCCTCTTCTGAATCTGGCTTGAATTTCTGACAGTTCCCTGTTGATATACTGGTGCAATAGTTTTTGAGTGATTGTCAGCAAAATTTTACTTGTCATTTATATTAATGATATTGTTTGATAATTCCCACATTCTGTTTCACTGCCTTTGTTTGGAATGGGCACAAATATAGATCTCTTCCAGTCAGTTCACCAGCTAGGTGTCTTCCAAATTTCTTGGCATAGACTAGTGAGTGATTCCAGTGTTGTATCCATTTGTTGAAGTACTGCAATTGGTATTCTGTCCGCCCCTGAAACCTTGTTTTTCGCTATTGCCTTCAATGTAGCTTGGACGTCTTCCTTTAATACTTTGGGTTCTTGATCATATGCTACCTCCTGAAATGGTTGAATGTTGACAAATTCTTTTTGGTACAGTGACTGTGTATTCCTTTTATCTTCTTTTGATGCTTCCTGGTGTTGTTCAATATTTCACCCATAGAATCCTTCAATATTGCAACTCAAGGCTTGAATATTTTCTTCAGTTCTTTCAGCTCAAGAAATGCCAAGCATTTTCTTCTCTTTTAGTTTTCTAACTGCTGCTTATACTTTCCATCAATTCCTGTTTGTTTCATCCACATCTACAATTATTTCACATAATGATACGTTTACATTTTATTATCTCTCTGATTCATAAGTGAAGTTGATTCTGACAGCTTACAGTTCTGTTGGCTAAGATTTCACACAGTGCTGCTTTCCTAAGATGTTAAAACTGAAATCTCATGTAGTGAGTGTTTGGGCCCCTAAATATGTAAGCATTTGGATCACACTTCACATTTCCTTGCTGTTTGCTTCCAAAACTTTTATACATCAGGAACAAAAATAAAATGATACTATTTTTGTAGTACATCAGAGAAAATAGAAAACTCTCTTTTTGGCTGGAGGTACGCGGAATAGGCCCCCTTATATTCAACCCAAGGCTGAAAGGATCAGTATCTTGACTCACCTTTATATCACTGGCAGCTCACTGATTGGGACATTCTGCCTAATGGATATCTACTGACCACATTTAACACTCTGAATGTGTTAAAGGATACTGGTTTGTTCGTTCATGCAATCAGTACATCATTTATTTCTTTATTTATTATACAAATATTATTTTGTTTCCATTATGTTCCAGGCAATGATTTAAGTATTTACTTACATCAGTGAGTTCAGCAGAGAGCCTACCCTTGTGGAGTTTGAATTCTAGTAATGGTTGAGTGAAGAAAAAAAAAGGTAAACTATTTTAAACAATAAGTGCTTTTGAAAAAATTAGAAAAATTCGGGGAAGATTATGATGGTTAGAATGTTACAATATTCAATAGATTAGTCAAGGGAAGATCTCACTGAGAAGGTAACATTTGAGCAAAGACCTGAAGAAGAGGAGGCAAGGGATGAAGAGATGACAGTATCTAGGGAAAATTATTCTAGATAGAGAGTCAATGTGACATCCCTGAGATGGGAGAATGCTTGCCATGTTCAAGGAATAGTGAAGAAGCCAGCGTGACTAGAAATGGGGTGCAAAAGAGAAGCGCATTAGGATATTAAGCAGAAAAAGTCACTAATGTTTGTCATATTAGGCTATATACAGTCTTTGAGAAGCCTTGGTGGTACAGTGGTTAAAGGCAAGACTGCTAACCAAAATGTCAGCAGTTCAAATCCAGCAGCCGTCCCTTGGAGACCCTACGGGCCAATTTTTGATTTTTACTCTGAGGGATGCCATCATTCTTTGGATGACTCTGGACAGAGAAATGAAATCAGCTATGCTGCATTTTAAAAGGGTCACTATACTTGTTGTGTTAAGAATACACTATGGGTACTGAGAATAAAGTAGAAGCAAGGTTATCAGTTAGGAAGCTATAGCAGTAATACAGGAAGCACTGTACTTTCTTCTTGTATGATAGTATTGTAATAGTTACAATTGTGCATATTCACTGGATTATGACATAACTGCTCTGGGTCCCTTTTCAGTTACTTATTTCACAGAAGGCTAAAAGAACTGATTCATGTTTTAATAGTTTTCTAAGGTTTCAGGACACAGTGTCTGCCATAGATTATATTATGGGATAAGCCACATTTTTTTATTTATTAACTTTCTTTCTTCACTACTCATATCAGTTCCAGGGAGCTGGGAGTGATAGGTTTCTTTTAATGCATAATGAAGTAAATTCCTTTTTTCATATTCAAAGACAATGCAGGGTTTTACTCCCATTTTTCTTAAATTATGGTACTTATACACTTCGGTTGGCCCCTTGTCCAGAACCAAGTGGAAGTGTCTGAAAAGGAATACCATCTTTAAGCATTCAGATGCCTCATCACTCCATTTTCATAGTTATCACACAAAAAAACATGCTGACCTGTTTTACATTCTCTTAGATAAATATGTCCAATCAGCTCATGCTTTGGCAAATGAATTGAGGCTTACTAATTAATTCGAGCAGCTGCAAACGCTGATTCGATTGAGTAAAACTGTATGAACGAAGTTCTGTGAAGTTACCAGCACCTCAGTCAAGATTACTAGAATACAGAGACACATGTGCACATGCGCACACATCAATGACCTCATTGCTCTGCACTAACACATACATGAAGTTGGTTCTAACATCTTAGAGTTCTGCTGAGGCTACTGGCTTTTGTTAGATTAAGAGTTATTAGGTGGAGAATGAGTTCAAAATTAAATGCTGTTATATTCTAGTATTGGAGTAGTGAAGCACATTAGTTTTACTAACACAAATTTAAGTTCAGATTAAGATTTTGGAGCGAAATATTTGTGTGAACATGGAAAATTAATTAAACCTTCCTAAATTTCTGTTTCTTCTTCTATAAAATGGAGATAATTACTGTGTCTGTTTCATGGGATCAAGAATAATTAAATGGGGTAAAATAAGTTTGTCATAAAATAAATATTCAGTAAATGCTAGCTACCATCGCCATTGTTATAATCAGCACATAGATCTTTATATTAGGATTGTAATTAATATTATAGGAAAAGCAGCATCATGGGTTACCATGTTTCTCTTGACATTGATGACATGGCTTGAAAAAATTTTTTTTTATGTATATATAATGATTAGAAAACAGAGAAAATTTTAAATAGTTATATAAAGACGAACAAATACCAAGTCAAATTCGAAGGAAATTGTGTTATTTAAAGGATTATTTTATCTTGCTTATTTAATACCACGCTATGATTTCTTAAGCACCATTTACACCCTTGACCTCAAGGCACTTAGTTGAACAGGGGTCAAAAAATTATATTAATATTCTACTTGTCAAAGAATTACATACACAAACCTGGAAATAACTTGGAAAAAAGTTATTCCTGCCATCAGGGAGAAAGATGTGTGTACACACATGCACATATATACATAATTTATTAGTGATAAACACAATTATTTTTACTATGGAAAGATTTATATTATGGACTGAACTAAGTTGCATATTTTTATCATTTCTTCATATTAAGTCATTGTTTTGAGAAAAATCTAGTAGGATGAAAATTCACAATATTTTATCCAATTGTGGGGCAATCTACAGATGGTTAGATTTTCACAAAGTGAGGGTAGACTGGCATATATAGGGTTGGTAGAATTCCTCAACTGAATACATTATCAAATAACAGGTTTTTAAAACATATATTGCAATTTTTTTTTAATCTGGTAACAATTGAAAGATCTAACAATTTAAAATATATAAACAAGAAATCTGTATTATATAAAAAAGTAGACCTTTGATTGAAAATTACATGATTTTTACTTCTAATTTTCTCATATCATCAATATTTAGAGAAGTATTTATATGCATTTACAAGATATTTTTTAACTGCATTTTTTCATCTCTGATAACTTTAGTTGAGAAGTGGCAGTTGTGAACTTCTGATGACTTGGTATGAGCCGTTGAAGAGGTGTGAACTGAAAAATTAAATTCCACTTGAAAAAGAAAATAGATTTAGCCACTGCTCACAACTCTTCAATTACTCTTATTATTAAAACGGTTTAAAAGCTGATCTTCTGAAATAAAACTGCCATTTCTGTTAACCTCTGTAGACTTTTTGGGGGGAAAATTATCATTCGTTTTCCTAAACTATTAAGGATTATTTTATATAATATCTCTTTTCCTTGTTTGGAGACTATAAATCCAAACAAAATAAGAATTTAGCCTATATATACTTTAAGACTTCATCGGTAACCTACTGAAAATGTACCAAAAAGTATCTCAATGGATATTTTTGTCTGCAGGACTGCCTATATTTGGACTTTTTGATAATTTTATGTGTTGTTAGGGTATGAGAGCATTTAACTAATGGATTGAATTGCAATAGAGGCTTGGTGGCTATCAGTTTATAGCCTGAAGCGTGGAGACTCATTACCTCCAGTTTATCTAGATAGCTATAAGCAGTATAATTGGCCATTAAATTATATAGTCCTTTGCGAAATACAGACATGGTATTTGACTCAAGAGTCTCCTGCATCAGTGAATTTCGTTAGCAGATAGATTTTATTTTATTTTTTGGAAACAAATCAATCCTTTAGAATATTTGCATTTGCGTACATAACATTTCTATATTTCTATTTATTTTTTAATCGTACTTTAAATGAAGGTTTACAGAGGAAATTAGTTTCTAGTTAAACAACACACATATTGTTTTGTGGTATTAGTTGCCAACCCCACAATGTGTCGATATTCTCCCCTTGTCAGTCTTGAGTTCTCCATTTCCAGCTTTCCTCTTCCCTCTTGCCTTCCGGTCCTCGCCTCTGGGCTGGTGTGCCCATTTAGCCCAGTATTCGTGGTTCAGCTATGCATATTACTGTTTGTCTTATGGGCCTGTCTAATCTTTGACTGAAGGGTGAACCTCAGGGGTGACTTCAGTACTGATTTAAAAGGGAATCCAGGAGCCATACTTTCAGGATTTCTCCAGTCGCTGTCAGATCATCAAGTCTAGTCTTTTCTGTGAGTTAGAATTTTGTTCTACATTTTTTCTCCAGCTCTTTCTGGGATCCTCTATCGCAATCCCTGTCACAGCAGTGGGTGGTGGTAGCCAGGCACCATCTAGTTGTGCTGGACTTAGTCTGGTGGAGTCTGTGGTTGTTGTAGTCCATTAGTCCTTTGGACTAATCTTTTCCTGTCTTTGGTTTTCTTCATTCTTCCTTGCTCCAGACAAGGTGGGACCAGTGGATTATCTTAGATGGCAACTCACAAGGTTTTACGACCCCAGATGCTACCCATTAAAGTGGGATGTAGAACATTTTCTTTGTAAACTATGTTATGCCAGTTGAGCTAGATGTCCCCCGAGACCAGAGTCCCTAGCCCTCAGCCCAGTAATTTGGTCCCTCAGGGACTTTGGATGTGTCTATGAAGGGTCTATGACTTTGTCAAGTTGTGCCGACTTCCCCAGTATTGTGTACTGTCTTACCCTTCACCAAAGTTACCAGTTATCTATTGCCTAGTTAGTTTTTTTCCTCCCTACCGCTCCCCTCCTTTGTAATCATCAAAGCTTGTTTCTTTCTGTGTAAACGTTTTCATGAGTGTTTGTAATAGTTGTCTCACACAGTATTTATTTATTTTCTTTTATTTGAATAGATAAGTTTTGCACTTCCAACACTGCATCATTTGTTGAAATATCTCAGTTGATAATCTGTCGATTCCTGGAGCCTTATTTTTTGGCAATGCCTTCATTGCAGCTTGGACTTCTTCCTTCAGAACCATCAATTCCTGATTGTATGCTACCTCTTGAAATGGATGAACATCAACCAATTGTTTTTGGTATGATGATTGTGTATTCCTTCCATCTTCTTTAAATGCTTCCTATGTTATTTAATATTTTCCCCATAGAATCCTTTACTATTGCAACTGGAGGCTTGAATTTTTTCTTCAGTTCTTTCAGCTTGAGTAATGCCAAACACGGTCTTCTCTTTTAGTTTTCTATCTTCGGCTCTTTCCATATTATTATTATAATAGTTATTGTAATAGTTTACTTTGACTTCTCCAGCAGCCATTTGAAATCTTATGTTCAGCTCTTTTACTTTATCATTTCTTCCTTTTGCTTTAGCTAGTTGATGTTCAAAAGCAAGTTTCAGAGTCTCTTCTGACATCCATTTTGGTCTTTTCTTTCTTTTCCATCTTTTTAATGATGTCTTGTTTTCTTCATGTATGTGAGGACCTTTATGCCATCCCATAGCTTCTCTGGTCTTTAGTCATTAATGTTCTACGTGTTAAATCTTATGTTGAGATGGACTGTAAATTCAGATGGGATATACTCAAGGCTGTACTTTGGCTCTCCTAGACTTGTCCTAATTTTCTTCAGTTTCAACTTGAACTTACATATGAGCAATTGATGGCCTGTTGTATAGTCAGCCCCTTGTCTTGTTCTGACTGACTATATTGAGGTTTTCCATTGTCTCTTTCCACAGAGGTAGTCGATTTGATTCCTGCGTATTCCATATCTGGTGAGGTTCATGTAATAGTCACCATTTATGTTGGTGAAAAAAAGTATTTTCAATGAAGGAGTTATTGGTCTTGCAAAATTCTATCATGCGATCTCTAGCATCATTTCTATTACTAAAGCCATATTTTCCAACTACTGATCCTTCTTTGTTTCCAATTTTCAAATTCCAGTCACCAGTTATCACTGCATGCTGATTGCATGTTCAATCAACTGAAGGCTGCAGAAGCTGGTAAAAATCTTAAATTTCTTCATCTGTGGCCTTAGTGGTTGGTGCATAAATTTGAATAATAGTCATTGTCATGGATTGAATTATGTCCCCCAAAATATGTGTGTATCAATTTGGCTGGGCCATGATTCTGCGTATTGTATGGTTGTCCTCCATTCTATGACTGTAATTTTATGTTAAAGAAGATTAGGATGGGATTGTAACACCCTTACAAGGTCATATCCTTGACTCAATGTAAAGGGAGTTCCCCTGGTTTGTGGCCCGTATCACCTTTTATCTCACAAGAGATAAAAGGAAAAGGGAGCAAGGGGAGAGCTGGGAAACTTCATACCACCAAGAAAGCAGTGCAGGGAGGAGAGAGCATCCTTTGAGCCCAGAGTACCCATGCAGAGAAGTTCCTATTCTGAGGGAAGATTGATGAGAAGGCTGACAGAGAAAGCCTTTTCCTGGAGCTGACACCCTGAATTTTGGACTTTTAGCCTACTTTACTCTAAAGAAATAAATTTCTCTTTGTTAAAGCCATCCTGTTGTGATATTTCTGTTGTAGCAGCACTAGATGACTAGACAGTCATACTAACTGGTCTCCCTTGTAGTAGTATAGACATTATTCTATTGCTGAACAGCATTGTACTTCAGGATAGATCTTGAAATGTTCTTTTTCCAGCATAGTAGAGCATATGACTGTTTGATTCAGAATGGCCAATACCAGTCTACTTCAGCCCACTAATACCTAGGATATATCGATCTTTATGTGTTCCATATCATTTTGATGATTTCCAATTTTCCTAGATTCATACTTTGTACATTCCATGTTGTGATTATTAATGGATGTTTGCAGCTGTTTCTTCTCATTTTGAGTCATGCCACATCAGCAAATGAAGGTCCCGAAAGCTTGACTCCACCCATGTCATTAATGTTGGCTCTACTTTGAGGAGGCAGCTCTTCCCCCATCCTATTTTGAGTGCCTTCCAATCTGGGGAGCTCATCTTCTGGCACTATATCAGACAATGTTCTGCTGCTATTCACAAGGTTTTCACTGGCTAACTCTTTTCAGAAGTGGACTGCCGGGTCCTTATTCCTAGTCATCTTAGTCCCAAAGCTCAACTGAAACCTCTCCGACATGGGTGACCGTGCTGCTATCTGAATACCAGTGGCATAGCTTTCGGTACCACAGCAACACACAAGCCTGCACAGTATGACAAACTGACAGATGCATGGGGGTTGGTAATTCAAGAATATTGAATATATCGTGGACTGCCAAAAGAACGAACAAATCTGTCTTGGAAGAAGTACAACCAGAATTCTCCTTAGAAGCCAGAATGGCGAGGCTACATCTTACATACTTTGATACATCGGTGATTTACAATAATTAATTATCCTTACTCCTTTTTTGTATAATTAACATCGTTAGAACTGCATCCTTTCCATTAATATTTTCCAATGTTCTTGTCTTTTCTGCTTAACATATTAAAAATAAAAGTCTTCCTTACAACTTACACCTGATTTGAAGACTGCATACTATTGCCCTATTCTCCTTCACAGTAACTTCTTACTAAATTTCTCACTCACTCCTCAGTTTACTTTAATCTGAATTTACTTTCATTACTTCACCAAAACCATTCTCATTTATTTAAGAACAACCTTCATTTTGGCATATCCAAAATACATTCTTCAATTTCCACTTACTGTTTATCTCTCTCATTTTTTTAAAATAAAATCTTAAGGATACTTGAAATTCTTGAGCCAGAAATATTCTCTTTCACTTTATATTTCTTTGGCTACTATTACTAATTCCTTTGCGTGCAAGGAATATCCAATGTTAGAGTGCCTCTAGGACTGACTCTTGAGCCTGTTTCTTCTTTAGACATTTCTTAGGCAATATTATTTTCATAACTTCGATCAGCATCTATACAAAATGACTCAAGCATCATTGTATTCCCTGAGACTATCAGAGGGGGAAGAAATATTTATTAAATAAGTAGATGAGCAAATAAATTTAGAGCTCTCATTTCAAATTATGTCAATGTGCACTTTAAAATCTTTGTTTTTAAAAATTAAAATTATTAAAATTAAAATAATGTTACCATTATTACTTTTGGTAAAACAAACAAAAATCACCTAGAGAGTTTAATTTCCAACTCCATAAAATTTAAGAATAATTCCCCAAAAGAAAAAATATAAAATTTGTCCCTATTTTCCCATGAAATATATGAGTTGCACACATATCGGGTGTAAATAATTAAACAGTGTCTCAGTTGAGGTGCTCTCCCCCAAGGAGATTTTCAATGTTTTTTTTTTTTTTTTTTAGTACAGGAAGTATAATGCCCATCCGTGGTTCAGCCTGAATAAGGCTTCAAATTCAATTGCAACCTAAGTTTGCCACCATAAGAAAAGGAGTTTAAAACACCTCTTGAAAACAAGAGAGCTCGAATCTGTTCAGAACATAGCAGCTTGGGTTTAGAAACTAAAATGTAGTGGTGCATAAACTCAGAGTTAAACTAATCCTTGACATACAAGTAATTAGTGAATTTGCATTCTTTGGGTCTGTATGTTCTTAAATATGACTATGGAATAATGGTATCATTTTGTGCTATTACTATTTTTTTACAATAAAGAAAAAAGTTTTATCTGATAACTTGGGCTTCGATTTCATCTTTGCTACTTAGTAGCATGAATTCGTGTGATAACTTTTTATTTATTTTTTTTTAAGTTGAGGTCAGTTTGCATATTGGTAAAATGGAGAGCATGAGGTGTCCCTCAAATTACTTTAGGAATAAGTAAAATAACTTAGTTTAAGCCACTAGCATTGTGCCTGGCTCAAATTAGGAGCTAAATAAATATTTGCTGTTTTTCTTGGCTTTAATATCTCAGAGTTCTCTTCTACTGTCTCTAAGATGTCACTCAGTGCCAGTATGTGCTATTCCTGTCTATCTATCTATCTATTGGGCTATCTATCTAAAGACTCCACAAACAGTTAACATGCTTGGCTGCTAACTGAAAGGCTGAAAGTTCGAGTCCACCCAGATGCACCTTGAAAGAAAGGCCTGATGACCTAATTCTGAAAAATCAACTGTTGACAAACCTGTGGAGCACAGTTCTACTCTGATACATGTTGGTTGCCATGAATTGGAACTGACTCCAGGGCGACTGGTGTAACTATCTACCCATCTACCTGTCTGTCTGTCTATATGTAAATCTATCTGTCCATATTCATAACTATGTATCTGTATATATCTATCTCAGCTCTTCCATCTTCAACACTGACACTACTAGATTCATAATATATATGGTAATTCCTTATTCTGTCAACTTGTAAGGGCTGATTTTAGCACAAATATGAAGCACTGGTTGTGCACATACATTTATTTAATTTGTGTATGTGTGTGTGTGTTTTAGGTGAAAGTTTACAGCTCATTTCAATCTCTCATACAAAAATTTTTACACACATTGTTATGTGACACTGGTTGCAATCCTACAATGTGATGGCACACTTTCCCTTTCCACCCCAGGTTTCTTGTGTCCATTCAACCAGTTCCTGTCCCTTCCTGCCTTCTCTTCTTGCCTCCCAGCAGGAGCTGCCCATTTGGTCTTATGTATCTGATTGAACTAAGAAGCACACTCCTCATAAATATTATTATTATTTTGTTGTTGTTGTTGTATATTTCCGTCTAATCTTTTTCTGAAGAGTGGGCTTCTGGAATGGTTTTAGTTTAGGGTTAACAGAGCATCCTGGGGCTATAGTTTCAGGGGTTCTTCCAGTC
Source organism: Loxodonta africana (assembly GCF_030014295.1). Classification (NCBI taxonomy): domain Eukaryota; kingdom Metazoa; phylum Chordata; class Mammalia; order Proboscidea; family Elephantidae; genus Loxodonta; species Loxodonta africana. Next base: position 122,735,309 of record NC_087346.1, read on the forward strand.
TCTGTCAGACCAGTAAGTCTGGTCTTTAAGTGTGAATATGAGTTCTGCTCGCCACTTTTTTCCTGCTCCATCCAGGACTTTCTCTTGTGTTCCCTGTCAGGGCAGTCATTGGTGGTAGCCTGGGACCATCTAGTTCTTCTGGTCCTAAACTGATAGAGTCTCTGGTTTATGTGGACCTTTTGCCTCCTGGGCTAATATTTTCCTTGCGCCTTTGGTGTTCTTTATTTTCCTTTGTTCCAAGTGGGTTGGGACCAATTGATGCACCGTAGATGGCTGCTCACAAGCTTTTAAGACCCCAGATGGCACACTCGAAAGTGGGATGCTGTTCTTAATAAATTTTATTATTCCAATTCAACTAGATGTCCCCTGAAACTATGGTTCCCAGACCCAGCCCCTGCTACTCTGGTCCTCAAAGTGTTTGGTTGTGTTCAGGAAACTTCTTAGCTTTTATTTTGGTCCAGTTATGTGATGTCCTTCCCTTCTCCTATGATGATTATTTATTTTGTTTAATCTTAATACCAGACTTGTAATGAGTGTTTTTGAAAGCTTTTAAAAAAGAATTAGGTTCTGTAATGTCAATGTAAAGGAGTGTTTTATTTCCCTTGATTTACTGATTCAACAAATGAAGCTCTGAAAGACATAGATTTCACCAAGTTCTGTTTCTTTAAGTACATAACAGTTCCCTCATTTAGTTTTGATTAATCACAGCCTGAGATTTTATGCCCTTCTACTTGCAATATTAAATTAAATTGTTTAGACTTTACTTATTTTCCTCTCCTAGGCTCTCTGCTCAGTGGGCTTATAATATTATCATTACTTATTCAGAGTTAAGCTTCCCACTAAAAACGAAAACCAAAAAAAGAAAAGCCCCACTGCTGTTGAGTCAATTACAACTCATAGTGACCATATGGGATAGAGTAGAACTGTCCCCACTGGGTTTCCAAGGCTATAATCTTTATGGAAGCAGACAGCCACATGTTTCTCCCACAGAGCAGCTGGTGGGTTTGAACAGTTGGCCTTTTGGTTATCAGCCCAGTGTTTAACCACTGTGCCCCCAGGGCTCCTTATAAACAACAAAACAAAATGTTTAATTAAAATTTTAATTAAGGAAGTAAAGAAATTATAAAATATGTGTATGTTACTATTTTATATTTCCCATGCTTTTTATGTTAAAAAGAAATTTTCAGAGACTTTCATACTAAGAGTAATAAACAGTTTCATTTAAAAAATGGAAAAATATCTCTCATGGATTGAATTATGCCCCCCCCCCCCATCAAAAACGTGTGCATCAACTTGTTTAGGCCATGATTCCCAGTATTCTGTGGTGGTCCTCCATTTTGTGATTGTAATTTTATGTTAAAGAAGATTAGGGTGGGATTGTAACAGCCTTACCAGGTTACATCCCTGATCCAATGTAAAGGGAGTTTCCCTAGTGTGTGGCCTGCACCACCTTTTATCTTAAAAAAATGTTACAGGAGATAAAAGGAAAGGGAAGCAAGCAGAGATTGGGGACCTCATACCGCCAAGAAAGCAGCATTGGGAACAGAGCAAGTCCTTTGGACCTGGGGTTCCTGCGCCTAAGAAGCTCCTCAACGAGGGGAAGATTGATGACAAGGAGTCTTCCTCCAGAGCCAACAGAAAGAGAAAGCCTCCCCTGGAGCTGACACCCTGAATTTGGACTTGTAACCTACTGAACTGTGAGAAAATAAATTTCTCTTTGTTAAAGCCATTCACTTGTGGTATTTCTGTTATAGCAGCACTACATGACTAAGAGTATCTTACCTTTTTTTTTTTTCTTTCAGTTCATTGGTTTTGGTATATTCCTTTTGTTTGGAATGAATTTCCTTTAAAGTAATTATAAAAAAAATTAGTAAATAGCCATTTTTGAAGTTCCATTAACATTTCATAAGCTACCTTAGTGTGTTTTTAATTAAGAGTTGGAATAAAAAATAGCATGACTAGTATAACTATGTTGTGTGGAAACCTAAATATTATAGACCACAATTAACATTTCCTACAAGGATAATTCTTCTTTTATATTTCCCAACACTCAAAATTTCTTCCATATATATGTCTATATTTGATATTCTTTTAAATGTTATTTATTTAAAGGATATTAACTTTACTGTGTTTATATGTATATACAAATAAAGTAAATCTAGATCTTTTAGATACATATATATAAAAGGTTATATATATAATTATAAAATTCAGGCTAACATTAGTCCCCAGTCAGTATTAGCTTCAATGCCAAGTCTCTATGCTTGTACCTGAAAATATTAAAAGTTTAAGTGAATATATTAAAAAACAAAAATCTCACAGTCAACTAAAAAAAACAACTAGTGCATATTATATTCCAGGCACTGTTCTAAGCCCTTTTGTATATTATTTCAATCACATTCATATCAACCCTGTGACTTGGGTTATATCATTATCTTATTTACATTTGAGAAAATTAAGGCATAGAAAGATTTAGAGTTTCCCATAGACCCAGAAGTAGGAAAAGAGAGACCCAAGATTGTGAACAAAATAGTGGGACTCTAGTATTCTTTTTTTTTTTTTTTTCTTAGTACTCTTAGTCCAGAAAATTGGTGATTTGTATATTTTCTCTTTTTTTCTTAGTTAGCCTGTCCAGGGATTTATGAATTTTATTGGTCCCTTTTTTTTTTAGTTTATAAAAACATTTTATTTTAAAATTAGTAACATCCTACACAGCTGTAGTGTATTTATTAAAACCAAGAAATTAACATTGGTACACTGATGTTAACTAAACTAGATTTTATTTAGATTTTCCAAGTTTTTCTACTGATGTCCTTTTTCTATTCTAAGATCCAGTCCACAACACCACATTGCATTCAGTAGCCAAATATTTCAGTCTGCTTCAATTTCTGACAGTTTTTTTTTTTTTTTTTGGTATTTCCCTGTATTTCAGGGACCTAACATTTTTGAACAGTAGTGGTCAGGTATTTTGTAGATTGTGTCTTGGTTTTGGTGTCCTGATTTTTCTCATGATTATAAGGCATCCTTTTAGGGTGTATATACTTGGCTTACTACTGGTGATGCTGGCCTTGACCACTTGGTTAAGATGCTGTATGCCAAGTTTCTCACAGGTGAAGTTACTATAGAAAATATAATTTGTAAAGGGATAATCTACAATAGCAACACAATATAAGTAAACTATGGATAAATCTAGCTAATAATGTTCAAGAAATTTATGGAGAAAATTATAAATTTTTATGGAAAGACATTAAATATGATCCCATTCAATGGAAGGAAACATAGATTGGAGGGCTTGATATTACAGAAATGTTAATTCTTTCTTTCTTCTATAATTTAATTTGTTGTTGTTGCTGAGAATATACACAGCAAAATGTATATAAACTCAATGGCTTCTGTATAAATTCAGGACTATCAATACATTCTTCATGTTGTACAAGCATTCTCACTCTCTTTTTCTGAGTTGTGCCTACCTCATTAATATGAACTCACTGCCGCTTAAGGTTCCTATCTAATCTTTTGAGCAGTTGTCAATTTTATCACATAAGTTCTTAGGTGCCCTGGAGTTGGTTTCAACTCACATTGACCCTATGTACAACAGAACAAAACACTGCCAGGCCATATGACACCCTCATGATCACTGCTATGTTTGAACTCATTGTTGCAGCCGCTGTGTCAATCCGTCTCTTCCAGGGACTTCCTCTTTTTCACTGACCCTCTACTTTTTTTTTTTAACTGTGCTTTAGTTCAAGGTTTACAGAACAGACTAGTTTCTTATTAAACAGTCAGTACACATATTACATATTGTTTTATTCCATTGGTTAACAACCCCATGACATGCCAACACTCTACCTTCTCAACTTTGGGCTCCCTATTACTAGCTTTCCTGCCCCCTCCTGTCTTCAGACCCTCTACTTTATCAAGCGTGATGTATTTCCCAGAGACTGGGCCCTCTTGCTAGTGTGTCAAAAGCATGTGAGACCAGTGGAGTGTCTTAGATGGTCACCTGTAAGCTTTTAACACCCCAACGCTACTCACCAACATAGGATGTAGAACATTTTCTTTTTTAACTATGTCATGCCATAGCTAGATTTCACCGAGAGCATGGTCCCTAGCCCTCAGCCCAGTAATTCCATCCCTCAGGCAGTTTGGGTGTGTCTATGGAGCTTCCATGACCTTGCTTTGATCAGGTTGGGCTAGCTTCCCCAGTATTGCTCATCTTTTGATTTCTTAACTGCTACTTCTTTATGGATTAAATATGGGTCCAAGTAAAATGAAATACTCGACAATTTCAGTCTTTTCTCTATTTATCAATATGTTGCTTACTGGTACAATGGTGAGGATTTTTGTTTTCTTTATGTTGAGGTGTAATCCATACTGAAAGCTGTGGTCTTTGACCTTCATCAGCAAGAGATTCAAGTCCTCTTCACTTTTCAGCAAGCAAAGCTGTGTCATCTGCATAATGCAGGTTGTTAATGAGTCTTTCTTCAATCCTCTGTTCTCTTTCAAATATTCCAGCTTCTTGGATTATTTGCACAGCATACGGATTGACTAAGTATGGTGAAATGATACAACCCTGACTCACATCTTTCCTGATTCTAAACCACACAGTATCCCTTTTTTCTTTTGGAATGACTGCCTCTTGCTCTATGTACAGGCTCCTCAAGAGCAAAATTAAGCTCTAGAATTCCCTTTCTTCACAATTTTATCCATAAGTTGTTATGATCAGCACAGTTAAATACCCTTGCATAGTCAATAAAACACAGGTAAATATCTTTCTGGTAGTCTCTGATTTCAGTCAAGATGCATCTGACATCAGCAAAGATATCCCTTGTTCCATGTCCCCTTCTAAATCTGGCTTTAGTTTATGGCAGTTTCCTTTTGATGTATGCTGCAACCATTTTTTACTTATCTTCGGTAAAATTTTACTTCTGTATGACATTAATGATATTGTTAGATAATTTCCACATTTTGTTGGATCACCTTTCTTTGAAATAGGCACAAATATGGATCCCTTCCAGTCAGTTGGCCAGGTAACTGTCTTCCAAATTTCTTGGCATAGATAAATGAGCACTTCCAGTGTTGCATCCATTTGCTGAAACATCTCGATTGGTATTCCATATTCCTGGAGGCTTGTTTTTTGTCAGTGTTTTTGGTGTAGCTCGGATTTCTTCCTTCAATACCATTGCTTCTTGATCATATGCTACCTCCTGAAATGGTTGAGCATTGACTAATTCTTTCTGGTACAGTGGTTCTACATATTCCTTCCATCTTCTTTTGATGCTTCTTGCATTGTTCAACATTTCGCCCATAGAACCCTTCAATATTACAACACAGGGCTTGAATTTTGTCTTCAGTTCTTTCAGCTTGAGAAATGCTGAGCGTGTCCTTCCCTTTTGGTTTTCTAACTCTAGGTCTTTGCACATGTCATTATAATACTTAACTTTGTCTTCTCGAGCTGCCTGTGAAATCTTCCGTTCAGCTCTTTGACTTCATCATTTCTTCTGTTTAGCTACTCGATGTTTAAGAACAAGTTTCAGAATCTCTTCTGACAACCATTTTGGTCTGTTCTTTCTTTTCTGTCTTTTTAATTAAGAGCTTGCCTGCTAAGCAAAAGGTCAGCAGTTTGAATCCATTGGCTGCTCCTTGGGAACCCTACAGGACAGTTCTATTCTACTCGGTAGGGTTGCTCTGAGTCAGGATTAACTCACTGACAATAGGTTTGGTTTCTGGTTTTGGTTTCTTTCTTCATGTATGATGTCCTTGATGTCAGCTCACAACTCATCTGGTCTTCAGTCATTAGTGTTCAATGTGTCAAATGTATTCCTGAGATGGTGTCCAAATTCAGGTGGAATATACTCAATTCTGTATTTTGGCTCTCATGGATTTGTTTTAATTTTCTTCGGCTTCAATCTTTGAACTTGCAAATGAACAATTTGGAGCGCTAGTGGGACACTGGTTGAGAGCTTGGCTGCTAAAAAAATGGTTGGCAGTGCAAATTCACGAGCCGTTCCTTAGAAGCACTATGGGGTAGGTAGTTCTACCCTACCTATACAGTCACTTTGAGTTGTAATTGGCTTGACAGCAATGGGAATGGGTATAAGCAATTTATGATCTGTTCTGCAGTTGCCCCCGGCCTTGTTCTGACTGATGATATTGAGCTTCTCCATCATTTCTTTCCACAGATTTAGTCAATTTGATTCCTGTGTATTCCATCTAGTGAGATACACGTGTAATACACATGGTTAAAAAAATATATTTCCTAGGAACAGCTCATTAGTTTTGCAAAATTTTGTCTTGCAATCTTAGGCGTCATTTCTATCACCAAGGCCATATTTTCCAAATAGCGATCCTTGTTCTTTGTTTCCAAATTTCACATTCCAATCACTAGTAATTATAAATACATCTTGATTGCATGTTTGATCAATTTCAGATTGCAGAAATTGGTAAAGATCTTCAGTTTCTTCATTTTTGGCCCTAGTGGTTGGTGTGCAAATTTGAATAGTAGTCCTATTAACTTGTTTTCCTTGAAGGTGTATGAATATTATTCTATCACTGCATTGTACTTCAGGATAGATCTTGAAATGTTCTATTTGACAATTCATGTGACACTTTTCCTTTTCAATTTGTTATTCCCAGCATAGTAGACCAAATAATTGTTTGAATCAAATTTGGCCAACATGAGTCCATTTCCGCTCACTATTACCTATGATATTGAACTTCCAGCATTCCTTTTTATTTTGGACAATTTCCAGTTTTCCTAGATTATTGCTTCATACATCCCATGTTCTGATTACTAATGGATGTTTGTAGCTGTTTCTTCTCATTTTGAGTCATGCCACATCAGCAAATGAAGGTACTGAAGGCTTTACTCTATCCATGTCATTAAAGTTGACTCTACTTTTGACTCTTATGCATGTGAAACCTGAACAATGAATGAAGGAGACTGAAAAAGATTTGATGCCTTTGAATTGTGGTGTGGGAGAATATTGAATATACCATGGCACTCCAAAAGAATGAATAAGTCTGTCTTGGAAGAAGTACAACCAGAATGTTCCTTAGAAGCAAAGATGGCAAGGCTAAGTGTCACATACTTTGCACATGTTATCAGGAGGGATCAGTCCCTGGAGAAGGACATCATGCTTGGTAAAGTAGAGGGTCAGCGAAAAGGAGGAAGACCTTCAATGAGATGGAATGACAAACTGGCTGCAAAAATGGGCTTAAGCATAATAACAATTGTGAGGATGGCACAGGACCAGGTAGTGTTTTGTTTTGTTGTACATAGGGTCACTATGAGTTGGAATCAATCCGATGGCACCTAACAACAGCTACTCTGTGGAGACTGTTCTACTCCAGTCATATTTTGAGTGCCTTCCAACATGAGGAACTCATCTTTCTGCACTACATCAGCCAATGATCTGCAGCCCTTCATAAGATTTTCACTAGCCAATTTTTTTTAGAAGTAGGTTACCAGGCCATTCTTTCTAGTCTGGAAGCTCTACCAAAGAAACATTTCCACCATGGGTGATTCTGCTTGTATTTGAATGAATTGTGGTATCTCAGTCAAAACAAGGCCAGAAGCAACAGCAGAACAGATAAGAAATTGCTCATTCCCATTCCCATTGTGTGTGTGTGTGTGTGTATATATATAAAATGGAAACCCTGGTGGCGTAGTGGTTAAGTGCTACTCCTGCTAACCAAAAGATCGGCAATTCAATTCCACCAGGTACTCCTTGGAAACTCTATAGGGTAGTTCTACTCTGTCCTATAGGGTTGCTATGAGTCAGAATCAACATGATGGCAACAGGTTTTTTTTTTTTTTGGAATATATTTATAAAACATATATGTGTATACACACACACATACATATGTTGACCACAAACCATCTGTCAGTTTGTTGCACTATGTAATGAACTAGGAGGTAGAACAGAAGGACTAAGCATGGTATTAGGCCAACTAATTGTGATGTCCCATGAAACTATAACCCTAAACTTTCAAAGTAAGGATCCAAATCTCATGAGATTTTTGTTTGTACAAAAGAAGCCTAAGTAGCTACTTTTCATTGAACTAGCTTTTGGTTTCATTGATATATTATATTGCATTCATGTTTTTAATTTCATTGATTTCTGCTCCATTTTTCTTTCTTTCTTTCTTTCTGCTTGTCTTAGGTGCACATTGGTCTTCTTTCTCTAGTTTCTTAAGATGGAAGTTGAGGTTATTGATTTTAGATTCTTCTTTTTTTCTAATATGTAAATTTAATGCTCTAAATTCCCCTCTAAGCACTATTTTTGTACATTCCACATATTTTTTATTTAGTTTAAATATTTAAAATATACTTTAATTTTTTAATCTCCAAATATTTGGGAAATTTCCATTGTTCTCTCTTTTATTATTTCTAACTTAATTCCATTATGATCTGAGAATACACTTTGTGTGAATTCAGTTTTTAAAATTTTTTTAGGTGTGCTTATGGCCCAAACCGTCACTATGAGTTGGAATCGACTCAACGGCAGTGGATTTTTTATGGCCCAGAAGATAATCTATCTTGGTGAATGTTCCATGACCTCTGGAAAAATATATACTCTGCTATTGCTTGATAAATATTCTATAAATGTCTATTAGATCCTATGGATTGATGGTGCTGTTTAGTTCAACTATTTCCTTAATGATTTTCTGATCGCTGGATCTGTCAATTAGTGACAGAGGGGTATTGTAGTCTTCAACTATATTTGTGGTTTTGTCTATTTCTCCTTCCAGTTCTATTTATTTTTTATGTGCTATTTTGAGGATCAGTTCTTAAATGCACTCATGTTTAAGATTTGTATGTCTTTTTGGGGAATTTACATTTTTTATCATTATGTAAATGTTTTTCTAATCCCTGATAATTTTCTTTGTTATGAATATTGCTTTTTCTGGAACTAACATATCGCTACTCCCACATTCTTTTTATTACTGTTAATGTAGTATAACTTATCCCATCCCATTACTTTTAACATACTTGTGTCTTTATATTTCAGATAGTTTTTTTATGGATGACATAGTTATATCTTTTTTAATTCATGCTGAAAATGTCTTTAATGATTGTATTTTAAACAACCATATTTAAAGTCATAATTGATAAAGCTGAATTAGCATTTAGAATGTTTGTAATTGTTTTATATTTGTTCCTTTTTTTATTTTCTAGTTTTAGTTGAACATTTATCTGGTTCCATTTCTTAACCTCCCTTAGCACATTAATTTATGAATTGTTTTTCTCTTTAAAAAATTCATAATTTCCCATCGGATTTTCAATATAGATTTATAATTAATGAAATTCCACATTCAGACACACTTGACCACTTTACATGTAGGTGCAGGCACTTCATAAAGGTGTATTCTCAATTCTTTCCAACCATTCCTTATGATATTACTGTCATCCATTTTACTTATCATATGCTATAAACACCCAATATATTGTTCTTCTTATTATTTTAGTTACCTTTATTTCTACTATAAAAAGAAAAAATAAAGGATTATATTTTGCCTTTAGGTATTCTTTCTTTGATGCTCTGCCTTTATATATTTAGATTTACATTTGTGACCTGTATTATTTTCTTTTTCTCTGGAGAACATCCTTTAACATTTTTTTCAGGGCTGGTCTACTGGAAATGAAGTCTCTCAATTTTTTTTTTTTTTTTGGGGAGAGACAGGGTCTCAGAATTTTGTTATTCTTCACTTTTGTAGAATGATTTTACAGGTTATAGATTTTGTTATTGATGCTTTTTATTTTTTCCAGCACTTTAAATATTGCATTGCACTTCTTGTTTGCCTGGTTTCTAATGAGAAGCATTCTATAACCCCTTGTTCCTCTATAGGTAAGGATTTTTTCCCCTGTGGCTTCTATTAAGATATTCCCTTTGTCTTTTTTTTTTTTTCCTGCAGTTTGAATGTATTATGCCTACTTTAAAAAAAAAAAACATATTTCATCTCTTTATTATTTTCTGAAATCCTTAGATCTTTGATTTGGTGTCCAACATTAATTTTGAGAAGTTTTCACCCATTATTACTTCAAATATTTCTTCTGTTCTGTAAGTGAAGCACCTAATTTTACCTCAGATAAGTGGCCTGTGTCCTTGCTCTGGAGAAATAACTCTTAGAGTAATTGGGGTGTTTTGGTCCAGCGCGTCAAGGCCACAACTTTGAATTTGTGCTGGCAAGTGGGGGCTCTTCAGACCGAAAAAGACACACCTGGGAAAAAAATGTCAACTAGCCTCAGAAGGTATGATTTAGTCTACCATGAAAGACTAGACAATAAAAGTCCTGAACACAGAGGCTCAGAGAGCCTCCTGGTTGACGAGAACATCTGCCCTTGGGAAGACAGCACATCCCTTGGCACATGAAAGCTTCGTGTTGAGAACCCTCGCAAATCTCTTTCTATGCATTTCTTTGTTTGTATCCTTTTTGGATGTAATAAATTTACAGTTGTAAGTATAGAATATTCTCTTTGGTTTCTGTGAATTGTCCCAGTGAATTATAAATTCAAAAGTGTAGTAGGGACAGCAGTTGAGGAAGTTGGTGTGTCGTGTGGACTCCAGAACTTGTGGTTGGCATCCTGAAGGGTTAGTGGGAATTTGTTGCCAGCAGATCAGATGGTTGGGGTGTTGTGTGGACTATACGAACTTGCCATTGGTGTCTGCCTATTTGGCAGTCTAAAGGATAGTGTTCTTTTAACTTGTGAGCTGTGAGCTCTGACCCAGGTGGCTATGGTCAGAGAAAGTATGGTGAGGGTAACTGGTGATGAGTATGAAGAAGTAAATAGATGAATGTGAGGACTTCACATACAATGGATCAATCTGGATCAACCTCCACATTTTGGGGATTCAATTCATGTATACCTATATCCTTACCATGCAGTTCTATTCTTTCTTCTTTTTCTGGTATTCTTTTTATTCCTATGTTGCAGCTTTAGAAATTGCCTTACAGTTATTGGGTATTCTTTTCTTATTTTCATTTTGTTTTCTCTTGCACACCAGTTTGGGGAGAACAAAATTGTGCGTGCTCTTGTGCCATCTTTATGATTGTTGCTATGCTTAAGTCCATCATTGCAACCACTGTATATTTTGAGTGACTTCCAACCTAAGGTGCTCATCTTCCACGATTATATCTGACAACATTCTGTTGTTATCTGTCTTACATATGTAGTTCTGCTATAAGAGAAATATTACGAGAAATATCAACAAACAGAAGCTTATTCTCTCACAGTCTAACAGCTAGAAGTCCAAATTCAGGGCATCACCTCCAGCAGGAGGCTTTTTTTCCTTGTCAGTTCTGGATGAAGATCCTTGTCATCATACTTCCTTTGGTCTAGGCACTTCTCCATACACGGACTCTGGGTCAAAAGGATACACTCTGCTCCCCGTGCTGAGGTCTCCCTGGATCTCTGCTCACTTCTTTTTTTTTTTTTTATCTCAAAAGAAATTGGCTTTAGACAAAATCTAATCTTGTAGATTGAGTCCTGCCTAGTTAACATAACTGCCATTAATCCTTTTTCATTGACATTATAGAGATAGGATTTACAAAACATAGGATAATAATGTCAGATAACAAAGTAGTGGACAATGACACAGTACTAGGAATCATGGTCTAGCCAAGTTGACAGATATTTTGGGGGGACACAATTCAATTCATGACATTCCACTTTTTGATCCCCCCCAAAATTCATGTCCTTTCCACATGTAAACATATTCACCTCATCATATAATAGCAAAAGTCTTAATTCAACTCCATGTCCCAAATCTAAAAATCCGTCATCTGTGAAATCTAGAATCCAAGTTATCTGCTTCCAAAGTAAAATGGTGGGACAGACACAAGCTAGACATTTCCATTACCAATGGGAGAAACTGGAGGGAAAGAACCATGTCTTGTGCTGAGTTCTCTAGAGAAGCAAAACCAGTAATGCATATAAATATATATAGAGAGAGATTTATACTAAGGAAACAACCCACTTGATTGTAGGGGTTGGAACGTCCCAAGACCTTGTATCAGGATAGAGCCCTTTCCCAATTCACGGAGCCACAGAAGCTGGTGAACCCAAGATGAGCAGATTGGAGAGCAGGGATTCCCACTCACATGTTGTGACGGTCGAGGAATCCCCAAGGTCAGCAGGCAAGACCTCAAGGTTTCTCCTGAGTCACTTTAGCTGCAGGGGCTGGCAAACCCAAGATAGGTAGGCTGGGGAGTAGGACTCCTGCTCGCAGGCTGTGAAGATTGGTGAATCCCAAGATGGACAGGTAAGCTGCTAGCTCAAGTCCCAAGAACCAGAGGTCAGACAAGAGACAGCTTCTGGATCCAGAACAAACCAACAATCTTTGCAAGATGAACAGGAAGGAAGTAGGTGGTGGAAGGTGGAGAAGTAAAGGCTGAGGGGGCTGTGAGCCTCTACAGGCCCTACCGCTGCCGGTACTACTCAGCAGATTCCATTATGGGGGTGGTCACATAGCAAATTTCAACAGAAAAGTGATCACAACATTATACAGCTGCCAAAACACTGAGAATCATGGGCCAGCCAAGTTGACACACAATCCTAACCATCATAGAAGAGATAATAGGCACCAAGCAAGTCAGCAGTACACAGTACATTAGCCCTCAAGGCTTGAATATAATTCTCTGTTCTCTGAGACCATTTACACAATGGCCCTGCCCTCCAGCTTCTAGATATTGGCCACGCTCTCTGGAATCTGGATGGAAGCTTCTTGGCCCTGGGCTTCAGATCCACCTTCCAGGCCCACTGGAAGGACTAATCTGCTGTCCTGGCTTTGGGCACACCCTTCTCCTAGTCCTTATGAATGGCGACTCCACCCTTTGGGACTGAGGAAGCTCTGACTCCTGTACTCCTTGTCACTCAGCTTCTGCTTCCTGTTTCCTTGGCTTCTCAGCCCCTCAGGCTTCCCTGCTTGCCTCTGTCTGCTGTGTGAAGTGTTTCAAAGCTCCTTAGCTCCACCAATAAGTGCCTAGAGGCACCCTACTCTGCCAGTAAACTTCTACTGAAAGATACTCAGCTGTCTTGCTCTGTGGATCGACAAGCCTTGCTCCATCGATAAGCACTCAGAGGCACCCCACTCCACCGGGAAGCCCCCTGCACAAGGGCACTCAGCTCTTTCACTCTGTGGGTCAGATCCAGCGCTGTCTTATGCTGGTCTCCTGGTTCTGCTGCTGTTTCTCACTGTCTGTTCCTCTTCCAGTGTATCAGCTTTTCTCATTTCTTTCTGAGTCCTCATCAGAATTGTCTTTGATGTCTACAATTCCACTGACAGTCTCTTCAAGGCAATCTGGCTTTTACTATTAGGCACTTTAAATGCTCCCAGCCTCTATCCATTTACAGGTTCAAAACCACTTCCACATTGTAGGTATCTGCTAGAGTAACGCCCTACTCTTGGTACCAAATTCTGGTTTAGTTATCTAGTGTTGTCATAACAGAAATGCCACAAGTGGATGGCTTTAACAAAGAGGAATTCTGAATTTGGGGTGCCAGCTCCAGGGTAAGGACTTCTTTCTCTGTCAGCTCTGGAGGAAGATTTAGTCATAAATCTCCCCCTGGTTGAGGAGTTTCTCAATGCAGGAATCCTGGGTTCAAAGGACATGCTTTGCTCACAACACTGCTTTCCTCCTGGTATGAGGTCCCCCAGGTCTCTCTGCTCTCTTTTGTATCTCAAAAGAGATTAGCTTTGGGCAAAATCTAATCATGTAGATTAAGTACTCCCTCATTAACCTAACTGCCTCTAATCCCACCTCATTAACATCATAGAGGTAGGATTTACAACACATAGGAAAATCACATCAGATGACAAAATAGTGGACAATCACACAGTACTAGTGTAGACAGGTTGACAGATATTTTAGAGGGACACTATTCAATTTATGACATTATCTGTAGGGTTTCCCTGGCTAAGTTTTGGAAGTAGATCTCCAGTTCCTTCTTCCTAGTCTGTCTTAGTCTGGAAACTGCTGAAATCATTCCACCATGGGTGAGCATGTTGGTAGCTCAAATAATGGTGGCATAGCTTGCAGAATCATAGCAACATGCAAGTCACCACAGTATGACTAACTGATAGATGGGTAGAAGCTCCTAACTTTAGTTTTGAGTATTTTATTATTATTGTTATTATTATTTGTTCTTATGGTTGATAATGCTCAAGTAAATATTTACACTTGTTCCTTAAATTCCACATCTTAATGACAACATTGTTTACTAAACCCTTCATTGAGGAAACTTCTGCTGGTGCTTGTCTATAAATATCTTTATTTTCTTGAAATAAAGTTTAACTATGTTAATAATTCCAAGTTGAGTTGAGTCTCTATTTTTCTGCTGAGATTCCGATTGCCTTCATATTATTAAAAGTTATGTTTTTATTATTTTTCTTTACATGTGCATATTATTCTCTAACAAATAAATTCAAATATGTTTTATCCATAAATTGTAAAAACCTTTCTTATTTATATCTTATATGTATTCAACATTTAAAGACTATCAGATTACTTTTCATATTAGAATTTATAGATTATACCTGAAGATTTTTGTTTTATATTGAAATTTAAAAATTGTTCCTGGAAAAATTCATGGCATATGGAAGAACAGTGGAGTATTATCTTCAATTCTTATTTGGTTTATTTAATTTATAAAAAGCTTCTATTTGAATTGATAATTCTTGGATGTTTAACAAGTTTTGTTGAAAAGGAGCCTGAAACTTATGATCCAGAGATTTTCAGCGTTTGAGTGATAGTCTTTAATTCATGAATTGCTCACTAAACCTCTCTGCCTTAGGAATTCTTTGAATACTCTGAGCTATTTGGCAGTTATTTTGTAGTTTATTCCATTGGATGCCATGTGACATGCAATCTTCCTAGTGCCCAATTAATTTACATGCTGCAATAATTTTTAAAGTATTTTTAAGTGACAAGCAGAGATCTAAATTTAACTACATATGGTTCAAATTACAGAAATAAAGTGACACTCTGATGAGAAGTATATCGACTTTCTGGTCCCTGCCTATTTTAAGCAGAAAAAGAATTCATCAAAGATATTAGATAATGGCCTTCTAAAATGAGCCTAAAAATCAGGTTTCATTGCTACAAAATTATGGCAATTATAGAAATATAATGGATCTAGTGAAAACCCCACTAACCCCCAGGATTTTCACCAATGAATACGGCAGGATGACACATATAGCATTGATGCCTAAACTGGAAACAACAGCTCAGTCATTGCTACTTCTGTAAAGACAAATACGTTAATTTTAATATATTAAAAGTGAGCAATACCGTGCATACTTGCCTCCTCATAAAGCTTGCTGCTTCATGTTGCTCAACCCCCAATTTAAAACGCATGGATGTCCTTGACTGAGGGAGCCTAGAGCACATGCCTGTACTCTAGCTGCAAGGTATGCTGAGAAGGAAGGACTAATAATGGGAAAAACTGTTTTGAACAGAAATATTATCATCACTTTTCTAAGGTAAGTTTAATTTGAACATTTGCAAGGAATGAGGCTATACAATACCTAGATTACTGGCACAGTTCTTTCTACATTTGCTGTAAGATAACTGTTAATTTTACGAAGTTTAATATCTGAATATATGTATATATGTCTTAGAATCAACTACGTAAGAAATAATATTTTTTGTTTATAAATAAAGAAATTGAAAATCCAGTAATGAAATTACTTCTACAGCATGTGAGTTATGGAGCAAAGACAATTTTCTCTTACACATAATACAAGGTTCACGTTAAGTAAAAGGGTAGATATTATTTTTTGGATTCACTGCAGATATAAAAGTCATGTTTTAAAATACTCCCCTTTCTGTTGTTACAGGTCAATAACAGCTAAATTTCTAGTTTATAGAGTCCATTAAAACACACACACACACACACACACACAAACACACACACAAGCCTATTGCCATCGAGTTGATTCCCACTCATAGCAACCCTATAGAACAGAGTAGAATTGCCCCATTGGGTTTCCAAGGATCAGCTGGTGGATTTGAACTGACAACCTTGTGCTCAGCAGCCAAGCTCTTAAGCACTGAGCCACCAGGGCTCCAACAAAAAAAAAAAAAAAAAATGAATAAAGCCCACATTAATTGGTAAATTATAGATGTTGATTTGAGATTTCATTTGCTTTGTACAGTGCACATGGGGTTAGGAAAAAATATATATATATAAATATATGTTGTTGTTAGGTGCTGACAAGTCCATTCCAACTCACAATGACCCTATGCACAGCAGACTGAAACAATGCCAGCTCCTGTGGCATGCTCACAATTGTTATTATGCTTGAGCCAATTGTGGTAGCCATTGTGTCAATCCATCTAGTTTAGGATCGTCCTCTGTTTTGCTGACTTTCTACTTTACCAAGCCAGACGTCCTACTCCAGGGACTGATTCTTCATATCAACATGTCCAAAGTATGTGAGATATAGTCTCGCCATCCTTGCTTTCAAGGAACATTCTGGTTGTACTTCTTCCAAGACAGATTTCTTTTGGCAGGCCATGGATATTCAATATCCTTTGTCAATACCACAATTCAAAGGTGTCAATTCTTCTTCAGTCTTCCTTATTCATTGTCAAGCTTTTGCATGCATATGAGACAGTTGAAAACATTATGGCTTGGGTCAGGTATATCTTAGTCTTCAAGGTGACAGTTTTGCTTTTTAACAGATTTGCCCAATGCAGTGCATCTTTTGATTTCTTGACTGCTGCTTCCACGGGTGTTGATTGTGGATCCATGTAAAATGAAATCCTTGACAATCTCAACCTTTTCTCCCTTTATCATAATGTTGCTTACTGGTCCAGTTGTGAGGATTTTTGTTTTCTCTATGTTGGGGTGTAATCCATAATGGAGGCTGTAGTCTTTGATCTTCTTCAGTAAGTGCTTTAAATACTCTTCACTTTCAGCAAGCAAGGTTGTGTCATCTGCACAACACAGGTTGTTAATGAGTCTTCCTCCAATCCTGAGGTCCTGTTCTTCTTCATATACTCCAGCTTCTTGTATTATTTGCTCAGCATACAGACTGAGCTTGTATGGTGAAAAGATACAACTCTGAAGCACACTTTTCCTGACTTTGAAACATGCAGTATCCCCTTGTTCTGCTTGAAAAACTCCCTCTTGATCCATGTACAGATTCCTCATGAGCACAACTAAGTGTTCTAGAATTCTCATTTTACAAAATGTTATACATAATTTGTTATGATCCACACACTGGAATGCCTTTGTATCATCAGTAAAACACAGGTAAACATCTTTCTGGCATTCTCTCCTTTTAGCAAGGATCAATCTGACATCAGCAATGATATCCCTGGTCCTATGTCCTCTTCTAAATCTGGTTTGAATTTCTGGCAGTTTCCTGTAGATATACTGCTGCACCCCCACGTGTCTGTCAGTTTATCTTACCGTGGGCGGTTGCATGTTGCTGTGTTGCTGGTGGCTATGCCACCAGTATTCAGTTTGTGTGGACCATAACAAATTATGGATAATATTGGGAAGAATGGGAATTCCAGAACACTTAGTTGTGCTCATGAGGAACCTTTACATAGATCAATACACAGTTTTTTGGACAGAACAAGGGGATACTGATTGGTTTAAAGTCAGGAAAGGTGTGCGTCAGGGTTGTATTCTTTCACCATATCTATTCAATCTGTATGCTGAGCAAATAATACAAGAAGCTGGACTATATGAAGAAGAACAGGGCATCAGGATTGGAGGAAGACTCATTAACAACCTGCATTGTGCAGATGACACAACCTTGCTTGCTGAAAGTGAAGAGGACTTGAAGCACTTACTAATGAAGATCAAAGACCACAGCCTTTAGTATGGATTGCACCTCAACATAAAGAAAGCAAAAATCCTCACAACTGGACCAATGAGCAACATCATGATAAGTGGAGAAAAGATTGAAGTTGTCAAGGATTTCATTTTACTTGGATCTGCAATCAACAGCCATGGAAGCAGCAATCGAGAAATCAAAAGATGCATTGCATTGGGTAAATCTGCTGCAAAGGACCTCTTTAAAGTGTTGAAGAGCAAAGATGTCACCCTGAAGACTAAGGTGCACCTGACCCAAGCCATGGTATTTTCAATCGCCTCATATGCATGTGAAAGGTGGACAATGAATAAGGAAGACTGAAGAAGAATTGACGTCTTTGAATTGTTCTTTTGGAGAAGAATATTGAATATACCGTAGACTGCCAAAAGAACGAACAAATCTGTCTTAGAAGTACAACCAGAATGCTGCTTAGAAGCAAAGATGGTGACGCTGCATCTTACGTACTTTGGACACATTGTCAGGAGGGACCAGTCCCTGGAGAAGGACATCATGCTTGGCAGAATACAGGGTCAGCGGAAAAGAGGAAGACCCTCAATGAAGTGGATTGACACAGTGGCTGCAACAATGAGCTCAAGCATAACAACGATTGTAAGGATGGTGTAAGACCGGGCGGTGTTTTGTTCTGTTGTGCATAGGGTCGCTATGAGCTGGAACTGACTGGACGACACCTGAAAACAACCACATACTGCTGCAGCTGCTTTTGAATGATCTTCAGTGAAGTTTTGCTTGTATGTGATAATAATGATACCGTTCGATAATTTTCGCAGTTGGTAGGGTCACTTTTCTTGAGAATGGGCATAAATATGGATCTCTTCCAGCAGTTGGCCAGGTAACAGTCTTCTAAATTTCTCAGCATAGAGGAGTGAGCACTTCCAGTGCTGCATCCATTAGCTGAAATACCTCAATTGTTATTCCATCAATTCCCGGAGCCTTGTTTTTCACCAGTGCCTTCAGTGCAGCTTGGACTTCTTCCTTCAATACCATTGCTTCCCTATCGTATGCTACCTATTGAAATGGTTGAATGTTGACCAATTTTTTGGTATAATGACTCTGTGTATTTCTTGCATCTTCTTTTGATGCTTCCTGCATTGTTTAGTATTTTCCCCATAGAATCCTTCAGGATTGCAACTCACTTGAATTTTTTCATTGGTTCTTTCAGCTTGAGAAATGCTGAGCGTGTTCTTCCCTTTTGGGTTTCTATCTCCAGGTCTTTGCACATGTCATCATAATACTTTGCTTCTCTAGCTACCCTTTTAAGTCTTCTGTTCAGCTTTTTTACTTCATCGTTTCTTCCTTTTGCTTTATCTACTTCAAGTTCAAGAGCTAGTTTCAGAGTCTCTTCCGACATCCATTTAGGTCTTTTCTTTCTCTCCTGTCTTTTTAATGACCTCTTGTTTAATTCATGTATGATGTCCTTGATGTCATTCCCCAACTTGTTTGGTCTTTGGTCATTAGTGTTCAACGTGTCAAACCTATTCTTGAGAAAGTCTGTAAATTCAGGTGGGATATACTCAAGTTCGTACCTTAGCTCTTGTCAATTTGTTCCAATTTTCTTCAGTTTCAACTTGAACCTGCATATGAGTGATTGATGGTCTGATCTTCCGTTGGCCCCTGACCTTGATCTGTCTGATGATCTTGAGCTTTTCCATTATCTCTTTCCATATGTAGTCAATTTTGATTCCTCTGTATTCCCTTTGGCCAGGTCTATAGTCACTGTTTATGTTGGTGTAAAAAAAGATATTGTCAATGAAGTAGTATTGTTCTTGGAAAATTCAATCATGCTATCTCTGGTGTCATTTCTATCACCAAGGTCATATTTTCCAACTGCCCATCATTCTTCTTTGTTTCCAATCACCAGTAATTGTCAGTGCAACCCAATTGCATGTTCAATTAATTTCAGGCTGCAGGTATTGGTAAAAATCCTCAATTTCTTCATCTTTGGCCTCAGTGGTTGTTGCATAAATTTGGGTAATAGTCATTAACTGGTCTTCTTTGTAAGCGTATGGATTTTATCCTATCACTGATAGCGTTGCACCTCAGGATAGATCTTTAAATGTTCTTTTGAAGATGAATGCACTGCCATTCCTCTTCGAGTTGTCATTCTTGACATAGTAGGCCATATTCAGAATGATCCATACCAATCCATTTCAACTCACTAATGCCTAGGATATCAATCTTTATGTGTTCCATTTTCATTTTTGATGATTTCCAGTTTTCCTAGATTCATATCTCGTACGTTCTAGGTTCTGATTATTAACGGATGTTTGCAGCTGTTTCTTCTCATTTTGAGTCATGCAACTTCAGCAAATGAAGGTCCTGAAAGCTTGACTTCATCCACATCATTAAGGTTGACTCTACTTTGAGGAGGCAGCTCTTCCCCAGTCATCTTTTGAGTGCCTTCCAACCTGAGGGGCTCATCTTCTGGCACTATGCCAGACAGTGTTCTGCTGCTATTCATAAGGTTTTCACTGGCTACTTCTTTTCAGAAATAGACCATCAGGCCCTTCTTCCTAGTCTGTCTTAGTCTGGAAGCTCAGCTGAAACTTGTCCACCATGAATACAGGTGGCATAGCTTCCAGCACCACAGCAACACACAAGTCTGCACAGCATGACAAACTGACAGATGTGTGGGGGATATATATACCACCACCACCCACTGCCGTTGAGTTGATTCCAACTCTTAGCTACCCTATAGAACAGAGTAGAACTGCCTCATAGAGTTTCCAAGGAGTGCTGGTGGGTTCAAACTGCCAACCTTCTTGTTAGCAGCAGTCACACTTAACCATTACGCCACTAGGGTTTCCAGGGGAGATTATATATATATATATTCTAAGTAGTTAGTAAATAAATGCCTAAGTAAATGGGCTGAACCTCCCCTAAGACCTCAAGATGGAAAGGAAAATTTGTAAATGCATTGTACATTGACGAACATATTGTAATCCTTATAGAAGTTTTCTATTTTAGAAATTACCTGTCGTCTGCTATGATGAAAATGGATCCAGAGAGAAGTAAGATTCAAGAGAAAGTTTTTTTATAGCCCCAAAAGACCATGCATAATTGAAAATTTTGCTCAAAGGAGAATGATATGAAATTGGTCTTTAGCCTATTAAATTGGCAAGCTTTTTCTTGAGAATTAAATGGCTGAGTAAATGGTAAATCTCAAGAGAGACTAAGAAAATTTCACTTCTGAGATTTGCATACCTCATTCCATGTTTAGAAGTATCTACTTTTGAATTCTGAATATCTGCTTTGTTATATATTAAATAAACTGTGACATTGAGATAACATGGCTATAATGGATTTATTCTATAATCTAAGAAGAGAAAGAATTATGAAATGTATTTTTTTGAGATTTTACAATACTGAGAGGCAATGAATCTCATATTGTGTCTCTTTAATAGATCTGTATCTCAGAAGCTAACATCTAGACTCTTGTTAAAGCATGATATAAAATCATCAAGAAAAGTAGACAGAAAGGGAGAAAGGAAGGAAAGAAAAAGGTATGGAGGAAGGAAGGAAGGCATGGAGGAAGGAAGAAAGGCAGGGAGGGAAGGAATAAAGAAGGAAGGGAGGGAAGTAGGGAAGGAGGGAGGGAGAAAAAGAGGGTAGTTTTCTTATTTCTTCCACTTCAAAACTTACATATTGTTTATGCAAGACACACTTCCCTAAAATTTTTTTTCTTTCTGTAATTTTTCAAATATATGTAATAAGAGGGAATCTTGCTATAACAGGGACTATGTTGGATAATGCCACGAGGCTTCACAGGATTAATGAAATGGGGTCAGCGCATGAAGGGTTGCATAGCAGAGAGAATTTTGCCATTTTCCTGTGTCATACAGGTACGTTTGCTATGCACATTCCCTTTCTAACAAGCAATAACACTCTAGTTTAAGGATGCCTTTTTTTGTTTCAGGGTGGTTATTCATGACCTGAGCCTTTGAAAATCAGAACTTCCATATGTGCTACCTAAAATGAATAACAGTATAGTCTAGTTGCATGAAATCATATCACTACTTCTTATTCATCCACAGACATCACGCAGGAAGCGATTGATGTAAGGCCCTCAGCAAAGGCCAACCAGATGATGAGCTCAGCTAAGAGGGCTCCTTAGCTCTGCTGACAGAAAGTACCCACCTGGATATTCATAGGTGTTTTGCAAACTTTGCCTCGACGTCCACAGCTGTCACTCAGACATGGTTCGGAGTACTGATTCTTTTCCTCTATCTGCAGATGTGATTACCCTTGTCTCAGGTTTTTCAGATTAGCTCTGAAGTCATTTTCCTCTTTTTTTCTGGCTTGTCCTGCAAGGTGATCCCCCACCACTCTCCTCCCTGAGTGTTGTATAATCTAGGTTCCCTGTTACCTCTTCCTAACTGTTGATGTAGAGACTCTTGCCCTCCTTCCCTTAGGGTCTTCCATTTTGATTACTTCAAGATCTTTCTTCTCTCAGCACAGTTAGCTCTTGGAAATCAAGGGCTTGGTTACACTATTTCTAATGGGTTCTTACAGGTCTTTTGTAACAAGCCTAACTCTCCCCAAAGAAATATGAATACTTCTTACTGACCAGATAGTGATTGTCAATGCTGGCTGCACATTAGAATAACCTGGAATTTTAAAAATGCTAATACCCAGGCATCAACACATGAATCATATTTAATTGCTCTGAGGTGTAGCCTAAGAATCAGTCATTTTTTAAAATCTGCCCAGGTAGTTTAACATGCAGCAACAGTGAAAAATAATATACATCGAACAAGTGATAAAAAAGTAAAGTACAATGACTAATAATTACAGATGTTACCTTGCTATAACTATTTAACACTGTAGAAAATACCAATACAAAGACTGTCATAGATTGAATTATGTCCCCCCAAAATATGTGTCAACTTGGTTAGGCCATGATTCCCAGTATTGAGTGGTTGTCCTCCATTTTGGGATTGTAATTTTATGTTAAAGTGGATTAGGGTGGGATTGTAACACCTTTACCAGGTCACATCCCTGATCCAGTGTATAGGTAGTTCCCCTGGGGTGTGGCCTGCACTACCTTTTAACTCTCAAGAGATGAAAAGGAAGCAAGCAAAGAGTTGGGGACCTCATACCACCAAGAAAGAAGCACCGGGAGCAGAGTGCGTCCTTTCGACCCGGGGTTCCTGCACAGAGAAGCTCTTAGTCCAGGGGAAAATTGACAAGAAAGACTTTCTTCCATAGCCAACAGAAAGAGAAAGCCTTGGAGCTGATGCCCTGAGCTTGGGCTTCTAGCCTATTAGACTGTAAGAAAATAAATTTCTCTTTGTTAAACCCACCCACTTTTGGTATTTTTGTTATAACAGTACTAGATGACTAAGACAGAGGCTTTTTAAATATTAAATAGTTGTGATTTTTTTCTAATGTTTAGACTGGCAAGCAACAGACTAATGCAACAAAAGATCCCTTGATAATAAATACGTTACCTTTAAAATTAGTGCTAAGAACTTGACAAAAGTTTCAGTCATGCCATTTTGGAGCGCTGGTGGCACAGTGGTTAAGCAGTCATCTGCTAACCAAAAGGCCTGCAATTCGATTCCACCAGCCACTCCTTGGAAACCATATGGGCCAGCTCTACTTCTGTCCTAAAGGGTCACTATGAGTTAGCATCAACTCGACCACAACGGGTTTGGTTTGTGTTTTTAATTTTGCTTCAAAATATTAACAATAAAAAATCTGGCATAGTGCTTAAGTGTTACGGCTGCTAACCAAAAGGTTGGCAGCTGAAATTCACCAGGTGCTCCTTGGAAACTCTATGGGAAAGCTCTACTCTGTCCTATAGGATTGCCAAGAGTTGGAATGGACTTCCATGGCAACAGGTTTCATTTTTTGGTTTATCACTGATTTGTAATGAGCATAATTCCTGCAGAACATGTTTTAAAATTTAATCTTCATTTTCTTGGAAGGTGGATTTAAAATTGGAAATTGCAAAAAGTGTTTATAAATATACCTGCAACTCATTTTTTTAGAATACAAATGTATCCTATTATTTTAATTTTTTTGATCCAAGCCTCATTCTAGGTTCTGTGGTTATGCCAAAATTTAATAAAATCTCTTTCGTACCATCTGGGAATTTACATTCCACTTGGCATACACCAAATAAAGATGTCATTTAAATAAAACCAAGTTTCTCTATTTTTGTCTTTTTTTTTTTTTTTTTTTTGGTTCTCACATTGATTGAATCTGAATGCAGCTATACATATCTTGATCAGATTAGGAGAGTAAGATTTGGGATGGTCCTTCTTAAAATGTATATTATTTAAACATAGTTAACACCAAGAGCATTCCAATGATAGAGGTAGAAACTAAAAAAGTTGTTAATGAAGAAAGGCATAATCAAATAAGTATCAGCCAAGATTCCTTAGAAGCATTTCAAAAAGGTGCACGACATCATTGCATAAATTGGTTAGATCCCTTTGGCTGGGGAGTGGAGGATATATTTAGTCTAGTGGAAGGCCTGGATTCAATCAGGAAAAAACAATTAAAATAATCCAAGGAAAGATGCTACCTAAACTATGGCCTCTTTTACTTATTTTTCAATACCTTTATGGAAAAATAACTTATTGGATAAGATTTTCTTCTGTGGTGAGAAATAGTCTGCTCCCAGAGAAATATCATTAAGGGCATCATAATGAGCAATGACAGTAAGACTGGGGTGAGCATACAACTTTCCAGTAAGCTTCTTGGACTATAACACACAGGCACATATACTCTAGAATATTTAATGAATATTTACTGCTTTTTACAGTTAAAACTGTGAGTAAAATGACATGTGACATTTCTGTATATATTTAATGTAAGGGAATAAACTTTGTAATGCTGAATTTCACCAATCAAAAAAGTTAGGTTTAGATAAGCTATATCTTAACTAAAATGAATAAACTACCTGGGTGTATAATTTAGTAGAAAGTAGGTAAAATAATTTGCATGAAAAACTGTCAATAAATGGTCTATACAAAACAGTAATATATTTTGTTTCACTGTACTTTTGCTTTGCATTTTGGAAATAAGCACTGGGCTTTTTTATGTATTGAATAGAATATTAAAGTTTTGACAGTACCATGTTGAATGCAACTTGACTTTTCTGAATTGAATAAAGGAATATCCGTCTTTTCAATAATGTAATTAGTGGTATTGAGGAGCGTCGTGGGACACGCTACGTTAGACAGAGATCACCAAGTAAGCAGCTTATTCTGGTGTATGCCAGAAAGGCATCCAGCAATTTCTATGGGCTTTCAGAGATCAGATAATTTTTCAGTCTCTTCTCAGCCTGATAGACTTCCAAAACAGTGGGTAACATATGTCTGTGGATAATGAAAAAACTGGTTGAATGTAAGGTAAAGCTGCAAGATAACTGGAAAATATTGACAGTAAAATTAGCATTAGAGGATAGCTCACACATATTAAAACCGTATCTTAAAAAAAAAAAAAAAAAAAACTACTGTTGAGTTGACTCCAAATCATGTAAAATTTATAAATTCATGCTTCAAGTACAGTAACAAAAAGAAATCTCTTATTGAAACCCCATTCCATTAGGAAGTCAAATGTTCTCTTATTTCTTTGGGGAAAAAAATTCAGTCCCAGATGCTTTAAAACCACCCTCTTTTCTGTCAGTAGAGGTTCTTCATTTGTATCCAAGCACAGAAAATTCCTCTTTTACTGAAAGTCCCAAGTGATATTTTATCGTATGTTATTCTCCAAAGCCTTGGGACTATCACATGGTAGGCTTTCAACTGATGCTTCAGTACATATATTAACAACTAAACAATAATCCCTTTATTTAAAATAAAGCTTGATATGTATCTGGAAAGCTTGCATTTATGAAAGTATTATTGAATGGTATATAATATTGTATAATCATGATAGTGAATTCAGACATAGAGATTTGGAAATAAGAAAACAAAGTAGAGACTATCTTCTTTAATTATTTTTGGTTCATCTCTAGAACATTGTAGCTTTTCTAGCCCATTTCAGGTACTCAGTACACTTGAATTAATATGTGCTGGAGCAATCAAAGCTGGCATTATGGATCTTAACTATAAGGTGACAAGCGCAAAATTAACCGTGTAGATAGATGGTCTGCATTATGCCCAGGACTTTTTGTTCCATGTATGTAAGTGCCAACATACATAAGATAATGAGATCAATTCTTGGCTCCCAGAAAATTATCCTGTCATTTTGCATTACAGATTTCTAGCTTCCTGGACTGTGAGAGAATAAACTTCTCTTTGCTTAAGTCATCCACTTGTGGTATTTCTGTTATAGCAGCACTAGATAACTAAGACAGAATTCTAACCCTGTGCCTGTAGACGTAATCCTGTTTGGAAATAGTCAACTCTTTGTTATGTTAATGAAATCATACTACTGCTGTGTGTGTCCTAAATCTAATCACTTCTGAGTAATATATAGAGCAGCAAGGACACAGAGACAAGTCCAAATGGAGGAAGACGGAGGCCACACAAGGGTAGGATCACCAAGGGATCAAGGATGTTTGGGCTACAGAACAGATGCTGGAAGAGACAAGTTTCTTCCTCTAGAGCCAAGCTTCCCCTAAAGTCGGTGCCCTGAATCCAGACTCCTAGCCTCCTGAACTATGAGAAAATAAATTTCTGCTTTTTACAGCCACTCACTTGTATTTTTGCTATAGCAACACTAAGAACTAAGACAACATCCAACTGATATGAGCTCCTGATGGAAGTCAACCAACTGCACATACTGGTATTCATAGTCTCCCACTTAATTATGCTACATTATGGTAAACAATGTTTAGGCTCTCAGCTGCTAGTCAAAAGGTTGATGGTTCAAACCCACACAGGGGCTCCTGGGGAGAAAAGACCTGGCAATCTGCTCCCGTAAAGACTACAGCCCAGGAAACCCTATGGGGCAGTTCTACTCTGACACATTGAGTTGCCACAAGTCAGAATTGACCTGACAGCACCCCACAACAGCAACAAATGACTCTTTATATACCCCTAGCCAACATTTCACGACTTTTCACAGGAGGTGTTTCAAATCTTTATTCTCCTCAACTCACAGAATCTCCTACTTTTTTTCTTTCAGTAGATATCTCCAACTACTAGTTCTAAGAGCAATAGAAATAATTAAAACCAAATAACCTCTAACCTCAAAATTTACAAATATCTCCACATGTAACTTCCAGTTATTTCCTAATATATAATATAAAGGCTGTCCTTTCTCCTGGGGCTTATCACTCTGACTTTGCCCTAAAGCTTTTCTCTTTTTGTATGCTCAGAGACCCTGATTTTCTGGATTATACATTATCATTTTTACATCTTAAAATTCTCCCTCATTTGAGGCATCTTTCCAACAACATAAGATAGAGATTAAAAAAATGAAAACTTAAAAAACCACAGGAGACACTTGCTCAACCTCTCTTCTCTCTCTATTCAAAGAACCTCTTACTCAGGTCCTTCTACTTCTGAACCTTCGTCTGTCCTTTGAATCTAACATTATCTATACTGAGCCCATAAAATCTCCTAAGCCTACCTGGACTTCTCCTACACAGAAGCATCTAAGTTTTATTTTGCCTGTTTCCTCTGTAGCATTTGACACATTTGACCACGTTGGTATCTTGCAATGCTCTCCTCTGTTTGGTTTCATGATAACACACTTTCATCGTTCTTCTTCTAAAATCTTAGGCTACTACCTTGGTATCTTCTATCATATAAATGTTAGTGTAGGTCGAGATTCTTTCTTAGGTCCTCATCTTATTCAGCACACTGTCCCTAGATGATGTCATTTATCCCTAAGGTTTCAACCACTATCTATCTATTGTTTCTCAGTGTCTTTAAAAAAAAAAGATCTCTTTCTTTCTCAGAATCTTCTGATTTATATCTGATCCTCTTCTGAACGTCTCCACTTCAGTATCTTACAAGCATTTTAAATTAATATGTCTAAAATTGAACTCATTATCATCCCCTGCACCCCAGTCCCAAGTAGTTTCTACCTAATTTTTTACTTCTTCTTTTCTTACATCAAACACCAAGTACTACAGATTATTCTGCCTAAATCCCTTTGGAATCTATCCCTATCCCCACTAGTTCTACATTATTCCTAACTTCCACCTGGTCACCTAGAATCAAATATTATTTTCCTCCCATTCATTTTATTCAATCTAACTCTCTGGGAACATTTACTAACATCCAGATGTTACCTTCTTAATTCATTGCTTAAAACTCTTCGATGGAACATCATTGTCATCCGGTCAAAAAAAAAAAAAAAAAATTACCTAATAAGCCATTTAAGGCCTTTCCTGACATCTGTTAGACCTAACCCCTTGTTACTTTCTCCTTATGTTATTCACTTCAACTACACTGAACTAATTTAATTTCTCAGTATATGTGTTTTTCTCTCTTACTCAATTCTTTAGGAGAGTCCTCTCCCTATTCTCTGTGCAAATGCCACCCTTATACGTACACAGACATACACACTCACACATACTCCACTCACTTGTCTGCCTAGTTTATACTCACCATATATGCCTTATTTTAGCTCTCATTTACAATAGATAATTTTCCCAGAACAATTTCTAACACCCATCCTGACCTCCACTTCCAAATTCACGTTGGATGTATGTTCTGTGTGCTTTCTCAGTATCTGTTCTCCCTTTCATAGTTCTTACAACACTAAACTATAATTTCTTATTTATGTATTGTCAACATAGCATGGGTGAAACAAGGGTTATATTTGCTATATTTTTACCATTCATCCCTAATTCCTGCCAAAACAATGCTTGGTATTCAATAGACCCTCAATTATTAGTCTTGGATGCATTGTTCTAATTATACTCTATTCACTGTCCTCAACTTTATCCTCCCCCACTTCCCATCTTTCTGCCTGAGACGCAAAACAGTACTCCAAATCTGAAGAAGTCCTACTTGGAGCTATCACATGGTAGGTTTTCAATTGGTGAAAGTACATATATTAACTAATAAAGAAAAATCCCTTTATTTAAAACAAAGGTTAATATACCTGGAAAGCTTGCATTTATGAAAGTATTATTGAATAATATATATTACTGTATGATCATGATTTTGTTTTTTGATACAGATAGTGAAATCAGAAATACAGACTCACAAATAAGAAAATGAAGTAGAAACTATCTTCTTTAATTATTTTATGTTTGTATCTAGGACACTGTAGCTTTTCTAGCCCATTTCAGGTACTCAGTACAGTTGGATCAATAAATGCCAGAGCAATCAATGGCATTATTCATCTCAACTGTACGGTGAAAAAGTGCAAAATTAACCATGTAGATTGCTGTATTATGTTCAGGACTTTTTGTTCCATGTATGTAACTACCAACTGTACCTCTTCATTGGGATAAAAGCACTTATAAGGTAATGAGATAAATTCTTGTCTCCCAGGAAATTATCCTATAATTTTGCATTTTTAAGCCACACTCATTTGACTTTACATTCGTTTTAGGAAGGGGATGTCAATTAAGGCATGCATCAATATAGTATTTTCTTTGGGCGGAGGGATCTAGACCCAAATAAAGTGAATACATGTAAATAGATGGAGCTGATTATTAGAGTTGAGCAAACTATTGGTGTGTGTGTGCATGTGTGTGTGTGTGAGTGCACATGCATGTGTGCTCACCATTCAGTAAGTTTTACTTGTTTGAGTGATTTTTCAACCAGTAATGCAAGGCAATCCACTAAGCCATGAGACAGATCCTTAATACTGAAGTGAATGTAATCAAAACATCATCAGGATTTTGAATGAACCAATGATCACGTGAAAGGAAATTAACAAGCAAAGCAGAGAGGGCTCTGGGGACCATGGTCTCAGGGAACATCTAGCTCAATTGGCACAAAATAGTTTATAAATAAAATGTTCTGCATTCTACTTTGGTGAGTAGCATCTTGAGTCTTAAAAGCCTGTGAGCAGCCATCTAAGATACTCCGCTGGCCTTACCACTCCGGGAGCAAGGAAGAATGAAAAAAACTAAAGATACAAGGGAAAGATTAGTCCAAAGGACTAATGGACTACAGCTACCACTGCCTCCACCAGGCTGAGTCCCATATACCTAGATGGTGCCCAGCTATCACCTAACTGCTCTGACAGGAATCATAATAGAGGGTCCCAGACAGTGCTGGAGAAAAATATAGAACAAAATTCTAACTGGTCAAAAAAAACCAGACTTACTGACCTGACAGAGACTGGAGAAACCCCAAGAACATGGCCCCTGGATACACTTTTAGCTCAGTAATGAAGTCACTCCTGAGATTCACCCTTCAGCCAAAGATTAGACAGGCCCGTAAAACAATACGAGACTAAAGGGGCATACCAGTTCGGGGGCAAGGACTAGAAGGCAGGAGGAGACAGGAAAGCTGGTAACAGGGAACCCAAGGTTGAGAAGGGAGAGTGTTGACATGTCGTGGGGTTGTTAACCAATGTCATAAAACAACATGTGTACTAAATGTTTAATGAGAAGCCAGTTTGTTCTATAAACCTTCATCTAAAGTACAATAATAATAACAATAATTAGCAAAGCAGAAATATAAAATTAAAAGTATGCTACAAGGCCTTTTCCTCTCCGCTTATCTAATTGCCCTTCATGCTTTATGGCCTCTAGGTGGCCAATTTTAGCGAGGGCTACGTTTTGCAGAGTAGTTGTTACTAAACTTAAAAGGCAAGACTTCCCATTTATACTTGAGGATAAATAATCATATTTAAGTGCAGACAACAATGAAACAATAGACATTATAATTTTATAATATATGTATTATACACCAAAGCAAAGACATTCAAAAGTTTTGTGGTATTTTACTATTCCAAAGAGCTAAATATTGAGCAAATTATGTACACAAGGGACCATTAAGTACCCAAATATAATGCATTTTTAAATTCTGCAGATCATGATCTGGCCCAAAGCTTACCTTAGAAGCATCAATTATATTGTATGGCTTATTAATGAAGAAAATTATGCAGCATTTAAATTCTGAGTATGGTAAAAACCAGAACCATGACAGCCGCACTTCAGCTTTATGCATTGTGAAACCGTTGTTTTACGATTACGTGATAGTATTTTTTACGTGGAACCCGTTTTTCTTTACAGCAAAGTGTCTATTATAATGAATTTTGACTTAAAGTCTGTACCTATTTTATCAGAGATTATTATTGCCACTTCTGTTTTTCTCTTTTTGGTTACTATTTGGTTGATATGTAATTTTTTCCCATCCTTTGATTTTTAACTCATTTATGTCTTTGTGTCTAAGGAGTGCCTCTTGTAGGCAGCATATTGATGGATCATCTTTTTTTTTAATCCATTCTTCCACTCTCTGTCTTTTGACTAGTGCATTTAAGCCATTTACATTCAGTGTGAATATTGGTACACGTGAATTTACTGCTGCCATTTTGTTATCCTTTTTTGTGTGTGTGTGTGTGATGTTAATGGTTTCTTTGTTCCACTTAATTTTCTGTGCTGAGTTCTTTTTGTTTATGGATTTTCTTTTTGGAATCTTCATTTCTGTTGATTTTGTGTTTACTGAGCCTTTTTAAAAATTTTCTTCTTCATTATTTTAGTGAGTGGACTTATTAATTTTCTTTGTGGGTACTCTGAAATGAATCAGTATCTTCCTAAATTTAAAAGTCTTATATATTGTTGAGGAGCCCCCTTGGGGCAGTCGTTAAGCACTTGACTGCTAACCAAAAGGTTGGGAGTTTGAACCCACCAGCCACTCCTTGGAAACCCTTTGGTGTGGTTCTTCTCTGTCCTATAGGGTTGCCATGAGTTGGAATTGACTTGGTGGCAACCAGTTTGTTTGTTTTTTTTTTTTTTGTTGTTGTTGTAGTTATATATTTATATCACTTTGACTTCCTTTCCTCATGGAATTTCTATAACTGCACCATTTATTTCCCCTTTTAGTTTTGAAGTTGTTGTCTTTTACACATTTACATCACTGGTTCCCTGTTTTCAGTCTTGCAGCTTTATTTTATTTTCGAGGATTCTTTATCTGGTTTTTATCTGAGTGATGCTGTCGTGTATCTTAATTTCAGGTTGTTGTCTGATGTCGCTGGTTCTCTGCCCAAAGGACTCCCTTTAATATTTCTTTCAAGGTTTGTCTCAATTTTACAAATTCCCTTTATTTCTGTTTATTTGGGAATGTCCTAGTTTTGCCATTGTATTTGAATGACAGTTTTGCATCCATTGCCTTCTTGTATGCAGGCTTCTGCCAAGAAATCAGCACGTAGTCTTATCGGTACCTCTTTGTAAGTGATATTTCATTTTTCAAGAACTGCTCTCGGAATTTTTTTTGTCTTTGGTTTTTGGAAGTTTGATTGTGATCTGTCTTGGTGACTTTCTTTTGATGCCTGTTTTGTATGGGGTTTGTAGAGTTTTTGGTTGGAAACCTTCTCATCTTTCATGATATTAAGGGAGTTTTGACAATGAATTTCAAAAATTCTCTCTATACTTCTTTTTTCTCCTCCTTTTCCGGAATTCCTATCATGGGTAGATTATTCCTCTTGATAGTGTCCCATGTAGCCCTTAGACTTTCTTCATTTTTCTCCTTTCTTCTTTCTGGTTGTTCCTCAAACAAATTAGTATCAAGGAATTTGTCCTCTATTAAGGTGATTTTTCCATTGATTCAAGTGTACTTCTGTATCTTTCCACTGAGTTATCAATTTCTGGTATTTTATTATAATCTTCTGGATTTCTAGTTGCTGTTTTTGAATGCGGAAACCCTGGTGGCATAGTGGTTAAGTGCAGTGGCTGCTAACCAAAAGGTTGGCAGTTCAAATCTGCCAGGCGCTCCTTGGAAACTCTATGGGGCAGTTCTACTCTGCCCTATAGGGCTGCTATGAGTCGGAATTGACTCAATTGTACTGGGTTTGTTTTGGTTTGGTTTGGTTTTTGAACACTTTTATTTATTTTGTTCTTGTATTGTTTTCCCGAATTCTTCTAGAGATTTGTCTGTGTTTTCCTTGATCTCTTTGAGGGTTCTATATATAAGTCTTTTGAATTCCTTATGAGGTAGTACTATTATTATTTCTTCCACAGGAAAGTTTTCTTCTCCTTTATTTTACACACTTGCCTGAACCATTTTATCCTGTTTCTTCATATTATTTTTATTGTTTGCTGTCTCTGAGGCAGTTAAAAAAAAATTAGGTATTATTTATTTATATGTTTCTTTATTGATTGTATATATGTTTGTTTTTTGCCAATTTTTTTTTGTTTTGTTTTGATGTATTGGAGCTTTCTTCTCTTTCTCTTTAAAATGTCTTCTTTCATTTGTATTATATCAGTTGTTGCTTTGTGGTTCTGATCTGTGTGTGACTTTGGTGGTGTCTGTTGGGTGGGTGTGATTTCCTCTCACTAGTGGGCATAGTGGGTCACACCCATGTGTGAGTTCTCTGTGGTTAGGCTCCTATGATTGATTGAAGGTAGGAGAGCAGGTACTTTCTTTGATATTGGGTGACAAATATTGAGTGGTCAGGGTCCCTCCACATCCACTGTGGGACTATAGGGTCCTTCCAAGTTGGTTCTAGCAGTTAATGGATCCTTGGAGGTCAGAGCAGGACATCTTCATATCTGCTGGAAGGGAGTGCTACCCAAATGGACAGTATAGGCCCAGTGTGCATGCATGAATTGGCATCTTAGTAGATGGTGGTGTATAAAGGGGTTTCAGTGCAAATGCAGATGGCCTACAGGAACTGTTTTGGTGTGGGATGTGTGACATTGCAGCTGGGCAGACACTGGATGAGGCAATACCATCCCTTGTTTTTCATTTTGCAGAGGTAAAGATGGCACCTGTTAGGATGAGACTGGTGTTGCTGGTGAGGTGTTGTGTCTTTCTAGATGACCACTGGCATGGGGGGCAGGAAGTGTGCTTGGGTCACTGGGTGGGTTGCATGGGAGCTCATACCGCCAGTTCCAGAGTGCGTGTGGTTACAGTGGTAGGGGAGGGAGACCTTGATCCTCAAGTCACTGGTCTGGCAGCAGAAGTGCATGCTATAAGTTGCCAGGTATGCATTGCTGTGGTGCAGGGGTGTACAAGGCAGGTGCAAACCTTCGGTCACTGGTCTGATGGTGTGAGAGAGTGTGCTGTAGTGTAGGCACAACAGCATGGGGTGCGTGGGGCAGGTGCAAACCTCCAGTAGTCGGCTTGATGACTTGAAATTGTGTACCACGGATCATTGGGTGGTGGCGGGATAGAGACACACAACTGGTCATTAGGAGGGCAAGGGTGGAGGAGGGGTGGAGCCTGTTCCCTCAGCCCCAGTGTGGCACTGGGGTACTACCTGCAGAGGGCAGGACCCACCCCAAACCAATGCATGGAGGTGGGGGTGCTGTTCAGACTTTGATCAGATGGGGCATGTCTAGGTGCCAGTCCAAGAATCCTCTACTCCATGAGTACTACCCACCCAAATGATCAGGGACCACTGCTGGTGAGAAGTTCTGTCCCTATTTTATGACTTTCTCCCTGTTCTTTGGTCACCTGGATCTCTAGGGCTCTTGCCCACCTTCCTGTGCCTTCCCTCCTTAGATCCAGATCATGTTCTGCTCATCTCTCTTTGCTCTGGCTTTATCTACACAGTATCTCTGTCTCCTATTGAGCATTCTGTGAAGTTGCCTTCTTGTGCTCCTCATCCAGGAATGCTACTTGCTTTGTCTCAAGAAGGACACACTACACTGGGTCAGCTGACAGGGGGCCTACAGTCCACAAATGTCCACATTTGCTGTTTTTATTCAGTTTCTCCTTCCTTTTGGTTTTCGGTCTAATTCTTCATCCTCCCATTTGCTGTTCTTGGTTCCCAGATTGTCACCTGTATCTTTTTCACCTGGTTTCTTGGTTCTTTGCAGTAGAGTTATGGCACGGTTTGTCTGACTAAGCCACCATCTTGGGCCATCTCCCCTTTTTATACCTATTTCTTGTCAAGTGTTTTATAGATTATATATTCTTAATATAATATATATATTAATACATACCTATGTATATACATATTGATATGCACCTTTGAAGAGAAAGAAAGATACTCAAATTAGTGAACATTTTGGCCTGCCTTACTCAGAGACAGTATTTAAATTCTGTCTGCCTGCTTAAAAATATGTAATCTTTTTATAGTACTACATACTAATGAGTCCATTAAGCCCCCATATTCGATATTCTATGTCAGTTATCTATTGGATTTCATTTGTTTGTTTTTGATTGTTGAGTATAGCAAAAAACAAAAAAATAGTATTTTTGTTTAAAAATCTCAAATCTGAGAGTTTCAATCTCCTTTGATCATCAGGAAAAAATGTTTCTAAAATTTTTTATTTAATATTCTAATATGATCTAATATGATTAGTGTAAAACTAATCACAAATCTTGGCTAATGTGATCATTTGGCACTTTGCATGTACAGCATTGCTGTATATTTTATTAAAGCTATTATCTGTAAAGTTTATCATAAATACTTTATTGAAAATAGACACAGAAGAGTCCTCTGTTTTCCATGATGCATTTTGTTATCTCACATCTGAATTCTGTATTACACAGTTCAGTGGGAACTCAGACTAACCTCTCCATGCTGGCATCCACCTCCAATATGGGCAGCAGAACTTTGTTCATTCTGTACTAGAACTTTATTTGAAGTGGGGAACTCACCCAGCCCTCAGCTTTTAAGCAAGCAAGGATGAATTGCCAGGTAACTAACACCCTGTGGAAAATTCTCAAAGAAGAATGCATAAGATTCTAGATATAAATGTCTCTTGACCCCTTTTTTCAAGTGTGCAATGCTGGGAGTAACTCTATGCTTTCAGAAGGTACCATTACAGTAGAATCTCTTTATCTCACAGTAGTGACATCAACAACCTCAATAATGGCTTTTCCTCCTTTTTTGATTCACTCTTAAAGCTGTTGCCTCCTGCATCCTGAGTTTTTGGCTCCCAAAATACAATTATGCCTTCAGAAACTAAGTCTTTACTTCAGACTCTGCTTTGGGTGGAATTCAGACTAAAATCAATCCAATTTCATTAACTATCTTTCATATATCAGGCATGCTATATAATTTATCTTCATTATAATTTCAAGAAAATTCTATGGCATTGTCTCTATTTCCCCAATTTTGCAGAAGAGGATAATGTGTGATATAAGGAGTAGCTATCAATTCCAGCTATATCAATCCAATTCCCATGAATTTGCCAACTTCACCTATCCCCAGTACTGTCAGACCCAGGTGCATTTTAAGTTAAAAAATTACTGGGTGATATCCTCAGATGGATAGTACCAGAATTCATTCTCAATTCTTAGACCTAACTTGACCAGGGTTCCTAAAGCTTGGCACCAATGAGACTTGGGCTGAATAATTCCTTGTTGTGGGGGCTGTCCTGTGCTTTGTATTATGTTTAGTAGCACCCCTGGCTTCTATTTATTAGATGCCAGTAATATTTCCCCCTCCTGAAAGTTGTGACAACCAAAAATATCTCTAGAAATTGCCAAATCCCCCTTGGGGGGCAATATTTCCTTCCCTCTACACACACTCTGTTTAAAACTACTGTGCTAGAATAAGCTCCAAAAATATAAAGACTACAAAGACTGCCTCACCCTTGTGTTCTCTTCCCCGATATCATTCACAGAGGTTTTCCCACAATCAGGGTTTAGTATGTATATACTACAGAAATGAATAGATAAACTCCTTGGAAATTAAAAAGAAAACACCTAAAAGTTTATAACTCATCTCTCTCAAGAGACAGTGTAAATGATTTACAAGATAGTTTCCATTCCTCCTCTGTCTTATTTGCTTGCTATTACATAAAGGTATCTTTTTTTTTAAGCAATTAACTTCCAGAGGGAAAAATTCTCCAAAAGAAAATCTAGTTTTTTTAATTTTCGTTTTTGCATTTTTACTTCTTTCAACTAAAACTTTGAATTGGGAATTAAAGGCTCAGTATAATGAATTGCTTTTATTTTCAAATGACTGTAAAGTTGTTTGAGCTCAAAGAAAAACCTCATTTTATAGTTTATGACTTGTGCTATTCCCGTATTTTTCATTAATGCATCTTCCATGAAAGCTTCTCCTGCCTCCATAAAATACATTTCAACTTACTGAATAATATAAGTTTTTCAAGCACAGTGATTTTGATGGCATTATGGGAAAATAGAAAACCCTGGTGGTGTAGTGGTCAAGACTTCTGCTGCTAACCAAAAGGTCGGCAGTTCAAATCCACCAGGTGCTCCTTGGAAACCCTATGGAGGAGTTCTACTCTGTCCTATAGGGTCACTGGGAGTTGGAATCGACTCGACAGCAATGGGTTTGGGTTTTTTTTTTGTTTGTTTATATGAAAAAAAAAGGTAAATCTATAGAAAATTAGGTGTAACTAGAGCTGAATTCCCATGATTTATTATGTCTGCAGAATATCTAGGAGTAAGAACCATGAGCTAAATACCTCAGGGTAAAGTTTTATCACTTTTTTAGTACTTAAAATATAACAATCTCATCAAATTTATCAGTAAGTTGTTTCAATGTGTTACATGGTATTTAGGAAACAACTTAGCATTCTTTTATTCATTATAAGATCAATAAACTTGTTTATATTTCCAAAATACAATATTTTGTATCTTCATAAAATCAGTGGTTTAGATGTATTGCCATAGTATGTTTGAAAGAATTACATTTATTAGAAAAGTATGTTAAAATCTGTACTGAAGATAAAGTTATTTTCTTTTGTATACCTGGTATCTGTTTTATAGAAGCAAAACCAAACAAACAAAAAATTGTGGTTGATTAAATTAGGGCTTAATATATGGTTATGAATGTGTACTGCAAGGGGATTTTATAAGTGTGGTTTAATAAGATTTAAACACATTTTTACTGTCTAAAATATCTTTCTTCTTAAATATAATATCTAAATTTTATTATAAGGGCAACCTTTATTCCAAGTTTATTCAGAGATAGTATAACACAGTATGATGCCTTTGGATCGTGACTACCTGGCTTGAAATATCCCTAGTGCCACAGTAGCACGTAGGTTCAATGAGAAGAGATATTTAATATGTTTTGTCTACTGATGTAGTCCAAGTGCTTATAACAGTGCATGGCACATATTAGGAACTCAAAAAAGATTTCGTAAATAAATGAATGAACAAAATCTTTACATTGCGCATCCCTTTCAAGATGGAATTCTTTTTCACTTTAAATTCTTTGTTGAAATTTGTTTTTATTTCCATTAATGCAATGCATGCTAAACCATTGAGTGTGTCTGAATTGAGTATGTCCCTCTGGACTCTGGGGGGTAGGATGGTGGGACACATCTTATTGGTCTATGGGATGCATATTTCCCTGTGGACAGTGTTACAGGTTGCAGGGCTGCATTCCTCAATGAGACTCTAGAGGAGAATCAGATTCCCTGCCTTTCCAGGCTTTTGGAGCCCTGGTGGCACAGTGGTTAAAAGCTCAGCTGCTGACCAAAATGTCGGCAGTTTGAATCCACCAGCCACTCCTTGGGAACTCTAAGAGGCGGTTCTACTCTGTCCTGTATGGTTGCTGTGGGTTGGAATCAACTCGATGGCAATGGGTTTGATTTTTGGTTGAGTATCCCTTGGCTCCTGGTCTACTTTTATCTTCAAAACCAGCAATTGCTGGTTGAGTCTTTCTCATATTGCATCACTCTGAATCTTTTGCCTCCTATTTCCATTTTTAAGGACCTTAATGATTCCACTGGTCCAGCTGGATAATCCTGAATATTCTCCATAAATTAAGGTCAACTGTTAGCCACCTTCATTCTATCTGCAATTTTAATTCTCCTTTGTTACGTGATATCATATTCATAGGTTCAGGGATTGGGATGTAAACATCTTTAGGGCTATTATTCTGCCTACCACACTTTGCCACTCACCATTCAAGCAAATCTGCATAAATTACTTAACCATACCGTACTATTCCCACATCTATAAAATGTAGAATGTAATAGTTGCAATTTCATGAAGTTGTTATGAGTATTAAGTTATTGCATGTGAAGTTCTTAGAATATAGTACACTGTTATTGCACAATAGAATGTAGTCCTTATTATTATTATTGTTCTTAGTTGCCATAGACTTGGCTCTGACTCATGGCAACCTTAGTGCAACAGAGTGAAATGTTGTCCAGTCCTGCAGCACTATTGTTATATTTGAGCCCATTGTTGTGGCTATTTTGTCAATTCATCTCATTGCCGCAATGAAACCATACCTGCTGCCATCAAGTCAATTCTGACTGATAGCGACCCTATAGGATAGGGTAGAATTTCCCTATAAGGTTTCCAAGGTGGATTCAAACTGCCGACTTTTTGGTTAGCAGCAGTAGCTCTTAACCACTACACCACCAGGGTTTCTTCATCTCATTAAGGAGACCCTCTCTATATTTTACCTCGTTTTTGCTGACCGTATGCTTTACCAAACATGATATCTCCTTCTAGCAATTGGCCTTTCTTGATGATGTGTCCAAAGAAAGCAAGATGAAGCCTCACCATTCTTGTTTCTAAGGAGCATTCTGGTTGTATTTCTTCTAAGACTGGTTTGTTCATTTTTCCTGGGCAGTCCAAAACCCAAACCAAACCCGTTATCATGTTGTAGGATTATTCTTAGTTTTTTTCCAAAGAAGTAGGTAGAAAGAACTTAGAAAACAAATAAAAAGGCAGAAACAAAAGCACTAACTGGAAGCAGAATTTTTTTTTCTTTTTTTTTATTGTACTATAGATGAAGGTTTACAGAACTAGTTTCTCATCTGTTAGTACACACATTGTTGTATGACATTGGTTAGTGACCCCACAATATGTCAACACTCTCCCTCTCAAAACTGGGTTCCCTATTACCAGCTATCCTGTTGCCTTCTGCCTTCCAGTCCCTGCCCCAGGGCTGCTGTCCCCTTTAGTCTTGTTTTGTTCTGTGGGCCTGTTCAATCTTTCGCTGAAGGGTGAACCTCAGGAGTGACCTCATTACTGAGTTGAAAGGGTGTCCGGGGGCCATACTCTCAGGGTTCTTCCAGTCTCTGTCAGGCCAGCAAGTCTGGTCTTTCTTTTTCAGTTAGAATTTTGCTCTACATTTTTCTCCAGCTCTTTCCGAGAACTTCTATTGTGATCCCTGCCAGAGCAGTCAGTGGTGGTAGCTAGGTGCCATCTCGTTGTACTGGACTCACTCTGGTGGAGGCTGTGGTAGATGTGGTCTATTAGTCCTTTGGACAAATCTTTCCCTTGTATCTTTAATTTTCTTCATTTTTCCTTGCTCCCAAAGGGGTGAGACCAATGGAGTATCCTAGACGGCCTCTCACAGGCTTGTAAGACCCCAGGCACTACTCACCAAACTAGAATGTAGAACATTTTCTTGATAAACTATGTTATGCCAATTGAGCAAAATGTTCCCAGAGACCATGGTCCCCACAGCCTTCAGCCCAGCAATTCGGTCCCTTAAGGAGCTTGGATGTGTCCAATGGAGTGTCCACGACCTTGCCTTGTAAGGTTTTGCTGGCTTGCCTCGTATTGTGTGTTGTTTTACCCTTCACCAAATTTACCACTTATCTATTGTTTTTCCATCCGCACCCTGCCCCTCCCTCATAACCATCAAAGATCTTTTTGTATGTAAATCTTTTCATGAGTTTTTACAGTAGTTGTCTCATACAATATCTGTCCTTTTGTGAGTGACTTATTTCACTCAGCATAATGCCTTCCAGATTCATCACTTATGAGATGCTTAACAGATTCATTCTTATCCTTTATTGTTGTGTAATACTCCGTTGTATGTATGTACCACAGTTTATCCATTCATCTGTTGATGGGCATCTAGGTTGTTTCCATCTTTTCACTATTATGAACAGTGCTGCAATGAACATGGGTGTGCATATGTCTATTTGTGTGATGACTCATTTCTCTAGGATATATTCCTAGGAGTGGGATGGGTGGATCATATGGTATTTCTATTTCTAGCTTTCTAAGGAAGTGCTATATTGTTTTCCAAAATGGTTGTATCATTTTGCATTCCCACCAGCAGTGCATAGGAGTTCCAATCTCCCCATAACGTCTACAACATTTGTTATTTTCTGTTTTATTGATTTGTGCCAGTAATGCCAGAGTGAGTAAGATGGTATCTCATTATGGTTTTGATTTGCACATCTCTGTGTCCTTGGTCACTTGAATGTCTTCTTTGGTGAAGTGTCTGTTCATTTCCTTTGCTCATTTTTTAATTGAATTGTCTTTTTGTTGTAGAGGTGTTGGATTTTCTTGTAGACTTTAGAGATTAGACCTTTGTCTGATTTGTAATAGTCAAAAAAATTTCCCAGTCTGTAGGTTTTCTTTTTCTTTTTTGGTGAAGTCTTTTGATGATACGAAAAAAAAAAAAAAAAAAAAAAACCCGGTGCCATCGAGTCGATTCCGACTCATAGCGACCCTATAGGACAGAGTAGAACTGCCCCACAGAGTTTCCAAGGAGCGCCTGGAGGATTTGAACTGCCGACCCTTTGGTAAGCAGCCGTAGCACTTAACCACTATGGTGTGTAAGTTTTAGAAGATCCTAGTAATCTAGTTTATCCTAGTAATCTGGTTTATCCCATTAATGCCATGTATTAGGGCCCCTAGCGCCATTTGTTAAAAAGACTGTCTTTTCCCCATTTGATGGACTTTGGGCCCTCGTGAAAGATCAGGTGACCATAGGCTGATACATTTACATCTGGGTTCTCAATTCTGTTCCATTGGTCAATGTATCTATTGTTGTACCAGTACCAGGCTGTTTTAACTACCATAGCTGTATACTAGGTACTGAGGTCAGAGAGTACGAGTCCTCCTATTCTATTCTTCCTCTTCAATAGTGCTTTAGTTATCTGGGGCTTCTTCCCTTTCCCTATAAAGTTAATGATAAGTTTTTTCATCTTTTAAAGAATGTTGTTGGTATTTGGATCGATATTGCATTGTATTTGTAAAGTGCTTTGGGTAGAATTGTTATTTTCACAATGTTGAGTCTGCCTATCCATGAGCGGGGTATGTTTTTCCATTTATTTAGGTCTCTTTTGTTTCCTTTCAGTAGTATTTTGTAGTTTTCTTTGTATAGGTCTTTTACATCCCTGGTTAGATTTAATCCCAAGTATTTCATTTTTTTTAGGGGCTATTATAAATGGTATTGTGTTCCTAATTTCCTTTTCATTGTTGTCTTTATTGGTATATGGGAATCCAACTGATTTTTGTATGTTTATCTTGTATCCTGCTAATCTGCTGAATCTTTCTATTAGTTTCAGTAGTTTTCTCATAGACTCTTGATTTTTCTACATATAGTATCATATCATCCGCAAATAGGGACGGATTAACTTCTTCATTACCAGTTTGGATGCCCTTTATTTCTGTTTCTTGTCTTAGTGCTATAGCTAGGGCTTCCAACACAATGTTAACTAGGAGTGGTGATAAATGGCATCCTTGCCTTGTTCCTGTTCTCAAGGGGAGTGTTTTCAGCCTCTCTCCTTTAAAAATGTTGACCGTTGGTTTCGCATAGATGCCCTTTATTATGTTGAGAAATTTCTCCTCCAAACCTATTTTTTTGAAAGTTTTAATCAGGAACAGGTGTTGGACTTTGTTGAATGCCTTTCCTGCATCAATTGAGATGATCATGTGATTCTCTTCTTTTTTTATATTTATGTGGTGGATTATGTTGATTGATTTTCTA
Organism: Loxodonta africana; assembly: GCF_030014295.1. Classification (NCBI taxonomy): domain Eukaryota; kingdom Metazoa; phylum Chordata; class Mammalia; order Proboscidea; family Elephantidae; genus Loxodonta; species Loxodonta africana. Next base: position 122,777,818 of record NC_087346.1, read on the forward strand.
AGGTTAAGCCATCCTTTTATACCTACTATGAATTTTTTTATGAATTCTACTTGGCCTGGTATATTACTTTTCTCATATGATGCTGAATTCTATTAGCTAGAATTTTGTTAAGAGTTTTTGCATCAATATTCATGAGAGATATTGGTCTGTAATTTTTTTTTTTTTTTGTGATATCTTTGCCTGGTTTTGGTAACAGAGTATTTTCCCCATTCGATGGACTTTGGGCCATTGTGGCCCTTGGCCCATAGGTGGATGGATTTAAAACTGGGTTCTCAATTCTGTTCTATCGGTCAGTGTATCCCTTGTTGTACCAGTACTAGGCCGTTTTGACTACCTTAGCTGTACAGTAGATTCTGAGGTCAGGTAGTGCAAGTCCTCCTACTTTATTATTTTTCTTCAGTAGTACTTTATTTATCTGGGGCTTCTTCCCTTTCCATGTAAAGTTAGTGATAAGTTTTTCCATCTCTTTAAAGAATGTTGTTGGTATTTGGATTGATATTGCATTGTATTTGTAAATCGGTTTGGGTAGAATTGTCATTTTAACAATGTTGAGTCAAAATATCCATGAGCATGGCATGCTTTTCCATTTATGTGGATGTCTTTTGGTTTCTTGCAGTAGTTTTGTAGTTTTCTTTATATAGGTCTTTTACATCCCTGGTAGATTTATTCTCAAGTATTTTATTTTTTAGGAGCTATTACACATGGTATACTTTTCCTGATTTCCTTTTCATTGTTCTCTTTATTGGTGTATAAGAATCCAACTGGTATTTGTATGTTTATCTTTTATCCTGTCACTCTGCTGAATCTTTCTATTACTTTCAGTAGTTTTCTGGTGGAGTCTTTTGGGTTTTCTACGCATAGTATCATGAAAAACAGAAACCCAGTGCCATCGAGTCGATTCCGACTCATAGCGACCCTATAGGACAGAGTAGAACTTCCCCATAGAGTTTCCAAGGAACGCCTGGCGGATTCAAACTGCAGACCCTTTGGCACTTAACCACTATGCCACCAGGGTTTCCAATACTATCATATCATCTGCAAATAGGGAAAGTTAACTTATTCATTACCAATTTGGATGCCCTTTATTTCTGTTTCTTGTGTTATTGTTCTAGCTAGGACTTCCAACACAATGTTAAATAGGAGTGGTGATAAAGGGCATCCTTGTCTTGTTCCTATTCTCAAGGGGAGTATTTTCAGCCTCTCTCCATTAAGAATGACTTTGGCCATTAGTTTTGCATCTATCCCCTTTGTTATGTTGCGAAATTTTCCTTCTATACCTATTACTGAGAGTTTTTATCAGGAATGGGTGTTGGGCTTTGTCAAATGCCTTTTCTGCGTTAATTGAGATGATCATGTGACTCTTTTCTTTATATTTACGTGGTGGCTTACGTTGATTTATTTTCTAATGTTGAACCATCCTTGCATACCTGGTATGAATGCTACTTGGTTGTAGTGTATTATTTTTTTGATAAGCTGCTGAATTCTATCGGCTAGAATTTTGTTGAGAATTTTTGCATCTATATTCATGAGGGATATTGGCCTGCAGTTTCTTTTTTTTGTGGTCTCTGCCTGGTTTTGATATGGGAGTTACACTGACTTCATAGAATGAATTTGGAAGTATTCCTTCCTTTTCCATTGTTCTGAAATAATTTGAGTAGTGCTGGTGTAAGCTCTTTTCTGAATGTTTGGTAGAATTCTCCGGTGAAGCCATCTGGGCCAGGGCTTTTTTTCTGTTGTTGTTGGGAGTTTTTTTTTTTTTTTTTTTTTTTAATTCCCTTTTCAGTCTCTTGTTATGGGTCTGTTCAGATTTTCAACATCATTTTGTGATGGTTTGTGTAGGTAGTGCATTTCTAGAATTTGTCCATTTCCTCTAGATTTTCAAATTTGTTGGAGTATAGTTTTTGTAATATTCTGTTGTTATCCTTTTTATTTCAGTTGGGCCTGTTGTCATGTCCTCCATTTCATTTCTTATCTGTGTTGAGTCCACTTCTGTTTTTCTTTTGTCAGTTTGGCTGGTGGTTTGTCGATTTTGTTGATCCTTAACAAGAACCAACTTTTAGTTTTCTTGATTCTTTCTATTGTTTTTCTATTTTATTTATTTCTGCTCTGATATTTATTATTTCCTTTCTTCTGGTGGCTGTGGGCTTCTTTTGCTGCTCTCTATTTGTTCAAGTTGTGTAACTAATGTTTTGAATTTGTCCCTTTCTTCTTTTTTGATATGTGCATCTATTGCTATTAATTGACCTCTGAGTACTGCCTTTGCTGTGTCCCAAAGGTTTTGATATGTGTGTTCTCATTCTCATTTCATTCTAGGAATTTTTATTCCATCTCTGAATTCTTCTATTACCCAGTGGTTTTTAAGCAGGGTGTGGTTTAGTTTCCATGTAACTGATTTTTTTTTTTTCCTTTTTCTTCCTGTTGTTAATTTCTACTTTGATGGCATTGTGGTCAGAGAAGATACTTTGCATTATCTCAATGTTTTGTATTTTGTTGAGAGTTGCTCTGTGGCCTAAGGTGTGTCTATTCTAGATAACATTCCAGGTGCATTGGAAAAGAATGTGTATTTTGCAGCTGTTGGGTGGAGCATTCAATATATGTCTATGAGGTCAAGTTGACTAACTGTGTTCTTTAGCTCTTCCGTGTCTTTGATGAGTTTCTTTCTAGATGTTCTGTCCTTTACCGAGAGCGGTGTGTTGAAGTCTACTTTTATTGTGGAACTGTCAATTTCTCTTTTCACTGCTGTTAAAGTTTGTTTTCTGTATCTTGGAGCCCTGTCATTGGGTGCGTAGATGTTTATTATGGTTAAACCTTCATGATGGGTCATCACTTTAATAATTATATAGTGCCCTTCTTTGTCTTTTATGGTGGATTTTGTTTTAAAGTCTATTTTAGCTGAGATCAGTATAGCCACTCTGGATTTTTTTTGGTAGTTATTTGCTTGATACATATTTTTTCATCCTTTGATTTTTAATACACTTACATCTTTGTTTCTAAGGTGTGTCTCTTGTAGACACATATTGATGGATTCTATTTTTTTATCCATCCTGTCACTCTGCATCTCTTTATGGGTGCATTTAAGCCATTTACGTTCAGAGTAATTATTGATAGGTGAGAGTTTATTGCTGTCATTTTGTAGTGCTTTCTTTTGTGGTGCTGACATTTTCTTTTTTCCTCTTGCTCTCCTGTGCTGAGTTCCTTTTGTTTGTGGATTTCTTTTGTTTTGATAGATTTTGTTTTTATTGAAACTTTATGTTTTTCTTTTTTATATTGATGAGTAGGTTTGCTAACTTTTTTTGTGGCTAGCTTGAAATTTACTCCATCTTCCTAGGTTTGAACCAGTCTATTACTTGGTATTGCCTTACCTTCCCCTCCTTTAGAAAGTTCTATGCCTATACCATTTATTCCCTCTTTTATTGTTCTGATGTTGTTGTTATTTACAGATTAACCTCTCTGGTTCCCTGTTGCAATTGTTTTGGTTTCAGATAATCCTCTAGGGTTCATTTTCTACATTGGTATCTGGCTGGTACGATCTTGAGCACTAGATTCAGGCTGTGGTCTGATATTGTTTGTTCTCAGACTGAAGGACTCCCTTTAATAATTCCTGTAAGTTTGGTTTGGTTTTTACATATTCCCTTAATTTCTTTTTATCTGGAAATACCCTAATTTCACCATCATATTTGAATAAAAGTTTTACAGGGTATATTATTTATGATTGGCAATTTTTTCTTTCAAGATTTTATATATGTCATCCCATTGCCTTCTTGCCTGCATGGTTTCTGTGTAACAATCAGAGTTTATTCTTACTGTTTTTCCTCTGTATTTGACTTTTTTTTTTCCCTCAAACTGCTCTCAAGATTTTTTCTTTGTCTTTGGTTTTAGAGAGTGTGAGTATGATACACCTTGGTGATTTTCTTTTGGGGTCTATCATATACGGCGTTCATTGAGTTTCTTGGATGGTCAGCTTTTCATGTTCATGATATTAGGGAAGTTTTCTGCCAGCAGTTCTTCAGTGACTCTCTCTGTGTTTTCTGTTTTCTCTCCGATCACTTACAAATTTTTGGTTTTAATTGTATCCCACATAATTCTCAAGGGTTCTTCATTTTTCTTTGTTCTTTTTTTCTGATTTTTCCTCAGAGTTGTATCCAACTGTTTGTATTCAGTTTTGCTGATCCTGTCTTCCATCATTTCAAAGTTGCTCCTTAGCCCTTCTACAACATTGTCCATTTCTGAAAACTTGTTTATCTTTTGGATTCCTAACTTCTAGTTGTGAATTTATTTTGGCATTTTGTTCCTGTATTATTTTCCTGAGTTGTTCCATTTTTTGTCTGTATTTTTCATGAATTTGCCTGTCTTTTCCATAAATTTGTCTATTTTTTCCTCATTTTTGTCTGCTTTTTGCTTCAACTCTTGGATTGCTCTGAATATTAGAGATTTGAATTCCCTATCAGGTAGTTCTAGTGCCTTTTCTTTTACTGGAAAGTCATCTGGTGTTTTTTTTTTTGGGGGGGGGTGCCTACTGGAAACTTCCTGTCCTTTTTTTTAAAAAAATGTTTTGGTATTGTCTGATCTCTTCGAGACATTCAGTGCTTATTTTCTTCTTTTCCTGATTGTAGATGTGCTTTGTTTTGTCCTGTTTTTTTGTCTTATTTAGTTATGTCTGAGAAGGTGGGCTGTGCATTCTTTGTTGTTTGCTTGTCTGTAGTCACAATACTTTTCACCTCCATATCCAATGGGCAGTGCCAGTCACTCTGCTATGGTGGAGCAGGGTAGGTCGAGCCAAAGGGGAGGGGCTGGAATGGGTCATTTGTGGCATGTACTAAGGCCAACAGGTGGGCCAGGAATCAGTGCTGGGTAGGTTTCAGTAGCTGTGCCTGTGCTGCTCATGGGTATGATGTTCAGTGCACAATGCAAGTAGGCAGGAAAGAGGAGGGAGGTTGTGATATGTGGAGCTAATATAGGTATGGGAAAGAGAACAGAAAGGAGAGAGAAACAGGAGCCAAAAATAAGCAAACAAACAACGACGAAAAAAGAGTGCTAAGGGAGCTTGCCGTTGGAGTGGAGAAACAACAAACTGAGAAATGGAGAAAAGGGGGAAAAAAGAAAGAAAAAGAAAGTAGAAAAAATGTGGAAAAGAAAAGCCCCCAAGGATCCCGCTGGTGGCTGTGAAAACCCGGGAAGTTGCTCCCAGGATGTGCAGTATAGCCTGGCTAGAGAGGGTATAGATGTCACACAGCAGCAGGTATTCAGGAGATAGGAAAAAAGGTAAGTATAGAGAGACAAGAACTGAGAAATGAAGAAAGACAGAAATGGAAAAAGAAAAAAAAAGAGTGAGAGTAAAAAGAAATACCCCCAGTGATCCTACTTACGCAGCTGCACAGATTCGGGAAGTGGCTCCTATGCCTCGCAGTGCAGCCCGGCTAGAAGGCTGGGAGCAAAATTTTGGTCAATATTTTACTTTTCACTACTACTATGATCACTGCTACTATTACCACTGCTACTTCCCCATTACCAATAGTAACAATCACAGCAATAATAACTAGTATTGTGCCAGAAAGTTTGCCAAAAGCTTTATACTAAATTATTTATTTTTACAAATTTTAATCATTTATGTACAAATGTAGTGCTTTTTCCACATCTATGTATCATCTACATTATTATTCACTGTTTTTTTAACCCATGTAAGCCTAATAGTCTTACTTATTTTCGCCTCCTCTTGAAAAAATGAATGCATATTTTAAGTTTTTTTTTTTTTTTCTAATCTTCATTAAAGGACCCTGGTGGTGCAGTGATTAAGCATTTGGCTGCTAAACAAAGGTCAACAGTTCAAATCCACCAGGCGCTCCTTGGAAACATTATAGGTCAGTTCTACTCTGTCCTGTAGGGTCTCTATGAATCAGAATTGACTCAAGGGCAATGGGTTTTAATCTTCATTAAAGTAAAAACTATTATAATTTTTTTTTTTTTAAGTTTATCCATATAGCTCTTCAAGTAAGTTCTTTCCCACCATTGGTTTGGTAACTATACTTCGGGAAAAGACTGGATGCATTATTTACACCCATTTCACAGATGGTAGAATAGAGGTTTATTGACACCACGTAATTCATTTAAAGTACTTTTCAAAGCAAGTAAGAGGCCTAATTTCTTTATCAGTGTAATTTGCAATCTCGTAGTATGGTGAGTTTTAAGACTGTGGTATGCTAATCAAAATAGTTACTATTTTATCATGAATTTTTTTTCAGGGTGGCTTCTAGTGTTGAGAAAAAGGCAGTGCCAGATATCCCCTTAAGCCATTACAAGCTTTCAAATGCCAAGAGAGCAAGCTCATGTTTATTCTTGGATTGTGCATTTTATTTCTCTCATATCGAGTTATGCATTTGCTTGAGAACATTGTGACATTTATTAATTATCCAGCTGGATTCTCATTTTCAGTAAATGGCACCTTACACAGTGGGGCCATGTCAGACAGGAGCCTTGACTAGGGAACAAATGTCAGTGTGGTGAGGAGACTGCTGAGTGTTTAATAACTACAAATGAAGTACACTGTTAGTGTTATACAGCATCATTCCATCACCCTGTAGGTTTCCATTGTAAGTAAAGATAAAATGAGTTGGACAATCTGAACTGAATCCATTAGTTTTAACTCTGAAAGCACCAGGCAAGTCAAAATTTCTTTAAATAGAATGAATGCTGGAAAGGAAAGAACAAAAAGGTCTTTATCAAATAAGAAAATAATTTCAGCTTAATCAATAACTGTACAATGCCATGGCATTGCAAAATGAATTTGACAATAAGTAGTCATAAGCTATTTTTGAGTGCTGTTTATTCTCTACATATAATGGAGATAGAGTTGTATATATGTTGTAACCTTATCTATATATGATAAAACTGAAGAAGACAAGGAAAAACGTTAAAACTAATCCTCACGGAAAATAACTGAATTGAACCTGTTGCCATTGAGGCAATGTAGGACTCCTTCATAGGTTTTTTTTTGTTTTTTTTTTTTTACTGTAATCTTCATGGAAGCAGATCACTGTGTCTTTCTTCTGCAGTGCAGCTGAATGAGTTTGAACTTCCAACTTTTCAGTTAATAGTTGAGCTCTTAACCTTTTGCTACAACCAGGACCCAGTTCAGTGTTTATAAGCACCTGAGTGCAGTGGTTAAGAGCTTGGCTGCCAACCCAGAGTTTGGCAGTTGGAATCCACGAGGTGCTCCTTGGAAACTCTATGGGGTGGTTCTACTCTGTCCTATAGGGTCACTATGAGTTGGAATCAACTTGATTGGAACAAGTTTTTTGGTAGATCTCTCAAAAATAGACAATAACAATAAAATGAGTACATCATACATAATAAAGGGTGACATATTGTCCTTACAGCATATAGTATTTCTTTTAGCAAAAAAATATAAAAATTTTGAAATCATCTTAGATTATAGATTACAAAAGGGCAGTGCTTGGCAAGGGTTGAGGGTAAGTAGTAAAAAACAGATTAAACATGAAAATTTCACATTTAACTATTTGTTCAATTAATACCATCTCATTTAGTTCTTTCAGCAAGCCTGTGAATAGATATTATTGTAAGATTATTTAAATCTTATAAAATTAATGTTCAGCAAGTTGAAGGGGAGTTAGAGTCAATTAGAGCATGGGAGATCAAATGTATGATCTTGTCATGACACTACTTTAATCCAGTTGGGTAGTTTTTCAGAGAAATATGGGTGAATGTCAGATTGTGAGATCCATCAGTGGTGGTTATACTGACTCGAAATCACATAAAAACTTGGACTACATTCCATGGACAGAATTACTTGTGCATGGAAAATAGTAGCCAGCATTAAAGAATCATTTACAGAAGCCAAAGCAAACCTGTAGAGGGATAGAAGGGGAAAGAGAGAGAGAATCTTGTTTAAGTGCATCAAGAGTATCATTGGCTCAACTATTGTTGAGCCATTTCTGAAAGTCCCATCATTTGAGCTTCTCTTGCTCCTCCTCAGATGTTAAATCACCTTGGTCATCTTTAATCCATTTCCATAGTCTATTCCGATTTTAAATGACCCAATGAGATAGAGTAGAACTGCCTCACAGGGTTTCCAAGGCTGTAAATCTTTACAGAAGCAGACTGCCACAGGCTTCTCCTGCAGAGCAGCTAGTGGGTTAACCACTGCACCTCCGGCAGCCTATAATTATCACACCTATATTCTTATTCATATTGGAGGCATTAAATAGAGCATGTAGTTTGGGAAGCAGCAGGTTTGAGTTTGAATTCTTTTCTTCTTTTCTTGCTGAATTTAATTCAAAGTGTTTATCTTTAAAATAGGGGTAAATTCTCATAAGCTGTATATGAACATTAAATAAGACAATGCACATTTGCTCTAGTGAAGTGTAACAGATGTTTACTATGGTATGAGTTTTACAGAAATTTTTTTTCTTCACATCTTCAGGGTTTTTCTACTAATATAGTTAAGTGACTAAACTTAGATGACAAATAGTAAGAGACTAGCCTGTTCTCTTGCAGCTGATATATCTCACAATTTAGCATAGTTTGTTTTGGGAGCTCATTATGGAATTTTACCATCTCTTTATATAAACAAGAGGCAGCAAGGTATAAATACTCTTACTTAAGCAGTTGAACATGGATCCAAAGTATAAAGGAACCCTAGCAAATATGACTTACCTTCATGAAATGTATGTTTGAAAAGATGAGGTAGTAGAATTTGATATGCTTGCTTTTGTCATTTATTTTTGTGAAAAGTACAAATTCTGTGTTATTTCAAAATTATTACAAATTTTTTTTGAATAAAAGAGAGGTTGTTATGGAGGAATATTTTTAGGATAATTTAAAAATATAACTTCAATATACCCTCAAGTCTAGTTGCTTAATTATTGTAGTTAATATAACTAATTTAAGAAAATACCTCTAAATTTAATCATGGAGGAGAAAATGCTACTCTCCAGAGAGAGCCAGCTTTAAGTCAGTAGGTGGTACCCTTTCCTTAAAAGGACACAATATTTTCATTTTGATAAACATCATGATATGACTATTATTTATATTTAAAGAGAGAGGAGTAGGTTATCCATATTCTTTTCTGAAGATGCGGTACCATACTAAGCATATCAGAATTTTTCTTTGAAATCATTTCTATGACAGTTCAGCTTGTTGTTAAAATTGTAACTGAATACAAATTAGAATCTTTGTTCTTTTCTTTGTCACCAGTTCTAGGAACTTACTTATTAGCACTAATGACTGCTGTTTTTACATATTTTGACATTAACTTTATTAGAATAAAAAGGAAAAATTATGTCCAAGACATTTACAACAAATAACAACTCTGCTGTCCTGTCAAATATTTTAAATGAACACTTCATCTTTGAAATGAATATTAAAAAAAATAGCTAAAGTTCTTTCAAAACTTTGTAAGAGCAATGTAATTTTTTTTTGTTTTAAGTTAGCGTTTTCTAGATAATTTTGCTCATAAAAATACTACTGAGAATTTCTAGTATTTGTGAGGTGTGTAATTCCCTTTCAGTAAACAAATTGCCCTTTGGTCCTGGTTCCTGAGAGACAGATCACAGTGGAGGGCAATGAGTAGAGGGCTGACCAGACCAAGAGGGACTACCCGTGGACTCAATGCTTACTGAGTCTCAGGAGGCATGATGTAATCCATCATGGTCCCATGGTGAGGCCAATGAAGGCTTTGGAAGACAGTGGCTCTGGGGAGCTTCCTGAATGGTGAGGGTGAACATCTGCTCTGTGCAAAGTAAGGGCATCCCCTGGGGATATGGAAGCTCTGCGTTTGTACCCTTTTCCCTCCTAGATTAAAGATAGCCTTTTCCCTGGATTTTGTGAGCTGTTCTAATGAACCACTCAACTTAAGAAACAGAGAAGGGATTTTTACCCACTGATGAAGTTCCAGGTGGTAAAGGATGAGGGAGAGAGAAAGAGCCAGTACCCACAGAACTAACCCTGGGTGAATGGGGATAAGACAGAAAGGGCCACACTAGCACCCGAGGTCTGGACTGACCAGGGAAGGGAAGATGAGTATACAGTTGGCATATGGAGTGGGATTTATTATCCACCACACAGGTGATGTTAGAGAATGGATGACCTTAGCTCCTCTAGACTGGTTTTGCACAATTGCCACAGCAAGTATGGCTAGGTAGAAGCTCGGTATTTTTTCGCGGCTTCTGAAACATGCATGTTGTCTTTAAGTTGTTAAATATATAGAAATAAGTATATATAAATGATGATTTTTATCTATAATTTCATACCATAGGTAGATGAATATAACTAAAAAGGAAAAACACTGAAAAAAATGTAGCAAGTAAGTTAGAGTGAAGAACGTTTGTTTAATATTGATGTTGTGGTTTTTTAATTTAATTAATGATTTACAGCACTCCATTTTTAGTGTGAAAATGTGTTTCACATATCTATTTCCATGTGCTTTATAGCTACCTTTGCTCTAACACAGATGCAAACAAAGCAGAGCCAAGGTAAAATTGAAAGAAAATCTAAGTTTGTGTATCCTGACCTCTTTGTCTACCCACTTTGAACCCATATTGGAAGATATATAATTCTTTCATATTACATTCAGTTTTGCATGGAAATAAAAAAAAATAACAATAAACGGAGAAAGAGAACTTTTTATTTTTAGTGTGAAAAGTTTTGATACTAATCTGCTAATTATTTTCAATAAAGGAGGTTCTTGTTTTGAACAAGAAAGTAAGTTAAACTCGATCGAACTGGTCGTTTTAACCAAGAGTGTCTCTATTTTCTTTATCAATAAATATATACTTAAGTATCATTTTATATAGCAATTTGAGAGTTTACTACCCAAAACTTACCATGAGATTTAATAAAATCACACCCCAAAAATATACAATTTGATAAGAATAACATTTATAAAGAAAATAGAATCTTTTTTATAGAATAACATCTCTGGAATGATTTCTGACTGAGGCAGTGAAAATACTCTACACTTGAACATAAAATGAATGTTTTATAGCAAGATTAAGGACCTGAGATGAGACTGGTAGCATGTGTTAGCTGGATTCAGACACACATTATACAAATTTTTATTTTTTATTTGCTATATTACTTAGTAAATATTTCTTTAAAAATAATTCCAGGAATCACATAAGATTTGGTAAGACCAATGATTTACTCATTGGAAATACCTTTTTTGACAACATAAGCAATGATTATACACATGGGCCTTACCCAATGAAATACACAGGAATCAAATTGACTACATCTGTAAAAAGAGATGATGGAGAAGCTCAATGTCAGTTAGAACTAGACAAGGGTCAACTATGGAGAAGACCATCAGTTGCTCATATGCAAATTCAAGCTGAAGCTGAGGAAAATTAAAACAAGACCGTGAGTACAACCTTGAGTATATCCTACCCAAATTTAGAAGCCATCTCAAGAATAGGCTAGATGCATGAACACTAATGACTGAAGACCGGAAGAGTTGTAGGATGGCATCGAAGACATCATGCCAGAAGAAAGAAAAAGATCGTTAAGAAAACAGAAAAAGAAAGAAAGTAGCTAAAGAAAATGGAAGAAATGAAGAAGTAAAAAAGCTGAACAGAGGATTTCAAAAGGTGGCTCCAGAAGACAAATGATTAAAATGAAGTGTGCAAAGACCTGGAGTTAGAAAACCAAATAGGAAGAACATGTTCAGCATCTATCAAGCTGAAAAATCAAAGAAAAAAATCAAGCCTTGAGTGGCAATATTGAAGAATTCTATGGGCAAAAATTTCAACGACACAGGAAGCATCAAAAGAACATGGAATACACAGAGTTGCTGTACAAAAAAAAAAAAAATTGGTTGGCATTCAATCATTTCAGTAGGCAGCATAAAATGAAGAACCAATGGTACTGAAGGAAGAAGTCTAAGTTGCACCGAATGCATTGGTGTAAAAACAAGACTCCGGGAATTGATGGAATACCAGTTGAGATGCTTCAACAAATTGATGCAATGTTGAAAATGTTACCTTGTCTATGCCAGGAAATGTGGAAGACAGCTACATGGCCAACCAATTGGAAGAGACCCATATTCATGCCCATTACAAAGGAAGGTAACCCAATAGAATGCAGAAATTATTGAATAACATACTTAGTATAAATGCAAGCAAATTTTTTGCTGAAGGTGATTAAAAAATGGCTGTAGCACTAAAATGACAGAGAACTGCCAGAAATTCAAACCAGATTCTAAGAAGAGCTTGTAACAAGGGATTTCATTGCTGATATCAGATGGGTCTTGGCTGAAAGCAGAGAATACAAGAAAGATGTTTACCTATGTTTTATTGACTACACAAGGATATTTGATTACATGGATTATAACAAATTATGGAAACATTGCAAAGAATGAGATTAATTGTGCTCATGCTGAACCTGTACATAGACCAAGAGTCAGTTGTCCAAAAAGAACAAGTGTATATTTTGTGCTTTAAAATCAGAAAAAGTGTGTGCAATGTTATATTTTTTACCACACTTGTTCAATCTGTATGCTAAGAAAATAATCCAAGAATCTGGACTATATGAAGAAGAATGCAACATCATGATTGGAGGAAGACTCATTAACAACCTGTTACTTGAAGATGACATAACCTTGCTTGCTGAATGTGAAGGGGACTTGAAGAACATACTGATGAAGATAAAAGACTACAGCCTTTGGATTACACCTCAACATAAAGAAAACAAAAATACAGCTAGACCAATAAGCAACATCAGGATAGAGAGACTATTGAAGTTGTCAAGGATCATTTTACTTGGGTTAACGATCAATGCTCATACAAATAGCAGTCAAGAAATCAAATGAAGTATTGCATTGTGGAAATCTTCTGGAAAAGATCTCTTAGTAAGTACTGAAAAGCAAAGATGTCACTGATGACTAAGGCACACCAGACCTGAGCCATGGTATTTTCGATTGCATCATATGCATGTGAAAACTGGACAACGAAAAAGAGAAACCAAAGAAGAATTGACGCATTTGAATCATGGTGTTGGTGAAGAATATTGAATACACCATGGAATGCCACAAGAATGAACAAATCTACCTTGGGAAAGTACAGCCCAAATGGTCCTTAGAAGCAAGGATGGCAAGACTTAATTTCACTTACTTTGGACATTTTATGAGGCGAGACCAATCTTTAGAGAAGGGCATCATGCTTGGTTAGCCAAAAAAAAAAAAAAGGAAGTCCCACAATGAGATGGATTAACACAGTGGCTGCTACAATAGGTTCAAGCAACTATGATGAGGAAGGCTCAGGACTGTGCTACATTTTGTTCTTTTATACAGAAGGTCTCTATGAGTTGAAGCTAACTGAAGGCACCTAACAACAGTAACAACAAACATTCCTTTACTATGTGTTATCTTTTCCAATAAAACATCAGTATTCTTAAAGGCAAAATTCATTTCTTTTCTTTTTAAAATTTCCATGGTAACCTGATACAATCCTCTGCGTATACACTGTACACTGGAGATTATTGAGTAGTCAAAAATGGTATAATGAATTCTGTAAGCAAAACATGAAATTTGTGCCTAGCATCTTTCTTATCTATTCTTATGAAAACACTTTTAGTAACATAAACTTTTATAAAAATTAAACTCCGATCTCATTAAATGCTGAAAAAATCTATGCATTATTATTAATTCACAAACAGTATGCTATAGATTCCCAATTTTCTGACATCAATATTAATTATCAGCAGTTATAAATTCCAGAAAACAATGCATGTCTGGTTTTAAACATGTTGTCCCTTTTGAATACTATATAAGTTTTTCATTCTTAAAACAAAACACAACCCAACAAAGAACATTTAAAAAAAAAATTAACGTAGGGCTATAGGTTACTTGGAAACCCTGCTGGCGTGGTTAAGAGCTATGGCTGCTAACCAAAAGGTCAGCAGTTCAAATCCACCAGGCACTTCTTGGAAACTGTATGGGGCAGTTCTACTCTGTCCTATAGGGTCGCTATGAGTTGGAATCCACTCGAAGAAAATGGGTTATAGGTATATTAAGAATCTTAATTGTATTTTTCTAAATTTACTAGGGTATAAGTTACATGTAATGAAATAAATCTATTTTGTGTTTTGTCATTACTTCTTGTTAGGTGTCTTCCAGTCGATGTCAACTCATGGTGACCCTATGTACGACAGAACTAAGTCCTGCGCCATTGCCATAATCTTTTTTACACTTGAACCGATTGTTGCAGTCATGGAGTTAATCATCTCCTTGAGGGTCTTCCTCTTTTTTCGCCGACATTCTACTCTACCATGCATGATGTCCTTCTCTAGGGACTGGTCCCTCCTGATATCATGTCCAGAGTATGTAAGACAAAGTCTCACTGTCCTTGCTTCTAGTGAACATTCTGGCTGTATCCCTTCCAAGACAGATTTGTTACTTCTTCTTGCAGTCCTTGGTATATTCGATATTCTTTGCAAACACCATAATTCAAAGGCATCAACTCTTCTCCAATTTTCCTTATTTAGTGTCCAGCTTTCACATGCATATGAGGTAATTTATAACACCAGGGCTTGGGTCAGACACATCTTAGTCCTTAAAGTGGCATCTTTGCCTTTCAGCATTTAAATGATGTCTTTTTTTGCAGCAGATTTGCCCAATGTTTCCTTTGATTTCTTGACTGCTGCTTTCCATGGGTGTTGATTGTGAATCCAAGTAAGATGAAGTCCTTTTACAACTTCAATCATTTCTCCCTTTATCAAGATGTTGCTTATTGGTCTAGTTGGGAGGATTTTTGTTTTCTTTATGTTGAAGTTTAATCCATACTGAAGGCTTTAGTCTTTGACCTTCATCAGTAAGTGCTTCATGTTCATGTCACTTTCAGCAAGCAAGGTTGTGTCATCTGCATATTGCAGGCTGTTAATGAGTCTTCTTCTAACCCTGATGTCACATTATTCTTCATATAGTCCAGTTTTCCGATTATTTGCTCAGCATACAGATCGAATAAGTATGGTGAAATGATACAACTCAGGTGCACACCTTTCCTGACTTTAAACCACGCAGTGTCCCCTTGTTCTCTTTGAAGACTGCCTCTTGGCCTAAATACAGATTTCTCACAAGCACAATTAAGTGTTCTGGAATTCCCATTCTTAATGTTGTCTATGATTTGTTATGATCCACCCAGCAGAATGCCTTTGCCTAGTCAATCTTTCTGGTATTCTCTGCTTTCGGACAGGATCCATCTGACATCAGCAATGATATCCCTGGTTCCACGACCTCTTCTGAATCCAGCTTGAATTTCTGGCAGTCACCTGTCGATGTACTGCTGCAGTCGTTTTTGAAAGATCTACATCAAAATTTTACTTGCATGTGATATTAACGATATTGTTTGATAATTTCCGCATTCTGTAGGATCACCATTCTTTGGCATATGTACAAATATGGATCTCTTCCAGTCAGTTGGCCAAGTAGCTCTCTTGTAATTTCTTGGCATGGACCAGTGAATTCTTCCAGTGCTGCATCTTTGTTGAAACATCTCAATTGATATGCTGAGAAGTCCTGGAGCCTTATTTTTAGCCTGTGCCTTCAGTGCCGCTTTGACCTCTTCCTTCAATGCCATTGGTTCTTGATCATATGTTACCACCTGAAATGGTTGGATATTGACCCACACTTTTTGGTAGAGTGACTCTGTATATTCTTTCCATCTTCTTTTAATCTTTCCTGAGTTGTTTAATATTTTTCCCATAGAATCCTTCAATATTGCAACTCGAGGCTTGAATTTTTTCTTCAGTTATTTCAGCTTGAGAAATGCTGAGCATGTTCTTCTCTTTTGACTTTTTAACTCCAAATCTTTGTATATTTTATTACAATACTTCGTCTTCTCAAGCCTCTTTTTGAAAACTTCCATTCAGCTCTTTACTTCATTATTTCTCCCTACTCTAAGTTCAAGAGCAAGTTTCAGAGTCTCTTCTGACATTCATGTTGGTCTTTTATTTCTTTACTGTCTTTTTAATGACCTTTTGCTTTCTTCATGTATGATGTTCTTGATGTCATTCCATGACTCATCTGGTCTTCATTCATTAGTGTTCAATGAGTCAAATCTATTCCTGAGATGGTGTCTAAATTCTGGTTGGATATACTCAAGGTCATAGTTTGGCTCTCTTGGAATTTTCATATTTTCTTTAGCTTCAACATGAACTTGCATAAGAGCAATTGGTGGTGTTTCATAGTTGGCCCTTGGCTTTGCTCTGACACATGATATTGAGCTTTTCCATTGTGTCTTTCCACAGATGTAATTGATTTGATTCCTGTGTATTCCAATTCCATCTGGTAAAGTCCCTGTGTATAGTCACCATTTACATTGTTGAAAAAATATATTTGCAATGAAGAAGTCATTGGTCTTGTAAAATTCTATCATGTGATTTCTGGTGGTGTTTCTACGAAGGCTATGTTTTCCAACTAATAATCCTTCTTCCTTGTTTCCATCTTTTGCATTCCAATCACCAGTAATTACCAATTCATCTTGTATGCAGAGTTGGATAACATTTTGTATGTAGAGTTTGATAAATTTTGAAAATGAATAGCTTTGTGTAACCACATGGTAATCATTATATAGAACATTCTCATCACCCCAGAAGTTTTTGTGTTTCCCTTTTCCAGTCATTCCTTCACTCCTAGTACTGGGAAATCAGTGATTCCTTTCCCTTCCTATAGAAAATACTTGTCTGCTCTATTGTGTCATAAAATGGAATCTGATATAACACTTTGTGTCTGGCTTCTTTTGCTCAGCATTGTGTGTTTGAGACTGAAGAAGGATTTATATGTTTGAATTATGGTGTTGGCAAAGAATATTGAATATATCATGGACTGCTAGAAGAACAATTTGTGTTGAAAGAAGTACAGCCAGGTACTCCTTGGAGGTGAGGATATTAAAAATTTGTCTCATGTACTTTGGACATGTTATCAGGAGGCACCAGTCTCTGAAGAAGGACACCATGCTCTGTAAGGTAGAGGGTCAAGGAAAAAGTGAAAGACCTTCAATGAGATGGATTAACATAGTGGCTGCAACAATGGGCTCAAACATAGCAAGAGTTGTGAGAATGGCCCAGAACCAAGTAGTGCTTCCTTCTGTTGTTCAGTGTCACTGTGCATCACAACCAACTCAAAGGCATTTAACAACAATAAAAAAATGTGTTTGAGAATCATTCATATTTTAAGCATGTGTGTTTTCCTTTGTACTGCTAATTAGTATTCCATTAAAAAAACAAAACAAAACAAAAAACTCATTGCCATGGAATTGATTCTGACTCATAGTGACTCTATAAGACAGAGTAGAACTGCCCCATAGGGTTTCCAAGGAGCACCGGGTGGATTCAAACTGCTGACTGGTTAGCAGCCAAGCTCTTAACCACTGCATCACCAGGGTATTGTTAAGGATATGCAAAAATGTGCTTATCTCTCCACTTATTGATGGACTTTTGAATTGGTTCCAAATTTTGGTTATTGCAATAAATAAATATTCATGTATAAGTTTTTGTGTTATGTTTTCATTTCTCTTGGGTAAATACTTACAAATAGAATGGCTTGACTGTATGCCAAGAATACAGTTAACTTTTTAAGCAACTGCCAAAATGTTTTTGGAAGTGGTTGCACCATTTTACAGTTCTACCAACAGTGTATGAATATTCTAGTTATTCTCTACTTTTAGCAATGCTTGGTTTCCTCAGACTACTGATTTTAACAGTTTTATGGGCATATTGTGCTTCCTATAAACTCACTGCACTCCAGTTGATTCTGACTCATAGGGACCCTAAAGGACAGAGCAGAACTGCCCTGTAGAGATGCCAAGGCTGTAAATCTCCTCAGGAGGAGACAGCCACATCTTTCTCATGAGGAGCAGCTGGTGAGTTTGAACCACTAACCTTTTGGTGTGCAGATGAGTGCTTTAACCTCTGTACCACCAGAGCTCTTATATGCTTCCTGTAGTGGTATTTTCATTTCCCTGATGATTAATTAATATGGTGAGCATTTTTCATAGGCTTATTTGGGACTTACATATTGTCTTTTGTAAAGTGTTTAATTTTTTTCCCATTTTTTTCAGTTGGGTTATTGTGTTCTTATAATTGAGTCTGAAAGTCTTTTATATAGTCTGGATACAAGTAATTTGTCATATATATGTATTAGGAAAATTTCCTTTCTGTGTCTTTTAATGTTTTGATGATGTATTTTGAAAGAAGTTTTTTTTTAATGTTGATGAGTTCCATTTATCAATTATTGTATATGTGTGCTACATGTGGTTTCTTTAAAAAATCTTTAGTATAAAGTTTTTTTTTCATGTTTTCTTTAATATATTTCATACTTTCTTTGGGGCCCTGGTGGTGCAGTGGTTAAGAGCTACAGATGCTAACCAAAAGGTCAGCCATTGAAATCCACCAGCTACTCCTTGGAAACCCTATGGAGCAGTTTTACTTTGTTTTACAGGGTCATAAGTTGGAAATGACTCAAACAGTAAAGGGTTTGGGTTGGGTATACTTTCTTTAAAATTTATTTTATATATAAGATCCATTTTGAACTAATTTTTGGGTGTAGTCTGAGGATTGAGGTTTTTTTTTTTTTTTTTATCATATAGATATCTAGTTGTTTCAGAACCATACCTGGAAAAGATTATCTTTTACCCTATTGAAATATCTTTCCACATTTGCCCCTGATTTTGCATGTATTTTTTAAATTTCCTTTTTCCTATTTAGTTTGGGCCTTTTTAAATCTTCTTTTTATTGTTTCTTAAGTTGTAAATCTCATTAATTTTAATTCTATTTTCTTTTATAACATAGCATTTAATGTTATACATTTATTTCTAAACACAATTTAAATAAATCCTACACATTTTGACATATTTTAATATTTTCATTCAGTTATTTTCTAAATTTCTTACTGTTTTCTTCTCCCATTTATGGGTTATTTAGAAATGTTTTCTAATTTTCACATATTTGTAAGCATCCCAGATATCATTCTTGTGGTCAGAGAAAACACTCTGTATGATTTAATTTATTTTATATTCATTTAGATAGATTTTATGACCTAGCATTCTATCCATCTTGCTGACTCATGACAATTTGAATAAAATCTGTATTCTTACATTGGGTAGAATGTTCTCTAAATGTCTATTAGGTCAGATTGGTTGATAACATTGCTTAAATCTTCTGTATTCCTTTCGACTTTGATTGAAAGGAATATATACTTGCTATATAAACTGCTGGAAATTGGTGGAGTAATGGTTAAGAGCAACTGCTGCTAACCAAAAAGGTCAGCAGTTTAAAAACACCAGGCATTCCTTGGAAACTCTATGGGGCAGTTCTACTCTGTCGTATAGGGTCGTTATGAGTCAGAAACTGACTCAACAGCAGTGGGTTTAGTCCTTGTCCAAAAATGTCATATAAACTGCTGAGGAATTTATACTTGCTATATAAAATATATAAAAAATAAAAAATAATTTTTTTTAATATAAATTGCTGATAAAAAGTATCTTAATCTCTATAATTTGGGGTTTGTTTATTTCAATTTTCATGTCTGTTTTTGTTTCATGTATTTTAAAAATCTGTTATTAGGCTCCTACTTACGTAAGACTGTTTTGCCTTCTTGATCAATTAACTTTATTAAAATTGTAAAAAGGTCTTTACAATGACTTTTAAAAATAATTCTTTTTATAAAGCCTACTTTGTCCAATATTAATGCTGTTATTGCAGGTTTCTTATCTTGGTGTCTACATGGTATGTATTTTCAATCTTTTGTTTTTAGGCTACTTATGTCTTTATATTTAAAATTAGTTTATTAATGTTAGCCTGTGGTAGAGCCCTGCTATTTTTCAAGTTTGGTGATACTTATCTCTTAACTGAGCCAACCATTTATAAGTATGCCGTTTACATTTAATGTAATTAATGATTGATTTTGATTTAAATCTACCACTATTTTTTTCTCATTTGTATTATTATTCTTTGTTCTTTTTAAAAGTATTATAAGATCTCTTGCCTTGTTTTTGATTAACAGTTTTTTAAATTATTATTTTTTTTTAGATTTAGCTGTATCTCTTGAATTATTTTAGTGTATGTGGGTGCATATGTGTGTGAGTGATTGTTATGGGTTTTTTAACTTTTTATGTTTTACCTTCAAATAATTGTTTATGCCTCTTTACATATGATGTATGAGTCTAAAACAATACGCTTCCATTTTCTTGTCCCATCTTTTATGTTATTTTTGTCATCCATTTTACTTCTATGTCATAAACCTCAGAATCTATTGTACTTGTTTTTCTTTAAATTAACTTTAAAAAATTTTAAAATAGTAAAGAGAGTGTATTTTCTATTTATCCTTATATTTATCCTTTTTGGTGCACTTCTTTAATTTTTGTCTATGACACCATCCACGGTCATTTTCCTTCTGCCTAAAGAACTTCTTTTACCATTACTAGACGAACAGATATTTTGAACAATAGGTTATTTCAGCTTTTATTCCTCTCATAATATCTTTTTTTTTAACCTTAATTTGAGAAAGATAATTTTTTCTGCCTATGGAATTTCAGGTCGCTACGAGTCGGAATCGAATCCACGGCAGTGTGGAATATATTTAGACCAAAACTCGCTGCCATCCAGTCGATTCGGACTCATAGTGACCCTATAGGACAGAGTACAACTGCCGGATAGAGTTTCCAAGAAGCACCTGGTGGATTCAAACTGCTGACCTCTTGGTTAGCAACAGTAGCACTTAACCACTACACCACCAGGCTTTCCCCTGGTTAAGTGCTAGGCTTAACCAAAGCCTGCTAACCAAAGGGTCGGCAGTTCGAATCCTCCAGGCGCTCCTTGGAAACCCTATGGGGCAGTTCTACTCTGTCCTATAGGGTCGCTATGAGCCAGGATCGACTCGACGGCATTGGGTTTGCTTTTTTGGTTTAATATATTTAGAGTACTTGTTCTCAGCACTTTAAAAATCCATTCTATTTTCTCCTGGTTTGCTTAGTTTCTAATGTGTGTTCTCTGGATCATTGTAAACCTACTCTTTTATGTATAATAAGCCTTTTTTATCACTTGGGATTACTAACATCTTGTTTATCACTGTATTTCAGGTATTTGATTGCAGTGTGTGTGTGTGTGTGTGTGTGTGTATCCTGCTTTAGTGACACTGACTTCATGAATTAAGTTTATAACTTTTGTAAATTTAGAAAATTTCAAGTCATCTTCTCTTTAAATACATTTTGTGTCCTCCCTCTCATTTTTCCCTGTCTAAAACTCCAGTTATACAGATGATATGAACCTGAGGTGTTTCTTTTCTGTTTTGTTTTGCCTTTTTTTCTCTTTGTCCTTCATATGAGAAGAGTTCAGTTAGTGCTACAAGGGCACTGATTTATGCTTCTGTAGTGTCTAACCTATGAAATATATTTCTAATTTTTAAAAAATTTTTATATCTTCTCTTACTTTCTATATCATGCACATATTTTATTCTACCTCCCTGAACTTATGAAGCATAATTTTAATAACTGTTTTAATACCTATGCCCTCTAATTATTGTCCTTTCATTATTTCTAGCTCTCTACCTATTGACTGAGCTTCTCCAAGTTATATTTTCCCACTTCTTTTATACAGTAATTTTTGCTGAATGGCAGATACTATGAATTTTGTACTATTGAGTGTTGGTTTACATTGTACTCCTTTAAAGAGTATTGGGCTTTTTTTTTTTTTTTTTCTGGCTAGCAATTAATGAACTTGCAGATCAAGGCTTACTTTTAAAACTCTTTTAGGTTGGTCTTAGAGTAGCCTTTGCTCTAGGGTTAATTTTGTTCTACTTTTAAGTTATGGCCTTTCTGGAGTTGCTGCTGAAGGCCCTGTATATTAAATGAAATCTTTCTCCATAATTAGTGGGTTTTTAATCTATTCTTGACACTCTATGACCCCAGAATTCAGCTAATAGGTAAGACTCTGTTATGCTTCTCTTCCCTAAAATTTTTTGTATTCACTCTTTTTTTTTAGCTCTTCTGCTTTTCTTTCTTTCTTTTTTTTTTTTTTTTTGCCTTATATTTGCATGTCTCATGTCTGTGGCAGAATCAATGTCCCAAGGGAACTAGTTTTTCCTGAGCTTGTTTATCCTCAGTAACCAGAGAATTTATTTCGTATCCCCATTCACTGTCCTCCTTTCTCTCTTCCTTTTGCTTTCTTCCTTCTACCACTTTCCAGTGCCTTATCCTTCTGTGTAGTCTCAGGTGAAGTTTAGGGACCAGAATGGAACCAGGAAAATCGTATATTTTCTACTTCATTAGTTTTTAATTGGTCTTTATGTTATATAGATTGCATTTGATTATTTTGTTTTCTAGACTTATTATTTCTTATATAATATCATTTATATTATTATTTATCCCTATATTAATTGATAATTTCTGTTTGTTCCTGTTAGTTATTAAATAACACATTAATTGGAAACATAGACAACAAAATTCAGTCCATCTGATTTATCAGGTTATATTGATTTTGCCTTTGTTTTGGAACAAGTAATTTTGGTTTCCAACCCTGAAAAGCCATGATATTAAAGTAACTACATTTTTAAGTATCTCACTCAACTTTAATTTGATTATGTGGACATGCTTACGGGACAATATGAAATATGTAATTGTTTATAAATAGTTTTTAGATGATCATGTTTTCACAGAAAATGAGATTAATTTTTGAGAAACAATGAAATACCTAGATAATGAAAAAGGAAGATGGTGGCTATGGACTTCATATCTATTAATTAAAAAAAAAAATAGTTATTAAGAGTTACTTGACTTAATGCATATTTGTGGATAAGAATCTAAAGCATAGAACTAAGTAGGCTTGCCTTTTGTGAAAATTCAATTTGTTTTTTTTTGTATTCTCTACCTAGAAAATGGAATAATACCTCCTTGATACCAGATTTTTTATGAATAACATTCAAAGACTATAAGACAGTATGTATGTTAATGCTTTGCATTAGCATCATATATCATTCATTGCAAGATGAGTTTTTGTCACACTTCAAACTCACTCGAGAATAATGAAACTTCATTATTAATAAAATCATCAAGCTGTATTCTAATGAGAACAGCTTTTATTTTTGCTTCTTTGTGTAAATCCTTCCAATATAAAGGATTTGATGATGATGGTTTAGTTGTTGTTAGGTGCCATCGAGTCAGTTCCGACTCATAGCGACCCTATGCCCAGTCCTGAGCCATCCTTACAATCATTGCTATGCTTGAGCTCATTGTTGCAGCCACTGTGTCAATCTATTTGGTTGAGGGCCTTCCTCTTTTCCACTGACGCTATACTCTGCCAAGCATGATGTCCTTCTCCAGGGACTGATCCCTCCTGACAACATGTCCAAAGTATGTAAGATGCAGTCTCACCATCCTTGCCTCTAAGGAGCATTCTGGCTGTACTTCTTCCAAGACAGATTTGTTCGTTCTTTGGCAGTCCATGGTATTTTTAATATTCTTCTCCAACACCATAATTCAAAGGCATCAATTCTTCTTTGGTCTTCCTTATTCATTGTCCAGCTTTCACATGCATTTGACGTGACTGAAAATACCATGGCTTGGATCAGGCGCACCTTAGTCTTCATGGTGACGTTTTTGCTCTTCAACACTTTAAAGAGGAGCTTTGCAGCCGTTTGTCGTACTGTGAGGGCTTGCGTGTTGCTGTTATGCTGGAAGCTATGCCAGCGGTATTCAGATACGAGAAGAGTCTCCCATGGAAGACAGGTTTCAGCTGAGCTTCCAGACTAAGACAGACAGTCTACTTCTGAAAAGCATTAGCCAGTGAAAACCTTATGAATAGCAGTGGAACATTGTCTGATGGTCTAGTATGATGGTATAAATACTAAGTTAGTCACAGTTAATCTATTTTTGCATAGCAAACCACCTCAAAACTCAGTGACTTAAAACAACCATTTATTTGTTTATGATTTTATGTGTTGGCATTGTGGACATCACTCTGTTGGGTCAGCTGGTTTCTGCTTCCTGTGATATTATCTAGGCTTACTCAGTGTTTGTAGTCACTGGATGTGTTGGCTGAGGCTGTCTAGTCCCATAAAAACGTAATCGCTTTTCTGTAGCCTTAGTTCCAATGGCTGGAAAGGCTGTTACAGTTTAGCCTTTTTCTCTACGTAGTCTGTCTCTCCCTCAGGATTCTGTCTTGAGCTTTTGCTTCTGGACGGTAACGGCAAAAGTTACAAGGTCTGTTAAAACTTGGACTCGGAAGTCATACAATATTCCTTCATACACATTCTGTTGGCCATGGCAAGTCCCAAGGGCAGCCAACACTGAAGGGGTGGGGAAATACTGTACCTCACCATAAGAGAATTTTGGACATGCTTCATTTGCCACACTATCTAATTTTAAAGGATACTTTATTTAAAATAGTGTTGGAGTTTTTTTTTTTTTTTTGCAAAAGGTTTCTTTCAAGTCTCCATTCCACAATGCAAATCTCTTTTAAATGTTAATATTTTCCAGGAGATTTCAGGAAAGAAAAAGACATCAACATATTTATGTAAATACAAGAGAAGGTAGAGGAAAACACTTTTTTAAGTAAGAAGACCTATACTGAGATCTCTGTTCTTACTAGTTGTACAATTAATATCAGTTGTTTAATTGCTTTGATTCTTTCTTTCCACACTAATAAACTAGAGATATAAGTTAGAGATAGATAGATAAAGTCAGATAACAATATAGATAATGCATAAGGAAGAACTCTGAATGCTGAGAATATTATGCAAGTATAAGGTAGCCATTTTAATCCTATGATACTTAAATTTGGGCCGTATTCACTATAAGGACTTTGGGGTACACACACACCACTGTATTTCTACCTGCTATAGATTGCCTTCTCAGTTCTTTTCATAGAAGTGTTATTGCCCTATCATTGGTGTCAATTCTCTCCTAGACCTCTAACTGGAAAGGGTCTACTCAGCAAGACCTCAAAAAAAAAAAAAAAAAAAAAAAAGCCTATTGATCATTAGGACCAGAGCTCTGATAGGGGTCTGGCTCTTGCTGTAGAAGAGATTTCGTCTCAGAAATACTCCAGGTATGATCGTTGACTTTGGTGACTCTCCGCATTTTGCCCTGTTGATGGATGATGGATAATACAATTTCATCTAGCACATTTTCTTATGTATTTCTCTCAATTCAGTAGGCATTGTTGCCTTTTTCTTCCTTTTGTCTCCTTGTCATATGATACTCTGGGTTTAATCAAGAAATTTTCATATATACTGTTTTGTTTAACCCTTGCAAACACAGTGACACATTATCATTTCCATTTTATGGATTAGAAAAGTAAAGTTAAGCCATTCTGTAAAAATTCTCAATAGATTGATAGCCAAAAAACCAAACCCAGTGCCATCAAGTCGATTCTGACCAATACCAACCTTATGGAACAGAGTAGAACTGCCCCACAGAGTTTCCAAGGAGCTCCTGGTGTATTCCAACTGCTGACCCTTTGGTTAGCAGCCATAGCACTTAACCACTACGCCACCAGATTTTCCCAATAGGTTGATATTGATTGCTGACTTTTGCTTGTCTGTTTTTCATGGTTTAGCGATACAACTCTTTGTAAATGTACAGAATTTTTTAACTGACCATTTTTGTTAAAAGAAAAAATATCGAAGCAATATATGAAAATTAGACATATTTGTTGCTGCTGTTATTATTGTTGTTGCTGTTGTTGTTATGTGACATCAAGTTGGCTCCCACTTACAGTGACCCTACGGCACTGGGTTTTTTTTTCTTTTTTTTTTTTTTTTGTACGTACAACAGAAGGAAACACCGCCTGGCCCTGCACCTTCCTTATAGCTGTTGCTGTTTGAGCTCATTGTTGCAGCCACTGTGTCAATCCATCTCATTGAGAGTCTTCCTCTTTTTTGTTGACCCTTTACCTTGTCAAGCATGATGTCCTTCTCCAGAGACCGGACCCTCCTGATAACATGTCCAAAGTACTTGTGAAAAATCTCGCCATCCTCACTTCTAAGGAGCATTCTGGCTGTAATTCCTCAACAACAGATTTGCTCATTCTTATGGTAGTCTCTAATATATTCAATATTCTTTGCCAATACCATAATTAAAATATATGAATTCTTTTGGTCTTCCTTATTCAATTTTCCAGCCTTCACATGTTTATTAGCCGATTGAATATACCATGGCTTTTGTCAGGCACACCTTAGTCCTCAAGGTGACATCTTTGCTTTTTAACACTTTAAAGAGGACTTTTGCGGCAGATTTGCTCAACACAATGTGTCACTTGATTTCATGACTGCTGCTTCCAAGGGTGTTAATTGTGGATTCATGTAAAATGAAATTCTTTACAAAGTTAGTAGTTTCTCCCTTTACCATGATGTTGCTTATTGGTCCAGTTGTGAGGATTTTTGTTTTCTTTATGTTAAGGTGTAAACCATATGAAGGATGTAGTCTTTGATCTCCATCAGTAAGAGCTTCAAGTCCTCCTCACTTTCAGCAAGCAAGGTTGTGTCATCCGCATATTGCAGGTTTTTAATAAGTCTTCCTCCAATCCTGCTGTTGCACTCTCCTTCATATAGTTCAGTTTCTTGGATTATTGGCTCAGCATACAGACTGAATGCATATGGTGAAAGGATTCACCCCTGGCACACATATATCCTGATTTTTAGCCACGCAGTACCTCCTTGTTCTGTTTGATCAACTGCCTCTTGATCTGCATCTTAGTCAGCTAGTTCTGCTATAACAGAAATACTTGAGCAACGTGGATGGCTTTAGCAAAGGGAAATTTATTCTTTCACTCTCTAGGAAGCTGAAGTCCAAATTCAGGATGCCAGCTCAAGCTAAAGGTTTTCTCTCTCTGTGAGGTCTGGGAGAAAGTCCTTGTTATCAGTCTTCCCCAGTCGAGAAGATTCTCAGTGCAGGAAGCCCAGGTCCAAAGGACACCCTGTTCTCCTAGTTCTTGTTTCTTGATGGTATGAGGTCCCTTTGTCTCTCCACTCACTTTTCTCCTTTATATCTCAAAAGAGATTGACGTAAAACACAGTCTAATCTGGAAGCACCCACTCCTCTATGCCAAGAAATATGGAAGACAGCTTCCTGGCCAACTGACTGGAAAAGATCCATATTTATGCCTATTCCAAAGAAAGGTGACCCCACCAATTGTGAAAATTATTAAGCAATATCATTAATATCACACGTAAGTAAAATTTTGCTGAAGATCATTCAAAAGCAGCTGCAGCAGTATATTGACAGGGAACTGCCAGAACTCAAACCAGATTCAGAAGAGGACATGGAACCAGGGATAGCACTGCTGGTGTCAGATAGATCCTGGCTGAAAGCAGAGAACACAAGAAAGATGTTTACCTGTGTTTTATTGACTATGCAGAGGCTTTTGACTATATGGATCATAACATATTATGGATAACATTGCAAAGAATGGGAATTCCAGAACACCTAATTGTGCTCATGAGGAACCTGTGCATAGATCAAGGGGCAGTCATTCGAACAGAAAAAGAGAATACTGTGTAGGTTAAAGTCAGGAAAGTTGTGCATCAGGGATGTCTTCTTTCACCATACTTATTCAGTCTATATGCTGAGTAAATAATCTGATAGGCTGGACTATGTGAAGAAGATCAGGGCATCTGGAGAAAGACAAATTAACAACCTGCAATATTTAAATGACACAACCTTGCCTGCTGAACGTGAAGAAGACGTGAATCACTTACTGATGAAGATCAAAGACTACAGCCTTCAGTATGGATTATACCTCAACATAAAGAAACAAAAATCCTCACAACTGGACCAATAAGCTACATCATGATAAAGAAGAAAGACTGAAGTTGCCAAAGGTTTCATTTTACTTGGATCCATAGTCAACACCCATGGAAACAGCAGTCAAGAAATTAAACAACACATAGTATTGGGCAAATCTGTGGCAAAACACCTCTTTAAAGTGTTAAAAAGCAAAAATGTCACTTGAAGACTAAGATGGGGCTGACCCAAGCTATGGTGTTTTCCATTGCTTCATATGCATGCAGAAGTTGGAAAATGAGTAAGGAAGACTAAAGAAGAACTGATGCTTTTGAACTATGGTGTTGGTGAAGAATATTGAATATACCAGGGACTGCCAAAAGAAGGAACAAATCTGTCTTGGAAGAAGTACAGCCAGGGAGCTCCTTAGAAACAAGGATGGCAAGACTAGGCCTCACATACTTTGGACGTGTTATCAGGAGGTATCAGACCCTGAAGAAGGGTATCAGGCTTGGTAGATTGAAAAAAAAAAAAAAGTTTCTTTCAAGTCGATCCCGACTTATAGTGACCCTTTTTTTATAGGACAGAGTAGAACTGCCCCATAGGGTTTCCAAGGAGCGCCTGGTGGGTTTGAACTGCCAACCTCTTGGTTAGAAGCCATAGCTCTTAACCACTAAGCCACCAGGGTTGGTAGAGTAGAGGGTCAGAGAAAAAGAGGAATACTCTTAACAGGATGGGTTGACACGGTGGCTCCAACAATAGACTCAAAGCAATGATTGTGAGGATGGTGCAGGATCAGACACTGTTTCTTTCTGTTGTATATATGGTCAGTATGAGTCAGAACTGACTTGATGACACCTAACAACAACAATGTTGTGGGTTGAGTCCTGGATCATTAACGTAACTGCCTCTAATTCTGCCTCCTTAACACCATAGAGGCAAGATTTACAACACACAGGGTAATCACATCAGATCACAAAATGGTGGACAATCACACAAAGCTGGGAATCATGGCCTAGCCCAGTTGACATACATTTTTGATAGCGTATGTACAATCCATGATAGTGTATGTACAAGTTCTGCAAAATCACAGTTAAGTGTTTTGGAATTCCCATTCTTCACAATGCTATCCATAATTTGTTATGACCCACACAGTCGAAAGACGTGTAGTGAATAAAACACAGGTAAACATTTTTCTGGTATTCCTGCTTTCAGCCAACATCCGTCTAACATGAGCAATGATATCTCTCCATCCAAGTCATCTTCCGAACCTGGCTTGAATTTCTGGCAGTTTCCTGTTGATATATTATAACAACCATTTTCGAATTATCTTGTTATTTTATTTGCATATGATATTTATGATATTGTTTGATAATTTCCCCATTCTGTTGGATGACCTTTCTTTAGAATAGGCATAAATATGAATCTCTTTCAGTTCGTTGGCCAACTAGCTCTGTTCCAAATTTCTTGGCATAGACAGTTGAGGGCTTCCTGTGTTGCATCTGTTTGTTGAAACAGTTCAGTCAGTATTCCATCAATTACTGGAGCCTTATTTTTCATCAGTGCCTTCAGTGAAGCTTGGATTTCTTCCTTCTGTATCATCGGTTTTTGATCATATGGTAACTCCTGAAGCGGCAGAACATCTACTGATTCTTTTTGGTACAGTGACTGTGTATTTCTTCCACCTTCTTTTGACGCTTCTTGGGTATTCAATTTTTTGTCCATAGAATCATTTAATATTGCAACACGAGGCTTGAAATTTTTCTTTAGTCGTTTCCACTTGAGAAATGCTAAAGATGTTCTTCCCTTTGGTTTTCTAAGTCCAGATCTTTGCACATTTCATTGTAATACTTTACTTTGTCTTCTAGTGCTTCCCTTTAACATCTTCTGTTCAGCTCTTTTGCTTCATTTCTTCCTTTCTCTTTAGCTACTTTAAGTTCAGGAGCAAGTTTGACTCTCTTCTGACATCATTTTTGATCTTTTTATTCTTTTCTGTTTTTTTAATGACCTTTTGCTTTCTTCATGTAGGATGTCCTTGTTGTCATTGCACAACTTGTCTGCCCTTCAGCCACTAGTGTTCAATGTGTCAAATGTATTCTTGAGATGGTTTCCAAATTCAGGTGGGATAGAAACAAAGTCGTAGTTTAACTCTTGTGAACTTGTTTTAATTCTTCAGCTTCAACTTGAACAAAGATTTGATTCCTGTGTTTTTTATCAGGTGAGGTACATGTGTATAGTCAACATTTATATTGTTGAAAAAAGGTATTTTCAATGAATAAGTTGGAGGCCTTGCAAAAGTCTGTCATATTATCTCATGGGTAGTTTCTATCACCAAGGCCATATTCTCCAACTAATGATCCATCTTCTTTGTTTCCAACTTTCACGTGCCACTCACCAGTAATTATCAATGCATCTTGATTACACACATGTCTGATCAATTTCAGACTCTAGAATTTGAAAAAAATCTTCAATTTCTTCATCTTTGGCATTAGTGGTTATACATAAATTTGAATAATAGATTAACTAGTATTCCTTGTAGATGCATGGATATTATCACTGATAGTGCTTTATATCAGGATAGATCTTGAAAGGTTATTTTTGACAATGAATATGACGCCATTCCTCTTCTCTTTGTCATTCCCAGCATAGTAGGCTATATGATTGTTTGATTCAAAAAGGTCAACACCAGGTCATTTTGGCTCACTAATGCCAAGGATATTGATTTTTTATACATTCCATTTCATTTTTCACGGATTCCAATTTTCCTTGCTTAGTACGTCATACATTTCATGCCCCAATTATTAATGGATATTTGCAGCTGTTTCTTCTCATTTTGTATCATGCCACATAAGCATTCGAAAGTCCCGGAAGCTTGACTCCATCTACATTATTAAGGTCAACTCTACTTTCAAGAGGCAGCTTGAGTATTTTGAGTGCCTTCCAACCTGAAGGGCTCATCTTCTGGCCTGATATCAGACAATGTTCCACTGCTATTCATATGGTTTTCACTGGCCAATTTTTTCAGAAGTAGATTGCCAAGTCCTTCTTCACTGCCTTTCTTAGTGTGGAAGCTCCACTGAAACCTGTCTACCATGGGTGACCCTGCTGGTATTTGAAATATTGGTGGCATTGTTTCCAGAATCATAGCAACAAACAAGCCACCACGGTACAACAAAGTGACAGAGGATTGGTGGAAACAACCATTATAATTATCTAATTTTATAACATTTGAATTACCACAAAAAAGAAACCCCTTGCCTATTTGCACACACTCGCTGTTTTCATCCCTGAGTTCAAGCAACAAGTAATCTATTTTCTGTTTCTATAGATTTGCCTACCGTGAATAGCTGTGACTGGCTTATTTTGCATAATGTTTTCAGTGTTCATCCACACTGTAGCTTATATCAGTACTTCATTTCTTTTTTTTTTTTTAATAACTTTTATTAAGCTTCAAGTGAACGTTTACAAATCCAATCAGTCTGTCACATATAAGTTTACATACATCTCACTCCCTACTCCCACTTGCTCTCCCCCTCTTGAGTCAGCCCTTTCAGTCTCTCCTTTCTTGACAATTTTGCCTGCTTCCCTCTCTCTCTATCCACCCTTCCCCCCTCCAGACAAGAGTTGCCAACACAATCTCAAGTGTCCACCTGATATGATTAGCTCACTCTTCATCAACGTCTCTCTCCCACCCGCTGACCAGTCCCTTTCATTTCTGATGAGTTGTCTTCGGGGATGGTTCCTGTCCTGTGTCAACAGAAGGTCTGGGGAGCATGGCCGCCGGGATTCCTCCAGTCTCAGTCAGACCATTAAGTTTGGTCTTTTTATGAGAATTTGGGGTCTGTATCCCACTGATCTCCTGCTCCCTCAGGGGTCCTCTGCTGTGCTCTCTGTCAGGGCAGTCATCGATTGTGGCCGGGCACCAACTAGTTCTTCTGGTCTCAGGATGATGTAGGTCTCTGGTTCATGTGGCCCTTTCTGTCTCTTGGGCTCTTAGTTGTCGTGTGGCCTTGGTGTTCTTCATTTTCCTTTGCTCCAGGTGGGCTGAGACCAATTCATGCATCTTAGATGGCCGCTTGTTAGCATTTAAGACCCCAGACGCCACATTTCAAAGTGGGATGCAGAATGATTTCATAATAGAATTATTTTGCCAATTGACTTAGAAGTCCCCGCAAACCATGTTCCCCAGACCCCTGCACTTGCTCCGCTGACCTTTGAAACATTCATTTTATCCCGGAAACTTCTTTGCTTTTGGTCCAGTCCAATTGAGCTGACCTTCCATGTCTTGAGTGTTGTCTTTCCCTTCACCTAAAGCAGTTCTTATCTACTGATTAATCAATAAAAACCCTCTCCCACCCTCCCTCCCTCCCCCCCTCGTAACCACAAAAGTATGTGTTCTTCTCAGGTTTACTATTTCTCAAGATCTTATAATAGTGGTCTTATACAATATTTGTCCTTTTGCCTCTGACTCATTTCGCTCAGCATAATGCCTTCCAGGTTCCTCCATGTTATGAAATGTTTCAGAGATTCGTCACTGTTCTTTATTGATGCGTAGTATTCCATTGTGTGAATATATCACAATTTATTTACCCATTCATCCGTTGATGGACACCTTGGTTGCTTCCAACTTTTTGCTATTGTAAACAGAGCTGCAATAAACATGGGTGTGCATATATCTGTTTGTATGAAGGCTCTTGTATCTCTAGGGTATATTCCAAGGAGTGGGATTTCTGGGTTGTATGGTAGTTCTATTTCTAACTGTTTAAGATAACGCCAGCTGGATTTCCAAAGTGGTTGTACCATTTTACATTCCCACCAGCAGTGTATAAGAGTTCCAATCTCTCCGCAGCCTCTCCAACATTTATTATTTTGTGTTTTTTGTTCATTTCTTTTTATTGTAGAATACTATTGTATTATGTGAATGAGGCACATTTTATCCATTAACCAGATGATGCACATTTGAGTCATTTTTCTGTTTGGCTATTACAAATAGTGCTGCTACGAATATTTCTGTATAAGTGTTTGTGTGGGTGTGTGTTTTCGCTTCCCTTGATTATATATCTAGAAGCACAATTGCTGGGACTCTGGTGGTGTAGTGGTTTAGTGCTACGGCTTCTAACCAGAGGGTCAGCAGTTCAAATCCGCCAGGCACTCCTTGGAAACTCTATGGGGTAGTTCTACTCTGTCCTATAGGGTCACTATGAGTCAGAATCGACTCGACGGCACTGGGTTTTGGTTTGGATGGTAACTCTATGGTTAACATTTTAAGGAACTGTGAATCTGTTTTCAAAAAGACAGTGCCGTTTTACATTCCTAATGATAGACTCTGATGTACAGAATTATTGAAGCAACAAGTTAGTTATTTCAAAACTCTTATATATGTTGACACATTGGTTTAAAAAATATACTAGTGTACACCTCTGCTCACAAATAATGCTTTAATTATTCAACTTTATTTTTAGAAGAGTTTCACGTATATAGAAAACTAAGCTGTATAGTGAGCAAATAATCCAAGAAGCTGGACCATATGAAGAACTCATCATCAGAATTGGAGGAAGATTCATTAACTATCTGCAATATGCAGATGACACCACTTGTTTGCCTAAACTGAAGAGGACTTGAAGCCTTTACTGATCAAAGATTATAGCCTTCGGTATGTATTACACTTCATCATAAAGAAACCAAAAATCCTCATAACTGGACCAATAAGCAAAGTCATGGTAAATGGAGAAAAGATAAGAGTTGTAAAGGGTTTCACTTTACTTGGATCCACAATCAACGTTCATGGAAGCAGCAGTCAAGAAAACAAATGACATATTTCATTGGGCAAATCTATTGCAAAAGACCTCTTTAAAATCTTAAAAAGCAAAGACGTCACTTTGACGACTAAGGTGCACCTGATCCACATTATGGTATTTTCAGTTGCCTTATATGCATGTGAACTGTGGATATGAATAAGAAATATTAAAGAAGAATTGACACATTCGAATTATGTTGCTGGCAAAGAATATTGACTATAACACGAGATGCCAGAAGAACAAACAAATTTGCCTTGGAAGAAGCATACCCAAAATGTTCCTTAGAAGAAAGGACGGCAAGACTTGGTCTCTCTTACTTTGGACGCGTTGTAAAAAAAAAAAATGTTGTAAGGATAGACTAATCCCTGGAGAAGGCATCACGCTTTGCAAAATAAAGGATCAGCAAAAAAGAAGACCTTCAATGATATGGACTGACACAGTGGCTGTATCCATTGTCTCAAACATATTATTGTGAGGAAGATACAAGACCAAGAAACATTTCATTTTGTTATACAGAAGGTAGCAATGAGTCTGAATTGACTTGATGGCACCTAACAATTACAGTTTTCATCACACACATATCCTACCCTATGCATGAGTAGAGCATTTATCTTATTGAGATAAATTTACACAGTGTTTTAAGTTGAAGATTTTCAACTGAATTTTTTCCTAGGCAGTTTTAAAGAACATTGCTAGAAATATGCACACATAAATATTCATGGGAAGGCATAATATGAATATTTATAAAGCATTGGAAAGTTTTTTGAATTGGAAGCCATTTATTTCTTGAAACAACAGTATTAGCAATTGCAGCTACTAAATTCCCCTTATCGCTTTGTTATCTCGTTAGGAGTTGCTATAAACATATGAAAAACCTCTGGGCAAAATACATGCAAAGGAGCCAAACTTTGCTCGCATTTGATTTTATTTAAATGAAATATTTGAAATACTTTTTCCTATAGATTTCACAGTACAGTACAATAAAATAAATGCATGTACATAAGCCAATTTTATTCCCCAATATGATGAAAATTAACCAAATCTGGTGTTACTATTGGAACAAATGCTGAACTTTCTTTTCCTCTTTCTCCTTCTCTCTCTCTCTCTCTTTTTAACAACCAAACCAATACCGTCGAGTTGATTCCGACTCATAGCGACCCTATAACCCAGTAGAGACCCTATAGGACAGAGTAAAACTGCCCCATAGAGTTTCCAAGGAGCGCATGGCAGATTCAAACTGCTGACAACAGACCTGTGAAATAGTAACAATGAGCAAGAATTGACTTTGTGGCAACGTTTGCTTTTTTTAATCATTAGTTTGAAGAAGAGGCAACTGAGGTTCACGGAGTATGTGCCTTGCCCAATCTCAGCTAGTACAGGATAGACATGGAGTTTTGTTGTCTTTTTGGGGGGGTTAACAATATACACAGCAAAACATACATCAATTCAACCATTTCTACATGTGCAATTCATTGACATTGATTATATTCCTTGAGTTGTGCAGCCGTTCTCACCCTCCTTTACTGAAATGCTCCTCCCCGATTGATATAAAATCATTGCCCCCTAAGGTTCCTATCCAATATTTTGATTTGCTGTTGTCAATTTGATCCCATATAGATAGTGTGTGAAAGAACATAGTGCTCAAGGTAGACATTTTTTACAAGTTAAGTTAAACTACTGTTTTATTTTAAGACTTCGAGGTATATCTTTGGTTTAAAGTTTAAAGATTATCTCAGTGAAATAGTTTCAAGTATTCATCCAGCCTTCATGGCTCCAGAAAGGCTGGATTCCATGAAAATTGAAATTCTGTTCTATATTTTCCCCCTTTTCATCAGGATTCTTTGATAGAATTTTGATCAAAATGTTCAATAATGCTAGCCAGACATCATCCACTTCTTTTGGCATCATGGCAAAGAAGACGGTTGTTGATGGATGCAATTAGCCACAGATTTCATATCCTCCTCCTATTCCTAAATCTCCTTCTTCCTCTGTTTCTCCAGGCAAATAGAGACCAGCTGTCATGCCTTGAATGGCCACTTGCAAGCTTTTAAGACCTAAGACACTACACAATAAATTAGGAAGTAGAACAGAAGCACTAAACATGTTTTTGGCCCAATTAATTGGTTATCTGGGATGTCTTATGAAACCATGACCCTAAACCTCCAAAGCAAGGAATCAAATCCTATGAGGCTTTTGCTTGTACACAAGCAGCCTCAGCAACTCCTCTTCTTTTTTTTTTCAAGTCATTGTTGTTGGTATATCCTTCATACAACTTGTGTTTATATAAACAAAATACAAATAGACAGCTTTTGTATATATATCAGTTCAACTTTTTACAGGTGTACAACTTATTGACAGCAATTAAAATAATTGGCTGTGCAAGCATACCTTTATGCTATGTGATCTTTCCATCACCATTAACACCCCGTTTTCTCCTCTCTTCTACACTGGTAACCTGGTAACTAATAAACTTTGGTCTCTACATATTTGATTTTCTTGTCTTTTTATATAAATGAGGTCATACAATATTTGTCCTTTTGTGATTGACTTATTTCACTCGGCATAATGTCGTCAAGCTCCATGGAATTTTGTTTCTTTTTAAGCAATAACTCTCCATTCCCATCAAGACAAGCTTTTGCTTGGTTGCTGTGAATCCATGGCTGTTTGTCAGAGTTACTATGAGGTTGATTCTGAGAGTTTCTGTTTTTTTTTATTTTTTTTTAATGTTTCTCTCTGGGGCCAAAGCATGGAGCTTCTCACTTTGTGAACTTGTTCTCAATAGTGAATTTTCAATACAGAATCATTACTGAAAACTTGGAATGTTCATTATATTTGAATTCTTACATAATATCTATTTATACGTGTATATTTGAAATCGTGGGTGTATTCTCTCATCTCCAAAGATTAACTAAGAACATGGACTAGACACATATTAAGAATGACATTATTTTTAATATTATGGATCCATAGTATTCTTAAAAATAATTTTAGTCAAAATACAGAATTCAGGTATTGCAATTTGTAGCACAGGTAGAAAGACATAGTTTTTGTCTTCAGTTGAATATGGCTGATTTAACCTTCATTTTGCAAACCAATGATCCAAGAAATTGGTACTTAGGGACATCATCTTTTGATGTTTCTTCCGGTGATCTCATTTATAGTCCATTAATTCTTTGTTTAATAACAATAATAAGGATAATGATAACATCAATAGAATACTTACTTTGTGTCAGGCACTTGTCTAAGCACCTCTAGTAAGCTGAATTTTTATTTTTCACACTATTAAAGAAACAGTTAAGCCAATTGTCATCAAGCTGACTCTGACTCAGGGTGACTTCATGTATGCCAAGTAGAACTGTGATCCAGTGGCTGATTTTCAGAAATAGTCAGACCTTTCTTCTGAAGTGCCTCCAGTTAGACATGAACTCCCAACATTTTTGTTAGCAATCAAGCACATTGACTGTTTTTATCACCCAGGGGTTCCTTCACAGTACGTAGATAGGGAAATGAATGTTGAAGTATTTGAACTACTTGCCTATCGGTCTGGTTCCTTCACAGTACGTAGATAGGGAAATGAATGTTGAAGTATTTGAACTACTTGCCTATCGGTCTTATCAAGTTTGCATCCTGACGGGGATTCAAGTTCCAGGTGACCTGATTCCAAATATCTGTTCTCTTCTGCTTTGCTGTATAATGTATCCAGATGCCCCCTCTGGATCAAACAAACAAAAATCTCATTAATGCATATCAGGAAAAAGAAATAAGAAGCACTGATCTCCAAGTGAAAATTGGATGTCATGAATGAAAATGTTTGCAATTATCTCAAATATGTACTCAAAGTCTTTTTATTTGGAGCTTTTATGTAGTTCTAAAAATAGACAATTTTAATTAATATGAAGAATATGAAAGAAATTTAATAAAATCGCATTGAATACAAAACAGTAGTAAAGAGTATCACAGAGTAAATAGTAAAATATCCCTAGGAAAGACATTCAACTTGATCATATTGTTGGCTGATGCTACTTTCCATATTCACATTGGATAAACTTCAGTTTTCACTGCATTTCCACACAGTACTTGTATTGATTTTCTATTGTTGCATTAGTAAATTTAAAAAACAAAACAAAAACAAAAGGAGAAAGTACTTCAGTCTTAATTTCAAAAGAGTAAATGTTATAAACAAGAACAATAAAATTCTTACAGATGTATGAAAGTCTGAAAAACTAGCTCATGGTGCATCAAAATAACTAATATAAAACACACAGAAAAGTGCTCCCCGAAAAAAAAAAAAAAAGACCAAACCCGCTGCCATGAGTCAAATTCCAATTTATAGTGACCCTATAGAACAGAGCTGACCTGCCCCATAGGGCTTCCAAGGCTGTCAAACTTTTCGGAAGCAGTCTGCCATATCTTTCTCTTGTGGAGCGGCTGGTGGATTCCAATATCCGACTTTTCCGTTAGCAGGCAAACCTTTACTGCTATGCGGACCACCTTGTTTTCAAACAAATTGCTTTTACTGAAAATTTATTAGCTAAATTTTGTGCAGCAAATGCCTGGGCGTCTACTACATGTTGACAACATGTTTATTTCTACAACGTCTCATTCATATTAAGCATCAATTAATGATACCTGTTATTAGTTTTATTATCGTTAACATAGTTTTATCACTTATTTGCTTAATAATAATGTTATAATTACTTAATTTATATGTGACTCACTTTCCTTTTTCAAAACATGTGCATAATAGTACCCACATGACAGAGTGGAGAAGTAAGCCTTTGGATATGAAATGGTGAGTTCAGTACATGGCACATAGTAACTTTTCCAGAAACAATGACTTTATTGAGGTATTAACCGATTAAAGTTATACCTCACAAGGGAGGCCTGGTTTTATTTATAACATCGTATTTTCTTACTTCAGTTATGTATTGGAGCTAATAAGTTTGAACCCAGTCTTTCTTTTTACTATAATCTAAAATTTTACTCTGTTTCTGTCCTTTTTTTTTTTTTTGGATTTGCTAAACATGTTTTACTTCTAAATCCATTGCCATCGAGTTGATTCCAACTCAGAGCGATCCCTATAGGACAGAGTAGAATTGCCTCATAGGGATTTCAAGGACTGGCTGGTGGATTCAAGCTGCCAACCTCTTAGTTAGTAGCCAAGCTTTTAATCATGTTTTACCTCTACTTACCTAATTTTATGCCCATAATTTATTATATTATATATATTGATCCTGATATATCTAGATAATTCTGATTGTTTTATGAATCACTGCACAGAATAAATCATTGATGGTTTTAAATAACTATTGAGTATTCCACCAACTAAATGGAATTATCAGAGTTTATAAATTAGACATTAGTTTACATATACATTATTAACCTAATGTTGATAATGAATGTGGATATCACCTTTAGAATAAATGTTTATTTTGAAAAGTTAAATAAGCATATAACCAAACAAAAAGAGCCCATTTCTGTCCTGTAGATTCTGACTCATAGTGGCCCTATAAAAAAACAAACCAAACTTGTTGCCAACTCATAGTGACCCTAAAGGACAGAGTAGAACTGCCCCATAGGGTTTTCAAGAAGTGTCTGGAGGGTTCCAACTGTTGACCTGCCAGTTAGCAGGTCTTAACCACTTTGCCACCAGGGTTTCCAGTGACCCTATAGGTCAGAGGAAAACTACTCCACAGGGCTTCCAGGGAGTGTCTTGTGGGTTGAAACTGCCAACATTTTGGTTAGCAGATGAGCTCTTAACCATTATGCCACAAAAAGAGAAAAAAGAAAAAAATAAAACGGACACCAAACCCACTGCCCTCAAGCCAATTCTGACTTATAGCGACTCTACAGGACAGAGCAGAACAGCCCCATAGGGTTCCCAAGGAGCGTCTGGTGGATTCTCACTGTGTCCCCTAGTGAAAGATCTCTTCCTCTGGGAAGGAGGAGCTCTATATCCACAAGGTCTCAAATTGTGAAGGCTGAAGAGTTAATTTCTCAATTGGATCACCAGGAATAACATTTACTAGAGACACTCTTACTTTAAACCCAGGCCTGTATATTTGAAGTATTGGTGGCATAGCATCACCTAATAGAAGATTTTAAGGTATACCAAAAACCCATTGTCTTTGAGTCGAATCTAATTCATAGTTGAGGTATACTGGATCCTAAAAGTTAGTTTTCTTACCTCACAGTATATCATCGCCAACTCACTCCTTATCTATACCTTCTGGAGGCTATTCTAATAATTTATCAGGCTGGCATCTTCTGGGCAATGTGGCATATAGAGTAATGACTGTGAATCCACGATCATATGCTCATTGCCCTGCTTCCTTGGCCATAGCATTCATTGGTTTCTTGGTCCAAGATGATATTATTTGGGATCCCATGTAAATACATTGCATATTCTGTGAGATCTTGGATAATGAAGCTGGCTGAAACATTGTAGGCAGAAAAAGCAAATCATACTCAAAATACCTGTCAGCCATGGTCCAAAAAAAAAAAACCTGCTGCCCTTTCCAGGCTGGTGTAATATAAACTAATTTTCACTATGTGGATGATTATTTTCTGTGGTAGGCACACTTCTAGGATTTCACTGTCTAATGCCCATTGCGGTGAATATGATTGTACATCATTCCTGTGATTATGTTATATTGCATTTTGCCGATGTAGTTGTTAATACAACCACCTGTATATAGCTAACTTGCAAGAATGTCACTAAATCAGTTGACTTTGAGTTAATCAGGGAGACCATCTGTATGGACCTAGTCTAATTATATGAGTCTTTCCTAGAGCCTCCAAATAAGAGCTAAGCCTAGCCAACATGTTGATTTTGGCCTTAGGAGACCCTGCACAGAGAACCTAGCTGAACCCACCTGGACTCCTGAACTATAGAGCTGTGAGATAATAAATGGGTGTTGTTGTATGACTTTAAGTTCATGGTAATTTGTTAGCAGTGAAAGAATACTGGAGTCCCTTGAGGGCTCAAATGGTTAACAGGCTGAGCAGCTGACCAAAATGTTGGTGGTTCGAATCCATCCAGAAGCACTTTGGAATAAAGACATGGTGATCTACTTCCACTGAAAACTCTGTGGAGCACCGTTCTACTCTGACACACTTGAAGTCAATTCACCATGAGTCAGAATTGACTTGACGGTAACTTTTCCTTTTTTTTTTTTTTTAGATAGAATACTAATATATTCTCCATAAGCAACAGTACCACACTGAAAGCTTAGTTTTTGTCCTGCCCTCTGATTGTTCAGACATTCAGAAGAGTCAGTATTTAGACTGGTATTGGTGAGAGGGAGCACATGCACAGTCTCCATGGCAACTTGCTTCAGGGGCTACTGTGCAAACACAAGAGTCCTATAGAGTCCTTTAAGACCACTAGTCTGGTTGATACCTACTGAGCTAATTATGTTTTTCCACCAGGCTATTTGGTGCTTCTTTGGTAGTTGTTTTGCTATGGGTATCAACTAATGGTTAAAGGTAAAACCTTCAATTCAAGGTGTTAAAAAGCCAAAAAGAACAAAACCCATTGCCCTCAAGTTGATTCTGACTCATAGCAACCCTATAGACGTTAAAGGATACCCATATTGATAGAAATTATTGATGACACGCACTTGGCTAGTTAAACCATAGCATTTATTTCCTTTCACAAGCTAAGAAGTGAATGAGATAAGAAGATAGAGAAGGGCAACAAGATCACGAGTTTATTATGGGTGTTCTCCCTCACGGCTTCAGCTGCTCTGACTCTCCTGTGGCATGTTCGTGACCTCTGCTAGGAAGATTTTATTCCCGTTTTGTGTTAAGAGGTTGGAGTTTCTTTAGGATGTGTGTGTGTGTGTCCCAGTCCACAGAAAACCCAATTTACCACAATCCATGAGAGTCACAGGGAGATTGATGCCTGGATGTTCAATGAG
Organism: Loxodonta africana; assembly: GCF_030014295.1. Taxonomy (NCBI): domain Eukaryota; kingdom Metazoa; phylum Chordata; class Mammalia; order Proboscidea; family Elephantidae; genus Loxodonta; species Loxodonta africana. Next base: position 122,819,260 of record NC_087346.1, read on the forward strand.
TAGTTATGGTATGACACTATGGGGTTTATCCTTCATAAACAATTGGGGTTTATTCCAGGAATGCATGGTTGGGTTAGCATTAACCCACTGCCGTTGAATCAATACTGACTCACAGGACTCTATAGGACATCACAGAACTGCCCCATAGGGTTTCTAAGGAGCGCCTGGCGTCGAACTGCCAACTTTTGGTTAGCAGCTATAGCTCTTAACCACTATGCCACCAGATTGAGCATTAGAAAATTAATTATTATAATTCACCACATTATCTGAGCAAATCATATGATCATTTAAAGAGATGTAGAAAATCTTTGGATAAAATTCAACACCATTCATGAGAAAAAACTCAACTTATTAGGAAAAGAAGGCAATTTTCTCAGTGTGATAAAGAACATTTATGCAAAACCTACCAATGATACTGTAATTAATGGTGAAATACTAAAATTTTACCCCTAAGATCAGTAAATATGCAAGGAGATCTTATCCCAACAATTCTATTCAACATCCTATTGGAGATACAAATAAGTGAAATAAGATAAGAAAAAGAAATAAATGTGTAAATCTTGAGAAGGAAGAAGTGAAGCTGTCTTTATTCATAGATGACATAATTACATAAAAATAAGCAATCTATAAAAACAAAAAATAGAAATAAGAATTAAATTTAACAAATTTGCAAGATACCAGAACAATATAAAAACTAGCTATATCTTATATAATAGCCATAAACTATTGGACAATAAAATGAAAATGAGAAATTCTACTTGAAATACCATCAAAATCCATAAAATACTTTGGAATACATGTAACAAATAACAAACATACCAAGGGCTACAAAACATAACTGAGAGAAATTAAAGACTTCAATTACCACACACACACATGCATCCATGTACGTGGTAAGGTACTAATTCTTCCTATATAGGTTCAGTTTAATTCCAATCATAAAACCAATAATTTTTTTGTACAAATTGACTATTTTGCTAATTTCATGGAAATTCAAAGAATCTACAGTAGCCAAAAAAACTTCAAATTAAAAGCAAAAAAAGTTTAGAGAACACACAGTATCTGCTTTCAAGACTAACTACAAAGTTTTTTGCATTGCTGGTGGGAGTGTGAAATGATACAGCCACTCTGGAAGCCTATTTGGAAGATTCTTATAAAATTAAACATACACTTACCTTTTGTAGGACAACATGTCCTGCCTGACCACGCCGTAACTGTAAGACAGCACTCCAAGTCTGTGTTGTTCACAGGTTGTACCTGATTTCTAGATTTCCAGAGAGCCATTAGAAAAAGTGTACCAATAACTAATATGGATTGCTCCATAAACATCACGTCCTTCCGATCAGAGCCTGAACATGGGTTAGCAATGGAAAGTAGCTTTTGTTATTTACAAAAAGCAGAATACAACTGGAAAAGTTCCATCATTAGCAGTCCTCCCTAGAAAGTTGCCCAGAGTTGACAACGCTTCCTTGCACACCCCACTTTGTGCCATGGGTGAAGGGCTTAAATGGGACCCTACCTATTGCTGATCTCCACTTGGCCAGGTAAATCCACTTAGGTGGACTATAAGCTTAGATGAAGAGAATCAGCAAACTTCCTCTCCCAGCTATTTCATTTATACCCCTAGGCTAAGTGACTAATTGTATCTTTTTAACCCTGCTAAATCTTTTTTTTTTTCTAACATCCTACTGCATCATGCTCTACTGACTTCCTGAGCAGGGGAGGTGGTTAACTCAGAATTGTATCTTTTAATCTTGCTAAGAAACATCGGCCTCAATGGGAGTGGTGGTTTATTCTGAAGCCGAAAGATGCCAGCAGTGAAACGAATGGCTGCTTAGCTGTTCCAAAAGATTTGCTCCTTACATCTTTTTACCTACCAATTCTCTTCCAGTTATTTAACCAAGGATATGTAATCCTACGCCTTCAAAAGAGATTTGTACTGAAATGTTTATAGCAGCTTTATCATAACAGCCTAAAACTGGAAGACAACAGGAGACATTTAAAAAAAAAAAGTAGTGGGTTAAAAATACTGTGTGTGCGTACAGCTAGCGATGGTTTTCATTGATATACTGGATGAGGACACAAGGAAACTTTCTTGGAGGTTGGAAATATTCTACACCTCTATTGGAGTGTTGGTTACCTAGGTATATATATCTATCGAAACTCTTTGAACCAGACATTTAAGATCTGTACGTATGATTTGTGCATAAATATCTGTATATAAATTATCAATAAAAATAATAGAAATTGTGTGTGTACGTTTGTGAATTTGATGATGTCTGTGTGATTTATGGGTTTGTGTGTGTAAACTTTAACACTGGAAAAATAAACTCTTTAACAAACACATAATTGTTACCTCTCCTTCTTACACACATACCAAAAAACCAAACCAAACCCGTTGCCATCGAGTCAATTCTGACTCATAGGGACACACATCAGACACTACCCAAACCTGTTGCCATCAAGTCAATTCTGACTCATAGGGACACACGTACAGACACTACAAACTCATAATTAGGGAAAAATAACCTGTTTTATGAGGGCAGATTTTGTAGCAATCTGTTTCCTTTTTATAAATCATATATGAAAAAATAATCAGGGCAGGTAGGTGAAATGGCTTAGTCCCAAAATTAGAAAAAAAAAAAAAGCATGCTTATTCTTCAATTATGCATATTGGGTAAGTTATTAATATGATTAACAAAATGTTTAAATATATACCCACTGCCATCGAGTCAATACCGACTCATAGCGACCCTATAGGACAGAGTAGAACTGCCCCGTAGAGTTTCCAAAATATATAAACATACTAATTTCATTCATTTTCTATTGCACACTCTTTCTTACTAGTGCTACTATAAAAGAAATACCGGAAGTGGATGGCTTTAACAGAGATTTATTTTCTCACAGTCTAGTAGGCTAAAAGTCCCAATTCAGAGTGCCAGCTCCAGGGGATAGCTTTCTCTGTCAGCTCTGGGGGAAAGTCCTTGTCATCAGTCTTACCCTGGTCTAGGAGCTTCTTCTTGCAGGAATCCTGGGTTCAAAGGATACACTCTGCTGCTGGTACTGCTTTGTTGGTGGTATGAGGTCCCCATGTCTCTCTGCTCTCTTCTCTTTTTTATATCTCAGAAGACATTGACTTAAGGCACAACCAACCAAATCTTGTAGGTTGAATCCTGTCTCATTAACATAGCTGCCTCTACTCCCACTTCATTAACATCATAGAGACAGAATTTACAACACACAGGAAAATCACATTAGATGACAAAATATTGGACAATCACACAATACTGGGAATAATGGCCTAGCCAAGTTGACACACATTTTTGGGGGACACAATTCAATTCATAGCACACAGTGTATTATTTTTGTATTGCTTCTGTAGCAAATATCTACCAACTTGTGACTTGAAATAACACAAATATATTAGTTGATTTAAATAACACAAATTAATTATCCTACTGATTTTTAGATCAGAAATCCAATATGTATCTTACTGTAGGACTAAAATCAAGGTTTTGGCAGGACTGTGTTTCTTTCTAGAGGTTCTAGGGCAGAAATTGTTTCCTTCTCTTCTCCCACTTCCAGGGGCTGCCTGAATTCCTTGGCTTGGGATCTTCTTCCTCCATCTCCGAAGTCATCAATAGCCTGTCAAATCATCTTACAGTGCATCACACTAATTGTTTCTCCTGATTCCCTTTTCTACTCTTAAGCACCCTTGTGAATACGTTGGGCTCACATGGATAACTCAGGATAACTATCCTATCTTGAAATCTTCTGACTAGCAGCTTCAATTCCATTGTCAACCTTCTTTCCCCTTTGCCAAGTAAAGTAACTTATTCACAGGTTTTTGGAAGTAGGAAATAAACATTTTTTGAGGGTCATTATTCTGCTTACTACACACACTATCATGTATAAAGTGATAAATATTTACTCCACTATTGCTTTCTTTGCAGAATTTAATTTAACCTAATAAAAGCCCATGTGTGAAATTGTCTTACTATTTTTATTCCAGTATTAGCTTACCTTATACCTAGATATTTTGATCCTACATTTATTTCTATGTTTTTGTAACTACTGATACACTTGTGAACTAGTTTTTCATACATTATGTAATGTTTTATAATCTTTTTTATTTTAAATTGGTAAAAAATACATTTTCAGAGACTAAATGCAACAGTGAACTTATTTAAACTATAAAAATTGTTGTTCAGAAATGGTAGGCATAAGCTGTTAGATGATGAATAAAGGGAATGACTTTGTAATGAAATTTAGATTTTCATTAACTGACATAACTCATGATACACAGTGTTCACTCTTCTATCATTTGAAGTTACAATGCTGCAAAACATAAGTTTTGCTTGATATACTAAGTGAATATTGATGCCAGATGACATTTATAATATGGTGTATTATAGAGCTTGCTTCTAAACTTGGTAGTTTCATTCATAGCAGAGCAAAAATGAGAAACCCTTAGTTATCATCAAATGAGAAATAATTTCAATTTTTAGAAATTTATTAGGAAATTGAATAGTATAATTTATTATTGACATTATGATTAAGAAATACATTTTCAGCAAGCTAAATTAAATAATTGCAAGGCTACAGGGAACTAATGCTATTTTATACCTTTTTCTTCTCTTGTTTCAAATGATTATAGTCCTGACATGTAGTTTATCCTTGACAGATGGAAGGAGAAAGTAAGAGAGGGGATGAGCTAATAAAAGTCAAGTCACTATTGAATCAGAAATATATTGAGATTCTGAGAGAAATCAAGATAAGTGCTTCAATCATTATAGTTTGTCACTACTGAGATTTGTTGGTTGATGAGCTGTCAATGAACCAAGAGAAAAAGGTTTTATAAGAAACAACTAGACTTGCAGAAAAAGCAGTTTAATTCCCAAAGGACTCTGTATAAATAGAACTTATAAAGTAAAAGTGGCAATAAAGTTTCTAGATCAGGAGGGATAGAGTTTAACTTAATTCAAAAAAAGACAGCCTCTATATTTTCCTCCCTAGTACCTTAAGTGCCTTAAAAATGTGTTTAAATATGATATGATTATCAGTTTTTTTCTATAAATTTGGAGGCATGTGTATGCAAAACACCACAAACCACAACATACGATTGATCCCAAAAGGTTCATTGTAATGTTATTAGTATAAACTTATTGTATGGTTAACTTAAATCAACTGTCTATTATCCATGAATTTAACCCTGCTGAAAGTTCTGAACAACACACCCAATAAAACTTTCACTAGAGAAGGTAAACATGATTTTTGTTAGACGCTAAATCTTTTTTTTTTTTTTTTTGCTTTTCAGCTGTATGAAGAGAGAAATGGATTACGGCAACGGGTTCCAACAAAACACAGAAGCTAGATTATCTACATGCTTCTCCTAAACTTTCTATTATATTCCTTGTTTACTAAAATTTATGGTGGGCTTTGAGAACTTTTGACTTTGTTTAAGGCTAAACTTTTTGTATGCATCCCCTTTCTGAAAATTCTGAGAAATCAAGAACTGATCTACACAAGTGACGTACTTTACTTGTTTGGCTAGGTATCTACAAGAAAGAAACTATTGAAGAACTAACTACACTTGAGATACTTTAATTCTGTGGATTCTTTCTCTTTAAGAAGATTAGTAATTTCTCTTCACTGAGTAGTTCCTTTTGAATTGTTCATGTTTACCCCCCAGCCAAGCTCTCTCCAGAATCCAAGGTATGTGATACTTTCCAGTGCTGGTTCTCAAGCTGTAAGAGAGGGAAACACCTTTCTCTACCTTGGTCCTACGTCTTGCTCACAACCTTCAAGGCCCATATATCTGGCTATTTCAGAAGACATGGTACATTATGTACATAAACATATGACGTTGTTGTTAGCTGCCTTTGAGTTGGCTTCCAACACATGGTGAAGCCATGTGTTACAGAATAAAATTGTTCCACAGGGTTTTCTTGCCTATAATCTTTATGGAAGGAGTTCTCCAGGCTTTTCTTCTGTGGAGTCACTGGGTGGGCTTGAACCAACCTTTAGGTTAGTAGTCAATAGCAAACTGCTTGTGCTACCTAGGCTCCTTATATAAACATACAATAAGCTAAAATCAATTTATTAAATTTAACTTTGGCACCTGGGGCCACAACTGTCCCTTATTTACTATATCACATATGATTTTACATAATCATTCTGAATAAAGTCCACTGAATAAATCAAAATATATAATTCATGTATATAGTACATTTCCAAATAGAAGTTCACATTGTAGCAGACACATATCATAGAAAGGAAATGGAATTTGGTAGGTTTCATTCATGGTCCCTCCACTTACTAGATCTATAGGATATTTAAAGCCCTTAAAAATATGGGTGGTTCACTCAACAGCAACCAACTATACTTTCTTTTCTAGCGCACATGGAACATTCTCTAGAATAGACCACATATTAGGTCATAAAGCAAGCATTAGCAGAATCCAAAACATTGAAATATTACAAAGCATCTTCTCTGACCATAAGGCCATAAAAGTGGAAATCAATAACAGTAAAAGCAGGGAAAAGAAATCAAACACTTGGAAAATGAACAATACCCTGCTCAAAAAAGACTGGATTATAGAAGACATTAAGGATGCAATAAAGAAATTCAGAGAATCCAATGAGAATGAAAACACTTCCTATCAGAACTTTTGGGACACAGCAAAAGCGATGCTCGGAGGCCAATTTATGTCAATAAATGTACACATCCAAAAAGAAGAAAGGACTAAAATCAGAGAACTATCCCTACAACTTGAACAAATAGAAAGAGAGCAACAAAAGAAACCCACAGGCACCAGAAGAAAACAAATAATAAAAATTAGAGCTGAACTAAATGAAATAGAAAACAGAAAAACAATTGAAAGAATTAACAAGACCAAAAGCTGTTTTTTTAAAAAAACTCAACAAAATTGATAAACCATTGGCCAAACTGACAAAAGAAAAACAGGAGAGGAAGCAAATAACCCGAATAAGAAATGAGGTGGGCAATATTACAACAGACCCAACTGAAATGAAAAGAATCATATCAGATTACTATGAAAAACTATACTCAAACAAATTTGAAAACGTAGAAGAAATGGATGAATTCCTAGAAACACACTACCTACCTAAACTAACACAAACAGAGGTTAAAAAAAAAGAACAATTAAATAGACCCATATCAAAAGAAGAGATTGAAAAGGTAATCAAAAAACTCCCAACAAAAAGAAAAAGCCCTGGTCCAGATGGCTTCACTGCAGAGTTCTACCAAACTTTCAGAGAAGAGTTAACACCATTACTACTAAAGGTATTTCAGAGCATAGAAAAGGATGGAATACTACCAAATTCATTCTACGAAGCCACCGTACCCCTGATACCAAAACCAGGTAAAGACACCACAAGAAAAGAAAATTAGACGCCTATACCCCTCATGAATGTAGATGCAAAAATCCTCAACAAAATTCTAGCCAATAGAATTCAACAACATATCAAAAAAATAATTCACCAGGACCAAGTGGGATTCATACCAGGTGTGCAGGGATGACTCAACATTAGAAAAACAATTAGTGTAATCTACCACAGTAATAAAACAAAAGACAAGAATCACATGATTTTATCAATTGATGCAGAAAAGGCATTTGACAAAGTTCAACACCCATTCATGATAAAAACTCTCAGCAAAATAGGAATAGAAGGAGAGTTTCTCAACATAATAAAGGGCATTTATACAAAGCTGACAGCCAACATCACCCTAAATGGAGAGAGCCTGAAAATATTCCCACTGAGATCGGGAACCAGACAAGGATGCCCTTTATCACCACTCTTATTCAGCATTGTGCTGGAAGTCCTAGCCAGACCAGTTAGGCTAGATAAAGAAATAAAGGGCATCCAGATTGGCAAGGAAGAAGTCAAAGTATCTCTATTTGCAGATGACATGATCTTATACACAGAAAACCCTAAGGAACCCTCCAGAAAACTACTGAAACTAATAGAAGAGTTCAGCAGAGTATCAGGATACAAGATGAACATACGAAAATCAGTTGGATTCCTCTACACCAACAAAAAGAACATCGAAGAGGAAATCACCAAATCAATGCCATTTATAGTAGCCCCCAAGAAGATAAAATACTTAGGAATAAATCTTACCAGAGAAGTAAAAGACTTATACAAAGAAAACTACAGTACACTTCTGCAAGAAACCAAAAGAGACTTACATAAGTGGAAGAACATACCTTGCTCATGGATAGGAAGACTTAACATTATAAAAATGTCTATTCTACCAAAAGCGATTCCAATCCAAATCCTAACGACATTCTTCAATGAGATGGAGAAACAAATTACCAATTTCATACGGAAGGGAAATGGGCCCTGGATAAACAAGGCATTACTGAAAAAGAAGAACAAAGTAGGAGGCCTTACTTTACCTGATTTTGGAACCTATTATACCACCACAGTAGTCAAAACAGCCTGGTACTGGTACAACAACAGATACATGGACCAATGGAACAGAATTGAGAATCCAGACATAAATCCATCCACATATGAGAAGCTGATATTTGACAAAGGCCCCAAAACAGTTAAATGGGAAAAGACAGTCTTTTTAACAGATGGTCCTGGCATAACTGGATATCCATCTGCAAAAAAAAAAAAAAAATGAAACAAGACCCATACCTCAGTCCATGAGCAAAAACTAACTCAAAATGGACCAAAGACCTAAATGTAAAATCTAAAATGATAAAGATCATGGAAGAAAAAATAGGGACAACATTAAGAGCCCTAATACATGGCATAAACAGTATAGAAAACATTATAAAGAACATAGAAGAAAAACTAGATAACTGGGAGCTCCTAAAAATCAAACACTTATGCTCATCCAAAGACTTCACCAAAAGAGTAAAAAGACTACCTACAGACTGGGAAAAAGTTTTTAGCTATGACATTTCTGATCAGTGCCTGATCTCTAAAATCTACATGATACTGCAAAAACTCAACTGCAAAAAGACAAATAACCCAATTAAAAAATGGGCAAAAGATATGAATAGACACTTCACTAAAGAAGACATTCAGGTAGCTAACAGATATATGAGGAGATGTTCACCATCATTAGCCATTAGAGGAATGCAGATCAAAACTACAATGAGATGTCATCTCACTCCAACAAGGCTGGCATTAATCCAAAAAACACAAAATAATAAATGTTGGAGAGGCTGTGGAGAGATTGGAACACTTCTACACTGCTGGTGGGAATGTCAAATGGTACAACCACTTTGGAATTCGATTTGGCACTTCCTTAAAAAGCTAGAAATAGAACTACCATATGATCCAGCAATCCCACTCCTTGGAATATATCCTAGAGAAATAAGAGCCTTTACACGAACAGATATATGCACACCCAGGTTTATTACAGCACTGTTTACAATAGCAAAAACATGGAAGCAACCAAGGTGCCCATCAATGGATGAATGGATAAATAAATTATGGTGTATTCACACAATAGAATACTACACATCGATAAAGAACAGTGAGGAATCTGTGAAACATTTCATAACATGGAGGAACCTGGAAGGCATTATGCTGAGTGAAATTAGTCAGTTGCAAAAGGACGAATATTGTATAAGACCACTATTATAAGAACTTAAGAAATAGTTTAAATTGAGAAGAAAACATTCTTTTGTGGTTACAAGAGAGGGGAGGGAGGGAAGGTGGGAGAGGGGTATTCACTAATTAGATAGTAGATAAGAACTATTTTAGGTGAAGGGAAAGACAGCACACAGTACAGGGGAGGTCAGCAAAATTGGACTAAACCAAAAGCAAAGAAGTTTCCTGAATAAACTGAATACTTCGAAGGCCAGCGTAGCAGGGGCAGGGGTCTGGGGATCATGGTTTCAGGGGACATCTAAGTCAACTGGCATAATAAAATCTGTTAAGAAAACATTCTGCATCCCACTTTGAAGAGTGGTGTCTGGGGTCTTAAACGCTAGCAAGCAGCCATCTAAGGTGCATCAACTGGTCTCAACCCACCTGGATCAAAGGAGAATGAAGAACACCAAGGACACAAGGTGATTATGAGCCCAAGAGACAGAAAGATCCACATGACCCAGCGACTACATCATCCTGAGACCAGAAGAACTAGATGGTGCCCAGCCACAATCGATGACTGCTCTGACAGGGAACACAACAGAGAACCCCTGAGAGAGCAGGAGAGCAGTGGGATGCAGACCCCAAATTCTCATAAAAAGACCAGACTTAATGGTCTGACTGAGACTGGAAGGACCCTGGTGGTCATGGCCCCCAGACCTTCTGTTGGCCCAGGACAGGAAACATTCCCGAAGCCAAGTCTTCAGACATGGATTGGACTGGACAATGGGTTGGAGAGGAATGCTGGTGAGGAGTGAGCTTCTTGGATCAGGTGGACACTTGAGACTATGTTGCCATCTCCTGCCTGGAGGGGAGATGAGAGGGTGGAGGATGTTAGAAGCTGGCAAAAAGGACACGAAAAGAGAGAGTGGAGGGAGAGAGCAGGCTATCTCATTGGCGGGAGAGTAATTGGGAGCGTGTAGCAAGGCGTATACGGGTTTTTGTGTGAAAGGCTGACTTGATATGTAAACTTTCACTTAAAGAACAATAAAAATTATTTAAAAAAAATATGGGTGGTTCAAAAATGTTTGGTTTGAGTGAGTCTTACTGCCAGAGGCTAATTTCATTAGCTAAAGCCTATTTTCTGCAGGATAGTGAAGTTGAATTTGATTATAATTCTGTCTTATATTTTGGCCTATTTGTTCATTGAGCAGAAAATATGGACCAGGCAACATGGCAAACATTTGAGATACACCTAGTGATGAGACTTTGGCATTAGTGGTTGGTGTGTAAATTTGAATAATAGTTAGTCGTATTAACTGGTCTTCCTCATAGGTGTATGGATGTTATCCTATCATTGACAGTGTTGTACTTCAGAATAGATCTTGAAATGTTCTTTTTGACAATGAATGCAGCACCATTTCTCTTCAATTTATCATCCCCACATAATAGATCATAATAAAGTGATTGTCTAATTCAAAATGGCCAGTGTAACAGTTCATTTCAACTCACTAATGCCTAGGATATTGATCTTTATGTGTTCCATTTCATTTTTGAGGCTTTCCATTTTTCCTAGATTCATACTTCTTATGTTCGGCATTCCTACTATTTTTTTCTTTTTAATTACTTTTTATTGTGCTGTAAGTGAAAGTTTACAAATTAGGTCAGTCTCCTAATTGTTCTCCTGGTGATGAGATAACACAGTCCATCCCTCCATTCTCTCTCCTCATGTCCATTTGGGCAGCTTCTGGCCCCCTCTGCCCTCTCATCTCCCCTCCAGACAGGAGATGCCAACATAGTCTCATGTGTCTACTTGATCCAAGAAGCTCGTTCTTCACCAGTACCATTTTCCATCCCATTTTCCAGTCCAATCCCTGTCTGAAGTGTTGGCTTTGGGAATGGTTCCTGTCTTGAGCTAACAGAAGGTCTGTGGACCATGGCCTCCGCGGTCCTTTTAGTCCCAGTCTGAGAATTAAGCCTGGTGTTTTTATGAGAATTTGGGGTCTGGATCCCACTGTCCTCCTGCCCCCTCAGGGGTTCTCCGTTGTTTTCCCTGTCAGGGGAATCATCGGTTGTGGCCGGGCACCATCTAGTTCTTCTGGTCTCAGGCTGATGTAGTCTCTGATTTATGTGGTCCTTTCTGTGTTTTAGGCTTGTATGTACTTTGTGTCTTTGGTGTTTTTCATTCTTCCTTGCTCCAGGTGGGCTGAGGCCAATTGATTCATCTTAGATGGCCACTTGCTAGCATTTAAGACCTCAGACACCACTCTCCAAAGTGGGATGTGCATTCCTATTATTAACGAGTGTTTGCAGCTGTTTCTTCGGGCTTTGAGTCATGCTACATCAGCAAATGAAGGTTCCAAAAGCTTGACTCCATCCATGTCATTAAGGTCAACTCTACTTTAAGGAAGCAGCTCTTCCCCAGGTGAATTTTGAGTGCCTTCCAACCTGAGGGGCTCATCCTCGGGCACTATATCAGACGGTACTCCGCTGCTATTTGTAAGGTTTTCTACATCTGTTTTTTTAGAATTAGACTGTCAGGTCGTTCTTCCTAGTCTGCCTTTAGTCTGTAAGCTGCGCTGAAAGCTGTCCACCAAGGGTGACCGTGATGTTGAAATACCATTGGCAAAATTTCCAGTATCACAGCAACACACAAGCCACTACAGTAACGCAAACTGACAAGTGCATGGTGGATGATTGATCTTAGTCTTCATTATATTGCTGATGCAAATTCAAAAGAAAAATGATATTTTACACAGGTTGGATAACAATGCTAAGTTTGCTCAATGAAACTCAATGAATCAGTTTCTTCATCTGTAAAATGGTATATCATAATATATTTTCTACAGAATTGTTTTATGTTTTAAAGAAATCCAACTGCAGTAATTAACTGTGCATGTCCTTTAGTAGGTCCTCAATAGCTATTAGTTTCTTAACTTCTCTCTTTCCGCTGTGAGTCAGCAATAATTTATTAACTGTCGTACATATAATACTATGTGAGAATCAGGAAATGGGCTCAAAATCCACTGAATAGATAGATTGAAAGTAAGTTACCAGAAAAAAGTTGACAGGAAATAAAAGTGGATAGAATAGTTATGGAAGTCTGGAGTTTATGCCAAGAGTATTACTCTACTATATAGTATTTAAAAAATGTAAAACTAAATTCTAGGACATTCAAACTAGGCCATGAAAGGTTATTTTAGGTTGTTATAAAAACTTGCTATAGGAAAAACTTCATGATTGTTTATTAGCATTTTTATGTGTTACTCTCTTCCTCAAGGAATTAGGAAAAAAGAATCTAAATCAATAAAATATGGGCATTTTATAATATCTCCTAGGCTTGTTCCTCCTGTTTTATCCCAGCACTAATATATGTACTATAGCAGAAGCTTGTCCAATCACAATCTTCTTAATTTTTGTGGACATATACATTGCTGTTGTTGTTGTTGTTAGGTGCCATCGAGTTGGTTCTGACCCATAGCGACCCCATGCACAACAGAACGAAACACCGCCCGGTCTTGCTCCATCCTTACAATCGTTGTTATGCTTGAGCCCATTGTTGCAGCCACTGTCAATTCATCTCGTTGAGGGTCTTCCTCTTTTCCACTGACCCTGTACTCTGCCAAGTATGATGTCCTTCTCCAGGGACTGATCCGTCCTGACAACATGTCCAAAGTACGTAAGATGCAGTCTTGCCATCCTTGCCTCTAAGGAGCATTCTGGCCGCACTTCTTCCAAGACAGATTTTTTTGTTCTTTTGGCAGTCCATGGTATATTCGACATTCTTTGCCAACACCACAATTCAAAGGCATCCAGTATCTTCGATCTTCCTTATTCATTGTCCAGCTTTCACACGCATGTGATGTGATTGAAAATACCATGGCTTGGGTCAGGCGCACCTTAGTCTTCAGGGTGACATCTTTGCTCTTCAACACTTTGAAGAGGTCCTTTGCAGCAGATTTGCCCAATGTAATGAGTCTTTTGATTTCTTGACTGTTGCTTCTATGGCTGTTGATTGTGGATCCAAGTAAAATGAAGTCCTTGACAACTTCAGTCTTTTCTCCATTTATCACGATGTTGCTCATTGGTCCAGTTGTGAGGATTTTTGTTTTCTTTATGTTGAGGTGCAGTCCATACTGAAGGCTGTGGTCTTTGATCTTCATTAGTAAGTACTTCAAGTCCTCTCCACTTTCAGCAAGCAAGGTTGTTTCATCTGCATAACGCAGGTTGTTACTGAGTCTTCCTCCAATCCTGATGCCCCGTTCTTCTTCATATAGTACAGCTTCTCGTATTATTTGTTCAGCATACAGATTAAATAAGTATGGTGAAAGAATACAACCCTGACACACTCCTTTCCTGACTTTAAACCATGCAGTATCCCTTTGTTCTGTCCTAAAGACTGCCTCTAGGTCTATGTAGAGTTTCCTCATGAACACAATTAATCTTTTGGAAATTGTCATTCTTTGCAATGTTATCCATAATTTGTTATGATCCACACTGTCTAAAGCTTTTGCATAGTCAATGAAACACAGGTAAACATCTTTCTAGTATTCTCTGCTTTCTTCCAGGATTTGTATGACATCAGCAATGATATCCTGCATTTCGCATCCTCTTCTGAATCCAGCTTGAATTTCTGGCAGTTCCCTGTTGGTGTGCTGCTGCAAACACTTTTAAAAGATCTTAAGTGAAATTTTATTAATGATATTGTTCACTAATTCTGTATTCTGTTGGACCACCTTTCTTTGGAATGACTACAAATTTGGATCTATTCCATTCAGTTGGCCAGGTACCTGTCTTCCAAATTTCCTGGCATAGATGAGTGAACACTCTCAGTGCGGCATCTCTTTGTTGAAACATCTCAATTAGTATTCTGTCAATTCCTGGTGCCTCATTTTTCACCAATGTCTTCTGTGCAACTTGGACTTCGTCTGTCAGTACCATAGGTTCTTGATCATATGCTACCTCCTGAAATGCTTGAATGTCGACCTTTTTTTTTTTTTTTTTTGGTTCAGAGACACTATGTATTCCTTCCATCTTCTTTTGATGCTTTCAGCTTCGTACAATATTTTCTCCACAGAATCCTTCCATATTGCAACATGAAGCTTGAATTTTTTCTTCAGTTCTTTCAGCTTGAGAAATACTGAGTGTGTTCTTCCCTTTTAGTTTTCTATACCCAAGTCTTTGCACACGATAACATAGTACTTTACCTTGTCTACTTGAGCCACCCTTTGAAATCTTCTCATCAGCTCTTTTTATTCATCATTTCTTCCCATTTGCTTTAGCTACTCTACATTCAAGAGCAAGTTTCAGAGTCTCTTCTAACTTCCATTTTGGTCCTTTTTTTTCCCTGTCTTTTTAATGACCTTTTGAATTCTTCATATATGATGTCCTTGATGTCATTCCATAACTTGTCTGGTTTTTGGTCATTAGTGTTCAATGCATCAAGTCTATTCTTGAGATGGTCTTTAAATTCAGGTGGAATATACTCAAGTCATACTTTGGCTCTCATGGACTTGTTCTAATTTTCTTCAGCTTCGTCTTGTACTTACATATGAACAATTGATGGTTTGTTTGGCAGTTGGCCCCTGGCCTTATTCTGACTGATAGTATTGAGCTTTTCCATTGTCTCTTTCCACAGGTGTAGAAATTAGCCAGTGAAAAACTTATGAATAGCAGTGGAACATTGTCTGGTATAGTGCTGGAAGATGAGACCCTCAGGTTAGAAGGCATTCAAAAGATGACTGAGGAAGAGCTATCTCCTTAAAGTAGAGTTGGCCTTAATGATGTGGATGGTGTCAAGTTTTAGGGACCTTCATTTGCTTACATGGCATGACTCAAAATGAGAAGAAACAGCTGCAAAAATCCTTTAATAATAGGAAAGCAGGATGTACAAAGTATGAATCTAGGAAAATTGGAAATCATCAAAAATGAGATGAAACATATAAATGTAAATATCCTAGGCATTAGTGAGCTGAAATGGACTGGTATTGGCTGTTTTGAATCGGAAAATCATACTGGGAACTACAAATTGAAGAGGTATGACATTACATTCACATCAAAAAGAACATCATGTACATAAATAAATATATGTGTAACAATTGGCTCAAACATAGCAACAATTGTGAGGATGGCACAAGACCAGGTAGCATTTGGTCTGTTGTACATTGGATCACTATGAATTGGAACCAACTCTATGGCACATAACAACAACAAATATATGTCTCTCTGTGTATTTTTTTCCTTCTCAGGAAGTGCTGTTTTGTATCACTTTTTGTTCTAAAAAACTTTTTGTGTTTATAAACAACAGGTACTTTCTGTGAAATACAGATTGGGGGCTGTGATATTTAAAATGCATTTAAGCAAATACTATAGTTTTTATTTTATTTTAGAAGCTAAATAAAATAATTAAACATTAATTGGTGTTAATTATATAAAAATTGATACCGGATAATAATTAACAAATTCCATTCAAGTTTTACTCATTTCATTGCATTTCCACATCTGGAGTGACTGTAATTTTGTTTGCTGTAAAATGTCATTGTCAATAAACTATACTTAAATGAATTGGGAAATATTCAGTATTTATATTTTATGTTGTTACTAGGGGTCGTCGAGTTGGTTCTGACTTATAGTGACCCCATGTACAACAGAAGGAAACACTGTCGGATCCGGCACCATCCTCAAGATCCTTGTTATGCTTGAGCCGTTATTGCAGCCACTGTGTCAGTACATCTTATTCAGGGTCTTCCTCTTTTTCACTGACCCTCCACTTTGCCAAGATGATGTCTTTCTCCAGGGACTGGTCCCTCCAAAGTATGTGAGACTAGATTTCACCATCCTCGATCTAAGGAGCATTCTGGCTGTACTCCTTCCAAGACAGATTTGTTCATTCTTTTGGCAGTCCATGGTTTATTCAATATTCTTCACCAATACCATAATTCAAAGACATCAATTCTTCTTAGGTCTTCCTTATTCATTGTCCAGCTTTCACAGACAAATGAGGCAACTGAAAAAAGCATGGTGTGGGTCAGAAGTACCTTAGTCCTTAAAGTGACATCTTTACTTTTTAGCACTTTAAAGAGGTCTCTTGCAGCAGATTTGCCAAATGCAATGCCTTGTCTGATTTCTTGACTGCTGCTTCCAAAGGCCGTGTTTGTGGATCCAAGTAAAATGAAATCCTTTACAACTTCAGTCTTTTCTCCATTTATCATGTTGTTGCTCATTGGTCCAGTTGCAGTTGTGAGGATTTTTGTTTTCTTTACATCGAGGTTAATCCGTACTGAAGGCCGTGGTCTTTGATCTTCATTAGTAAGTGCTTCAAGTCCTCTTCACTTTCGGCAAGCAAGGTTGTGTCATCTGCATAACGTAGGTTGTTAATAAGTCGTCCTCCAATCCTGATGCCCCGTTCTTCATACAGTCCAGCTTCTTGGATTATTTGCTCAACGTACTGACTGAATAACTGCAGTGAAAGAATCCAACCCTGATGCACGCTTTTTTCCTGACTTTAAACCACACAATATCCCTTTGTTCTGTTCGAACTACTTTATAGTATAATATAAATTAATTTTTGACCCCCAAATAATTCTATAGTTTTGTTAGTGAGCTTATAGCTATATTTTTTATTTAGAAAATGAGTTTATGTTAAATTGTTGTTATTGTTGTTGTTAGGGGCTGTCCAGTTCCGACTCATAGTGACCCTATGTACAACAGAACCAAACACTGCCGGGTCGTATACCATGCCCACAATCCTTATTACACTTGAGCCCATTGTTGTAGACACTGTGTCAATCCAGCTTGTAGACGGTTTTCCTCTTTTTCTTCTACCCTGTACTTTACCAAGCATGGTGTCCTTCTCCAGGGACAGATCTCTCTTGATGACATGTCCAAATTATGCAAGACATAGTCTCGCCTTCCTTGCTTCTAAGGAGCATTCTCGTACTTCTCCCAAGACAGATTTGTTTGTTCTTTTGGCAGTCACAGTATTTTCAATATTCTTTGCTAATACCACAATTCTAAGGTGTCAATTCTTCTGTCTTCCTTATTCATTGTCCAGCTTTCACATGCATATGATACAATTTCTGAAATATGAAGGCAATTTCTGAAAAGGGAGAGTTATTGAGGGTGAATCCATTCTTAGGAAGTTCTAAAATAAAGGAAGGAACACTGAATTAGAGACTTCTTATGCTCCTAGGCAAATTCATTGTAATTATTTTTGTAGGGAATATTTGCAAGGAAAATTGGAGAGTCTTGTAATAAAATCTTAATTAAAAATGATTAAGTACAATAATTAAACTCTTAAGTGTTTGCTATGTAACATTGATAGCACTTTCTTATACATTAAGAATAAATTAAAATATTTGCAAATAAATGTAACCACGGAGACCACTATCCTCAGCTGAAAATAACCACAAGGAGGTATCAATGAAGGATTATCTTGGAACAGATGTTTGCCAGTGGTCTCTTGAGGATGTTGAATTATAATCGACTTTGCACTGGAAATTACCAGAAAAACTCCACTATCCCGGTACCTCCCTGATTCTTACTCCACCTTTCTCCCACACTGAAACCCTCACCCATAAGGACCCACTCGCCATGGTAAGCTAATCATTATTTCTCTATAAGATTAAACTGGTCAATCTAATGGCAGGTAATACTGTATCTATAGGAAGCATATTTTCTTCTACTTTTTTGGTAAATATTATGAGCGTGGGGGGAAGATCTTAGGGTGAATTTATAAAGGCTATAAACTAGTATAAAAAATGATATAGATATAGGTTCTGAATAAGAGGGTCAGCCTTTACCATTTTCTCACTTCTCTTACCAAGTTCCTTAAGGTCCTTCCTTCATTAAGTACAAAGTCTCAGTTTTGGGTGGCTTACTTGATTATGTCTATGGGGCACTTCTACTCTGTCCTATAGGATCGCTATGAGTCAAAATTGACTTGACAGCAGTGGGTTTTGTTTTGTTTTTCTTACTTGGTTGTGAGTAAGAGAAGATAAACTAAGAGAGTATAAAGGATGGCTTTACTTGATTCAAATATAATTACCTAAATGCCAGTAATTTGCAGTCCAAATAGAATTTTACAACAAAAATAGCTGAACGAGAGAGAAGTAGCATAAATCTATAACTGATTTAAAAAGAACAAAAAGAATGAATAATTTCTTAACCTTATTCTAAGGAAAAGTGAAATTGAGTATACTGCCAAGTGATAGAGAAGTTATTTATTGAATAAAACAAAATTTACATCAGTGACATGCATACCATGTTGTTGTATGGAATCTATAAGAAATATGTGTTGTGGATTGAATTATGTACTCCCCAAAGATATGTTGAAGTCCTAACTCCTGGTACCTGTGAAGGCAATCTTGTTTGGACAAAGGGTCTTTGAAGATATTACCAGTTAAATTAACATGAGGTTACGCTGATGTAGGATGAGCCGTAATCCAATCTGAGTTGTGTCCTTACAGCAAAGAAGAGACACAGAGAAATAGGCAGGAAGGATGGTCACGTGGAGATGCAATTTCAAGCCAAGGAATACCTAGGGCTAACAGAAGCTGGGAGAGGATCCAGAGACTTCAGGGGGAACCAGGCTCAGCCAATATGTTGATTTGGACTCACAGACTCCAGAATTGTGAGACAGTACATTTCTGTTCTTATAAGGCACCCGGTTTGTGATATTTTGTTACAGTAACCCTAAGAAACTAATATGTTAAATAACATTATTCAAAAAATAATTCCACAGTAAAACATTTACATTCTTTCCCTCCATTTTCTATTTTTCTTAATTTGTAATCAAAAGGAAAATGAAATCAATCATTCTCTCTTTCTGTTCCTTTTCTCTCTGGACTCTAATCCTACTTCGTTACATTATCATGTCTTTTATTGTAGGTAATTGGATGGATTATTAGGAGTGGGTCAGCCCTAACTGTGTCGCATGATTGTGATGCAGAATAATAGATCCCCCACAAAGCGATTATGGGATGAATACTATGCTGAGCAAAGCAACAACTGTACACTTACTCTACCCCTTGACTGCCTATTACATATGCAACCACCAGTATGAATAAGTAATGTGGTGGTATATTTGGTCATCAGTAGGCTATATGTTCATTCATTGGTACTTAAAGAACTACACTAAAAAAAAAAAACCCAATAATAACACACACTTTTGGCAGGGGATAAGTAATACCCCCAAAAGAGTGGAGAACAGTGGCATAGGGCAAGAGGGCAGATAAGAACAATAGCCTATTATAATATTTAATAATTATTGACGTGCATTTGTGAGAATATTTAACATTCTGTATTCACAATATAAGACTCCCTTAACCACAAGCTGTTAAGTTTTTCACTACAACTGAAAAGTTGGTGGTTTGAACCCACCCAGAGGTGCCACAAAAGAAAGGCTTCGTGATCTGCTTCCGAAAGGTTGTGGCCTTGAAAACCCTACGGGGTGCAAGTCTGCTCTGTAATACGCGGGGCCTGAATGAGTCAGAATTGACTCGATGGCAACTTTTTTTTTAAATTGACAATTTAGAAAAAAAAAAAAATCTCAGTAATAGTTTATCTTTAAATCAAATGAAAAAAAGTTAATATTCTGTCTTATGTTGCACACCAATTGGAAACAGGAAAAAATATCCAATTCATTCTTAATAGACAGTTGAGCATTACAAAATAATTTCTGAGGAAATGCTCTTATTAAGTATTCTAAAATAAAAATAATTCTGTTGAGAATTATGTTTAGAAATGACTGCATTTTTACTCGCTTCTCCTTTTGAGATGAACAAAACCTATTCATCTGGTCTGCTAAGTAATGCAGAAAAGCAATTCTCATAATTTGTTTATCCTGAATTTTCTAAATGTGTTTGGCCAAAGAGTCCTTTTTCTGGTATTAAAATCCTGTGGAGCAAGTGTTCCTTGGCAAACAGTTCGAGAAAGACGGTTTTAGGTGCTGTTTTGCTTTCATCTAATGTAGAACATTTGTGTCATCTGTTTTTCTTAAGAGTGAAATTGGAATTTTGAAAGCGAAAGCATTGTTCAGTAGTGCAAACTGAATTTGGCAGCTAGTAGAGTATTTTCATGATGACTTTTGATGCTTAAGAGCTGAGATTTCTCTTGGTAAAATTCTATTTAATCATAATCACTTAAAGCTTCAAAAATGTGTATGAGGGCCAACTAATAGCCATAGGGATTCCAAAGTGAATGCTTTCATGTGTGCAGTCTTATTGAATCCTGCAAACTTTTGACATATTTCCTGTCTCTAGATTTCAGTACTAATCAGATCCCAGGTGCATATATATATACACATACAGTAAAACCTGAGATAGCAGAGTTAGTTTTTTTTTTACTCCAATAAATCTCTTGCTTTAATACCATATCAAGTGAGGCCTAGAGTACATAAGATCTGAAACTGTCAGCTAGGAGTTCAAACTGGACAGATTGATAAAATACATTTTAAATATGAAATGATGCTTAGGTTTTTTTTTTTTCTCCATGAGTTTTTTGTTCTTTAGCTCCTGATCTCTACTTTACCTAGGTGGTAGTCTATAAACATGGCTTTTTAAAAGCATAGCTAGGGAGGATGCTTGTGAATATTTTTACAGGTACTTTTCCATTTCTGTGGAGAAACTACGTTATTCCAGTTAACGTTTCTTCAAGTTTAGACTTTGAATCAGCATAAAATCAATATCAAAGTAGTTATTTATTTCCCTGAAAAAGAGTGTGAAAATCAGAAATATCTTGCTCACTAATTGCCATAATACATGACATACATGTAAACACATTAGAAATATGCTCTCTTGAAAAATGTGGGAGTCAAGAAACCTTCCTCTATATTTCTCCTGCATTATCTTCTTCTGAAATATACTTTGGAGATAGTTTTCTCAGGTCACCAGCAATGCACTGTCCCACATTTATTAAGAAAAATAGCTCTGGCGTAAAGTCCAGATTAGAGTGCTGATTCAACCTTGTCATTCCAGGCAATTTACTTCATCTCATCACGTCTTTGTTTATGTATCAATAAAATGGAGGTAATAGGACATACTTCACTGTATTGTTAGAAATAAATGGGATAATTTCATTGTATTGTTAGAAATAAATGGGATAATAAACATAAATATTTTAGGGCATTACCTTCAAAAAACAAGTACCTAGAAAATGGTTATTATTTTTTTATTACTTTCTAAAATTTTTTACCTCTAACTTCTTCTTCTTTCTTTTAACTGTACAAAGCTAAACTTGTGTGTTCCAAACTTGGCTGTGTATCAGAATCATCTTAAGGACTTGTTAAAAAAAAAAAAAAATTAAATAAAACAAAACAAGAAATATACTTGAGATACACATATATCTCTCCTGAAGCCAAATATTGAAGTTCCTTGCCGTGTGGATTCATATCAAACTTTCCAGATGAATCCTGTGCAAGAATTTGAAGTAAGGTTTGCATTTTACATATGATTTGCTGCTGGGTTATTCTCTCATATCTACTTCCAAACAAATATCTAAAACCCAGTTCCTCTTCTTCATAACCCTAGCCATGGTCTCCTTTTACAGATTCTTTTGTTCCTACACTTTTGCTTTCAAAAAATTCCATAATTATAGTTTAAACATCATTAACAAAATATTCGATATACTTAGTACTTAAGCTAATATATTCATCTATTCCTATTCAGTAGTTTTCCTTTCAATCAATAAAAATGTGAACAGAATAGAACTATCCCAGAGAGTTCTCCTGGCTGTAACCTTCACAGAAGCAGATTTCCAATTCTTTCTCCCGAGTAACAGCTGGGTGGGTTCAAACCATCAACCTTTCATTTAGCAGCTGAGCACTTAACCGTTGTGCCCCAAGGACTCTTTAATATTGTTGATGGAATGAGTCAAATCATTGGAAAAATAAGAAGGAGATGTCAAATAATATCGAGCATTAGTCTAGGTTAATTTTAAATTTATAATTGTTTAATTGACCTCCACTGAATAGTGGAAATAATAATATTATTATTGGAAGATAGCCAAGTGAACAGGGATAGAATTATTTCAATGAGATGCAAAGAGAAGATCCTGATTAAAGAAACCACATGTGAAAAGGTAGGAAAAAGCATAATTTGTTTCAACTTTTTTTAGTGAAATATGGAACACTGATCCCCTGAAGATTAATAGCAAGAGGGGAAATGAGATTGGGCAAGTTCTCAAATTCTGCTTGTATGCCTAATTAAATATTTGTATTAGAGCAGAATATGAGACAAGGCTGCAGAGATTTTTCTAAAATAACTCTAGGGATAAGTCATCTACTCCAAGTGAGGCCGATGACTTAAATCTAGGCATAAATCATGTTCTACAAGTTAGGCTTTTAATTTGCCCTTAAATAGAATAGGACATCAGCATAATGACAATAATGAAGTCTTAACCGAAATTGAAGACCAAGGATTTGTAATAGCACCAACTACACAGTCATATAATTATTCTCCAAAGGTATGAACTCCTTGTATGTGGTAGGTTGAGTAATAGCCCCCAAAGATATTCAGGTCTTAATTCCTTAAACCTATGAACATTATCTTATGTAGAAAAAGGGATTTTGCCAATGTAATTGTGAAAAATCTTCAAATGGGGAGTATTAAGGATTGAATTTGTCCCCCATATATATGTGTTGAAATCTTTACCCCATGACTATAAATATGACTCAGTTTGGAAATAAGGTTTTTCCTTTGTAATGTTGGCAGTTCCAATCCACCAGGCACACCTTGGAAACTCTCTGGGGCAGTTCTACTCTGTCTTATAGGGTTGTTATAAGTTAGAATTGGCTTGAGGACAATGGGCTTTAGTTTCTGTTATGTTAGTGTGGGCATTCTAGATAGGGTGGGTCGTAAACCTAAACGCTCCTGAGTCTTAAGAAAAACAGAATACAACAGGAGATAATTCAGGAGGGAAAGAGACAAAAGGACCACCAAAGAATGCCAAGGAACACCAATGACTACCAAGGAATGCAAAAATGCTTAAGAGGCTACAGAAAAGGAAAAAATTTCCCATAATAGCCACACCCTGAATTTGAATTTCTAACATCCTCAACTATGAGAAAATAAATGCCTGTTCTTTAAAGCCATTCACTTATGGTATTTTTTGTTACAGCAGCGCTAGGTAACTAACATAGAAATTTGGTACTAGAGACTGGGGGTATTGCTCTAACAAATTCCTAAAATGAGAAAATGGTTTTTGAATTGGTAGAGGCTAGAGGGATTTTGACATGCTTGATAGTAAGAGCCTGGATTGCCTTGATAAGACTATTAGTAGAATTATGGACATTAAGAGTGAGTCTGACAAAATTAGAATAAAAGAAATGAGGAATCCTGTAGCAGAAGCTTCTATTGCCATGACCAATTTGTTGCTAGAATTACGAACATTAAATTTGCCTCTGTTGAGGCTTTAAAAGGAAACGATGAACATCTTATTGGATACCACAGAAAAGATGATCTTTGTTATAAAATGGCAAAGAATTTGTCTGAATTATGCTTGAATGTTTAGTGGAAAGTACAGCTTGTAAAAGGCAAACATGGATATTCACTGAGGAGATTTCTAAACAAGATTTTAAAGGAACGGTATGGTTTCTCCTTGCTGCTCACAATAAATGCAAGAGGAAAGAGATAGATTTAGAAATGAACTGTGCAAATAAACCAGAACTTAAATATTCGAAAAGTTCTATTGTAAAATCTGAGACAGCATACCCTGGAAAAGACACCAAGGCTGTGGCTACACAACCATTTGCTAAAGAGATTAGACCTGTGGCTGATGTATTTAATTAACCACCTCAGCAGAAACCCCATCGGTTCAGATGGAAAGGGACAGAAACAGGTTTACAAACATAGTTATCTCCCCAGAAAATAACGGTATCATCCCTGGAACACTTAAAAGACCAGAAGAACTGTTGGAAAGAGCACAGGCGTAGCATAAAGGCTGCCAATTACATGGTTTCAAAGGGTGGAGCCACTGATTCCTAGGTTTCAAAGGGTGGGTATACCACCCAGATTTCAAAGAGTGGGATTGCTGCCATTTTGGTTCTGGAGGGTAGGGCTGTAATTCTAGTTGGCCAGGATAAAGGGCCTGCCACCCAAAGTTGAGGGGACAAGGCTGCTGTGCTAGTGGGTGGGGAGAACGGGGCTGTCCAGGGCCAAGGGGTTTGGATTACCTGTATAGTGGACTGGGAGAATGGAACCGTCAAAAGTTGAGGGGGCAGGGTCACTGTTTCTCCCAGGAACCTAAGCGTGTGGCCAATGCCAGAATTCAGAGGGTGGGACCATTCCTTAGATGTGCCTGGAAAACATATTATTTTTAAGCCTTTAGAGCTAATGAGATTTACCCTGCTGGATACAGTGTTGCTATGAGTAGGAATCAACTCCACAGCAACGGGTTTTCGGTTGGTACCAGACAACTCTTCTTTCCCTCCAGTTTCTCCCTTTTGAAATGGAAATGTCTAGTTCACCATTGTACTTTGAAAGCAGATAACTTGTATTCTATATTTCACAGATCCAGAAATGGAAAGAATTTCCGCCCCCACCCCCCCGCCCTGATGAACTGCCCAAAGTTTCATGTACTTGATTGAAATGATTCAGAAAATGAAGTTTTGAATTTAGAGTTGATGTTGGAATGGATTAAGACTTTTGGAGATGATGCAATAGATAAAAAATAGGGCGAATATATTTTGCACATGAGAAAGACATGAATTTGAGGGCCTTAAAAAGTGGAAGGAACATCAAAGAACTTCAAGGGCATCACAGGAATAGCCACAACAAAGAACCTTCTCCTAGAACCATGACCTGAATTTAGACTTTTAGATCTCTGACCAGTTAGAAAATAGATTTTTTTTTTAAAGCCACTCACTTGTGATTTTTTTTGTTACAATATATATTTCTGTTTTTTAAAGCCATCCATTTGTGACATTTTTGTTAGAGCAGCAGTATGTAACTAAGACAGGGAGACGATCCTGGATTATCTGGATGAGCCATATATATGATCACAGTGTCCTTAGGAGAGGAAGGAAGAGAGAGATTTGACTACACAGGTAAAGGCAAAGTCGGGATTGAAGCAAAAGGCCATGCTGCAGGCTTTGAAGATTAAGAAAGGGTCACCAAGGAATGCAACTCAAATCTGGCCTAGACAAAGAAATGGATCTTCCTTTAGAGTCTCTGCATGGAGCTCAGCCCTGCTGATACCTTGATGCCAGTCCATTAAAACTGATTTCAGATTTCTGACCTCCAGAACTGTAAGAAAATTGTGTTGTTTTAAGAGAAGTGTACTGTTTTAGGTGCCAAATTTTTGGTAATTTGTTAAACAACTGCAGAAAACTAATGCACTGCATTTTTTTTTTTTTTTTTTAGTGGAGAAAAATAGAAATTGGCTGGGCTTTGATGAAATGGGACCATTGAATAGGGTGGATAAACAACAACCCTATGTAACTGAAGTCATTGGTGAGAAAGGAATAGAATTTATGACAAAATAAGATAGTTTTAAGATGAATATATTAGCTAGGCTGCAAATAATGAGTTCCAGGGAGAACGAAGATGCCAAGGCATTGGGAAAAAAAGATTGGTTGAAAAATCGGAGATGAAGAAGTGAAGTGAAGATGGCTCAGAGACTTACAAGAATAAATTTTTGTGTGAGTAGATACTTATTAGAATTTTAGAACCCAGTGTTGGGACCCAGAATCAGGCAATGGAGATTCAGGCAGGCCCTTAGATAGAGAAAAGTCAGCTACTGAGAATTGAGTATGTTATTCTTCATTCTCTTCTTTCTTTCTCCTCTCAGTTAATCTCCTGAGATAATTCTGAGCTAGCAATAAAATTGCTCAACTACTAGAAAGTAAACATTGCGCATTAGATTGTGTTGATTCAGTTGTTAAATACCATTTAAAATTGTCTGGGATAGCAAGTTCATAAATACACTAACTATAAATATTTTTAAAACCCCTGAGTGGCACACATGGTTTGCACTCAGCTACTAACCAAAAGGTTCATGGTTAGAACCCACTCAGTGGTGCTGCAGGAGAAAGGCCTGGTGACCTGCTTCTGTAAAGATTGCAGCTAAGGAAATTCTATGGAGCAGTTCTACTCTGTAACACATGGTATTTCCATGAGTCAAAATCAACTCAAAGGCAATGTTTTTTGTTTTGTTTTGTTTTTAGTAAGTGTTTACAGGATTATTGAAAGAACTATTGCTCTGTTTATATGTACACAGTTTGGTGTTAATTTACTAATTAAATTAATTGTCTGGGCTTTCTTTCTGCCAAAGCTTCAGTGTTGCTTTTTGTTTTTATTTTTCTTTCCTTAGGACAATAACGCAAGGGAGAAAGAGGCATCAGTCATCTCTTCTTGAAATGTACTAACATATAAAAAAGAGGATTGAGAGGAGACTAAGAAGATTTGTAAGAGTAGCAAGATTTATAAAAGATGAGCAGGAAGTAAATAGTACTGAAACAAGCCCTTTAATAAAAGAAACTTCTTATCCTTCTTGGCCTTTCAAATCCAATTCTTTGTGACTCATTGTAGTGATTACTGCAAGAGTAAATTATCATACCCTAGTTCACTCCATTGAATTGTACTGGGTCAATGAGTACTCAAACATAGTATAGAAAGTTCTATGACCTTGTCTTGAAGAAATAAGTACCTCATATCATGAAAAGGTTGATTATTTTGTGCATTATACACTTCTAAGTTTTTAGGTAGACTGTTTCTGGTCATATGTGTGTCTATTATTTTCCAGTTCTCCATAGAATAGGTTACTTTGCCTGTAGGTTTTTTGGGTTATTTATAAAACTGTCAGAAAGAACAGTAAGATTTAGAGATACTACTCTTAGAAAATAATATCCAATTTTCTGAGTTTTGTTATTTTTATTTTTCATTTTTTAATAAAGCTTTTTTTTTTCTCACAGGAGAGGGAATAAGTTGTTCTTACTTAACTCTAAGGTTTTCTTTTCACATTTAGCTGAAGAGATTTACTTACATAAAGTTAATACATTTTATAGGAAATTATCTTAAAGTTAGTTTGACTGTCATTTACCAAAAAGACTGTGTAGCAAGGAAAATTTTTTTTTAATAAAAGTATCTTTAATTTTATTACAAAAGTAATGTATTTTATAGTAAAGTTTCAAAAACACAGAAATGTATAACATTGAAAGTAATAGTCAATAGGTTGTAACCCATAGTATTTATTTATAACATTCATCTTCCTCTCTTTGTTCCTTTCTGTCTCTCTGTCTCTGTCTCTCTCTCTACAAATACATATATATATATATATATATATATCTTTTTATTTTCATTTATCTAACATCAGCTGGTCTTACTATAGTATGTTCTGCAATCTGACTTCTTAATTTTCTTGTATTTAAGGAAAATGTTTACAGATGTATGGATGTTTAATGATTGTTTAATATGTCAGACTATACCCAAATCACACTGCTTTGCTGTTGAGTTGATTCTGACTGATAGTGACACTATAAGACAAAATAAAACTGCCCCCATAAGGTTTCCAAGACTGAAATCTTTACGGAAGCAAACTACCACGTCTTTGTCCTTGCAGAGCAACTAGTGGGTTCAAACTGCTGACCTTTTCAGTTAGCAGCCAAGCGCTTAACTACTCTGCCTCCAGAGCTCTTTTTCCATACTATACATTACCATAAATTTAAAACAAAAAAGTTTCTATTGACATTAAGGTCATTAAGGTTCATTGTGGGTTTTAATAACAGATAAATGTTTCTGATATATATAGATATAAAATCTTTTCAGGTTAAATTTCTAGACTGAACTTTCCTTGGTAAAAGGAATACAATGTCTACATGAATCTATCATTTCACTCTTGCTTGATTGTAGATACTAGTTTGTGTGAAGCCTGTGAATAGCTTCTGCTGGACTTTTTACCCTTCTGGGCAAAGAGTAATGAAGAAAACTTTGGCATTACTAGTATGTAAACAAGTACGTTACATTCCAAACTACAATTAACTTTATTGTTAAATTGAATGAGTTTAAAAAAAAAAAAATACATTTTTTTAAAGGATGTGCATGAATTTGAAGCTTTCTGTTTCTTGGTACATTTAAATTGTGAAGTATATTCATATACACCAGTGTGAAAGTACACTTGTTGGGTTAATCATAACTGAAGTCACATAGAATTTTAATACAATTACAAATTCGAATTTCCTTTCATGTATATTCCACTTTTAAGATACAGATATATATAGACTTTGGAGTCTCACCGGACTTAGTAATGTTTCCTGGGTCTCGAAATATTATGAATTTTAAGATCTCTTTGTACTCTTCAGTGTATAAATTAAGAAACCTCAGGGAAACTTTTTTTTTTTAATTAAATGATTTATAAATATAGATACAGTATAATAAGTATCTAATTAGGGATCTTGATATGAGTGAAAAGTAAAGAAGGGAAAAATGAGAGCAACTGCAATATTTTGCTTTTTCCAAATGCATAAGTATTTATTTAGAACTTGCAGTGTACATTTGAATCCATAAGGAAATGGATTGGTAAATCCTTTTTGTTTGCATTTTTATTTACAACTTTGATTAAATGACATGTCCTTCTTTAGAAAAAAGAAAAAGAGGCTCATTTGATACATTTCTAGATCAATGTTCCCATTTTTGTTTTCCTTTTTCTTTCCTTGTTTCTTGATCATGATTCATTGCACTAAATTTGTCATGTAGATTCCAAAGGTGGAAGCTGTCTGTTGACATTTCATCAACATTTCATACTCCTTTTGCTATTGTTTTATTAATGTTTTCTTTCTCATTTCTTTGTTCATTGCTGATAGATGAAATGCAAATAAAAATGTCAGATGAATGTCTTTGAGATAATGAGAAGCTATCAAAATTAAAAAAAAAATACAGTTTGTTATGTAATATAAATATGACATCTTAGTTTGTGAAAATCCTGATTTTTCTTTTATAGTTGTTGGTGGGTGGGTAGTTGTTATCTAGGTTTTAGACTTGGTGTTATATCATGAAAAAAAAAAAGTATTCACTTTGAGTTTAAGACCTGGAGAGTTAGGACCTAAGGGAATTTGAGGGGACAGCCATTCCACCCCTTCAAAGAACTAGCCAATTTCTCAATGTGATTCTTGGAATGGCTGAAGATACCTCTTGGATAAGGAAAAACATCCAGAATGGGATGCAAAGTGGAATACTCAGCTATTTATTAAAAACGGAGCATACTTGGAAGTCTCTACTTAGTACAATTATGAGTCTATAGTTTCTTATTCTTCAAGTGCAAGTTTAGTTTGTTGATCATGGCTTTTCCTATTCAAATATTCATTTAAAATAAAATTTCCACCCATGTCATCCCTAAAAAGGAGACAGTGGCTGCATT
This sequence comes from Loxodonta africana, assembly GCF_030014295.1. Taxonomy (NCBI): domain Eukaryota; kingdom Metazoa; phylum Chordata; class Mammalia; order Proboscidea; family Elephantidae; genus Loxodonta; species Loxodonta africana. The sequence continues at coordinate 122,849,184 of NC_087346.1, forward strand.
TTTGCTTGTAATTTAGTGTTCTCTTGTTTTGATATGAAGACCTTGGTATCGAAGTTGTTAAGAGCTATGGCTGCTAACCAAAAGGTCAGCAGCTCAAATCCACCAGCTGCACCTTGGAAATCCAATGAGGCAGTTCTACTTTATCCTATAGGATCTCTTTGAGTCAGAATCGACAGGATGGCTGTATTAAATGAAGAAGACCACAGCATCAGGATTGGAGGAAAACTTATTTACCACTGGTGATATGCAGATGACACAACCTTGCTTGATGCAAATGAACAGGACTTGAAGTGCTTACTGATGAAGATCAAAGATTCCAGCCTTCAGTATGGATTACACCTCAACATAAAGAAAACGAAAATCCTCACAACTGGACCAATAAGCAACATCATGATAAACAGAGAAAAGATTGAGATATTGAGATTGTCAAAGATTTCATTTTACTTGGATCCACGATCAATGCCATGGAAGCAGCAGCCAAGAAATCAAAATGGCACATTGCATTGGGAAAATCTACTGCAAAAGACCTCTTTAAAGTGTTAAAAAGCAAAGATGCCACTTTAAGGATTCAGGTGCGCTTGACCCAAACCATGGTGTTTTCAATCATCTCATATGCATGTGAAAGCAGGGCAGAGTAAGGAAGACTGACTACATTTTTCACCAATTACTTGCCTGTTTTAATAGGAGACATCTTTAGAGTAGGAGTTATATCCCCAAGTGTAATCTGAATGGGAGTCTCTGGATGGTGGAAATGGTTAACACATTCAGCTATTAACAGAAAGGTTGGAGGTCTGAATCCACCCAGAGGTACCTCAGAAGTAAAGACCTGAATATCTACTTCTGAAAAATCAGTAATTGAATCCAAGTAGCGCAGTTCTTCTCTGACACACATGAGGTCACCATGACTCTGAATCAACATTAAAGAGTTTTTTTTTTTTTACATAAGGGTAGCATCACCGTTAGACTGGAAGTATTTTAGAGTTCGTTATTCTAGTACTTACTTTTGTTTATCCAAATAGTGAAGACAGAACAATTTTTCCAGTTCTCAGAATCTACTACATTACTAAAAAAACAAAACAAAACAAAACATTACTATGAGCGTGGAAAATCTATGTTCACTGGATCAATTACAGTCTAATTTTGAAAGATACAACTTTTGAAATTCTAGAAATCACAGTTATTTCTTCGACCAGGTAATACGGATTGGTTAGCTTTTTTTTTTTTTTTTAAATCAATGTTCTTTTTAAACAAAACATACTTACTATGGGAATCTGAATATTAGAGTAAGCTATGTTTATGTTTTTGAGTGTGGTACAGTATAAAAATATTCTTTTAAGAACATCTCAAAAATCTTAGACTGACCTAAGCTATTTTGTTCTGGTTAGAAAAATCATACTATTCTCTAAAGAAAAGAACAGTTTTGTGAAATCCAGAAGCCAGATGGTGAATGAAAAAAATACCATCTAACTTTGAAGACTTTGTAGGATTTTTATAGAATTAGGCAGCAAAGATCAGGATTGGGCCTAGTTCAATGTGGGGATTGGGTTCTTGAATTTATCCTTTACTTCATTTTCAGAAGCTCACATGGCTCATCATATCGTATGTATTGAAGATGTATTTTCAATTCACAATAGCATGTGAATTTCATAACTTACAATTATACACACCTGCAAAATACTTAGAATTAGATTTCTGACTTCTGAGTTGTTTTACATTTGTAATCTTGAAGAGATTATGCCATTGTTAACATGCTCTTTAGAGGAAAGGTTGGAAGTTTTAGATGGTGTGGATAATATTATGAAAGTGTACAGAAATAAGAAACAAAGAAATAAAGTTTGGTGAGATCCAGCATTATAGATGACTGGAAAAAATTAGCCAAGAAATTAAAATGTTAGTAAAAGTAACTGCATAACCATTTTTAGATGTATAAAACACATAATTACTAATATTTATTGAGACTTTATTATAATCTAGGTTTGATCTTAAGTGATTTACATATATTTATTTATTTCACCCTTAACAATAAATGTATGAAGTAGACACTATTATATTCTCTGTTTTACTGGTAAGAAAAAAAAAAAAAAAAGATGTAGAGGTTATAGGAAGTAATGCATAATGCAATAGTAAGGAACACAGAACCTGAAGTCAAACTGGGTTTGAATACTCTGTATTACAACAGCTCCATAAATTTGATCAAGTTACTTAAAACTTCTGTGCTTAATTTTCCTAGGCTGTAAAATTGTGGTAATATAATACCTAACTCACAGGGGCTTTATGATGATTATGAAGCTGACACAACAATTAGAATAGTGTCTGGCACACAGTAAGCATGTCTAAGTTTTCACTATTATGATTTTTATAATCGGAGATTCCAGAGTATGTTTTGAAGTTGGGATAAGAACCCAGGCAGTTTAAATGTAGAGATAATGGTACTGACCTCTACAGTCTCCTACCTTCATTAAAAAAAAAAAAAAAAAAAACTCTTGTATTACACTATTACACATATACACACACACACTTGAACGTCTTAAATATCAGTTAAGCAGATAAAACTTCCTATGCCTATCTTACAGTTTAAGATATGGTTCAAAAATGTTAAGTGACATTTTATGACTTATACAATAAAAATAACACATTCATTGTGGTCATGGTCTGTGTTTTTCCATTTATAAATCTCCAGTGACTTTTGCAGCATTTGCTATATTTTTATTGAATAACAAATTAATGAATTAATGAATGACAGAATGCTGCAACTGTAGCATAAGAACTTTGACTAAAAATATGATTATATATTTTTGCTGAATTTATATTTAGAAGAAAGAGACTTTGATACTAGATCTGACTTCATCTATTCTGAATTCTAATGTGAATATATATACAATTGAGCATTTGTACCTATAAAAACTAATAGTCATGGTATACGAAGAGATATGAAAAATACCCTGAAAAATACATGACATTATTCAAATGAAAAGTATTTGTTGGACATGACTGTACTATTGTATTATTTTATATGTGTGTATATGTGTTAGTGTGTGTGTGAGTATGCATGTGTGTGTGTAACTTTGAAGAAAGGAACCATATACAGTTGTTCTGTTTGGGTTTGAACATGTTGGTCATAATGCAGGGCCAATGAGATAACAACCAAAGCAAAATACTGAGTAGATATTGGAAATTTGATATGCAAAAACAGATATGTGAAAACTCAGCACAGGATGGTTGTTGAAGTCATAAAATTTGATGTTCTAGAGAGAGCTCCTGAAAATTAGGTAGGTATTTGATTAATTCATGATACCCGTCTCTCCCAATATGCTTCTTCTTTAGCTATATCCATGTAAGTAAATGCCAACAGTATTCACCCTGCTGGCATAAACTTGGAAATCATGCTTGACTCTACCTGTTACTTCAAGCTTACATCTAGTTTAGTTGTATATGCAAAATATATCTGTAACTCCACAGACATTTTATTTTTCCTATCACCCAATAGATTGGAGGCATTGAACACTAATGACCAAAGGCAAGATGAGTTGCAGAATGACATCAAGGACATCATAACATGAAGAAAGCAAGAGGCCATTAAAAAGACAGGAAAGAAAGAAAAGGCCAAAATGGATGTCAAAAGAAACTCTGAAAGTTGCTCTTGAACATAGGTAGCTAAATCAAAAAGAAAAAAACAATGAAGTCAAAGAGCTGAATAAGAGATTTCAAAGGCAGCTCGAGAAGACGAAGTAAAGTATTATAATGAAATGTGCAAAGACCTGGAGATAGAAAACCAAAAGGAAAGAACACACTCAGCATTTCTCAAGCCAAAAGAACTGAAGGGAAAATTCAAGCCTCAACTTGCAATATTGAAGGATTCTATGGGAAAAATATTGAACGATGCAGGAAGTATCAAAAGAAGATGGAAGGAGTACACAGAATCACTGTACCAAAAAGAATTAGTCAACATTCAGATGTTTCAGGAGGTAGCATATGATCAAGGACTGATGGTATTGAAGGAAGAGGTCCAAACTTCACTGAAGGTATTGCCAAAAAACCAGGCTCAAGAATTGATGGAATACCTATTGAGATGTTTTAACAAAATGAAGTGCTGGAAGTACTCACTTGTTTATGCCAAGAAATTTGTAAGACAGCTACCTGGCTAACCGACTGGAAAAGATCCATATTTGTACCCATTCCAAAGAAAGGTGATCTAACAGAATGCAGAAATTATCAAACAATATTATTAACATTTCACACAAGTAAAATTTTGCTAAAGTTCATTCAAAAGCTGTTATAGTAGTATGTCTACAGGTAACTGGCAGAAGTTTAAGCCAGATTCAGAAGAAGATGTGGAACAAGGGAGTATCATTACCAATACCAGATGGATCCTGGCTGAAAGCAGAGAATACCAAAAAGATGTTCACCAGTGTTTTATTGATTATGCAAAGGCATTTGACTATGTGGATCATAACAAATTATGGATAACATTGGAAAGAATGGTAATTCCAGAACATTTAACTGTTCATGAGGAACCAGTGCTTAGGCCAAGAGGCAGTTGTTCGAACAGAACAAAGGGATACTATGTGATTTAAAGTTAGGAAAGGTGTGAATCAGGGTTGTATCCTTTCACCATACGTATTCAATCTATATGCTGAGGATATAATCTGAGAAGCTGGATTATGTGAAAAAGAACGGGTATCAAAATTGGAAGAAGACTCATGAACAAGTTTCTGAAAGTGAAGAGGACTTGAAGCACTTACCGATAAAGATCAAAGACCACAGCCTACAGTATGGCTTATATCTCAACATAAAGAAAACAAAAATCATCCCACAACTTGCCTAATAAGTAGCATCATGATAAACAGAGAAAAGATTGAGGTTGTCAAGGACTTCATTTTACTTGGATCAACAATTAACAACCATGGAAGCAGAAGTCAAGAAACCAAATGATCCTTTGTGTTAGGCAAATCTGCTGCAAAAGACCACATTAAAGTGTTGAAAAAGAAAGATGGCACCTTGAAGACTAAGATGCACCTGACCCAAGCCATGGTGTTTTCAATCATCTTATATGCATGTGCAAGCTGGACAATGAAAAGGAAGACCAAAGAAGAATTGACACCATTGAATTGCGGTTTGGAGAAGAATATTGAATAGGACTGCCAAATGAATGAACAGATCTCTCTTGGAAGAAGTACAACCAGACTGTTCCTTAGAAGTAAGGATGGCAAGGGTACTTTTCACATATTTTGGGCTTGTTATCAGAAGAGATCAGTCCCTGGAGGAGGACATCATGCTTGGTAAGGTAGAAGGGCAACAAAAAAGAGGAAGAATCTCAACGAAATGAATTGACGCAATGGCTGCAACAATGGACTCAAGCATAACAATGATTGTAAGGATTGCTCTGGACTGGGCAGTGTTTCATTCTGTTGTACGTAAGGTTGTTATGAGTTGGAACTGAGTCAATGGCACTTAACAAAAACAACAATAGCCAGAAGACTGAACAAATATGTCTTGGAAGAAGCATAGCTAGAATGGTCATTAGAATTAAGGAGAGTGACACTTCTCACATATCTTGGACATGTTATCAGGAGGGATCAGTTCCTGGAGAAGGACATCATGCTTGGTAAAGTAGAGGTCAGCAAAAAAGAGGAAGACCCTCAAGAAGATGGACTGACACAGTGGCTACAACAATGGACTTGAGCACAGCAATAATTGTGAGGATGGTGCAGGACCAGGCCTTGTTTTGTTTTGTTGTACATAGGCTTGCTGTGAATCAGAATTGACTGGAAGGCACCTGACAACAACAACAATGTCACCCAAGTTGTCACCATATCTTCCTGATTTTTTTATTTTATTTTATTCCAGACTCTGTCCATCCACTCAGAAGTTATCATTTTAAGACTTATTATGGATTCTGACACTCCTTACAGTTTTATTCTAAGTTTCTAGTCCATTCCAGCAGGAATTAATTCTGCACTTCTCAAGAGTGGCTTAGATGATATGGTCCTGGCCTTCCTTCCAGCATCCCCTTTCCCTGATTGCTCTTTCCCATCTCAGGATCATTCTGCATGCTATTCCCACCACCTGCCATGTCTCATCCTTCCCACTCTTCATTCTCATACATCTTACTTATTCTTTTTACCCTTCCGTCTAATATCAACTTCTCAAAAATCCATGCCATCCTTTCTAAAATAATTATTTTGATTTTGTATTCTCCTGCGTTCATTGGGAGCCCTGGTGGTGCAGTGGTTAAAAGCTATGGCTACTACCCAAAATGATCAGCAGTTCGAATCCACCAGCTGCTCCTTGGAAACCCTGTGGAGCAGTTCTGCTCTGACCAATAGGGTTGCAATGAGTTGGAATCGACTCCATGGCAATGGTTTTTTTTTTTTCATTGACTTTAGCCCATAACATGCATGAAATGTGTTAAGTACATTAATTGTATGATTCTTTTTAAAACCAAATCTCCCACAAAAGGTATTCAGCTCCAAGAGGTGAGCATCATGAATCTTATACTCATTACTGTATTCCTGGTAGCTAGGACAGCATCTGTCCCAGGGTAAATATTGAATTAATTAATTTATTTATTGAGCTAATAAAAAAAAAGTCATGTTTGAAGTGGTCATTGTGAAGAAAGACAGATGGATCTGATGAGCCTCTACTTTAGTCAGTCTCTCTCTCTCAGGTTGCTCTTAGGCAACTTCTAAGAGAGAAAGAGAAACAGTGAGAGTGAATTGGCAAGTCCAAAATCTGTAGATCAGGTGAAAAGCTGGAGATTCTTACACTCTTGTGCCCCAAGACTCCGAGATCGGGTTATGGGAAGAGAGAAGGGTTCTGGCAAGGTGCCTATTTATAGTCTGGAGGTAGAATACACCCTAGGGATTACTCCCTTTTTGCTCTTAAGACCTTCCACTGATTGGATGAGGACCACCTACATCATAGAGGGTGAACTGCTTTACTTGTTGTTGTTGTTAGGTGCCGTTGAGTCGGTTCCGACTCATAACGACCCTACGCACAACAGAACAAAGCACTGCTTTACTTAAGGCCAACTAATTTAATTCCATGTAAATACTTCATAACAGCAACTAGACCAGTGTGAAAAAACAACTAGGCACCATAGCCTAGCCAAGTTGATACATAAAATTAACTACCACAGAATCATTCAGGGCATATATGGTTTTAGATTATTTCATATATCTGGGTGATATTCCCATAAGCAGTCACTGGTTCCAGGTACTGGAAAATTAATGCAGAAGGTTAATTGGTTATAATTATCTAAAACTAAGGCTTCAGAGATTAACTCCAAGGAACAACTGAGAAAGTAAAAGAGCTAAAGTGATGGGGAGTTGAGTTTAGAAGTTAGTGATTGATTTCAAAATATGACAGCTCCTGTTATTGACATATTTCACAGAGTACTTCTAAGAATGTGTAGATGAAATGTAGCATGAGTGAATGCCCTTGTCGAATGAGCAGAGAGTAATTGGAAGGTTGGTGAATGACAGCAAATCAGAAGAGTACAGTGTAGTAGACAGATGACATGAATCTCAGAGGGAGTTTTACAGAGTGTGAAAACTAAATATTCTGCAAGTAGAAGGCTAAAAAATTATCAAGCCCACTTATGCGCTTCAAAAAACTTAGGGTATGAGATGCAATAAAAATAATAATAACAATATGAATACTCATTTTGTGCCTTGCAGTGTGCTAAGAGAATAATACCAATTTTCTCTTTAAGTCCAACACTAATGAATTATTTACTCATTATACACATTTACCGAACAGGAATATGAGGCCCTGAGAGTATGTTTTATGTCAGTTTTAGACAGGAAATAAGTGGCAAACTTGAGATTCAAATTCATGAAATTTGGGTTTGCTGTATACAAGCTTATGTGCTTACTTTAACTGTTAAGCTGTAGTACTGTCAGAAGCCATATTAAGCATTTCATTTAATTAACAATATTTGATATACAAATATGTAAAACTGGAAACTTATTTCACAGACTTGACTAAAATTATGGAGATACAACCTTGGTCCTAAGGAGCCCTGATGGCATAGTGGTTAAAGGATTAGCTGCTAACCGAAAGGTCGGCAGATTGAACCCACCAGATTCTCTGTGGGAGAAAGATGTGGCAGTCTGATTCTGTAAAGACGGCAGTCTTGGAAACCCTATGGGGAAGGTCTACTCTGTCTTATAGAGTTGCTAAGGGTCACAATGAGTCAATGGCTTGAAGGAATGTAGGCACTAAACATTCCTTCTAGGCTTGGTCAATATCCACATTGGGAGGATAAATTCTAAGAGAGCAGTGCAGATACACACAAAGATTCATTTGTAGATCTTGAAAACACATTAATTACACAGACTTCATTAATTCCATGTACTTACTGACAGCTAACTAGACTCAGACACATTTTATATTTGAAATATTCAATAAGAGATTTTCTCTTTTCAAATTTTTCTATCCCCATTTTTTAAACCAAAAGAAAAAAAAAGTATTTAAATAAATTTGGATCCGTGTTGTTTCGTCTCTTTGCATTTCCTATTCCCAGCATGTGATTAAAGGCATTATTAAAAGAACTATGATGACATTGCAAGAGAAATTACCCTCTTGGTATTTCTGGTTTGGAACAGAAGTTGAAGTATACTAAGTCTCATGAGAAAGTCTGCTTTTTGACATTTACAGCTCAATTTTACCAATTCAGGATTTTGAATAAGCTTCAGATAAGCATCCAAGCTTATCCAGGGTGAACTTGAATTCTGAAACTTCTTAAGTTACATCGCTGGTAACCCTACTTACTTTTGAAGTTGCCAGTCGTTGCACCCCAGTGGAAACCCTGGTTTGCCATTGTGCCTCATAGTCAAGGATAAATACGGTCACGAATTTGTCACTTTATTAAAAATATGAGATAAGGGTAGGCAGAGAGGAAAGTTCCTTAAAAACTCAATGACATAAATGAAAGAAGATGTCTTAGTAACAACTTGGTACTACAAGGTCATGCAACTCAGTTAGTATGTTTTAAAACTATCAGATAAAATAATAAAGATAAGCTGTTGCTGTCGACTCGATTCTGACTCATAGTAACCCTATAGGACAGAGTAAAACTGGCCCATAGAGTTTCCAAGGAGCCCAGATGGATTTGAACTGCTGAACTTTTGGTTAGCAGTGGTAGCACTACACCACCAGGGTTTTGATAATAATGACACTGCTCATTAAAATGCACATTTGTCAACTGAGTTGATATTTTTATGTCTACAGACCAATAAACCCAACAGATAATTATTTGCAAAAGTAGGTACTATATGTAGAATGAACGCAATTAAAAAAGTGTAATTGTATGCATGCAGATAATTTCAATGAACATAAATTTAAAATAATTGAGCTTCTAATATGAACACATATATGCAATGCACTGTATTCTCTGCATAAGGCTGTTTCAGGAAAACCTGGGAGGACAATTAAACAAGGGATAATTAAACACCTATATGAGAATTGGAAACCCTGGTGGTGTAGTGGTTAAGTGCTATGGCTACAAACCAAAGGGTCAGCAGTTCGAATCTGCACTCCTTGGAAACTCTACGGGGCAATTCTACTCTGTCCTACAGGGTCACTATGAGTCGGAATCGACTTGATGGCACTGGGTTTGGTTTGGTTTTAGTATATGAGAATTGAAGTTTATACCCACCTTTCTGATGGTCTTCACATATGAACTTATTTAAATTCTTTTCAACAAAGAAAAGTCAACTGATAAAGCGGCTCCAAATTTAAGTTCTTTGAGGTTGGCACAACTGAATGGAAAATAATTTATCTTTGATTTTCAGCCTTCAGGCCTATGTAAGAGGAAGGGATAAAAAAGGTAAATCATCCTCAATGGTTTGTTATGTGTTAATAATTACAATTTTTCCCATCTACTAATTAGTTTCCTAACTTGCTTAGGCTAATCTCAAGAGCTCAGAAGCAACTTTCTATACTACATTTTTTTTTAATTAAGCTTAATGTACTGTATGTAATTTTTCAAATAGATTTATAGGAATTATAAACCAAAGAAGAACTTAGTGTGTGTATGTTCCTGCCTTTTTATTTTTCCTTTGAAGGAAAACCTTAGAATACTGCTCTTCTTTCTTTTTAGTGTAGCAGATGAACATCTGGGCAATTATACAAACCTGCAAATTACTTCTTTTTTTTTTTTTTCTTGTGTGTTAATTGCTTCAAAATTATAATGAAAAAGAATCCAAAACCTAAACGCAGAGCAATGTTAGGCAATATTAAATGGTAAACATTCTAATTAAGATATAAACTTTAACGACATTGCTTTGATAGAAAATCTTGAAAATTAATGCAAGTGCATAGAACTGGTGGCAAATATTTAATGTAATTAATGAATTTCTGTAATTGATAGTTATATTTCACATTAAGTGATTGTTATTTAACCCACATTCATTTTCGTTTCTGCTTTATAAATGGAACAGCTGTCAGGAATTGGAGAGAATATAAAACTAAGTTGAATTACGTACCTTCTTTCACAGACCAAGGAAAACCATTAAAACTCACATATTTACATAACTGAATTACTTTTGTATATCTGAAATAGATGAAATCGCCTCAAAATTTAATCTGCAGGGAAAACTATGGGGGTTTTAATTATCTATACAATGAATGTAAGTCAGGTATTATCTTTTGCCATGCTTTGTCTATATCCTATTTCAGTTTTTCGCTCATGACCTGCTTACATTTCCCCACACACATACATATTCTGTTTTTGCTATATATCTATCTAGAAAATTCCTTCTCCTGCCCCAGGTTTTTGGGACTTGAGCTAGCAGCTTACCTGCTGAACTTGGCTCCTCCAGTTCCTGCAGCTATGTGAGTCAGAAGCCTCTACCTTGACTCACAGACTTGGAACTTTGCAGCCCCTACAACCACATAAGCCATTTTCTTGATTTAAATCTCTCTGTATATATATTTACACACTGCACTGGTTTTGCTTCTCTAGAGAACCCATTTAGAGAACCCAACCTAAGACATATAGGTAATAAGAGACATGACAAGAGTTCAGTTAAGATTGATTAATCTTATAAATCCACATTCTGACTTACATTACCCATTTTACCTTTTTTAAAATTATTATTAGAAAATTTAAAAAGACCCAAGATAAATTTAAAGCCATAGTTATAATTTTTAATTTCTTGATGGAAACCCTGGTGGCTTAGTGGTTAAGTGCTACAGCTGCTAACTAAAATTCGGCAGTTCAAATCCACCAGGCGCTCCTTGGAAACTCTAGGAGTGATTCTGTTCTGTCCTGTTGGGTCGCTATCAATCGGAATAGACTCGACTGCAATGGGTATGGTCTGAATTATGAAAGTATTTATGGTAACCTTGGCAACTTTTGCATATATGCTTTTTTTTAAATCCTCTAAAGCTGGATGTATTTCTTTTTTTATAAGGGTTGTTTCTGTTTAAAATCAAGGCTGTTGCCATCTGTTCGTAACATTCTAATATTTCCTCATTCTTTGCAGTTGACCTTGCTATATGCCACTTGAGGGATTGGAGCAACACATACTAATCCTCCTTTTTATTTTCTGCAAGTGTTTATAGGTAATAGCACTAATAGCCTCTATGCTTCATTAAGTATTATATTTAATTTGCTCTACAAATTCATATGATGTGAGCCATTAGCTGTCTTCTGAGCCTTTTATAATTGGGAGTTCAATTCATCAATAATGTGCTAATATGACTGATTTTCACAAAGCTGTGATCACACACAATTCAGATTTCAAAATCAGGGGACATAATTATTTTTAATGACTTTATAATTAACTTGAGTAAAACTTAGCATTTTTATTGGGTTGCCTGCTATGGATCTTTTCTCCTTGAAGTTTCTTCTACACCCTACACAGATACTGATACCCTGGAATCACTACTCATCACCGAAAATGTCAATTTACAAAAGCACGGAACTTTAGTGCTGATATTCTATTCTAACTTTCCAGTCAAAACAGATAACTACTTTAAATATTCCAGCCAGTTTCTCTGGCTGCTGCATCAATATTTCCATTGCACTGACGTTGTGTACTTTATGAAGCAATTTATTTCTTTATCGTAGAGTTGTAATTGATAGATTATTATTATTTTTTTTTTTACTCAACCTCTCATCCGCTTTTGGACAGTGCCATTAGTCTTTCCATTTTCATCAGTCCCTTTAGGGTCCCTGAAATTTCCTTACAAGTCTTCTCATAAGCTTTATATGAAAAGGAATAGATGTTGTGTTTCACATTTATATCACCATTTCTATAATGTATGATTTGCAAAGTCTTAATGTTTTCAGGTAAATCATGGTTAATCTCAATTTGACTTTGAATGAGAGAGAATACGTGGTTCATAATGGAACTCAGTAGATTCCTTTTCTTATATGCTATGTGAAACACGCTAAAGATGGAGCAGGTAAATCTCAAACTCTATATGCAATAAGCCTCCCAGAAAAAGGTAGAGAGAAGATACTGATTGGTCTTCACCTCCATTTTTTTTTCAGTTCGTTACTCACTTAATTCCAATATTAAACTTTTGTGGTCGTTGTATTTAGTATAAAAACACCAAGTCTCCCCACAATTTTTTCATAGATGAAAAGCAAAAATTAATACTGAACAGTAAGAAGGACTATTAATTTTTTTTGTTTTTATGAAAGACATTTTCAATATTTAAGGTGAAATAAAGGAAAGTGTACTGGGAAAAAAATTCAAGGAATATTGAAAGTTTTGAGATGTGTTTAGGCTTTAAAAAGTAATTCATATAAAACCAATACACCTTTATAATACTCTTCATTATGAAGTATATGTTTTTGGATTATAGCTTTTTAGTACATTATACATATACTCTACAGCAGAGTAGTTAAGCACATGGGCCAGAAATTAAAAGAACTTGATTTGAATCCGTACTTTAACATGAAGTTGCTCTGTGACATTGGGCAATTTACTTGACCAGATGAAAGAACACCTAGAGAAAGTAATACAAAAAGCAAATTAATGGTCACCAATCTCAATTGACTTGCAACAATGTTTTGCAATTTTGTTATAAATTCTACTTTACTCCCCTATTTTCCACAATATCTATTTCAAACTTTATCTCTGAATTATTTACCCCCTTTTCCCCTCTTCACTCTCAGTAGATGATGCTGTTGCTTTTGTTAGTTGCTATGAAGCAGATTCCAAGTCGTGGAGCCTCTCAATTTATGAAAAACTCAGTTTACAGAACACCTAATTAATATAAGTTATGAGCTGAGGCATATTTACCCAAATTTGCACAAATCTTAACTTCCTTCCATCCTGTGACAATAGCTTGCCTACCTTTATTTAGAGTAAGTCCTTCAAGACAAATGATATGCTCCCTCTCACTCCACAGTTACCTGTAGGCTTTATACAATAGCCAAGATCTCATCAAAGCCGGGAAGAAAATCAGGTTTTTCTCCTTTAATGAGATGAGGAGAGTGGTTTAAAAGAGGCCATCGAGGCAGTATATTTAGTACATTAAGAGCTCTAGAAGGAAAAATAGGCCAGCCATTGGATTCAATTCTGCCCATAAATGTTATACAGAATAAATGCAATTATGTTTTCAAGATTTTATAATCCTAGAAATTCTCAAGTTGGTGCACTCCAGGTTACTAATGTCTCCAAATACGTGGTATACAGGATTGAATTCACATCTCCCACTGGATTTAAAGAAGTTTGGACAGGAAATATACCTCTGTCACCCATTTTCAGTAGACGGGCAAATCTTCCACTGGTATGTTTAAGAATAGGGAATAATCTCTGTCCAATATTAATACTTTCTAACAATGTACAGCCTGCACATGACCCCAACTTTCTACTGTGTGTTTTGAGATGTCCCTTTAAGTCTTCTTGTGTGTTTTTGTTTTTGCATTTAAAAGAAAAGATTCTTCCAGGGGAGAATTACATAATTTCCTAGCCTAAAAGTTGCAGAGGGGTTCTGACTATCGTCAGGCAATGGCATACCCCTTTGTTGATGAACTTGATCTTAGACAATAACCTGAGTTTTGAATGTCTGAGTGGCCCTAAACTATTATTAAGAACAGAAATTTTATGTTTTAGTAATTTCAATTAACTTGGCATAGTGAATACTTAAAAAGTGGTAGGATTTGCTTCCTTGGTAGGAAAAACTCACATACTGAGGGAAATTCTGATGTGATGTATTATTTGAATCTTTTTATTAAAAGGAATGAGTATAACATAAAAATGAATATGCTTCTTTTACCTAAGAAGTAGTACAGATTTAATAAAACTTTGTCAGTACAAGATTTTTTTTTCAATTATTCTCCATAAACTCTTTGTCCCTCAACAACACCTCCCCAAAGCTTAGTGAAATGTGCTAGAAACAAGAACACTTAGGTTATTTTATGGCCAATTTAATTCTTGACCTCTTCAATAACACTGTCAAAAATGTCAACTACTGTCAAACATTATCAGTGGTTTTTTCAAACGTTCTCATCTTTTTCAGTAAGTTTGGGATAGACTATTACTTTATTCTGCGTTGTCTTTGGGCCAGATTGTCATCCCTCATGAATATAGGATGATTAACGATATGTATCCGTTACAGCTCAGAATTTAAATAAAAGAACATAGAGTATATTGAGACAAGTGAATTATAATTCTAAGGTTTTTAGGTAAAGTATACGATATAGTATATACATGTTTCTTATTTATATCTAGATGAATCATTCATTTTTATATTTTTATATATGTTGAAATATTTCTGTGGCTCCTCTCACTGGCAACAACCAGATCCTTTGCCTCACCCTACCCTCCCAAAAAATCTAAATATTTCCTTTTTTAATTGTCTGCACTAACCAGTTATGAGATAGTTCATTTACCAGTAGCAATTATTACATTACATAAATTATTACATGAATTTATATTATATAGTATTTTTAATATTTATGATATGATATATATGCCATATATGAATATATTATATAATTATTATTATATAATTCCTCTATTCATTAATTCAGCTTTCATATTCTAGTCAAATATCATCTAGCTTTATATATTTCCCTGTATTGAAGACAATTACATACACCAGCACACTTAATAGCACTAGGTTTATATATTTAGCAATACCCTAGAAATCTGAATCTATGTGGTCAAGAGACCAGATAAGTGAACAAGATTTAGAGCACTGACACAGTGGGTTAAGAAGATGAAGTTGCATGTGTTTGTATGTTACCTCGTTGCTTTTGAGTCAATTCTGACTCAGCAACCCTGAAGGACAGAGTAGTACTGCCTCTAGGGTTTCCAAGGAGCGGCTGGTGGATTTGAAACTGCTAAACTTTTGGTTAACAGCCGAGCTCTTAACCACTACTTTGCCAGGGCTCTGTTTCTATACTAAAGGGGCAATAAAAAGCAAACAATACCGTACTGAATAAAAATAAAACCAAATGCACAGAATTATCAAGAAAGAGAATTCTTAGGAATGAAAGGACAGCTGTCTTAAATCCATCTTAATTTTTGTATTCTTTTATTTTTTTCACATCATTTCCTTAAATATGGTCGTCAGAGTATGTACAATTTTTCATTGAAAGCCTTGCCTTTAGAATGAGTACAACTCTTGCTCATCTTGGGTTTTGTGTTTGTTTGCTCTATTATTTTACTGTGTTTTTGGAGAACGTTTCCACAACAAATTAGCTTCCTGTTTAACAACTTCTATACGTATTGTTTAGTGACATTGGTTGCATCTTTCACAATATGTCAGCATCGTTATTATTTCCTTTCTGGTTGTTCTGTTTCCATTTATATAGCTTCTCTGTCCCTTTCCCTTCTCTTCCTTGCTTTAGGGTAATTGTTGTCTGTTTGGTCTCATATAGATGATTATTTAAAGGAGTACAGTACTCAGAGTGATATTGTTTATTTTATGAGCCAATCTATTATTTGGTTGAAAGATGAGCTCCAGGAGTGGCTTCAGTTCCAATTTTAAAGAGTATCTCAGGGCAACAGTCTCGGAGGATTCCTCAAGCCTCTACTGGACTTTTTTAGGAATTTTACTTTTGTTCTAAATTTTTCTCCCATTCTACCTGGGACCATCTATTGTGTCCCTGGTCAAAATTGTTGGTAGTGGTAGCCAGGTACCATCTAGTTCTTCTGGTCTCAGGATAGGTGAGGCCCTGGTCCCTGTGGGATATTATCTTATACTAGTATCTTCTTTGAGTCTTTGCTTTCCTTCTGTTTTTTGCTCCAGATTACTACAGACCAATAGTTGTTATCTTAGATAGCTGCTTGCAAGCTTTAAGGCCCCAGAGACTATTACCCAAACTAGGGTGTAGAAGATTGTATTTATGAACAATTGACCAAGTTGTCCTATGAGACTATGGCCCTAAGTTTTCAAACCCAGTAAACCAATACCATGAATTGTTTGGTTATGTCTAGGAAGTATCCATAACCATGCCTCCTATGTGCTTTATTATATTTATGAGTATATATGCAGCACATACAAACATGTCTATGCATGTGCCTTCAGATACACCTATATAAGCATATCAATATACTCGTATGTGCCTTTCTATACACATATGTGCGTACATGATCTACCTATACAGCCACACCCTTTTTTTTGGTTGTTATTACTGTTGTTGCAAAACTGCATACGCTATAGCTTTTATCAAAATTGTCCCTTATTCTTGTATGCTTCTTAGTATCATCATTTACCTTGGTCAAGTTGTGCAGGCTTCACCTGCATTCAGTATTGCCTTTTTGTCACCAAAAATAACAAGTGTCTACTATCTAGAAAGGGATTCCCACTCCCTCCCTCTCCCATTCTTGGTAACCACCCAAGAACATTTCTTTCTGTATATATACCTACTCGTCTTTTTATAAAAGTGACACTAGGCAATATATGTTCTTTTGTGATTGACTTAATTTACTTAACATAATGTTCTTGAGATTCATCCATGTTATAAAATGTTTTGAGAACTCATCATTTATTCTTTATAGCTAAGTAGTATTCCATTGTAAGTATGTATCACAATTTGTTTATTGAGTCATCCATTGGTGGACATTTAGGTTGTTTCCATTTTTTTTCTATTGTGAATAAATAATGCTGCTGTGAATATGTGCATAGGTGTGCAAATGTCTATTTCTGTCACTGCTATTAGATCTCTAGGGTATATACCTAGGTATGGGGTTGCTAGATCATAAGGTGTTTCTATTTCCAGATTTACGAGGAAGTGCCATACCATTTTCCATAGTGGTTGTACCATTTTTTAAAACCCCACCAGCAGTGTATAAGAGTTCCAATCTCCCCATAACCTCACCAGCACTTGTTGCTTTCCGTATTTTTGATCAGTGCCATTTTTGCAGAGGTGAGATGGTATCTCATTCTAGTTTTGATTTACATCTCTCTAATGGCTAATTTTAATGGCTAAAGGGAGCCATAATGGCATAGTGGTTAAGAGCTTGGCTGCTAACCAAAAGGTCGGCAATTCAAATCCACCGGTTTGATTCTGGGGCAGTTCTGTTCTATCCTGTGAGGTCGCTGTGAGTTGGAACTAACTCAGCTGAACCTGACAACAACAACAACAATGGCTAATGATCACAGAATCTTTTCATGTGTTTGTTGGCCACCTGGTAAAGTGTCTGTTCATGTCCTTTGCCCATTTTTTGATTGGAATGTCTTTTTATTGTTGAGCTGTTGAAGTTTTCTATATATATTTAGAGATTAGACCTTTATCAAATATGTTGTTCCCAAAGATTTTTTTCAGCCAATAAGCTCTCCTTTTACTTTTTTACTCTTTTGATGAGCATAAGTATTTAATTTTTAGGAGGTTCCTCATCTTGATTTTCCATAGCATATTTTTTTTTTTTTAAATTGGCTGCAGTATCTAATTATTAGAGAATATTTGAAGTTTTTAGTATGGGCTCTGCACTTCTAATGGAACTTAGTTCCTTTTTTGGGGCTGAGGTAGAAGCCATCCTGCAAAGCATCAAAGCATTTTATAGGACTTGTTCAGGCAGATATGGCTGTGGTCCATGGCTTTGGTAGTTTCATGACATTAGCAAATAAGTCAGTTATGACCTAATCCATCTTCTTTCCTCCGTATGTTTTAACAAATCTTTTTTTAAATGAATCTTTTCTTTGTCACTTCCTTAGAGGTGTGAGCTGGGCTAAGTTACATTTTTCAGTCCATTTCTTCATTTGTGAAAGACAGTGATTATATCTATCTCGTAAATTGGGTGTTGTTGTCTTTGTTAGGTGCCATCAAGTTGGCTCAGACTCTTAAGGACCCTAAGCACAACAGAATGAAACACTATCTGGTCCTGCACCATCCTCACAATCATTGCTATGCTTGAGCCCATTGTTCCAGCCACTGTGTCAATCCATCTCATTGAGGGTCTTCCTCTTTTTCACTGATCCTCTACTTTGCCAAGCATGATATCCTTCTCCAGGGACTAATCCCTCCTGATAACATGTCCAAAATATATGAGATGTAGTCTCACTGTCCTTTCTTCTAAGTAGCATTCTGGTTGTACTTCTTCCAAGACAGATTTGTTCATTCTTTTGGCAGTAAATGATATATTCAATATTCTTTGACAACACAACAATTCAAAAGTAAATCAGGTAGGAAATTCAAATTAGGTAACGTATATAACATATCTTAGCATGGTGTGTATCATAAAATATCTCAAAAAATGTTGACTATGGTTAGCTGCAAAAAGCTGAAAATTTAAAAATAGTTTCTGAAGTATTAAAAGGGAACAAACATGTGGAGAGTATGTCTTAGTAATCTAGTGCTGCATAATGGAAATATCAAAAGTGGATGTATTTTTTTAAATAATTTTTATTGTGCTTTAAGTGAAAGTTTACAAATTAAGTCAGTCTGTCACATACAGTTATATACACCTTACTCCATACTCCCACTTACTCTCCCCCTAATGAGTCAGCCCTCTCCCTCCTTCCAGTCTCTCCTTTTGTGACCATTTTGCCAGTTTCTAACCCTCTCTACCCTCCTATCTCCCCTCCAGATAGAAGATGCCAACACAGTCTCAAGTGTCCACCTGATACAAGTAGCTCACTCTTCATCAGCATCTCTCTCCAACCCATTGTCCAGTCCCTTCCATGTCTGATGAGTTGTCTTCAGGAATGGTTTCTGTCCTGAGCCAACAGAAGGTTTGGGGACCATGACCACCAGGATTCTTCTAGTCTCAGTCAGACCATTAAGTCTGGTCTTTTTATGAGAATTTGGGGTCTGCATCCCACTGTTCTCCTGCTTCCTCAGGGGTTCTATGTTGTGCTCCCTGTCAGGGCAGTCATCAGTTGTGGCCAGGCACCAACTAGTTCTTCTGGTCTCAGGATGACATAAGTCTCTGGTTCATGGGGCCCTTTCTGTCTCTTGGGCTCATAGTTATCGTGTGACCTTGGTGTTCTTCATTCTCCTTTGATCCAGGTGGGTTGAGACCAATTGATGCATCTTAGATGGCCGCTTGTTAGCATTTAAGACCCCAGACGCCACAAAAGTGGATGTATTTAAAAAAAGAGAAGTTTATTCTCTTACTGTCAATTTGGCTACAAGTCCAAATTCAGGGCATCAGCTCAAGGGGAAGGCTTTCTCTTTCTGTCTTCTCTGGAGGAAGTTTCTTGTGATTCATCATCAGTTTTCCCTTGGTGTGGGAGCATCTCAGTGCAGGAATGTCAGGTCCAAGTACTCCCTCTGTGCTCAGCACTGCTTTCTTGGTGGTATGAGGTTCCCAACTCTCTGCTTACTTCCCTTTCCTTTTGTCTCTAGTAAGATAAAAGGTGATGCAGACCACACCCCAGGGAAACTCTCTTTACATTGGATCAGGAAGGAATGTGACTTTAGCAAGGATGGTAAGTCCCACCCTAATCGTCTTTAACCACAGACAGAGATTATGCTTTATAACACAAAGGAAAATCACAAAATGAAGGACAACCACACAATACTGGGAGTCATAGATCAAACAAGTTGGCACATGTTTTGGGGGGACACAATTCAATCCATGACAAATATAAGAAACAAAAATTGCTGAGAGGTCATAGGTTTGAAAGCCATAATAGTTGACTTTTGGTCAGAACTGCCAGGTTGTATCTTAATATATTTTCTATCTTCTTATATTTGTACTTTCAACTTTGCAAGGACCTTGCCTTGTTTCACCCTTTTTTAATATGTAGGGTTTCTTCTTTAGAAGGGGAAGAGATTCTTCTCAGAGAAAGGCTGTATATATTTTTGCATGAAAACCCTCTAAGTAGGTATAAATATGATAAAATGGATTATAGATTGTATTGCTAATTGTTCTTGAGATAACATACAGCACTCAAATATCTGGTGACTTACCTTTTTTGTCCTACATTCTTCATGCCAGACATGAGTTTATGTAGTAATTAAAATAAAAAAGAAACTGTGTAAAGGATGTTCACAAAGACCCTGAAAATAATGACTTGAATAACAGTTCTGTTTAAACAAGTATAGCCTAAAAATTTTTCCATGTTTACTCAACAAATATTTAAAGAACATCTACTGTGCATCAGATTCTATTTTAGACAATGAGGATAAGATAGTGAACACAACAAACAGAAGTCCCTGCCCTAACGCAATTTATATTTCAGTTTATAAGATTCTTCTTTGATATTTATTTAAAATAGAAAAAAAGTTTTTGATACAGTGATCTCAGTACAATGTAACTGGATGTTATTAGAAATATTGCAAAATGCACCAAAGAAAAATTATGCATGTGGTTATATTAAATATAAATAAAATTTTTATATAGGGAAGTACTCATACCATCTTTGGCTTCTTTTCCAATCCCTTCTCCTGTTCCTATTTTGCATTTTGTAGATTTCTATTCTATTTTTTATAAATTTTAAATATTTTTTTTCTATATTTTAAAAAATATATTCAGAATCTGACTACATCTTACCATATCCAAAAAACGAACAAACAAATCCATTGCCATCAGGTTGATTCCATCTCATAGCAACCCTATAGAATAGATTATAGCTGCCCCATAGGGTTTCCAAGAAGCAGTTGGTGGATTCCAACTGCCAACAATTTGGTTAGCAACTGAACACATCCAAAGGTCCACATAATCTAGTCCCCATTGCTTCCTTGACACCATCTCCTTCTACTCTCCCCACTCTCCTTCTGTCTAGCTATATGGTCTTCGAATCCTATTGGAAATTATATGTTATTGAGGGGACAGAGAATTGTAAGGAATATTAAGGGTTAATTACTACAGTATTCTGATGTCATCAGTGAAGAAATTTGAGGGCCAAAAAGCAACTTAAAATTGTTCTTAAAATGTTCAAGCAGAGCCTGGGTTACCACTTGCCATGGATATTGTAGATGAATCTCTGCAGGGGGCAAAATGTGTCATATATAACATGTAGATTCTTTTTAAAATTTAAAGATTTAGAATTCCATGAAAATAAGACATAAGCATGTCCACATAAGCACAGGGAAACTGAGCATGATGGGAAGTAAGAAAAATGCTCAAGAAGACCAATGACTTTTGAGTCATAAGAAGGAGAAAACATGAAACAGGGGATGGAGAAAATACTATATTAATTAACTCTAAAAATTATTCATTGCTAAAGAATTAAAAATGGTTAAATGTAAGCTATGGAATATTGCCTTAAAGGTATTTCTGAAGAAGGGCAACATCAAATTATCACTGTTTTGATTTTTTTTTCTCTCCTCTCCAGAGGAGTTTGGCAATTTATTCTACCTTTGGATTCAATATTTGACGTAATATAGGGAATTTTTTGTATGAGGTTCAGCAACAAAATAGGACATAACCATCTACTTTTAGGCATCTTCTCAGATCCCATGAAACACTGGACTGTTTTTTGCAAGAAAAATTTGCATTTGTTCATTTTACCCACAATGAATATTTGCTGTACTAATGTCAAATCCATGCTTTGTTGCTCTGTTTCTGCACTTTACTGCATACACAGTAATTTTGAATTTCAATGCCATATTAAAGTACAATCTTTCTGGCAATTCAAATGCAATTACATTCAACATATTATAACAATATACATAACTTGATTGAAGTGTTGAACATATGAAAGGCTAAAGTAAATGGTAAGGGAGAAAAGAGTGAGATTTTTTTTTTTTTTTTTTTAATAGGGGAAATGCCTGTGAGGGAGCCAGGAGAAACTGGGTGAGCATTCAGACCACAATTCAAGTGTGACCACAAGAGATGAAAAGACAAAGGAGCTTGGATGGCTGCAGTCATTTTCAGTGCAGTCTATGGAAAGCTCCGCATGTGTTTGGAGTCACTGAGCCACATTTCTGTTAGAAGAATCCCGTATCATCAAGAAACAGGCCTACTTTAGTATCCATGCTGCACTAAGCCATTAGCTGGCAGCAGCCCATGGGAAGTGTGCCCTCAGTGAAAAGGCAACAGTAGATTTTAGAACACAACAGCTGGGACTCTTGGTCAATCATGCTCCCTATTTTTGGAAGTTTGGTAGCTGCATTCTCACCATCACCACAAAAGCTCACCCATAGGCACCACTCTTCCCTGTATTGCCACTGATACCATCATTTGTAAGAGGCATCCTGGCTTCAGAGCTATTGGGAGGTGAAAAGGAAAGCACATCTTTGAATCAATGGCATACCGTAATTGAAGAAGACACTATTGATGTATTTCTGGTTACAATATAGCTAAAAAGCAGAGAGAGGAATCTAAGTCTTTTTTTTTTTTTTTTTAAAGGGAGGGAAAAATAAAGGCAAAAAAAAAAAAAGGAGCAAACAGAAACAAAAACAAATTACCACTACCACACAAACAAGCACACACCAATCAAATTCAAAGCATTTTAGTAATTTCCGAGTTGCAGATATTTACAAATAAACTTGGATCTCAGTATCTATTTTTGAGGCAGTTATTTTTATGGTTCTAATTGGAGCTCAAAGGCAAAAATGGACATAAAGTTTTTGAACTAGTAAGCCCATAAGACATATAACCTCATTTACCTAAACCTTATTATTACTAGACTCCAGATTTTTTTTTTTTTTTTTAATTTTAGATCTCTCTTTTTATTATTGGAAACCCTGGTTGCATAGTGGTTAAGTGCTATGGCTGCTAACCAAACAGTTGGCAGTTCGAATCTGCCAGGTGCTCCTTGGAAACTCTATGGAGTAGTTCTACTCTGTCCTATAGGTTATAAAAATATATGAACAAAGAAAGAGGTTTACTAAAGAGTAGCCAAAGCATGATTTCATTCGTAGAAAATATAAGTATTTGAATATTCATGAAAAATGCTAGTTGATGTGTTAACAGGGATGTCTGATGGGGAGAACTTTCACATTTTCCTTCAAAACTTCTCTAGAACTTTTTCTCAAGAAAATCAATTCTTTTTAAGTCAGTTAAACAAAATATAATTTTATTTTAAGAAATGATGGTTAGCTATGAAACTTATTTCTAACAATAAAAACAAAAAAACCAAACCCAGCGCCTTCGAGTCGATTCTGACTCATAGCAAGCTGATAATAATTTTCGGTTTCTGTATATTTGCTTGGGAAACACTGGTGGCATAGTGGTTTGGTGCTACGGCTGCTAACCAAAAGGTCAGCTGTTTGAATCCACGTGGTGCTCCTTGGAAACTCTATAGGGCAGTTCTACTCTAGTCGTATAGGGTTGTTACGAGTCGGAATCGACTCGATGGCAATGGGTTTGCTTTTTGGTTTATATATTTGCTTATTTCATTTAAGTGAGTTCATTTTATATCTCACATATGAAATAAGCCAGCAAATATATAAAAACCAAAGATTACTACAGGGTTGCTATGAGTCTGATTCAGTATTTGTTCTTTTGTAACTGATATCTTTTGCTCAGTTTTATGATTTCAACAATCATTCATGTTGTAGCATGCATCAGAATTTCATTTATCTTTATGGCTGAATAGTATTCCATTGTATGCATATACCATATTTTGTTTGTCCATTTGTCTGTTGATGGACATTTTGGTTGTTGCCAAATTTTGGCTATCATGAAGAGTGCTGAAATGAACAGTGGTATACCAGTTTTTGTTTGTGTTCCTGCTTTCATTTCTTCTGGGTGTATACTGAAGTTCAGAATTGATGGTTATATGATAGTTTTATGTTCACCTTTTGGAGGAACTGCAACACTGTTTTCCCCAGTGGCTATACCACTTTACATTTCCACCAATAATGAGTGGAAGTTTGAGTTTCTTCATATTTTCGCCAGCACCTTTTTTTTTTTTTTTTTTTTAATTATGGTCATTACAATGAGGAGCATAAAATGTTATCTCATAGTGGTTTTGATTTGCATCTCTAGTAGCTAATACCACCACTCCACTGGCAGTTAGTCGTACAGTGGTGGCTTGCATGTTATTGTGATGTGGAAAACTATGCCACTGGCATTTCAAATGCTAGCACGATCACCAATGGTGGGCAGGCTTCAGTGGAGCTTCCAGACTAAGGCAGAATAGGAAGAAGGACCTGGTGAAATCCTTCTGAATAGCATCAGAACATTGCCTGATATAGTGCTGAAAGATGCTCCACTCAGGTTGGAAGGCACTCAAAATGCTGCTGGGAGAGAGCTGTAGCCTCAAAGTAAATTCGACTTTAATGATGTGGATGGAGTAAGGCTTTCAGAAACTTCATTTGCTGATGTGGCATGACTCAAAATGAGAAGAAACATCTGAAAACATCCATTAATAATCAGAACATGGAAATATATGAAGTGTAAATCTAGGAAAACTGGCGGTAGTTAGAAATGAAATGGAAGACAAAAAGATCAATGTCCTTGGCGTTAATGAGCTGAAATGCACTGTACTGGCCATTTTGAATTGGGCAATCATATTTTCTACTATACTGGGAATGACAAATTGAAGAGGAATGGCATCATATTCATTGTCAAAAAGAGTATTTCAAGATCTATCCTGCAGCACCACAATGTCAGTGATAGAAAAATATCCATACCCTTCAAGGAAGATCAGTTAATACCACTATTATTCAAATTTGCGCACCAACCACTAATGCTAAAAATGAAGAAATTAAAGATTTGTATCAACTTCTGTAGTCTGAAATTGGTCAAACATGCAATCAAGGTACATTGATAATTACTGGTGATTGGAATGAGAAAGTTGCAAACAAAGAAGAAAGATCAGTAGTTAGAAAATAAGTCCTTGGTAATAGACATGACACAGAAGGTCTCAAGATAGAATTCTGCGAGACCAATAACTTATTCATTGCAAATACCTTTTATCAACAAAATAAATGGCAACTATACACATGGACCTCACCTGATGGAATACATAGAAATCAAATCAACTGTATCTTAGGGAAGAGATGAGAGAGAAGCTTGATATCATTACTCAGAACAAGGCCAGGGGCTGATTACAGAATGGACCATCAATTTCTCATATAAAAGTCCAAGTTGAAGGTGAAGAAAATTAGAACAAGTCCAGGAGAGCCAAACTATGACCTTGAGTATATGCTGCCTGAATTTAGAGACCATCTCAAGAATAGATTTGATGCATTCAACACTAATGACCAAAAACCAGATGAGTTGTGGGATGACATTAAGGACTTCACAGATAAAAACTCATTAAAAACACAGGAAAGCAAGAAAAGACCAAAACGGATGCCAGAAGAGACTCTGAAATTTGCCCTTTAATATAGAGTACTAAAGCAGACACTAGAAATTGTCACGTAAAAGACATAACAGAAGATTTCATAGGCAGCTTGAGAACACAAAGTGTTATAATGAAATGTGCAAAGACCTGGAGTTAGAAAACCAGAGAGAAGATGATCAGCATTTCTCAAGCTGAAAGAACTGAAGAAAAAATTCAGTCCTCAAGTTGAAATATTCAAGGATCCTATGGGCAAAATATTGAATGGTGCAGAAAGCATCAAAAGAAGATTGAAGGAATACACAGAGACATAGTACCAAAAAGAATTGGTCAATGTTTAGCTGTTTCAGGAGCTGGCCTATAATCAAGAACCAATGGTACTGAAGGAAAAAGTCCAAGCTGAACTGAAGGCATTGGAGAAAAACAAGGCTCCAGGAATTGAAAAAATGCCAATTGAGATGTTTCAACAAACAGAATCAAAGATGAAGGCTCTCATTTGTCTATGCCAAGAAATTTGGAAGAGAGATACCTGGCCATCTGCCTATAAGAGATCCATATTTTTACTCATTCCAAAGAAAGATGATCCAACAGAATTTGGAGATCAATGAACAATGTCATTAATAGTGTATGCAATCAAAATTTTGCTGAAGATAATTTAAAAAGTGGTGGTAGAAGGAGATCGACAGGGAACTGCCAGAAATTCAAGCCAGATTCAGAAGAGGATGTGGAGTGAGGTGTATCTTTGCTGATGTCAGATGGATCATGGCTAAAAACAGAGAATACCAGAAAGTTGTTTACCTGTGTTTTACCCACTATGCAAAGGCATTCAACTGTGTAGATCATAAGAAATTATGGATAACATTATGAAAAATGGAAATTCCAGAACACTTCCTGTGCTCATGTGGAACCTGTGCATAGACCAAAACAGTCATTCCAGCAGACCAAGGGGATATTGTGTGGTTCAAAATCAGGAAAGATGTATGTCAGTGTAGAATCCCTTCACCATACTTACTCAGTCTATATACTAAGCAAATAATCCAAAAAGCAGGACTATAAGAGGAAGGACTTGGTATCAGGATTGGAGGAAGACTTATTAACAACTTGCAATACGCAGGTGACTCAATGTTGCTTGCTGAAAGTGAAAAGAACTTGAAGCACTTACTGATAAAGATCAAAGACTACAGCTTTCAGTATGGATTATACCTCAACATAAAGAACACAAAAATTCTCACAACTGGAACAATAAGCAACATTATGATAAATGGAGAAAAGATTGACTTTTCAAGGATTTCATTTTACTTGGATTCACAATCAAGGCTCTTGGAAGCAACAGTCAAGAAATCGAGCGATGCATTGCATTAGGCAAATCTGTTGCAAAAGACTTCTCTAAAGTGTTGAGAAGCAAAGCTGTAACTTTGAGGACTAAGGTACTCCTGACCAAATCCATGGTACTTTCAATTGCCTCATATGATGCGAGGCCTGGACAAGGAATAAGGAAGATCTAAGAAGAATTGATGCCTTTTAATTACAGTGTTGACAGAAGAACAAACATATTTATCTTGGAAGAAGTACAGCCAATTTCATACGCGTTTAAGTCATGTAAATAAGCACAAGTAACCCCATGCTTACTTTGCTTACTGGGTAATCTTCCTTAGCTTCTGTGCATTTCTGAAGCTATCTCTGAGAAAGAAATTCAGGAAGTCAGTATGTAGCAACTGAACACGAAATGAGAAGGACTAATGATGATTTCAATATAACCTTTAAAATCATTGCCAGGTCAAAAATCAGAAGAAAACAACTATCATAATTGTTTAGAAATGATTATTGAAATCAGTCTTATCCGTATGAAAAATTAGAAATTCAGAGAAAAAGATCAATAGGAAATGAGAATAGGGAGAGAGAGAGAAAAGGAAACTTAGTGGTAAGAATAATGCAGCAAATGCTGGTGTCATTTGTAAGAAAAAGAAGGCCATGATTAAACCAAAAAAAAAAAAAAAAAAGCAAAAAAATCCCTGTTGCTGTCGAGATGATTCTGATGCATAGCGACCCTATAGAGAGAGTAGAACTGCCCCATAGGGTTTCTAAGGAGCAACCAGTGGATTCCAACTGCCGACCTTTTTGGTTCCCAGCCATAAAACATGCCATAGCTCTTAACCACTGGGTTACCATGGCCATGATTATAGATACTGAAATTAAGCATCCAGGTGTCTACTGGGTAAGCAAAGTGAGTAGAGAAGAGATACAATCTTGACTGAGAAAACAGTGAAAAAATAAAATGAGAAAGGTTAAGTTTCTGTTTTTGGAGTTGCTGTTGTTGTTAGGTGTCATTGCCTTGATTCCAACTAATAGGGACCCCATACACAACAGAACGAAACACTGCCTGGTCCTGTGCCATCCTCACAATTGTTGCTATGATTGAGCCCATTGTTGCAGCCACTGTGTCAATCCATCTTGTTGAGGCTCTTCCTCTTTTTTGCTGACCCTCTATTTTAACAAGCATGATGTCCTTCTCCAAGGACTGATCCCTTTTGATAATATGTCCAAAGTACGTGAGACATAGTCTCTCCATCTTTGCTTCTAAGGTGTATTTTGTTTGTACTTCTTCGAAGACAGATTTGTTCATTCTTTTGGCAGTCCATGGTATATTCAATATTCTTCTCCAACACCATAATTCAAAGGTGTTAATCCTTCTTTGGTCTTCCTTATTCATCGTCCAGCTTTCCCACGCATATGAAGCTATTGAAAACACCACAGCTAGGGCCAGGTGTGCAGTAGTGTTCAAGGTGACATCTTTGCTTTTCGACACTTTAAAGAGGTCTTTTGAAGCAGATTTGCCCAATGCAATGGGTCTTTTGATTTCTTGACTGCTGTTTCCATGGCTGTTGATTGTGGATGTAAGTAAAATGAAATCCTCAACAACTTCAATCTTTTCTCCGTTTATCATGATGTTGCTTATTGGTCCATTTGTGAGGATTTTTCTTTTCTTTATGTCGAGGTGTAATCCATACTGTAGGCTGTGGTCTTAGATCTTCATCAGTAAATGCTTCAAGCCTCTCCACTTTCAGCAGGCAAGGTTGTGTTACCTGCATAACACAGGTTGTTAACGAGTCTTCCTCCAATCCTGATGCCTTGTTATTCTTCATACATTCTAGTTCTTGGATTATTTGCTCACCATACAGACTGAATAGGTATGGTGAAAGGATACAACACTGACACACACCTTTCCAGACTTTAAACCATGTAGTATCCCCTTGTTCTGTCTAAACAACATTTTCTTGATCTATGTACAGATTCCTGATGAGCACAATTAAGAGTTCTGGAATTTCCATTCTTCCCAATGTTATCCATAATTTGTTATGATCCACACAGTCAAATGCCTTTGCATAGTCAATAAAACACAGGAAAACATCCCTCTGGTATTCTGTGCTTTCAGCCAGGATCCATCTGACATCAGCAACGATATCCCTGGTTCTACATCCTTTTCTAAATCTGGCTTGGATTTCTGGCAGTTCCTTGTCCATATACTGCTGCAGCTGCTTTTGAATGATCTCCGGCAAAATTTTGCTTGCATGTGATATTAATGCTATTGTTTGATAATTTCTGCGTTCACTTGGATCACCTTTCTTGGGAATAGGTGTAAATATGGATCTCTTCCAGTCAGTTGGCCGGGTAGCTGTCTTCCAAATTTTTTTGCATACACTAGTGAGCACTTTCACCACTGCATCTGTTTGTTGAAACATCTCAATTGATATTCCCTCTATTCCTGGAGCCTTATTTTTGCCAATGCCTTCAGTGCAGCCTGGGCTTCTTCCGTCGGTATCATGGACTCCCGATCATATGTTACTTCCTGAAATGACTGAACATCAATCAATTATTTTTGGCATATTGACTGTGTCTTCCTCCCCTCTTCTTTTGATGCTTCTGCATTGTTTAATATTTTCCCTGTAGAGTCCTTCAGTCTTGCAACTCGAGGTTTGAATTTTTTCTTCAGTTATTTCAGCTTGAGAAATGCTGATCGTGTTCTTCCCCTTTGTTTTTCTCTCTTCAGGCCTTTGCACATGTCATCATAATGCTTTGTCTTCTCAAGCCGCCCTTTGGAATCTTCTGTTCAGCAATTTTACTTCATCATTTTTTCCTTTTGCTTTAGCTACTCTACATTCAAAAGCAAGTTTCAGAACCTCTTCGGTCATCCATTTTGTTTTTTTTTCTTTTTCTCTTGTCTTTTTAATGGCCTCTTGTTCTCTTCATGTGTGGTGTCCTTGATGTCATTCTACAACTAGTCTGGACTTCATTCATTGTTGTTCAATGTGTCAAATCTATTCTTGAGGTGGTCTCTAAATTCAGGTGGGGCTTGTTCTAATTTTTTTTCAATTTCAGCTTGAACTTCGATTTCAGCTTGAACTTCCCTATAAGTAATTGATGGTCTGATCCATAGTGGGGCCCTGGCCTTGTTCTGACTGATGATATTGGGCTTTTCTGTTGTGTCTTTCCACAGTTGGAGTTGATTTGATTCCTATATATTCTGTCTGTAGAGGTCTACATTTATAGTCACCATTTATGTTGGTGAAAAAAAGTATTTGCAATGAAGAAGTGGTTGGTCTTGCAAAATTCAATCATGTGTTATATCACCAAGGCCATATTTTCCAACTACCGGTCCTTCTTTGTTTCCAGCTTTTGCATTCCAATTATGAGTAATTATCAGTGTATCCCGATTGCATGCTGGATCAATTTCATACTGCAGAAGTTGGTAAAAATCTTCAATTTCTTCATCTTTGGCCTTAGTGGTTGGTAAGTATGCTTGAATAATAGTCTTATTAGCTGGTCTTCCTTGTAGGCATACGGATATTATGCTATTACTGATGGTGCTGTACTTCAGCATAGATTTTGAAATGTTATTTTTGAGGATGAATGTAATGCCCTTCTTCTTCAACTTGTCATTCCCTGAATAGCAGGCCATATGTTTTTCCAATTCAAAATGACCAATACCAGTTCATTTAAGCTCACTAATGCCTAGCATATCAATATTTATGCATTTCATTTCATTTTTGACAATTTCCAATTTTCCTAGATTCATTCTTTATACTTTCCAGGTTCCAATTATTAATGGATGTTTGCAGCTGTTTCTTCTCATTTTGAGTTGTGCCACATCAGCAAATGTAGGTCCCAAAAGCTTGACTCCATCCACGTCATTAAGGTCAACTCTACTTTGAGGAGGCAGCTCTTCCCCATTCGTCTTTTGAGTGCCTTCCAACCTGAGGGGCTCATCTTCCAGCACTATATCAGGCAATGTTTTGCTGCTAATCCTAAGGTTTTCAATGTCTAATTCTTTTCAGAAGTAGACTGCCGGGTTCTTCTTCCTAATCTCTCTTAGCCTGGAAGCTTAGCTGAAACCTGCCTGCCATAGGTGACCCTGCTGGTATTTGAATACCGGTGGCGTAGCTGCCAGCATCACAGCAACACAAAAGCCCCCGTAGTAGTGCAAACTGACAGATGCATAGGGGTTTTTGGGTTTAGGTGATAACAAATCTACTTAACGTCCGATTACTTCTACACATATCGTTGTCCTATCTGAAAGATCATTCTATAGAAGATAACATGGTAGTGCGTTCAGGTGAGCATGTGCATGTACACATTTGTGTATGGTTGTGTGGGTGTTTAGGTAATTTACAGTGAAATATAAAGAAAAAGAATGTCTTTGACTCATGGCAACCCCATGTATGTCAGAGTAGAACTTCACTTCATAGAGTGTTCAGTGGCTGATTTTTCTGAAGTAGATCACCAGGTCTTTCTTCTGGGGCACTGCTGGGTGGGCTTGAACCTCCAGTATTTCAGGTAGCAGGTGATACTAACAGTTTGCTCCACCTGGGGACTCCCTAAATCCCACTTTGGTACATTGAGTGTGATCATAAAACAAAGACTCAATTTTATTCCATTGCAAAAGATGTTGGTGAAACTCAAGTCAAGTAGTATGTAATACATTTACTGTCCAAGAGAATTGGAATATTTGAATCTGAGATATAATTTCCCATGTTGGAAATGATTACCATCTGCAGGAAAGGCGTATTCTTGTCACCGTAACTATGGTAACTATGGAAGTGAAGACTATGTTCCTTAGACACAGATGAGAATAACAAATAAGAAGCCATTTAACCAGATGTTCTACATCTCAAATATAGTTTATAATAATTTGCTATCAAATCTTATAGAGCCATGTAAAATTGCCAATTGAAACCCAGTATTCTAGAGAGTATAAAGGAAATTTCTCGCATCAGTGTAAATCCCTGGTCTTATTCCAAACCCTAACTTTATATGCTTTTCTGTAGTTCTTCTTTGTCTCTTGAAAAACATACTCTCAAATATTGACTGCGGCAGTGGTCTTCTTTGTTAGTCATTTTATGGTAAAATATAAAGTTGCTGCCTTGGCTTCTTATGTTGTTGTTAGCTGCTGTCCAGTTGGCCTCGAACTCATGATAACCCTATGGATAATGGAACAAAATGCTGCCCTGTCCTGTGTCGTCCCCTTGAGCAATTGAGGACTGAAACACTGTGGTTCTTAGGATTCTCACTGGCTCATTTTCAGAAGCAGATGGCCTAACCCTTCTTCCTAGTCCATCTTAGTCTGGAAGCTCTGCTGAATCTGTTATCATCAAACCAACACACAAACTTTCACCGACAGGTTCATTGGCCTGGAATTGAAAGTAGTTCTTCTGCATGAAAGGCAAGAATTCTACCACTGAGCCACAAGTCCCATTGGCTTCATATATTCCCAGTAACCGATTTGGATTCTGGGCCACACCATATCAACTCTGACTTCTTTCGAACAAGAAAACAAAAGAAGGAGAATGGTCAGGATATAGAGACATCAGCTTGGGTCTTTGATACCATTACCTCTAATTAAGCCTTAAATGTAGGACAGTCCCCAGTTAAATTTAGGCCCTATTTTTGCTCTGAATGCAAAACAAAACAAAAAAGTTTCTTCATAAACTTGTAGGGATTCCAGTTCAAGTAAAGTGGTGTTTGTACTTCAATAAATCTTGATTAAAAAGCCATAAACTTTTGACTCAATTTAACAGTCTGAGTTAACAAAGTAATAGAAAGAGTGAAAAACATTTTCCAGAGGGTAAGGACATTTATTCGACATTTGATTTGATAAGGACTCTAGCAGAAGTTATTCTGTGTTCTATTCACATTCAGCTTTGTGCATTGGAAGCATAGGACTGATAAACAAGTTGTCATTAGGGGATTTTTCAAGAATCCAAGATTCACAGTATGTTCCTCTTAACCACATATCTCACAAAAGCTTTATTATATCTTTAGCAATAGTCCACAATAAAAAAAAAATAGAGTAGAATTATCTAGAAAAGTTAAATTAATTTCAGCAAGCTCTATTGAAGAGGGCAGGGAAGGGTAATAATTTAAAAATATCTCTCTCAAAAATGTTTATATTTAGGAAGTGGCACTTAGATGGTTAAACTTTAGTTGTCCAAAAATTATCTTTTACACTCCATGTTCTGACAAAAATAGTTAAAAAGTGAGTAGCTGTTAGTTTACGGTATTTGTTATTTACGTATTCTATATAAATTTTAATTTTTTTTTTTTTATATATCTATACCCTGGATAAAGGAGGTTCCAGAAATGAACTTACTTTATTAATTAAGAATGGGAAAGGTCAGGAATTTTTTCCTCAAATGACATAATCCACAAGAATCGTCATGGAGCCTCTGTCTAGGAGAAGCTGTGTTTTTCATCTTTGTCATTGAATTGGATTCATCTGCTGCTAATTGTGTTCCTCTTATTTGCAGTTTGATAAATTACTGGCTTTAGTGGAAATGGCCAGAAGTCTCCACTTCTAATGAAAGCAATCTTATTATTTCTCTAGTGTTTCATTTTATTAACTTTCGGACATAGATAAATGTAAAGAATTAATACAAGCGATGTATCATGGTTATCACATACTTTTGATTTCAACGAGTAAGAAATGTTTGAAGAAAGGAAGACTAAGCAATGATTATCAAAAATTTATACTTCATTATTAACTGATACTCAATATAACAAGCCTTTCCATCACATTGTGTACACCCCAAACTGACAATCATATAGCTATCTGCATTATGATGCATAAATATATGAAATAATGTTGAAACTAATAACTTAGCCTAGATCTTTTTTCTCATTAATTAAAAATTCCAGGAAGACAGTTATAAATTGTGCAGCTTTGAATCTAACACGTTCAAGTGTTTCCTGGGGCCAGATCGTCATTCAGTCTGACCCTGATTTAATAACTGTGTTGACAAGAAAGCTAAATTATTTTACTGAACTGTTGAAGCTGAAAGTAAAGACGCCTATGATAAAGCTTTTAACTCAGTGTGTGATCAAAATCTGAAATGTAGCAGAAAGATCCCCGGGAACAGTTTCAACATAGTACCAGGCAACTGTATCTAATTAGTTTTGTACTAAAATGTATGTTCAAATTCGGCCAGAAACAATATTCTAAATGCTTCTTCCAAAAATATACTTGGCTTTCTTGATTATGTGATAATAAACATTGTTGGACAATGTGTTTATGAGTGTTGGTATAATAGCTTTTGGGAAATAATCGTATTTGTTTTTATTAGAAAGTTTGGTATGTTTAGGCGTATATTTAAAAGATCATTAAAGCATCAAGATAATCGAAAGCATACGTAGCCAAAAATAATAGAGCACATTGAAGGATATTTGCACTCCAAGCAGGGATGTTTATAATTAATGTTATAGAAGCTGTCAAAACTTGGTGTGAAGATTAAAATATGAGACACAGTAACAATTATGGTTAAGGAATGCAGATGACCAAGCAGACAGGAGCTTGGTTAAGTGTATGCCTTAGTGAGAAGTAGGTAAATTAAAGTAGGAGTTTAGTTGCACTTTGGAGAACAAAGGGTAAGATAGTAGTTTTATTTTGGAAAGAATATTATGTATATCCAGGATGACATGACACACACTTGGAATTTTGTATTGGATTTAGAAAAGGTCGTGGATTGCAAGGGAAGAGAGCAAGATGAACTCTGACTCAACGCTAGCTTGTGTTTTTCGGCCTCTTTGTGTCTGTATGTTTGTGTTTGAGAGCTCCAATGGCAGGATACGGTGGTAAATATTGTTGCCAAAATGATTGCTTTCTCTTATTTACAGAATATTTTTTAATAATGTAGGCTCTGAAGCTGCTCTGAAGTCATTGGTGAAAAGCAATGCTCCATGAATTGATGGAATATCAATTAAGATGTTTCAACAAACAGATGCAGCACTGGAGGTGCTCACTTGTCTACGCCAAGAAATATGGAAGACAGCTTCCTGGCCAACTGACTGCAAGATATTCATATTTATGGCTATTCCCAAGACAGGTGATCCAACCAAATGTGGAAATTATAGAACAATATCATTAATATCACATGCAAGCAAAATTTTGCTGAAGATCATTCAAAAACGGCTGCAGCAGTATATCCACTGGAACTGCCAGAAATCCAGGCCAGTTTCAAAAGAGGAGGTGGAACCAGGGATATCATTGCTGATGTCAGATGGATCCTGGTTGAAAGCAGAGAATACCAGAAAGATGTTTACCTGTGTTTTATTGACTATGCAAAGGCATTCGACTGTGTGGATCATAACAAACTACGGATAACATTGCGAAGAATGGGAATTCCAGAACACTTAATTGTGCTCATGAGGAGCCTTTACATAGAGCAAGAGGTGGCTGTTCAGACAGAACAAGGGGATACTGATTGGTTTAAAGTCAGGAAAGGTGTGCATCAGGTTTGTATTCTTTCATCATACCTATTCAATCTGTATGCTGAGCAAATAATCTGAGAAGCTGGACTATATGAAGAAGAACAGGGCATCAGGATTGGAGGAAGACTCATTAACAACCTGCGTTATGCAGATGAAACAACCTTGCTTGCTGAAAGTGAAGAGGACTTGAAGCACTTACTAATGAAGATCAAAGACTACAGCCTTCAGTTTGGATAGCCCCTCAACATAAAGAAAACAAAAATCCTCACAACCAGACCAATGAACAACATTTCAATAAATGGAGAAAAGACTAAAGTCAAGGATTTCATTTTACTTGGATCCACAATCAACAGCCATGGAAGCAGCAGTCAAGAAATCCAAAGACCCATTGCATTGGGCAAATCTGCTGCAAAGGACCTCTTTAAAGTGTTGAAGAGCAAAGATGTCACCTTGAAGACTAAGGTGCGCCTGACCCAAGCCATGGTATTTTCAATCATATAATATGCATGTGAAAGCTGGACAATGAATAAGGAAGGCCAAAGAAGAATTGACGCCTTTGAATTGCAGCATTGGCGAAGAATATTGAATATACCATGGACTGCCAAAAGAACAAGGAAATCTGTCTTAGAAGAAGTACAACCAGAATGCTCCTTAGAAGGAAGGATAGCGAGACTGTGTCTTACATACTTTGGACATGTTGTCAGGAGGGATCAGTCTCTGGAGAAGGACATCATGCTTGGCAGAGTACAGGGTCAGCAGAAAAGAGGAAGACCCGCAACGAGGTGGATTGACACAGTGGCTGCAACAATGAGCTCAAGCATAACGATTGTAAGCATGGCTCAGGATTGGGCAGTGTTTCATTCTGTTGTGCATAGGGTCACTATGAGTCGGAACCGACTCGACGGCACTTAACAACAACAACAAGGTATATAGTCTTTTGAGTCCTGTGTTTTGGTTATTTAACTTAACATCATATGCAAACACTTTTCCAAGACTTTATAAAAACTTTATATATATCACTTTTAGTTTTTGCACTGTATTCTACCTTATGACTGCATTATCTACTTAACTTTTCCCTTGTTGTTCAATATGTATTTTTCCTGTGATAATTTATGTCTTGATGACCCTTTTAATTTTGTTGTTGTTGTTGTTGTTTTGAGAATATGTTCCAAGGAAAGATGACAAGAAATGGGGGCATCTAATGAAAGTTATAAACATTTTTAAGACATTTAATTATAGTGGGAAAATTTTCTATAAAATCCAGGAAACCAGGAAGTGTATTTATTCACATTTACCACACTTATGTTGTGTGTTGTAGCTGTTTGATTGATATTTATTGAAAGACTAAGTTTTTAATAGTTTTTTTTTTTTTCAACCCTCTGCTTAGAATACTTATTTCATTGAATCCTAGGGTAGAACAGAGTATGATATGCTCTTCTGGTTCACATGTTTTACAGTAAAACACAACTAATAAATGGATATGGACACATAGCGTGTGTTAAAAAGACCTCTTGTCTTGTTCTTTTTTTAAATTGTCTTCCTGCTTTTAACAAAGGAATTATGCAGTTTTCTGAATAAAGGGCATTTACAAGAAAGTAAATGTAATGCTTCAAGTGAATGCTTTAAATGAATAATATTAGGCAATATTCTGGGAATGGATGCTGCTTACTTCTTTTCATTTATGACCACATTGTTCAGGTAAAAAAAATGAATACCATATTTTTGGTGGTGGTGGTGTTGGGGCCACTGAGTTGGCTTCAACCCAGTAACCTTATATAGAACAGAATGAAATGTTGCCCATTCCTGCATCATCCTCAAAATTGTTGCTATGTTTGAGCCCATTGTTGCAGCCACTGTGTCAATCCATCTTATTGAGGGTATCCCTCTTTTTCATTGACCCTCTATCTTACCAAGCACGATGACTTTCTTCAGCTATTGGTCCCTATTTTAGTTATCTAGTGCTGCTATAACAGAAAAACTACAAGTGGATGGCTTCAACAAAGAGAAATTTTTTTTTTTTTCTCACAGTCTAGTAGGCTAGAAGTCCAAATTCAGGGCATCAGATCCAGGGGAAGGCTTTCTTTCTTGTCGGCTTTGGAGGAAGGTCCTCGTCATCAATCTTCTCCTGGGCTATGAGCTTTTCTGTGAAAGAACCTCAGTTCCAAGGACCCGCTTTGCTCTCAGTGTTTCTTTCTTAGTGGTATGAAGTCCCTCACTTTCTGATTTCCTCCCTTTCACCTCTTATAAGATAAAAGGTGGTACAGGCCACATCCCAGGGAAACTGGCTTTACATTGGATCAGGGTTGTGACCTTAGTAAGGGTGTTACAATTCCACTGTAATCCTCTTTAACCACAGGCAGAAATTATGATTTATAACACATAGGAAAATCACAAAATGGAGGACAACCACACAATACTAGGAATCATGACCTAACCAAGTTGACACATATTTTGGGGGGACACAATTCAATCCATGACAGTCCCTCCTTTGCTGTGTCCAAAGGAAGGAAGATGATGTCTCACCATCCTTTCTTCTAAGGAACATTCTGGCTATTCTTCCTCCAAGACAAATTTGTTCATTCTTCTGGCAGTCCACGGTATATTCAATATTCTTCATCAACACCACTGTTTGAATGTGTCAATTCTTTTGCAGTTTCTCTTTTTCATTATACACCTTTCACATGCAGAAGAGGTGATTGAAAATACCATGACTGAGGTCAGAAGCACGATAGTCATCAAAGTGACATTTTTACGTTTTAAGATTTTAAAGAGGTCTTTTGCTGCAGATTTGCCCAATGGAAGCTGTTATCTGATATCTTTGGTTTTAATAATCTATTTTATTTTTTGTTGTTGTTGAAAATATATATGACAGAACATACACCAGTTCAACAATTCCTAAATGTACAATTCAGGGAGATTAAGTTGGGCAACTAATCTCTTCCCTCTTTTTTGAACTTTTCCTCCCCCATTAAGATAAACTCTTTGCCCCTCAAGCTTCCCATGTAGCCTTTCAGAAGCTGTTGTCAATTTGATCTCATATAGATTAAAAAACAAACAAACAAAAAAAAAACACTTTGCCATCAAGTCCATTCCAACTCATAGTGGCCCTATAGGACAGAGTAGAACCATCTCATAGGCTTTCCCAAGAGCGGCTGATGGCTTTGAACTGTGGGCCCTTAGGCCAGCAGCCCAATGCTTAACCACTGGGCCACCAGGGTTCACTCATATAGATAGTTCTTCAAAAGGCCATAATGGTCAAGGCAGATATTCTTTACTAATTAGGCTAAACTATTGTTTGGTTTAAAGAAGGCTTCAGGGGATATTTTTGCTTAAGTTTCGAAGGTTGTCTTAGGGTAATTTTTTCAGGAGTTAAAGTCTTTCATTTGTACTTCTTTAGTAGCTAGATTTTCATTTAATAATTGAATTGATTGTAAAGGCAGAATCTAGAATATTTAGTAATAAAACTGGCATTTGGCTTCCTTAAATATTTAGGTAATAGTACTTGTTACTGACGTGTGCATTGAAGCATACATCTCCTATTTTACTATTTTATGACTCTTCGTGTTTTTTGTTTCATTTGCCCTCCTATTATCCTGGTAATGATTTCAACATAGAACAGTATTCCTTCGCCTTGAAGCAAGTTGTGCTTTACAAGCTCAGTTCTTTGAACTTTAATATTTATCTTCCTTTAGGTATACTTCGGACCCTTCATGGTGCAGCGGTTAAGAGCCTGGCTGCTAACCGAATGGCTGGCAGTTTGTATTCACCAGCCACTCCTTGGAAACCCTACCGGGCAGTTCTACTCTGTCCTCTAGGGCACTGTGAGTTCGAATAGACTGGATGGCAACGGGTTTTGGTTTTATGTGTACTTTTTGATAGTTGATCAATTCCATGAATTATCTGTGGCAGGTCTTTTATACATAGTAGAAAATGGATTTTTACTTAATTATAAAACAAACAAAAAAAACCCAGTGCAACCCAGTCAATTCCGACTCTTTTTTAGTGACCCTATATTTGGAAACCCTGGTGGCATAGTGGTTAAGTGCTACGGCTGCTAACCAAAGGGTCGGGAGTTCGAATTGGCCCGGTGCTCCTTGGAAGCTCTATGGGGCAGTTCTACTCTGTCCTATAGGGTCGCTATTAGTCTGCTTAACTATAAGATGAGATAATTAGATATCCCGGCCCATTTATGTTATGTGGGCTGTTCAGTATAAGAGAAGAAAAATGACAAAAGAATTGTTAAACCATGAGCAGTTGCAATAAAACTTTGAAGCAATATCATGCAAGACTATCAGAGTGATTTTTAGTTGTTTACAGAAAAATGATTCTGTGGGATGAATATTTAATGTATTCAATATGTTTCCTTCCTCTTAAGAATGAATGATAGGACATATTCAGTGAGATGTTTTACTTAGGGAATATTTTAAGTCTAAACATGAAGGATTTGAAATGTTCCCACAATTATAAATTGAGGTACAAGTAACATTTTTTTTTCTGGCCCTAACCATTTACCATTGTAACCAAGGGGGCTAAACTGCTCCCCCGCCTCCCATCAAAACCAGGGTCGTGAGTTCCTGATAAGGCATTCTTTGTAGCAGCCCAAGGTCATTCTACTGCTCCTCTGCTCAAGGCTGCTTCACTACCCATCTCCCCCACCCCATTTAGACACGTGCAATAAGCTGCAAAGCTGTTCTTAGGTAAACTTCATGCGTCATATCCCCAAAAAACACATGAGCCCTAGCCGCCATATTGCACGCCCCACTACACCCCTATACATGCTAATTAGTTCCTAGAATCACTCGCTTATTCCCAGAAACTTCATGAATTATACATAAGTTCCCTATCTCGAACCCTGTAACTAACCTAGAATCCCCAAACTATAGTAGCTTGACTTGATACTTAGTCTACGAACTCCTTGCTTGACCAGCTTCTAATAAAGTCTACTTTCTTTGTCTCAAAGCCTTGGTGTCTCTCAACTGACACCAGGGGTCACACGGGCAGCACCCACCTTCATTGGGTTACACCATCTAGTTGACTCTTACTCACGGTGACACCGTGTGTCACAGTAGAACTATGCTCCATGGATTTTTCAATGCCTGACTTTTTAGAAGTAGATTGCCAGTCCTTTCTTCTGAAGCACTCTTGGTAGACTCTAACTTTCAAGCTTTCAGTTAGCAGCCCACTGCATTTAACCATTTGCATTCCCCAGGGACTCCCTTTCTAACTGTACCTACTTACTTAATATTAAAACCACACATAAATAAAACTTGCCTTATGAGTTAATATAGAGGTGTGGTAGAGGAAATTGTGTAGCTTTTAATTAAAGACAGTAGGTGGTACAAATAGCTATGTACTCACCTGTTCTAAAAGGTTGGCAGTTCAAGACCAACGAGAGGCATCTCAGAAGAAAAGCCAGGCAATTTGCTTCGAAAAAATCAGCCACCGAAAATGCTATTCAGCACAGTTCTACTCTGACTCTTGTGGGGTCACCTTGAGTCAGAGTCAACTGAACTGCAGCTGGTATGTGTATGTATGCATGTACGTACGTTATATGTATATGTATGTGTGTATTATATATAATATATATTTATATGTATACCTTTTATGGAGAAAGAAGTTCTTGGAAATTACATGTTGAAGATGATACAACTACATTCAGTTTGTGTCTGTCAATGATTTGTT
This sequence comes from Loxodonta africana, assembly GCF_030014295.1. Taxonomy (NCBI): domain Eukaryota; kingdom Metazoa; phylum Chordata; class Mammalia; order Proboscidea; family Elephantidae; genus Loxodonta; species Loxodonta africana. The sequence continues at coordinate 122,890,221 of NC_087346.1, forward strand.
GAAGTAGAGCCTTCAACCAACTTGGAATATCCACTCTGTACATTAGGTGAACACCAGATAAACCCCCATGTATTTGAGTCATTGAATTTTGACTCTCCCTTTCCAACATTTTAGACTTTTCCCTGACGAGAACAGTTTGGATCATTTTTAGCTGTCTAAGCACAGTTTCTGAAAGAAGTAGGTTCAGAGTTTGTGTATAAACAATGGCATCATTAGATGAGATATTCTGATTGGTCTCAATGTCCCACTTGGAAATACAAGCTGTCATGTATAAATCTAAGAGATCTTTCTTTGGGTTCATGTATAGATAAAAATACACTTATCCATACAATTTTTTTTTTTTTTTTGTATTTTGGGTAACAGCTAGTTCTTTTTGAAATATATACCATTAGATGGTAAAAAAAATATATTTCAAATATTCCAAGACTATGAAAGGAACTCATAGTTATTCATAGTGACCCTATAGGACGGAGTAGAACTGCCCCATAGGATTTCCAAAGAGTGGCTGGTGGATTTGAACTGCTGACCTTTTGGTTAGCAGTCGATCTCTTAACCATTATAACACCAGGACTCCTATAGGGTCACTATGAGTCAGAATTGACTTAGCAGCAATGGATTTATAAAGGAAACAATGAAAGAAGTATATAGAGAAGTTTCTTTTTATTTTTACACAATATTATTACTTCCCAATTAAAAAAATTCATCCTAGATTCTGAAGTATTTAGAATATGCATACTAATTGATGGGTGTAATGAGGCCTATAAATACTACCAGAATGGTGTGTTTAATATGAGAATAAAGAATTTTTTGGTCCAATTTTGCTTTCACATCTTATTTTTGTTTTTACATTCCAGTTTTATAAATTATTTTAATGATGCATTTATCTGTATAATTTTTTGAATAATAGTATAAAAATTAGTTGTGAATTATTAGCTTCAATTTTTTTTAGCTTTTTCAATTTGTCTTGCAAACTACTACGAGTTACAGTTGCACAAAATGTACCATCATGCATCAAAGGGAATTTTAACAATAATTATTTTAAAACTTGTTATTTGCTAGAAATTAATTTCTTTGCTCAAAATTGTTGAGAAAACCGTATTTTTGTCCTTTTTACTCAGTTTGAGTATTGAAGGGCTTCATGTCTTATACAGATGCAAAATATCCACTGTTTGAAAGAGAACTACCTAGCAATGAATTTTGTAATTGTTACCTTAGTGTCTTAGTCACCTAGTGCTGCTATAACAGAAATACTACAAGTGAATGGCTTTAACAAAGAGAAATTTATTTTCTCACGGCCTAGTAGGCTATAAGTCCAAATTCAGGCTGTTGGCTCCAGGGGAAGGTTTTCTCTGTCACTCTGGAGGAAGGTCAGTGTCATCTATCTTCCCTTGGCCTAGGACCTTCTCCGCGTAAGAACCTCAGGTCCAAAAGAGAAGCTCTGCTCCTGGCACTGCTTTCTTGATGGTGTGAGGTCCCCATGTCTCTCTGCTCACTTCTTTCTTTTATATCAAAAGAGATTGGCTTAAGACATAATCTAGTCTTGTAGACCTCATCAACATAACTGCCGCTATTCCATCTCATTAACATCACAGTGACAGGATTTACAAGACACAGGAAAATCACAAAATGGTGGATGATCACACAACACACAGACTCATGGCCTTGCCAAACTGACAGACTTTTGGGGGCGGCACAATTCAACCCACGACACTTAGCTTCTGACAGCAAGTCTAAGCCATAAGTGCCAGCAGGAGGACAGTGATGTAACTAGTATGATATTTCAAAGGAACATTGAAAATTTTTTGAAACCAACAAATGTTAAATAGACAGTAGAGAAATTATAGGTAAAAAGAGATTATAGTCAAAGGTAGCAATGATGACTTCACTTGGAAAAAGAGATATAAACTCAAAGTAATATTTCAGAATTGAATCAAGACAAACTTCATTTAAAATTGTTGCTTAATTTAATTTTTAGTATGGACATCTCAAAGTTCTCCCATTTAGCTCCTTCACCATCTACTTTTGGAGTGTCTTTTATTTTTTTATATTTCCTTCATATCTGTTTTAGATATTCCAACATTCTACTTAGAATTTGGGGTCCCGTGGGTGTATGCTAGAATCTTTCATGAATCTTGCTGCCCTGCTGTCTGTTTTACTTTATTTCAATTTTATACATCATGTAGCAAAGTGATCTTGAAAGTGAAGGAACTCGCATCAGGTTAGAAAATCATTAAAATGCCGGATTTACTAAGATCTTTAATTTATTAGTTCAAAATAAGCATCTAGATGTCAGACCAAGTCTAAGATATTAAACAATTTTTCAAAAATAGAAAATAAATTATTTTGATCCTATTAGCAGATGTTAGGAGAATGAAACTATATTTTGTCTTATATAATCGAAGCTGTTACTAGAATAATCTATTAAAATTGCCTGTAGAAGGTACAGAGAAATGCTAAGGAGCAAACTGGAGCTTCTAATAAAATTAAAGAGTTTATTGAAGGCACAAAGAGATCTAGATTGGGCAGCACTTTGTAAGGATTCACCAAAGTATTCCTGTGAAAGGAATTCTTCACAAAGTTTAAATACAGAAAATCCAGGAAATGACAAGGAAAAACTTCTGAGTGGTTGACACCTATAATTTTATGATTTAACAGGCACCAGACAATGGATTCAAGTATAGCAACCATTGTGAAGATGATACAGGACCTGGCAGTGTTTCCTTCTGTTGTAGATGGGGTCACTATGAGTTGGAACAGACTACAAGGCACTTAAAAACAATTGCAAGCTCCCTTAAACATTTTTTTGCAGTTCCTGAAGTTTGAGTCATTTAACAACTTAATCTATGGATATTTCAAAGGCAAGCTTCCTGGAAGCATGCTGTCAGAGGAAGGGGAAGGAGGAGAGCCCACAGGCTTCCTGAGACAAGCTGGCTAGCTGATTTTCCAAGGTCAGCTCAGGATAAGCAGTGAACACCAAAAATGGAGTCCAGTCTGCAGTTTTGGAAGAAGGTTCTCCTCATGCCATACACCCAGATTTTTTAGAAAGCTCCTTCATGGCTATTTATCTAGGAAATCATTCACATAATACGTATTTTTTTCCTTTATAGATGTTTTCCTTTTTCATGTTAAAAGTGATATTTTTTTTCTATCAGGCCCATTTTTCAGACATTTATTGGGTTGTATGGATTTTTTTTTTTCTTTATCTGAATATCTTCCAATTTTTCTTACCTTCACTTGTGGTCTCTATTTTCTATTCCAAAAGGTCCTTTATCTAACCTCTCCTTATTCAACATTCTACAAACTCCAGTAGCTATACATCTAATCTATACCTTACCTGATTTCTAGATATTGTCCCTCCAACTCTGTTTAAACTTCCAAATTTCACATTTGAAAGGTACAACTCATCTACTTTCTAAGCCTGTAACTCTCCCTTCTGTTTCATATCTTGGTAAATTATACCACCATCCACCCAGTTTTGAAAATAGAAATCTAGCAATTATTTGTGAATCCCTCTATTTCTCTAGAAGACACTCCTGGGAATCAAACAGTCTGCATCAATGTCTGGCTCTCTTGCTGACTAAAAGGGTGTTGTTTTTTGGCAAGTTATGTAACTTTTCTATAGTATGTAAAAATGACAATAATCATATCTATTCCATTCTGTTATTTTGGAGATTAAACAAAGTAACATATGGAAAAACTTCAAAAGAAGAATGGCACAAGGTAAGTCCTCAATTAATGCTTACCATTAATATCATTAACTGTAATTTCATAGCAATTTCATAGCTATATGTATAAACAAGGAGCCCTGGTCACTCAGTGGTTAAGCTTTTGGCAGCTAACCGAAATGTTGGCAGTTCCCATCCATCAGGCACTCCTTGGAAACTCTTCAGTGCAATCCTACTCTGTTCAATAGGGTTGCTATGAATCAGAATCGACTCCAACAGGTGTGTGCAACATAGGAGCCCCAATGGTGCTGTGATCAAGTGCTTAGATGTAACCGAAATGTTGGTGTTTCAAACCCACCAACAAATTGGCTGGAAAAAGATGTGGTGATCTGCTTCTGTAAAGATTCAACCTAGGAAATCCTATAAGGCACTTCTAGTCTGGAGTGTCGCTATGAGCCAGAATCCGCTGGACAGACGGCACACAACAGTAACAGCAATGACATATGTAAACATATAGGAGGTTTTTATATTGTAAATAATTTTAAATTGCAAACACATATTGCTCCTTCAAGAGATGAGTTGTGAAGTTAACGTTAATAAGATAATAAATAACAAATTTAACGTTTGTTAAATTGCAAATAATCTGTTGCAATTTTTAACAGATTATTTAACTTGAGGATTTGGAAAACATTTTTTAAGAAGTTTTCTTGATTTCATAGACTATTATAGTAATTTATTTGTATAACTTGTATTTCACATTATAAAATCAGCAAAATAATATTGAAGCACTAGATACTATCTAAAGGAGTCCTGGTGGTGCAGAGGTTAAGTGCTCCGCTGCTAAATGAAAGGTCTGCTGTTTGGGCCCACCAGTTGCTTGGAGGAAGAAAGCCATGGCATTCTGCTTCCTTAAAGATTTACAGCCTTGGAAACCCTATGGGACAGTTTTAGTCTGTCCTAGTGTGGCTATGAGTAGGAATTGACTTGACAGCAATGAATTCGGTTTTTGGTTTTGGTGTATGGTCACTATGAGTCAGCTGGAATGTAATGGATAGATAGTATGTAAATTCTATTGCAAAATTGTTAAAATACAAATAAACAAGCAGTGCAGGGGAAATTTAAATATTCATTAAGCTTTACATCTGATAAACATGAGTGGTCTTTAGCACATATAAAATGGACATTAACATATGAAAGAAATCTGGCTAGTCCTGCTTTCAGTCCTGCTTACAGTAGTATTTGGATAAAATACTGGGCTAAGGAGTAGAAGATCTGGGTTCTAGATCAGTATCTAGCATTTTGACCATAAAAATTTACCTGATGGCATAGTGGTTAAGAGCTATGGCTGCTAACCAGAAGGTCAGCAGTTCAAATCCACCAGGCACTTCTTGGAAACTCTATGGGGCAGTTCTACTCTGTCCTTTAGGGTTGCTATGGGTCGGAGTCAAATCAACAGCAACTTGGTTTGGTTTTGGGTTTACCACCAAGATGCTTATTTCTTCTTTATCACTAAAAAGAGGAGGTTTGATTACCTAAACTCTACGTTCTTCTGAAACTGTAAACTTTCTATTAGTCTTCAAAATTGCTAATTACTCTTGTTTTTAGTTATTCAAAATGTATAATAAAGCAATGTAGCACAGTACCCATTATTTTATTTTTTCTTTTAAAGCATGTTCATTTTCTTGTTGTTGTTAGGTGCTGTCGATTTGGTTCCAACTGATAGTGACCTTGTGTACAACAGAAAGAAACACTGCCTGGTTCCATGCAATCCTAACAATCATTGGTATGCTTGATCCCATTGTTGCAGCCACTGTGTCAACCCATCTAGTTGAGGGTCCTCTCTCCTTCCATGGCCCTCTACCTTAACAAGCAGGATGTTCTTTTCCAGGCACTGGTCACTCAGGATAACATATCCAATTCTGGCTATACTTCTTCCAAGACAGATTTGTTTCTTCTCTTGGTAAAACCCTGTGCCGTCGAGTCAATTCCGACTTCTCTTGGTAGTCCATGGTGTATTCAATATCCTTTGCAGGCACTGTAACTCAAAGGCATTGATTCTTCTTCTACTTTCCTTATTCATTGTCCTGCTTTCCCATGCATATGAGGGGATTGAAAACACCATGGCTTGGGTCAGGAGCACTGTAGTCATTAAAGTGATATCTTTGCTTTTTAACACTTTAAAGAGGTCTTTTGCAGCAGATTTGCCCAATGCAATGTGTTGCTTGATTTCTTAACTGCTGCTTCCATGGGCATTGTTTGTGGATTCAAGTGGAATGAAATCCTTGACAACCTCAATCTTTTCTGTTTTTCATGATGTTGTTATCGGTCCAGTTGTGAGGATTTTTGTTTTCTTTATGTTGAGGTGTAATCTCTACTGAAGGCTGTGGTCTTTGATTCTTATCAGTGAGTGCTTCAAATCCTCTTCACTTTGAGGAAGCAAGGTTGTGTCATCTGCATATCGCAGGTTGTTCATGAGTCTCCCTCCAATCTGGATGCCACATTCTTCTTCACATAAGCCAGCTTCTTGGATTAGCATTTTAGTTTTATAAAATTCCTGCCATATCTGTCAAGTAAGGTATGTTTTAAAAGATACATACAGTTTTAAAACCTTAAAAAAAAAAAAAAACTCCAGTTTTTAATAATGACAAAATATATTTTCTTTTTATATCTCTTATTAGGTGTAATGGTTAAGGTTGTGTGTCAACTTGACTGGGCCATGATCCTCCATGATTTGATAGTGGTATCATGGTGTGATCACTTCCATGATAAGATTTGATATTATGTAATCACCTCCATGACGGGATCTGCTGTGAGTAGCCAATCAGTTGAAAGGGAGTTTCCTCGGGCATGTGACCTGCATTGAATATAAGTGTATACTCTGGCACGCTTGGGGCTTTTGCTCATTCTGGATCCTACTGCTGGCTTCTGTTCATCTGACCTCTGGTTCTTGGGACTTGAGCTAGTAGCTTACCTGTGGTCTTAGTTGCCAGTCATTGGAATTCATTGATCTTCACAGCCTGTGAACAAAAGCCCTGCTCTCTCACCTGCCAATCTAGGGTTCACCAGCCCCTGTGGCTATATGCATCAGGAGAAGCATGACCCACAGACTTGGGATGTTCCAGCCTCTACAATCGCGTGAGCCATTTCCTTGATATAAATCTCTCCCTCTCTATAGATAAATATACATATATATTTATATGCTTTACTGGTTTTGCTCCTCTAGAGAACCCAGCCAAAGGCATTAGGTTTTTGTGACACAAAGTTAAATTGGGACAACGGCAACTTGATATAAAAATAGTGTCTACAAGTTACTGTATGCAAACATAGTTAACATATTCATCAGCAATAAGAGAGAGACAGCTAAAAAACTTGCTTAGCTTGTATTTGTACACTGTAAATTAAAAATGTTAGAATTATAGGTAGAACAAAACAAACACAAAAATAAAAATGGTTACCTTATTATAGTGAACAAATATAAAATATATATTTTATATATATATTATTTATATATATATATTTGTTCACTATATATATATAGTGAACAAATATAAAATATATATTTTATATATATATTTGTTCCATATGGTATGGAACAAATATAAAATATATATTTGTTCCATACCATTTCATTAAAAAAGGATATAATGCAGAAGAAAAGAAATACTGGTAAGTTTAAAGTTCTGCATGCTAGTCTTTGCCTTACCACTCACAACATTTGGGCTTTTTTAGTCAAGCCATGTACACTTTATTAACTTCAGAGCCCTCATCTATGAAATATATTAACTGAGTCTTGGCATAATCCTTAAGGTCTCATCAAGCTCTAAGATGTTATTTTGTTAATTTGGCAATAAATCAAAATATATATCACGTATCTCAGTATAATAAAAAAGTTGTGATGGTGTGATGAAGGTCTGTGGATTGTTCTCATCATGAATGAACACTGTGTTTAATAGTTTAATTATCCTGAATATCATTTAACCTAAATAATATATATAACATATATATATTTGTTATTCTTGAAAGAGGTTATATAATGCTTGATTGCTGTATGCAGTTTTTGTCAATATACTAAAAACCATGTCCCAGTTGGCAATCACCTTATGCGTACAATGAACCTGTGGTATCTCTCATTTAACATTTTAGTTCAGAGTTACAGTTATCAAAAAAGGCATGTGCATACATATGGAAGCTTTGGGATTCTGGGAATGACTGAAAAAATTAAAAATATAAAATCCCTTTATGATCTCTTACACAGGGAATGTGTGCTAGAGAAATGATATACCACATTGTGTTTTCATCAATTCCATACTGTGCTAAAGCACTGATACAAAAGAAGAACATGAATTAATAAATAGCAAATTTTATTGCTGAGGGCAAGTAGTATTGAAGTGTATTAGGTAACATGGCTAAATGTAATAGCCTGTTTTCCACCTTATTGAAACAATTTTAATAAAAACGATAAAAATTTCCTCAGTCAAGTAAGAGGAAGAATAAAGAGCCCAATTGTCCACCATTAATCCATTTCACTAAACTCAACAGTTTAAGCATTTTAAGGTGAATTAGAATAAAGATAAAAACTGAAATTCATTTACTTTTTAATCAAAAATAAGATTAGGATCTGATATTGAACAGAGTAGAGCCCAATTTAAACAGGATAGCCTCTAGCCTTGGCGCCCCCTGAGAGCAGAGATTTATTAATAAGAAAGTACTAGCTCTGCATAATAGTCGTGTTCTATTGAGCGTCTTCCAAAGAATGTGACTTAGTCAATCAACACTTCTTTCCATTGTCTTTTCGTAGGTACCTCAGTGTCTTTGAAACAAGCCACTGTGCATTCAGAATAGTGGCAAAATCAGTAAGGCACTTGAGTGGATTTTTACATCACTAGAAACTCATCAGTCAAGAGATGGTAGTCCTGCTAAGCAGATGACTGACATTAAACAGGTTTATTACTTCTGAAAATGCCAACTTCTTGTAACAGCTTACTCAATGTCTCTGCCACTAGAAAGGTCAGTGTGTAAAAATATGACTAATACTGTTGTCAGCAAGTTCATATATTTCAACGCTATTTTTATCACTTCTTTTGTTTGGCAGATATTGAGCAAAAGCAGTTTGATTTTTCATCTGCTTGAAAAAAGTAGTTAATAAATAGAATTCACTTACAATCCCAAAGCTTGAATAAAAGTATTCTGCATTAAATGAATCAAACCTATTGACTTTTTTTCTGTAACTTTGTATTGAATTGTTCTGGTTACACTTTGAGTGACCCAAAGAAACTTCGTGAATAAGATACTAAATTGGCACCTTTGGCATATTTAAGAATGATTTCTCTAATGATCTGGCCTCTAGATAAAGATCTATGCTTCAAATACGAAGACTTTAATTCCCAAGTTTGGATTAGAAGGGAAAAAATATACTTTACCTAGAGCTAGGATTGCTTATATATCCTTTCAAGGAATTTTACATAAAAGTGCCAGAAAATGGCTCTATAGATATGTCTATGATACTGGCACAATTCCTGGTACACTGTGGATGTGTAATACATGTTGGTTGAATGGGTGAATGAGCATATAATAGCCAAAATATGGTCTCTAAATAAGAATTATGGACTCTATTCCTTCCCTAAATCCTGGACCATACTAAAGGGATCTAGCTTATCTAGTATCCTCAGATTCAATGTCTCCAATTTACATTAGTCAAAGACAGTGATAACTGACACTGCAAAATCGTAAGATCCATTAAGGTACCTGGAAGTATTGTGCTAGCGGGGAATCAAAAATGGTTTTATAGTGTTTCTATGAAGTTGGTTTATAATTTGAATCATGTTTAAATGTGTTTATCCTTGAAGGAAAGTATAAAGCATTCTCTGGCAGAAAAATTACTCTAACATTCCATATCTGAAGTGTCTTTCCTATATTCTATAGTGGCCTTCAGTTTTCTATCTGAATATAATGTTAAAATTTTGTAAGGTATAAAAGGGTAGCATTACCTAAAGCCCAGTACACTGTCTTACTCTGAATCAATTGTTCTTATCTACTTTAAGAAAGTTGTCTGGCCCTGAAATCTGACAGATTAAAGCACGCTAAAGAATTTTTTTTTTTTTTAGAAGAAGCAAATCATATATCCTAGGAATAAAGTGTTTTCCACAGTAATATGGTTGACCTCTGGTCATAGTCTGTCCTTTGATAGTGACTACTATATAATTTATATCAAATAAAGAAACATTTCAAAGGAGGCAAAGAAGGTTGGTGGCATTTGTCACATGGCTGTGCACAGACACCTCAAGTAATTTCTTGAACCTCTGATGTATTGTGCTATCAGTCTTAATTTTCTCTTGCCATTTCTGCATTGGCTAAAGGTGAGAAATTATTCTTAAGATCTACAAGGGAATACAGAAATATGATCAAATAACCTATAGTTTGCAAAGAAAGTTAGAAAACCAAGTAAAAAGGAGTGTCTATTAATCTTATAAGATACATCTGGCATATTGAAAGTGTTCTTGAACAGTGTTTTGTATGCTAAATGTTGCCTCATCATGTTACATTTATGCCATTTTTATAAAGATTTAAAGGTAGAGTTTTCATAAATCTTTTAATTAAAATAACTTTTATTTAAGTAAAATGCACATCATATGAAACTTTAAGCAAAATTTTACTATGTCATCAACTGTATGCTAATAAGAAAAGATATCATTTAACTCTAAGAGTAAATCTGCAAAGTAATTTTACATAGTTAGAAGAAGCACCAGAGGCTTAATGATGTCTTCAGGTGGTAACAGTGTAGTGTATAATAAACAGTGTTCATTATTAGCTTTGTCTAATGCAGTCAATATGGAAAGAGAATCTGGATCCAAACCAAAAATTTCAGCTCTGAGTCAATCTGTTACTATCCAGTTATGAAATCTGAGACAAGTGAACTAATTACTCTCTGCATTGGATATACTTTCTTTTAACTACACATATTGCAATGAAAAATATTTGAAATCCTGTTGCAATTAATACCTTTAATTCTGAACCTTTTGAGAACAAGGCAAAAATCATAGTTTAGAAGACATATTTTGTTAGGTATGTGTATGTCTCTTTTATTCCAAACTCCAAGTCTACAGTCCTATAAATACATGTTTTGGGAAGAAATAAATCCAAATGCATACAAATTTTAATGGTTAATGAGGGACCTGGACATACAAAAATAAGCATTTTATTAAAATATTTGGTTCAAATAAGTTAAATACAAATTCTTTATTTCCGAGTCAATAGACAACATGACCACATTCTTTGGCATTGAGGAAACTTTCAGAAATTCAAGTTGGATTTGAAAAAGGACGTGGAACTAGGAATATCATTGCCAATGTCAGATGGATCCTGGCTGAAAGCAGAGAATACGAAAAAGATGTTTACGTGTGTTTTATTGACTATGCGAAGGTATTCGACTGTGTGAATCATCACAAATTATGGATAACATTGTGAAGAATGGGCATTCCAGAATGGGAAAGCCCATGGGGAACCTGTACATAAACTTTGTTCCAACAGAACGAGGGGATACTTCGTGGTTTAAAGTCAGGAAAGGCGTGCATCATGGTTGGATACTTTCAACACACTTATTCCATCTGTATGCTGAGCAAGTAATCTGACAAGCTGGACTATAGGAAGAAGAGCAGGGCATCAGGACTGGAGGAAGGCTCATTAACAACCTATGTTATGCAGATGACACAACCTGGCTTGCTAAAAGTGAAGAGGACTTGAAGCACTTACTGATGAAGACCAAAGACCACAGCCTTCAGTATGGATTGCATCTCAACGTAAAGAAAACAATTTTCACAACTAGATCAATAAGCAATATCATTATAAATGAAGAAAAGATTGAAGTTGTCAAGGATTTCATTTTACTCGGATCCACAATCAACCCCCATGGAAGCAGCAGTTAAGAAATCAAGAAGACACATTGCATTGGGCAAATCTGCTGCAAAAGACCTCTGTAAAGTGTTGAAAAACAAAGGTGTCATGAGGACTAAGCTGTGCCTGATCCAAGCCATGGTGTTTTCAATGGCCTCATAGGCATGCGAAAGCTGGTCAATGTATAAGGAAGACCGAAGAAGGTTTGACACCTTTGAATTATGGTATGGTTTGAATTATGGTTTGGAAATATTGAATATACCATGGACTGCCAAAAGAATGAACAAGTCTGTCTTGGAAGAAGTAAAACCAGAATGTTCCTTAGGAGCCAGGAATGGGAGAGTACATCTTACGTATTTTAGACAAGTTATCAGGAGGGATCAGTCCCTGGAGGACATCATGCTTGGTAAGGCAGAGGGTCAGTGATGCAGATGAAGACCCGCAATGAGATGGATTGAGAAACTGGATGCAACAATGAGATCAAGCATATAACAGTTGTGAGGATAGTGCTGGACCAGGCAGTGTTTCATTTGCTGTACATAGAGTCCCTATGAGTAAGAACTGACTCAATGGCACTAACAGCTCTGGTGTTGAGATGATATCAGAAAGTCTCCTCATTCTTTCAAATGAGGACTACAGTGCTAAAAGGTAGAATAATTTACTGAACCAAATTCTACCCCTGGGAACTCCTGAGGATAAGAAGTTAAACTTTTAAAGACAGGATCTTTATTGATAAAATACTGGGCCAGATATCAATGTAAGTCTCTTATATCCAAAATCCCCTTCTTTGTCCTGCTTAGTGGACCCTGTACAGATCTTTTCTTTGCTAATTGGCAAATTCTTAGGTTTTCCTTCAATAGAAGATGCTAGAGTGGCGTTAAGAGGTGACAGTAGCAAGAAGACACTACTCTCCTGGGTCTGGTGCTGCACCATTTTTTAACTGTGAGCAGGAGTTGAGGTCTGTTGGTGCTCACCTCATCGGCACTCACAGACTGGTTCTAATCATACCCTCTTCCACAGTAGATCTGAACTCACTATAAAGCCACCTCTCCTCACCTGCTAGCTGCTTTTACAGACCAAGTCCAGACATCCCCAGGCAACCAACTATTCACCAGGTGGATGCTTCTAGAGAAAATCTAGCTGCAACCTCAGATAACTGTTACTTCTACTGACAAGCTGGCACTTGTCCATACCCTCTGAAAAGTGTGTTACTAGCTGATAGCATGTCTCCATGGTAGCCTAACTTTCATTAGAGAGATCGAACTCTTAGCATTGGTGGTGGTGAGGTAGCTCTCCAGAGTCCTTAGTTCCTTCATAGTCCAGCATTCCTGGGCTGAGAGGTAGTAGGTGCTTTTGCACTTACTGATTCTGTGGCCCTTAGAGACCACTTTTGCTCTTTTTAGTAGTTAAACACTTAATACAAGTTAGCAATTTTTCATATTCATGTCCCCATTTCAAATTACTGGGCTGATTTTTGTCTCCTAACTGGATCCTGGCAGATATGAGGACGCTATAATGGACCCACTGGTTTTGTCAAGTCATTCATTTTTCATAATTTTTAAGTATATGTAAAAATAAAAACAAACAATAATAATTATAGCCAGGAGGAAATGAATGTAAGGAAATAAATATGTATTAATTACATCACAAACATTATTTTAAAAAATATATTTTACAGAGGAAGAAAGTTAGGGTTCATAGATACTTTCATAGCTGCCTGATAAATAAGCACTTCTTTCATGTACGAGAGCCATGATGCCTATACAGGGCCTTTTTTCCTACCTAGGCACCCTAAGTCTCTGGGTGGTACAAGCACTTTATGATGGACTACTAACCTGAATAAAGGTTAGTGGCTGGAACCCATCCAGCAGCACCACGCAATAAAGGTCTGGCAATCTGCTTCTGTAAAGATTACAGACAAGAAAACCCTATGAAGCAGTTCTACTCTGTAACACATGGAGCCACCATGAGTGGGAATTGGCTCAATAGCAATGCTTTTTGTTTGTTTGTTTTCAAGAAAGGCCTAGTCCTAGGACAAATGAATCAATCATGTAGTCGAACTCCACAACTAAAATAATCATTCTTCAAATGACAGGTAATTTTTGGCTCTTTGCTAATGTCGATTAGCAACAATTTAATTTTTTTCTGTCAATATATATTTGGCTTCATTTTAATGAATATAAAAAAAGAGGGTAGGATATTAGAACCAAGGAGAGACTGAGCTGGTGTTTTATATATATATCTAAAGAAAGAAAAGAGAAAGTGAGAGAGGAAGAGAGGGAGGAAAGAAGGGAAAAATTTATGAAAATAAAGCTTGGCCTTTCTGTTTCATTAGCTGCCATAAACTTCTAGTAAAAATGCCACAGGAAATAAATTCAACAGAAATGACCTTTTCTACCCTGTGGGTTGTTTTGGGGGTTTTAGTTATATTTTTCCTTCTCTTTTTATCAGCTTCATTTTCACTAATATCCCTGTCCACTTTTCTTCTATGTATAACCTCTGTTTGATGTTAAAAACTTATATATCCCTAGATGTTTCAGGGCCTATGAGCCTACTGAGGCAGCAGGATGTGGTTAATAAATTATTACTGCTTAGAACTGAAAGGGACCTTAAAGATTATCTAGTGAAATCCTGCATCTCACAGATGAAGGGCATGAAGTTGAGAATTAACTGAAATTTCAAAGGCGTCAGTCTGTCATTAGAACATAAATGGTCTTTGGATTTAGAATCATGAACTTAGTTCAGTGTTTATTATACACTCATGTTGATATCAACAGGTCTAACTTTCAAAAGGCATGAGGATTTTGCTCAGAAAACAAAATGCTATCCAGATAAGAGAAAATGTTTTGTTGTTATTATTTATATTCTTAACATTAGCATACCTGGAAGATTCTAGTGTAACTTTTTTTAGATCAAAAGGACCCTCACAGTTTTCTCAGTAAGCCTTAAATACTCATTCTTAACATTATCCTGCAAGTAATTATTTAATAACCCTAATGTGTTCCTGATATTGACTAGGCACTGAGGGATGGGAAGAATACAAATAGAAAGAAGCAGAAATCTTGATCCTGGATTAAAAACAAAAATTTAAGACTTACATTTTAGATAACACAAGCTCATTTGATTGACACTGGTACATTTGAAATACTATAATTTTAAGTAATAAATTTTATGGGTCACAATTCTAAGAAGAAAGAAAATAAAGGCATAATCAAAATCGGGTAGATTTAATCAGGAGAATTTCTTAGAAGGTTGAATAAAGTAATGAACACAAAGGCAGAGAGGAGAAAATAATAAAGGTTCTTCAAATGTTAAAACTCATACGAATTCAGGGAAATATGAATTAAAAGGGAAAATGTAGATGAAAAAATCTGGAAGAAAAAGTAGTTAATATTCTGAGAAAGTAAGAAAAAACAGCAATATCTACTGCAGTACAAGAAAAGAAATCTGCTAAAAGTAGATATACATAACAATTTTATTGATAGAAAGGTAGACAGATAGATACATAGATGGATGGATATAGAGAGAGAGAGAAAGAGAGAGAGACAGGTAAATACTCAGAGCTGACTAGCTAGCTAGTTAGCTAGCTATATACAGGTATATCTACATTAATTGAGAAGACCTGAATCACAGAGCTTAGTGGCAGTTCTTCTGAAATCTGACTACCTGGCTCAATTTTCACATCCAACACTTGAGGGTGAACTTGGGAGAAGACACTGAATTTTCTATACCTCAATTTCCTCCTTTGTAAAAGGAAATAACCATGGCACCTACCTCTAATGCTGTTGTAAACAAATGAGATAGCTTCTGTGAAGTTTAGCATGGTAATGGGCACGCTATAAGAATTTAATGTTAACATTTTTAGGAAGACAGAGAGGTTAACCATTAAAATCTGAATTAAAAAACTCAACTTATTTAAATGAACAACCCAGCAGTTATAAATATTAATAACAGCAGTTATAAATAGAAGTTCATGTCTAGCCAATGGATAAACTTTTTCTATCAGAAAGAATTTAAACCGTTTTGCTTCAGCATTTTAAAAAGTGGGAGAAAAAAAAATGACACATAGACATTCCACTTGCCTTGTTGGCATTAGTTGACTGGACTGAGGAGCAGCTTCCCACTTGAGTCAAGACATGTATTTTCCACATGGCCCCATCGCTGGGTTTTGTTTGTTTGTTTGCTTTTTTCAGTTTTTCTTTTCTTTTAACTGCCTGCCTTTCTTTATTTATGTTTCATTACTTTCCTGATTTCCTGATCAGGTAGGTTTTTCAATTTGCCACCTCCAGTAAATCTAATCCTAAAGAGTCCACCAAGTGCAGGTCTGAATATGACTAGTGAGGGAAAATAAATTAAAAAATAAAAATATCCTGAAAAGAGAGGTATCACTGTAGGAAACGTGAAGCAACATTTATACTGGAATACAACATCCCCAGAGGTAACCTTTAGTTCTCTTACCTTAACACCTTGCTTATAAAGTATGCATTTCAATCAGAACGTAAGATGATGTTATGATAAATAATTGAAGTTAGTAATTCACGTACATCAATTACTATAAAAAGCTAACTGATAAAATATGTAGAATGATTATTTACATTCTGGACCGCCTAAGAACACTGAGCCAATCCTGCAGTGATGTTTATTTTTAGCCAAATAACAGTGTATGTCTCTGCCTATGACACAAAGCAATGACACAAAGGAAGTCATTCTTAAGCTGATAATCTTTGGAAAGGATCTAATTTTCTGGTGAGACAAAGCAAGACAAAAAATTCTTGTGAAATCTGTGTTTTCTGAGAAATGTTTCTCTTCTAATTGGTCAGTTACAGGAGAGTGTTCTGGATATCTGAAATCCAGACATTATAAATTGAGTGGCCTAGTGTTTTCCACATGGCTAAGTATAAAATTAGGAAATTGTTCAAAAGTCAGCTACTGATTTATTCTATAGCCTAGTTTCCTCATTTAAAAAGTATCCATATTCTTTCAGGGCCAAGTGCTAGCAATGAGCGTTTGCAAAGTAAAGTGTTTTCTCAAATAACATGTATAAATGCAATGTTTTTTTTTCTTGAATACTAACTGTATTATCATGGCCATGATATAAGTGCTGGGGAGAAAAAAAATCAGATACCATTTCAGAAGAACAACAAACTTATAAACAATAAACAAATAAACTATGAAACAACATCTAAAGAAATCTATATTTTTATGGGTTTCCATAAAGACAGTATAAGGCCTAGAAGCTACGGCTATGAAGACCGTTTTTTAAATCTTAAAAATATGGACCAGGCAAATTTCTAAGAACCAAAAACATTTGTAAAATGATTCATGTGGCACACACACACACACACGCACACCCCCACACACACATACACAAAGGCAATGAACTTTCAATTCTAAACTTTAGAAGGAAACATAATTTAAGTGTTAGCAGTACTAAAACTCACATATATTTAACATAACCTCATGTATTTTCGGACACAAATTTTTTTTCTATAGGTTAAAAGAGGTCAGAAAAACATGTTTTTGGTAGGCAGAGAAACATTTTTTTTTTTTTTAATTCTCTAAAGAGCAAAGAAAATCCCACAATAAGAACTCTAAAAGAGAACATTTTTTTTCCCCCTGAAAACCTGCCACCATTCATTGCTTGGTTTATCTTATTAATACATTCTGAAATACCCAAAGGAGTGGACTAGCAGTCAGAGAAATCTCATTCAAGCATCAACATTTTCCAGCTCTGTAGCTTACAGCCCTGGTATTTCATTAACGTGTGGTTGGTCCATACATTAGCAGGACGGGCATTATCTGGGATCTTGTGAAAAATGCAGACTCTCAGAACCCATTCCAGAATCACTGAATCAGAATCTGCATTTTGATAACATGGCATGGGTTTTGATTGCACATTAAAATTCCAGGTGCTCTGTGCTATATCATTTAATCTGAAAATCAGTTTACTTATTCCCTTTATACTGCTAATTTCTAATCTCTTTTCTACCTATTCTGTCTCTCTTACCTAATCAAATCTTCTCAAAAAGGCCTAAGAATTAAACTAAAACCAGAGTAGAAGGAAGGAAGGAAAGAAGGAAGGAAGGGAGGCAGGGAGGGAGGAGGAAGGAAGGAAGGGGTCATTGTGGTAACCCAGCAAATTTATTGTAGCTGAGTCAGACTGGAAAAGGAGAGTTCCTTCAAACATATTTGGATGTTACCAGTAAAATCAGTTGTAGGTTTTCCTAGGAACTATAATCATCTCATCTGTGTATTCATACAGTAATTTAGAATATTAGATTTGATTCTACTTTTCAATATACAGATATTTTTATCAACAGTGAAGTAGTAACAAATAGCCTTACATAGACATAAAAAACACATACCAGACAATGTTTCAATTTATACCTTAATAAGTCAAAATAAATACAGAAACTGATAATTTATGAAAAGATCAGAATACAACATGACAAGAGTCTAGGTATCTATATGCAATAATGAATCACCTTACAAAAACAAACAAAAAAAACAAAAAACCCTCAACAATTTGGCCTTTGTCCTCAATTCCTGAGAGGCAACCTTTGGAAGCTCCTGAGTAACTAAGGTGCTTTTTTTTTTGGTTTATAAGATTTTCTTTTTTTAAATTTTTATTGTGCTTTAAGTGAAAGTTTACAAACCAAGTCAGTCTCTAATATAAAAACTTATATACGCCATACTATATACTCTCAGTTTCTCTCACTCTATTGAGACAGCGCACTCCTTCCCTCCACTCTCTATTTTCATGTCCATTCAGACAGCTTCTGACCCCATCTGCTCTCTCATCTCTCCAGACAGGAGATACCCACGTAGTCTTATGTGCCTACTTGATCCAAGAAGGTCACTCTTCACCAGTATTGTTTTCTATCCCACAGTCCAGCCCGAGGAGTAGGATTGCTGGATCCTATGGTAGTTCTATTTCTAGCTTTTTAAGGAAGCGCCTCATCAATTTCCAAAGTGGTTGTACCATTTTACATTCCCACCAGCAGTGTAGAAGTGTTCCAATCTCTCTGCAACTTCTCCAACATTTATTATTTTGTGTTTTTTGGATTAATGACAGCCTTGTTGGAGTGAGATGGAATCTCATTGTAGTTTTGATTTGCATTTCTCTAATGGCTAATGATCATGAGCATTTCCTCATGTATCTGTTAGCTACCTGAATATCTTCTTCAGTGAAGTGCCTGTTCATATCCTTTGCCCATTTTTTAATTGGGTTATTTGTCTTTTTGTAGTTGAGTTTTTACAGTATGATGTAGATTTTAGAGAGCAGATGGTGATCGGAAATGTCATAGCTAAAAAATTTTCCTCAGTCTGTAGGTAATCTTTTTACCCTTTTGGTGCCATCTTTGGGTGAGCATGGGTGTTTGATTTTTCAGAGTTCCCAGTTATCTAGTTTCTCTTCTACATTGTTAGTAATGTTTTGTATTCTGTTTATGCCATGTATTAGGGCTCCTAGCATTGTCCCTATTTTTTGTTCCATGATCTTTATTGTTTTAGATTTTATGTTTAGGTCTTTGATACATTTTGAGTTCATTTTTGTGCATGGTGTGAGGTATGGGTCTTGTTCCATTTTTTCACAGATGGATATCCAGTTATGAAAGCACCATGTGTTAAAGAGACTGTCTTTTCCCCATTTAGCTGACTTTGGGGCTTTGTCAAATGTCAACTGCTAGTACATGGATAAATTTATGTCTGGATGCTCAATTCTGTTCCATTGATCTATGTATCTGTTGTACCAGTACCAGGCTGTTTTGACTACTGTGGTGGTATAATAGGCTCTAAAATCAGGTAGAGTGAGACCTCCCACTTTGTTCCTCTTTTTCAATAATGCATGACTTATCTGGGGCCTCTTTCCCTTCCATATGAAGTTGGTGATTTGTTTCTCTATCTTATTAAAAAATGGCATTGGAATTTGGATGGAATTGCATTTTATCTATAGATGGCTTTTGGTAGAAAAGACATTTTTACAATGTTAAGTCTTCCTATCCATGAGCAAAGTATGTTTTTCCACATATGTAGGTCTCTTTTGGTTTCCTGCATTACTGTCTTGTAGATTTCTTTGTATAGGCATTTTAAGTCTCTGGTTAGATTTATTCCTAAGTATTTTATCTTCTTGGGGGCTACTGTAAATTGTGTCGATTTGGTGATTTCCTCTTCAATGTTGTTTTTGTTAGTGTAGAGGAATCCATCTGATTTTTGTGTGTTTATATTGTATCCTAATACTCTGCTGAACTCTTTTATTAGTTTCAGTAGTTTTCTTTAGGGTTCTCTGTGTATAAGATCATGTCACCTGCAAATAGAGATACTGTTACTTCTTCTTTACCAATCTGGATCCCTTTTATTTCTTAATCTCCCCTAGTTGCTCTGGCTAGGCCCTCCAGCACAATGTTGAATAAGAATGACGGTAAAGGGCATCCTTGTCTGGTTCCTGATCTAAAGGGAAATGCTTTCAGACTCTCTCCATTTAGGGCGATGTTGGCTGTGGCTTTGTACAAATGCCCTTTATTATTTTGAGGAATTTTCCTTCTATTCCTATTTTGCTGAGAGTTTTTATCATGAATGGGTGTTGAACTTTGTCAAATGCCTTTTTCTACATCAGTTGATAAAATCATGTGGTTCTTGTCTTTTGTTTTATTTATGTGATGGATTACACTAATTGTTTTTTTTTTCAACTTTTATTGAGCTTTAAGTAAACTTTTACAAATCAAGTCAGACTGTCACATATACGTTTATATACACCTTACTCCATACTCCCACTTGCTCTCCCCCTAGTGAGTCAGCCCTTCCAGTCTCTCCTTTCCTGACAATTTTGCCAGCTTCCAACTTACTCTATCCTCCCATCCCCCCTCCAGACAGGAGATGCCAACACAGTCTCAAGTGTCTACCTGATACAAATAGCTCACTCTTCATCAGCATCTCTCTCCTACCCACTGTCCAGTCCCTTCCATGTCTGATGAGTTGTCTTCAGGAATGGTTCCTGTCCTGGGCCAACAGAAGGTTTGGGGACCATGACCGCCGGGATTCCTCTAGTCTCAGTCAGACCATTAAGTCTGGTCTTTTTATGAGAATTTGGGGTCTGCATCCCACTGATCTCCTGCTCCCTCAGGGGTTCTCTGTTGTGCTCCCTGTCAGGGCAGTCATCGGTTGTGGCCGGGCACCAACTAGTTCTTCTGGTCTCAGGATGATGTAAGTTTCTGGTTCATGTGGCCCTTTCTGTCTCTTGGGCTCATAGTTATCGTGTGACCTTGGTGTTCTTCATTCTCCTTTGATCCAGGTGGGTTGAGACCGATTGATGCTTCATAGATGGCTGCTTGTTAGCATTTAAGACCCCAGATGCCACATTTCAAAGTGGGATGCAGAATGTTTTCATATAGAATTATTTTGCCAATTGACTTAGAAGTCCCCTTAAGCCATAGTCCCCAAACCCCCGCCCTTGCTCTGCTGACCTTTGAAGCATTCAGTTTATCCCGGAAACTTCTTTGCTTTTGGTCCAGTCCAGTTCAGCTGACCTTCCATGTATTGAGTGTTGTCCTTCCCTTCACCTAAAGCAGATCTTATCTACTAAATAATCAGTTAAAAAAAAACCCTCCCCTCCCTCCCTCCCCCCCTCGTAACCACAAAAGTATGTGTTCTTCTCAGTTTTTTCTATTTCTCAAGATCTTATAATAGTGGTCTTATACAATATTTGTCCTTTTGCCTCTGACTAATTTCGCTCAGCATAATGCCTTCCAGGTTCCTCCATGTTATGAAATGTTTCACAGATTCTTCACTGTTCATTATCCATGCATAGTATTCCATTGTGTGAATATACCACAATTTATTTATCCATTCTTCCGTTGATGGACACCTTGGTTGCTTCCAGCTTTTTGCTATTGTGAACAGAGCTGCAATAAACATGGGTGTGCATATATCTGTTTGTGTGAAGGCTCTTATTTCTCCAGGATATATTCCGAGGAGTGGGATTTCTGGGTTGTATGGTAGTTCTATTTCTAACTGTTTAAGATAACGCCAGATAGATTTCCAAAGTGGTTGTACCATTTTACATTCCCACCAGCAGTGTATAAGAGTTCCAATCTCTCCGCAGCCTCTCCAACATTTATTATTTTGTGTTTTTTGGATTAATGCCAGCCTTGTTGGAGTGAGATGGAATCTCATCGTAGTTTTAATTTGCATTTCTCTAATGGCTAATGATCGAGAGCATTTTCTCATGTCTCTGTTAGGTGCCCTAATACCTTCTTTAGTGAAGTGTGTGTTCATATCCTTTGCCCACTTCTTGATTGGGTTGTTTGTCTTTTTGTGGTTGAGTTTTGACAGAATCATGTAGATTTTAGAGATCAGGCGCTGGTCGGAGATGTCATAGCTGAAAATTCTTTCCCAGTCTGTAGGTGGTCTTTTTGGTGAAGTCTTTAGATGAGCATAGGTGTTTGATTTTTAGGAGCTCCCAGTTATCTGGTTTCTCTTCATCATTTTTGGTAATGTTTTGTATTCTGTTTATGCCTTGTATTAGGGCTTCTAACGTTGTCCCTATTTCTTCTTCCATGATCTTTATCGTTTTAGTCTTTATGTTTAGGTCTTTGATCCACTTGGAGTTAGTTTTTGTGCATGGTGTGAGGTATGGGTCCTGTTTCATTTTTTTGCAAATGGATATCCAGTTATGCCAGCACCATTTGTTAAAAAGACTATCTTTTCCCCAATTAACTGACACTGGGCCTTTGTCAAATATCAGCTGCTCATATGTGGATGGATTTATATCTGGGTTCTCAGTTCTGTTCCAGTGGTCTATGAGCCTGTTGTTGTACCAGTACCAGGCTGTTTTGACTACGGTGGCTGTATAATAGGTTCTGAAATCAGGTAGAGTGAGGCCTCCCACTTTCTTCTTCTTTTTCAGTAATGCTTTACTTATCCGAGGCTTCTTTCTCTTCCATATGAAGTTGGTGATTTGTTTCTCCATCAAATTAAAAAATGACATTGGAATTTGGATCGGAAATGCATTGTATGTATAGATGGCTTTTGGTAGAATAGACATTTTTACTATGTTAAGTCTTCCTATCCATGAGCAAGGTATGTTTTTCCACTTAAGTAGGTCCTTTTTAGTTTCTTGTAGTAGTACTTTGTAGTTTTCTTTGTATAGGTCTTTTACATCTTTGGTAAGATTTGTTCCTAAGTATCTTATCTTCTTGGGGGCTACAGTGAATGGTATTGGTTTGGTGATTTGCTCTTCGATGTTCTTTTTGTTGATGTAGAGGAACCCAAGTGATTTTTGTATGTTTCTCTTATAACCTGAGACTCTGCCAAACTCTTCTATTAGTTTCAGGAGTTTTCTGGAGGATTCCTTAGGGTTTTCTGCGTATAAGATCATGTCATCTGCAAATAGAGATAATTTTACTTCCTCCTTGCCAATCCGGATGCCCTTTATTTCTTTGTCTAGTCTAATTGCTCTGGCTAGGAGCTCTAGCACAATGTTGAATAAGAGTGGTGGTAAAGGGCACCCTTGTCTGGTTCCCCTTCTTAAGGGAAATGCTTTCAGGGTCTATCCATTTAGAGTGATGTTGGCTGTTGGCTTTGTATAGATGTCCTTCATTATGTTGAGGAATTTTCCTTCAATTCCTGTTTTGGTGAGAGTTTTTATCATAAATGAGTGTTGGACTTTGTCAAATGCCTTTTCTGCATCAATTGATAAGATCATGTGGTTTTTGTCTTTTGTTTTATTTATATGGTGGATTACATTAATGGTTTTTCTGATATTAAACCAGCCTTGCATACCTGCTATAAATCTCACTTGATCATGTTGGATTATTTTTTTGATATGTTGTTGAATTCTATTGGCTAGAATTTTGTTGAGGATTTTTGCATCTATGTTCATGATGGATACAGGTCTGTAATTTTCTTTTTTTTGTGATGTCTTTACTGGGTTTTGGTATCAGGGAGATGGTGGCTTCATAGAATGAGTTGGGTAGTATTCCGTCATTTTCTATGCTTTGAAATACCTTTAGTAGTAGTGGGGTTAACTGTTCTCTGAAAATTTGGTAGAACTCTGCAGTAAAGCCATCTGGGCCAGGACTTTTTTTTGTTGGGAGTTTTTTGATTACTGTTTCAATCTCTTTTTTTGTTATGGGTCTATTTAGTTGTTCTACTTCTGATTGTGTTAGTTTAGGTAGGTAGTGTTTTTCCAGGAATTCATACATTTCTTCTAGGTTTGCAAATTTGTTAGAGTACAATTTTTCATAATAATCTGACATGATTCTTTTAATTTCAGTTGGGTCTGTTGTGATGTGGCCCATCTCGTTTCTTACTCGGGTTATTTGTTTCCTTTCCTGTATTTCTTCAGTCAGTCTGGCCAATGGTTTATCAATTTTGTTAATTTTTTCAAAGAACCAGCTTTTGGCTTTGTTAATTCTTTCAATTGTTTTTCTGTTCTCTAATTCATTTAGTTCAGCTCTAATTTTTATTATTTGTTTTCTTCTGGTGACTGATGGATTCTTTTGTTGCTCACTTTTTATTTGTTCAAGTTGTAGGGACAGTTCTCTGATTTTGGCTCTTTCTTCTTTTTGTATGTGTGCATTTATTGATATAAATTGGCCTGTGAGCACTGCTTTTGCTGTGTCCCAGAGGTTTTGATAGGAAGTATTTTCATTCTCATTGCATTCTATGAATTTCCTTATTCCCTCCTTAATGGCTTCTATAACCCAGTCTTTTTTCAGGAGGGTATTGTTCAGTTTCCAAGTATTTGATTTCTTTTCCCTAGTTTTTCTGTTATTGATTTCTAGTTTTATTGCCTTGTGGTCTGAGAAGATGCTTTGTAATATTTCGATGTTTTAGACTCTGCAAAGGTTTGTTTTATGCCCTAATATGTGGTCTATTCTAGAGAATGTTCCATGTGCACTAGAAAAAAAAGTATATTTTGCAGCAGTTGGGTGGAGAGTTCTGTATAAGTCAATGAGGTCAAGTTGGTTGATTGTTGTTAAGTAGGTCTTCCATGTCTCTACTGAGCTTCTTACTGGATGTCCTGTCCTTCTCCGAAAGTGGTGTGTTGAAGTCTCCTACTATAATTGTGTAGGTATCTATCTCACTTTTCAATTCTGTTAAAATTTGATTTATGTATCTTGCAGCCCTGTCATTGGGTGCATAAATATTTAATATGGTTATGTCTTCCTGATCAATTGTCCCTTTTATCATTATGTGGGGTCCTTCTTTATCCTTTCTGGTGGATTTAAGTCTAAAGTCTGTTGTCAGAAATTAATATTGCTACTCCTCTTCTTTTTTGCTTATTGTTTGCTTGATATATTTTTTTCCATCCTTTGAGTTTTAGTTTGTTTGTGTCTCTAAGTCTAAGGTGTGTCTCTTGTAGGCAGCATATAGACGGATTGTGTTTCTTTATCCAGTCCGAGACTCTCTGTCTCTTAATTGGTGCATTTAGTCCATTTACATTCAGCATAATTATAGATAAATAAGTGTTTAGTGTTGTCATTTTGATGCCTTTTTATGTGTGTTGTTGACAATTTCATTTTTCCACATACTTTTTCGTGCTGAGATGTTTTTCTTATTAAATTGTGAGATCCTTATTTTCGTAGTGTTTGACTTTATGTTAGTTGAGTCGTTACATTTTTCTTGGCTTTTATCTTGAGTTATGGAGTTGTTATACCTCTTTGTGGTTACCTTATTATTCACCCCTATTTTTCTAAGTAAAAACCTAACTCGTATTGTTCTATATTGCCTTGTATCACTCTCCATATGGCAGTTCTATGCCTCCTGTATTTAGTCCCTCTTTTTGATTATTGTGATCTTTTACATATTGACTTCCGTGATCTCCTGTTATGAGTATTTTTTTTTTAAATTTATCTTAATTTGTTTTTGTGATTTCCCTATTTGAGTTGATATCAGGATGTTCTGTTTTGTGACCTTGTGTTGTGCTGGTATCTGATATTATTAGTTTTCTGCCCAAACAATATCCTTTAGTATTTCTTGTAGCTTTGGTTTGGTTTCTGCAAATTCTCTAAACTTGTGTTTATCTGTAAATATCTTAATTTCGCCTTCATATTTCAGAGAGAGTTTTGCTGGATATATGATCCTTGGCTGGCAGTTTTTCTCCTTCAGTGCTCTGTATATGTCGTCCCATTCCCTTCTTGCTTGCATGGTTTCTGCTGAGTAGTCTGAAATTATTCTTATTGATCCTCCCTTGAAGGAAACCTTTCTTTTCTCCCTGGCTGCTTGTAAAATTTTCTGTTTATCTTTGGTTTTGGCGAGTTTGATGATAATATGTCTTGGTGTTTTTCTTTTTGGATCGATTTTAAATGGGGTTCGATGAGCATCTTGGATAGATATCCTTTCGTCTTTCATGATGTCAGGGAAGTTTTCAGTCAGGAGTTCTTCAACTATTTTCTCTGTGTTTTCTGTCTTCCCTCCCTGTTCTGGGACTCCAATCACACGCAAGTTATCTTTCTTGATAGAGTCCCACGTGATTCTTAGGGTTTCTTCATTGTTTTTAATTCTTTTATCTGATTTTTTTTCAGCTATGTTGGTGTTAATTCCCTGGTCCTCCAGATGTCCCAGTCTGCATTCTAATTGCTCGAGTCTGCTCCTCTGACTTCCTATTCCATTGTCTAATTCTGTAATTTTATTGTTAATCTTTTGGGTTTCTACATGCTGTCTCTCTATGGATTCTTGCAACTTATTAATTTTTCCACTATGTTCTTGAATAATCTTTTTGAGTTCTTCAACAGTTTTATCGGTGTGTTCCTTGGCTTTTCCCGCAGTTTGCCTTATTTCATTTGTGATGTCTTGAAGTATTCTGTAAATTAGTTTTTTATAGTCTGTATCTGATAATTCCAGGATTGTATCTTCATTTGGGAAAGACTTTGATTCTTTTGTTTGGGGGATTGTAGAAGCTGTCATGGTCTGCTTCTTTATGTGGTTTGATACAGACTGCTGTCTCTGAGCCATCACTGGGAAACTAGTTTTTCCAGAAAATCCGCTGAAAACAAATGCAGTCAGATCCCTATCAGAATTGCCTTTGGATTATAACCGCCACCTTGTTCCCTGTAAGGATGAAAGTCTGAGATTTGGATCATATATGCTTGGCTGTAGCTGGTTCTGTGTTTTTAGTCCAATTAGGGGTGGATTTTTGGTCTCTGGTTTTTTTTTTTTGTTGTTGTTCCTTCTCTCAGGCCAAAAGAGTGGGTTAGGAAAAGACCAAAAGAAAAAAAAGGGGGGAAAGCAAAGCCACCACGGAGCCGGAGCCGTTCTCCCTCTGGATCAGGCAATTCCAATGTTAACGAAGCCGCCTGGGAAAGGTGGGGGAGGGATCAGAGAGATAGGAGAGTAGCACCTCAGAATATAGCCAGAGTTGCTTGTCTTGCTTGGAATGACTATTATATCTGAGATTCCCACGGGGCGTGTCGCCTATGTGTGCTGGCTGTGTGGAGATTGCCCCCGGTGGTCTGGCCCTCTGAAGCCACCCGCTGCCAGTCTAAATCCTATTGTCAAGGTTCCCCTGCTGGGACGCTTTACTCCCGGCTCCAAAATCAGTCACTGCATCCCGGGGACTTCTTGTCCGGCCAGCCGAGTCGCCGTGCCGCCTCCGCGGACTGGCTGGGCCCCCTCCCGGGGTGAGTTCAGGGGAGTGGAGCAGCTCTCCATGCTTGTGCTGTGCCAGCGCCCACTTAAAATCCCGGCGGGACGGTTCCCCGGCTGGGACGCTGCTCTCCCAGCTCCAAGACCAGTCACTGCCTCCTGGGGACTTCTTCCACTGGCTGCGTCACCACGCCGCCTGTACGAACCGCCTGGGCCCCCTCCCGGGGTGAGTTCGGGGGGTTGGGCTGAGCCCCTTGTTTGAGCTGTCAGCTCCCCTTGTCTCTGCCCTAAATCGGGCGCCAAAGGTTACCTGACTGGGACGCTAGCTCCAGGCTCTGAAAACAATTGCTGCTTCCCCGTATTTGTTTGTTTTCCGTCTCTAAATCTGTATTTGTTGTTCAGGGTTCATAGATTGTTATGTACTTGATCGATTCACTTGTTTTTCCAAGTCTTTGTTGCAAGAGGGATCCGAGGTAGCGTCTACCTAGTCTGCCATCTTGGCCCCTCCCCATCTATAGTGTTTTATAGTAGAACTGCCCCATAGAGTTTTCTGGGCAGTAATCTTTTTGAGAGCAGATCGCCAGGTCACTGGGTGGGTTCAAACTGCCAATCTTTCACTTAGCAGCCCAGCGTTTAACTGTTTGTGCCACAAGGACTCTTTAACAAGCACAGTGATTGAAAAAATACCTAAGTAAATAAATAAAGCCATTTTCTGTTTGTGCCCCATTAAAGCCAATAGCTCACACCCATTCAGTGTGTCCATTATATATGTGAGCTATTTGGTTCCTTGTCTGAATGCCTTTTTATAAACTCTCCACACTTTTCTTTAAGGGTCTCTGTAATTTTGACTTCCTGTATCAGTCACAAATTGTGAGAATTATCCACTCCATGACAGCTCTACTACTCACATCCCATCCTCAGATATATTAACCCAGCTTCTATTTCTTCCATTCTATTAAAGTTGCCTTTGCAATGTGGACTCTTGAATTTTTATCTTACTGAGTATTTCTGATGCACTTGTTGCTGTTTAATAGTTATTTTTTAAACCCACTGCTCCTTCTAGCTTCCATGACATTATTTGTTCTGATTTTTCTTTCTCAGTCCATTGTTTTCACTTTCATAAGCTTTACCTCCTCTACTTGGCCCTTAAACACTGGTTTCCCCAAAAAGTCTTGAACTAGTCCATTGAAATTCTTCCTCTACCTTATCTCTTTGGTTAATTTACTCTTGTGATTGGAAATCCATCAATATGTTAATGACTCCCAATGCCTCTATTCAGCCCTGACCTCATCCTGAAAATGTACCTCATGTATATAACTGCTTGTAAGTCAGGTCCATATGTTTATACTTAATATATTCAAAATGGAATTGAACACCTATTATCACAATCCTGTTAAACTTTATATGTATGTGACATAATTAGAAGGAAAACTTACCCCCAGGTACACAAATCTGCAACTTGTATTCTAACTTAGACTTGTCTGCCTCCATCCACTTCCAATCAATTAGCAACGTCTCTAGATAATGTTTCCTGAAATGCCCTCCACCTCTTTGGCTCTCATGTCACACTGTGTATATCTTTATTTTAATGACTATTTTGAAACTGCTCGATTATATGTTTGTTTTTCTTATTAAATCGTATGCTTACCCAAGACAGGAGTTCCTAGGCACTTCTGTATTCCAGTATTTACCGTACAGTCTATAACCAAATAGTATCTGTTTCATATATTCTTTTTACTTTGAAATGGCTTTTAATATCCTCTTACAAAATAGTGTTATTTCCATTTCTTTTTACAAATACAATATTTTAATGGATCAAAACATAATATGTGTAAAATATTTTATAAACAGGAATATGTTGTACAAATAGTAATTGTGATTAACCATGTCAATTCCTTGTGAAATGGAGGAAAATATAAATAAAAAACCATCACTGAAATAAATTTATAAATGCTATTTTATTGCTATTTAATTACTCAATGTCAATTTTTATGTAAGTATTGTGCAATTAGGAGAATGCCATTTTGTTTGAGAATGCACAAAGTACAAGAACACTTCACTTAATTGCCATAAAAAGAAATTTACTGGTTTCTTTCTTTTTCCAACCCTAACTCATAATGTAGTATTTCTTTTCTTCTGTAACAACCGAATCTCTTGCAAGCAAACATAATTGTCTTTGCTGTCCAGTCAGTTTTCTATAATCTTTTCACTTCTATTTTCTATAAAATACGTCAAAATTTTTCTTAAACCTGCTACAGTTCTTTCTACACCATTTTTAAGCATCTTTTCTCATTGTAATTTTGCTTCTATGTCCTTTTGGTCTTTATTTTCCATAATTACTTTGCCAAATTAGGCAATGTTGTGTACGTCCTTTCAGACGTATTTCTCTCTTATCTGACTATTGCTCTGCTTCCACAGCTCACTCTGTATCACCTTCTCTTGACAATATGAATAGAAAAGGGAATTCAATCAGGCAACAAATGTTTATTAAACATCTGGGTGTCAGCATCATGCAAGGGTTGATAACACTGTGCAAGTTTCCAAGGAATGTACTGTTTTATTGGCAAGACAGATATATAATGAATGTAAACAATAGCACCGTTATCCTTGCAGTGAGGTCAGAGTGAAGAGAGTAAGAGGAAGGCACTAAGCATTCTTAATAAAACAATGTATGTGAACACCTAGAAGATTAAAAAATGTTTTTGATCAAAACTGCAGTAATAATTAGATACCAAATGCCAGTGTATGGTGAGAATTTTCCTATCTAACTTTCATTTCTATATAAGGCAATGTTGAAATAAATTCAGTTTTTCATCAAGGATACATAATAAGAAAATGTAATTCAAGGCTGAATAGCTTTGTATTTTCCAATTATATCATTTTAGGAATTTCAATGCTAATTTCCCATTTTCTGTAGTTAATTGCATCTTAAAAAAAAACCACTTTATTGGCAAGAATAATATTGTCTTTTTTTGTGTGTCTTTCTTTGTTATCTGTTGTGGTTTATACCTAGTTCAAGTGCAGTAGTTTTCTGTAGCACAAAGTTTTTACCATGGCTTTTGTGATATTTTGTACTGATAGGATGTCTCATGTCACTCAGAATGATCTTGCAGAGTCTTTTGAGGACTCATGCATATGAAAAATCATCCTTGGTGACAGTTTTCTCCAATTTAAGGCAGCAATTTCTTCCATACCTGCCTGTTTTATTGATAACCATCACTGGTGGAATGGAATTGTCGGCAGCCCAATATAGATGAAAATGAATAGTGTTGGAGATTAACTATAAATGTAACCTTGCTAGAGAAATCGTATCAATTTGAGATGAATTGGGTCCTGCAGATAGACAAATACTGAAGACTGAACTTACAGTTTATGGGAGAATATAGTTTTCTCATCTCCTTTGTTGTTGCTAGGTGACATTAAGTCGGTTCCAACTCATACTGACCCTGTGTACAACAGAAGGAAACGCTGCCTCACTGTTGTTGGTGTATTTGAGCCCATTGTTGCAGCCACGGTGTCAATTCATCTCATTCAGGGCCTTCCCCTCTTTCACTGACCTTCTACTTTACCGAGCATGATATTCTTCTCCAGGGATTGGTTCCTCCGGATAACATGTCCAAAATATGTGAGACGAAATCTCATCATCCTTCCTTCTAAGGAGCATTTTGGTTATACTTCTTCTATGACAGGTTTGTCCACTCTCCTGGCATCTATGGTATATTCAATATGTATTATCAACACCATAATTCAAAGGCATCAATTCTTCTTTGGTCTTCCTTATTCATTGTACAGCTTTCACATGTATATTTGATGATTCAAAATGTCATGAATTGAATCAGGCACACCTTAGTCCTCAAAATGATTTCTTTAGAGAAGTCTTTTACAACAGATTTGCCAAATGCAATATGTCATTTAATTTCTTGACTGTAGCTTCCGTGGGCATTGACTGTGGATCCAAGTAAAATGATAGCTTTGACTGCTTCAATCTTATCTCTATCATAATACTGATTATTGATCTAGTTTTGAGAATTTCTGTTTTCTTTATGTTGAGTTGTAATCCACACTGAAGGCTGCAGTCTTTGGTCTTCATCAGTAAGTACTTCAAATCCTTTTCAATTTTTAGCAAATTCTCATCAGCATAGCACAGGTTGTTAATAAGTCTTCCTCCAATCCTGATGCCATGTTCTTCTTCATATAGTCCAGCTTCTTAGATTATTTTCTTGGCATACATAATGAATATGCATGATGAAAGAATACAACCCTGATGCACACATTTCCTTATTTTAAACCACACAGTATCCCCTTGTTCTGTTCTAATGACTGCTGTTTAGCCTATATACAGATTCAGCACGGGATGAAATCAAGGCAACATCCATGAAGAAAGCAAAAGGTCATTGAAAAGATAGGAAAGAAAAGACCAGTATGAATGTCAGAAGAGACTCTGAAACTTGCACTTGAATGTAGAGCAGCTAAAGACAATGGAAGGAATGATGAAATAAAAGAGCTGAACAGAACATTTCAAAGGGAGACTTTAGAAGACAAAGTATCATAATTAAATGTGCAAAGACCTGGAGTTAGAAAATGAAAAGGAAAGAACACATTAGGGATTTCTCAAACCAAAAAAACTGAGGAAAAGGATTTAAACCTTGAGTAGCAATACTGAAGAAATCTATGGGCAAAATATTGAATGACATGGGCTGCATCAAAAGAAGATGGAAGGAATCAACATGGTCACTGTACCAAAAAAGAATTGATTGACCCTCAAATATTTCATGAGGTACGTATTAATAAGAACCGATGATATTGAAGGAAGAAGGCCAAGATGCACTGCAGGCATTGGTGAAAAACAAGGCTCCAAGAATTGATGGAACACCAGTTGAGATGTTTTAACAAGTAGATGCAGTGCTGGAGTTACTCTTTCTTCTATGCCAAGAAATTTGGAAGATAGCTACCTGGCCAACTGGAAGCGATTCATATTTGTGCCCATTCCAAAGAAAGGTGATCCAACTGAATGCAGAAATTATCTAACAATATCACTGCTATCACACACCAGTAAAATTTTGCTGAAGAAAATTCAAAAGTGGTTTTAGCTGTACATTGGCAGGGAACTGCCAGAAATTCAAGCTGGATACAGAAGAGAATGCAGAACAAGGGATATCATTGCTGATGTCAGATGAATCTTGGCTGAAAGCAGAGAATAACCAGGAAGATGTTTATCTGTGAATCACCTCCCTTAACAACATGAAAATTCTTTTCTTACTGCCTTTTTTTTTCCTTCTGCACTGTATATGTTATTTAACTTATCTGTGCCTCTGATTCTTCTTCATCTATAAAACTAGGAAACCACTGATACCTCCTCATCCAATTGTTGTGAGGTTTAACTATTACTTTGCAACAGTGCCTGACACATAATAAGTGTTGTATGTGTTATACATGCTATATGTGTTCCTTTATCATATTATATCTTTCTTTCTTAAAAAAAATTGAAATAAAAACTTATGTATCTTATATATTGTGTCGGAGACTATGATTCCCACTCTTACACTTTGTGTTGTAGGCAGAATTGTTCCTCAAAAATATCCTTACCTCAATTTCTGGAACCTGTGAATATTAACATTGGCTAAAGGGACCTTCCTTAAGGTCAAGGTCCTTATTGTTTTCCGTTACCTTCAAGACAGCTCTGATTCATGGTGACCTCATGTATGACAGAATGTAAAGTTTCCTGGCCCTGAGCTATCTCCAGGCCCTTAAGATAAAAAGATTATCAACAATTACAAAGGAAGACCCAGTCTACTCATACAAGCCCTTATAGCAAAGCACTCACTATCTCCTTAATCAAAAGAGATACAACAGAAGGGAAAGTCAGAGATTCCAAGGTTGAGAATATTCCATGTGTTGTTGTTGGCGCTGACATGTCTGGGCTGCTTGCAAGGGCTAGAGAGAAAGAGCTAATGGTGGCCCTCAGCTGGCAATCAGAAGGGAATGAGGACCTCAGCCATTTTGCTGTAAGTAACTGAATTCTGCCAGCAACCTGGGAAGCTGATTCCTCCTGAGTCTCCAGAAGGGGAGGCAGTTCTGTGACACCATGATTTTGGCCTAAGGAAACTCAAAGCTGAAGAACTATTTGTGCAACTACTTCTCCAAACTAGAATGACAATTATCATTTTGTTAAGCCATGCATCTCTTGTTTTTCCAGAGACTTGGATGTAAAGGCTTTGGAAGACACACTTAGTGCCTTTAGATAATCACAAAATTTAACCCTTCACATGCAGACACCTCCTGGGGGACACTGTTTAATTAAGGGGCACAAGAGTCAGCACTCTGACTTAGGAGTCAGAGATTTTACTTGCTGTAAGTGCAGAGTGAATCAAAGAGGCTTCGCTATCAATTTCCAGGAATCATGAATTCACAAGTGTTTTTGTCTTGTCGCTCTTTAAAACATAAGAACTTTGAGCCAGGAATAGTTCAAAAATTAGTGGAAAATGACTTTGTTGTCTAGTCAAGTAGCTGAGTTCCATCTTCTAACTAAAACATTTGACAAAGTCCAGAAACCACTCTCTGATTTTCTTACATTTTCTCTATTTCTGCAAGACTTTTTTAAACATCTTTATCTGCCTGTATTTCTACTGAGTTTTAAATTTCTCCTGTCATATTTTTAACTTCCACTTCTTTTTTTTCTGACTGTAAATAGTTACTGTAAATAGTGACAACATTCTGTTCATTTATAATGGGTATTCAAAGAGCTGAGAATATTAACAATACTGTTTTTGAAGTTTTATTCTCCCAGCCACCTTAGCTTTGTTTAACATCGATCGTATTTTTTCTTGCTTTTTATTTTATTTTGTCTCTGCTTTTTATTTTAGATATTTTCTCAAATATTTCCTGATCCTTAGCTGCCACTTTTATATAGGTAAGAAACTAATTGAGAAAGGTATAGGATATAGTTAAGTTCTTCACTGTAGGGGGAATTAGAATGAGTGATTTCTATGCCCACACTCATTCCTCCATGACAGTATCTTTATGCATTTTCTTTTGTGTTCATCACATTAGAAAGAAGACTTTTCCAAAGTCCTAACTGGGTTGTGAAAACCCTGGTGGTGTAGTGGTTAAGATCTAACCAAAAGGTTGGCAGTTCAAACCCACTGGGTGCTCCTTGGAAACTCCATGGGAAAGTTCTACTCTGTCCTCTAGGGTTGCTATGAGTTGGAATCAACTTGACGGCAACATGTTTTGTGTTGGTTTGGTAACTGAATTATTAGCCATCTGGCTACCAAGTTTTGCTTAGCAAAAAGAAAAAATAGGCAGTGGTCTTCATAGTCCATAATTAAACATTCACTTAATGTCCAATGTGCAGTGTGGTACCTTGGTCTTCCCTTATAGCTGATGTCCAGAGACCTTTTCTTTCACCCTTTACAGGAATTAAACCTCCATACTACTTCCAGTGGGTGGAGAAAAATTCAGAGGTGTAGAAGAGATCTATTGGTCTCTTTCTTAAACAGACTGACACATGGTCCTCCTATTTTTACTCCTCCATCATACCTCCTTACCTGTATATTTCTTAATATTTGAGAATTTTATCATATAAATTGGTTTTCTTTTTTGTTTTAGATTCTGCTGTTTTGATTCAGATGAGACAATTCCCATTCATCTATCTTACTTTATATATATTGCTGTTGTCTAGTCTCCTTTTTGTCCTTGTGGGAAATAGCTTTAAAAATTATGGTCATTTTAGTGATTTGGCAACATAATATAAATGTGTTCAATCTGCAGGTTTTAATCAAAAGTTTTACTTTTCTTATGTGTTTTTTCAATTTAACATTGCACTCGATAGAAAATAATACAGATTTTGTTAAAATGCGTAACACTTTACAAATATCAGCGCAACTACTATTCATAAGTAGATAAAAAAAGGAGTGTATTATTAAAATGACTCTCAAAATACATTATAAATTCATCTTACTCCTTAGCAGTAAGAAATCGCTGCTTAGTGGAAGGTTAAACGTAAAAGTCTGTTCCTTGGTATGCCTTTCATAATGCATTTTTAGCTTTGTAGTAGTTTTCCTCCAGCAGACAGAAAACAAAGTAAAGACAAATACTGAATAGAAATTAGTGGAGGTCCCTATTTATTTCCTAACTCTATAGTAGTATAGTTTATAGATTTGTGGGGGGTTTCTTTTGTTTTACTGTTTTAGGAAGTAGTATTGTAGTAATAGAAAAATTTACTTTAAATAATTTCATTGCTATTCTTGTAAGGCAATCATTACAGTTAAAGGGTACATATTATCTCTCTGGAAGACATATTTTTTTTAGTGAAGAATTGGTAGTTTCATGCTTACCATTTATACAATAGAGGCACTATATCCTGAGCTCTACAAGAGAAAACTGATTTATTATTAATAGAGTTTTATACAAACATGTATTCATAACATCAATTTGCCCTCTTTAACTGTACCTCTGGGGACCATGTGAATCATTTATGAGGTAGCTATATGTCTCAGAATTGAAATGATTGCAAATTCACAAAGCAAACCATGAGAAAGAGGTTTTCATACACACATGCACACAGGGACACTCACATACATTATGTGAATTTCTTTTCATGAGAATCAGTTCCTTATTTGGTGGGATAATAAATGTTTGAAACAACTAGCTCTATTAACTAGGAAAGGTTTTCACAAATAGCTTTTACCTTCATATCTGGGAGATAATTGTGTTGTTGTTGTTGTTGTTAGGTGCCATTGAATCGGTTC
Organism: Loxodonta africana; assembly: GCF_030014295.1. Taxonomy (NCBI): domain Eukaryota; kingdom Metazoa; phylum Chordata; class Mammalia; order Proboscidea; family Elephantidae; genus Loxodonta; species Loxodonta africana. The sequence continues at coordinate 122,926,111 of NC_087346.1, forward strand.
TGACTCATATCGACACTGTGCACAACAGAATGAAACACTACCCAGTCCTGCGCCATCCTTACAATCATTGTTATGCTTGAGCTCATCCTTGCAGTCATTATGTCAATCCACCTCATTGAGAAGCTTCCTCTTTTCCACTGGCCCTGTACTCTGACAAACATGATGTCCTTCTTCAGGGACTGATCCCTCCTGACAACATGTCCAAAGTATGTAAGATGCAGTCTCACCATCCTTGCCTCTAAGGAGCATTCTGGCCGCACTTCTTCCAAGACAGATTTGTTTGTTCTTTTGGCAGTCCATAGTATATTCAATATTCTTCACCAACACCACAATTCAAAGGCGTCAAGTCTTCTTCAGTCTTCCTTATTTGTTTGTCCAGCTTTCACATGCATATGATGTGATTGAAAATACCATGGCTTGGGTCAGGCGCACCTTAGTCTTCAGGGTGACATCTTTGATCTTCAACACTTTGAAGAGGTCCTTTGAAGCAGATTTGCCCAATGCAATGCGCCTTTTGATTTCTTGACTGCTGCTTCCACGTCTATTGATTGTGGATCCAAGTAAAATGAAATCCTTAACAACTTCAATCTTTTCTCCGTTTATCATGATGTTGCTCATTGGTCCAGTTGTGAGGATTTTTGTTTTCTTTATGTTGAGGTGCAGTCCATACTGAAGGCTTTAGTCTTTGATCATCATTAGTAAGTGCTTTAAGTCCTCTTCACTTTCAGCAAGCAAGGTTGAGTCATCTACATAACGCAGGTTGTTAATGAGTCTTCCTCCAATCCTGAGGCCCCGTTCTTCTTCATATAGTCCAGCTTCACGTATTATTTGTTCAGCATAAAGATTGAATAGGTATGGTGAAGGAACACAACCCTGACACACACCTTTCCTGTCTTTAAACCAATCAGTATCCCCTTGTTCTGTCCAAACAACTGCCTCTTGGTCTACGTAAAGGTGCCTCATGAGCACAATTAAGTGTTCTGAAATTACAGTTCTTCGCAGTGTTATCCATAGTTTGTTATGATCCACACAGTCGAATACCTTTGCATAGCCAATAAAACACAGGTAAACATCCTTCTGGTATTCTCTGCTTTCAGCCAGGATCCATCTGACATCAGCAATGATATCCCTGGTTCCACGTCCTCTTCTGAAACCAGCCTGAAGTTCTGGCAGTTCCCTGTGGATATACTGCTGCAGCCACTTTTGAATGATCTTCAGCAAAATTTTGCTTGTGTGTGATATTAATGATATTGTTCTATAATTTCCACATTCGGTTGGATCTCCTCTCTCTTGGAAATAGGCATAAATGTGGATCTCTTCCAGTCAGTTGGCCAGGAAGCTGTCTTCCATATTTCTTGGCATAGACGAGTGAGCACTTCCAGCGCTGCATCTGTTTGTTGAAACATCTCAATTGATATTCCATCAATTCCTGGAGCCTTGTTTTTTGCCCATGCCTTCAGAGCAGCTTGGACTTCTTCCTCCAGTACCATCGGTTCCTGATCATATGCCACCTCTTGAAATGGTTGAATATCAACTAATTCTTTTTGATAAAATGACTCTGTGCATTCCTTCCATCTTCTTTTGATGCTTCCTGTATTGTTTAATATTTTCCCCATGGAATCCTTCAATATTGCAACTTGAGGCTTGAATTTTTTCTTCAGTTCTTTCAGCTTGAGAAATGCTGAGCATGCTCTTCCCTTTTGGTTTTCCATCTCCAGCTCTTTGCACATGTCATTATAATACTTTGTCTTCTCGAGAGGCCCTTTGAAATCTTCTGTTCAGTTCTTTAAATTTATCAATTCTTCCTTTTGCTTTTCCTGCTCAATGTTCAAGTGCAAGTTTCATAGTCTCCTCTGACACCCATCTTGGTCTTCTCTTTCTTTCCTGTCTTTTCAGTGACCTCTTGCTTTCTTCATGGATGCTGTCCTTGATGTCATTCTACAACTCTTCTGGTCTTCAGTCACTAGTGTTCAATGCATCAAGTCTATTCTTCAGATGGTCTCTAAATTCAGGTGGGATATACTCAAGGTCATATTTTGGCTCTCAGGGACTTGCTCTGATTTTCTTCAGTTTCAGCTTGAACTTGCATATGAGCAATTGACGGTCTGTTCCACAGTTGGCCCCTGGCCTTGTTCTGACTGATGATGTTGAGCTTTTCCATCGTCTCTTTCCACAGATATAGTCAATTTGATTTCTTTGTGTTCCATCTGGTGAGGTCCATGTGTATAGCCACCGTTTCTGTTGGTGAAAGAAGGTATTTGCAATGAAGAAGTCATTGGTCTTGCAAAATTCTATCATTTGATCTCCAGCAATTGTTTCTATCACCAAGGCCATATTTTCTAACTACTGATCCTTCTTCTTTGTTTCCAAATTTCACATTCCAATTGCCAGTAATTATCAATGCATCTTGATTGCATGTTCGGTCAATTTCAGACTGCAGCATAATTGGTTATTGATTATATCAATGATAAAATGATAAAATATTATAAGAGGTTAAGAAATTAAACTGAAAAAATGTTGACAAAGTAAGCTTTCAGATAAAAATGTCATATATCATGGGAATAATGGGAAAACAATATCAAAGTATTAAAAAATATAGGTAAACCTTTTATCATCCAGTAGTTCTAATCAACACATCAGTGACTACTGTATTAATACATCACACAAAACATATTACTTCCTACATAGAAATATACACTGTGAGGTGATGGAAACCCTGGTAATATAGTTAATTGTCATTGTCATAAAGTTGACTAAATATTGAGAACTTTTTTTGAATTTTATTCATCTTTAATAATATTCTCAAATTCAAGTGAGTATGTGTACAGATCGAGGTATATAGCAGGATCAGTTATAGCCAGAGATGTCAGTTACAGAACACAGCTTAGCTAAGTTGCTAATGTCATATATTGTTCAGATTGTAACTGTCTCTCAAAACATCATCATGGCAGAGTAGATAACAATAATTCAATAATTATATTTTTTCCACCCTAAATATGAAATAGATTTGGAATATAGAAAAAATGAGTTGCTTATATTTTGACAAATATATAACTACATCATAATCTTAATATTCTATCTCCCCCACCATCTCCTTTTTAAATGTAATTTAATATTGCAAACGAAAATAAATTTTGATTATTAGATGTTTCTTGTCTTGAGGGACAAGTCTATTCATAATATAAGGAACATTTTACAGTAAAATAATTTTAATGTAAACATCATAATAAAATGTTTCATGTAAAATAAACAGCATTGAAAAAAATCAAAGCGACTTCAGTAATTACAAAAACAGGCAAATAATGAGATAGCAACCTTCTCATTGATCTAATATGAGGAATTCTTTTTATGTTTGAGTGTTCAGACTACCAAATGATAATACTTATGCTTTTAGCAATTTGAAAAGCCAGGCTATATGAAAAAGAAAGTAGCAACAGGATTGGAGTAATATTCACTAACAACCTGCAATCTGCAGATGACACAATTTTGTTTGCTGAAAATTAAGATGATCTGAAGCACACTGATAAAGGTGAAAGACTACAGCCTTCAGTATGGATTACACCTGAACATGAAGAGGACAAAAATTTTCACAACCGGACCAATAAGCAACATTATAATGAATGCAGAAAAAAAAAAAAAAAGTTGTCAAGGATTTCCATCTACTAGGATTGACAATGTCCACAGAAGCAGTAGTCAAGATATTAAACAAGGTATTGCATTGGACACCTCTGATGCAAAAGATGTTTTTTAAAGTTTGAAAAAGCAAAGATGTCACATGGTGCAACTAAGCTGTGGTCTTATACTCATGTGAAAGCTGGACAATATAAAAGGAGAATAGAAGGAGAAGGATTTGTTCTAACTGCGGTATTGGCGAAGAATATTAAACATACCATGAACTGCCAAAAGAGGGAATAAATAAATTTTAGACAAAATACAAGTAGAATGTTCCTTAAAAGTAAGGATGGTGACATTTCATATTGCTTGCTTTAGACGTGTCATTAGGAAGGTACCAATTGCTACAAAAGAACATCATGTTTAGTAGAGAACCAACAAATTCAAGAGGACTCCCATGGTTTCATGGGATATTCCAGGTAATTGGCCTAATATTGTTTTTAGTGCTTCTGTTCTATCTCCTTGTTCATTGAATATTGCCTAGGGTCTTCAAGCTTGAAAACAACCATACAAGGTACAACAATTAACAACTATTTGCCTGTAGCAACAGAGGAAGAGGGAGAGTCAGGAGTAGGAGGAAGACATGGAATGTGTGCTCAACTGCTTCTGTGAACAACCTGCCTCTTTGCCATGAGACCAGAAGACCTGGAAGGTGCCAGGCTACCATTACAGATTATTTTGATCAAAGATTCCACAGAAATCCTGATCAAAAGGGGAGAAGAATACAAAACAGAATTTCAGATTCTGATGGAATCCAGAATTTCTGGAGCCATCGAGGCTGAATGAACCCTGAAACTGTTGCCCTGAGATAGTCTTTAAACCTTAAACTTTAAACCAAAAAAATAACTTGAAGTCTTCTTTAAACCAAACAATAGGTGAGTTTTTTTAGTAAAGAATGTTTGCCTTGAACATCGTGCTGTTTTGAAGAACTATCTATATGGGATTAAATTGGCAACAGAAACTCAAAAGGTTAGATAGGAAGTTTAGGGGACACTGTGTTCATGCTAATGGGAGAGGAACAATTTGGAAAAAGAAGGCAATTGCATAACTTGAAGCATGTAATCAATGTTACTGAATTGTACATGTAGAAATGGTTGAATTGGTGCATCTTTTACTGTGTATACTTTCAATAACAAAATCAAAGGGACCGTCACTGAAGTTGATTGACACAATAACTGCAACAGTGTACTCAAACACACCAACAATCAGGAAGGTGACACAGGCAAAGTATCATCCTGTTATACATAAGGTTGTCAAGTATAAGAGCTAATTAAAGGGCAATTTAACAAAAATATTCAAAATTTACAAAATTAACAACAATATTAAAAGCTTACTTTTGAAACAATTTTATTAATTATAGCCATCTCTATACATATGAAGAATAACAAAATACAAATCTGTAAGATGAAGTGTACTTAGAATTAGACAAACATTTTCAAATACATAGATCAAAAAACATGACATAAATTCTATGACTTCCTTGGGAATCCATGCCCTAAAAAAGATGTCACTTTATTAGAAATATTTGATGTTTAAAAAAAGATTTTCAACTGAAGTTTACAAGAACATTAAAGATAAAACTGAGCAGTATTACTAGAGAAATTTATTTAAATCTCTAATATACTTTTTATATTCATTATAAATAAAATTTTAGAAGCATAAAATTTTATAGAAAATAAAACTATGTGGAATTAAAATATTGAAAAAATACAAATACATTTTTAAAAGTTTGTTTTGCATTAACTTTAAATAAGATGTTTGATTTCTAAATAATGTTTCTGTCCAACTGATGTTTTAAAACTCACATACTTTAAATACCTAAAATATGCATCAGAGCTTCATCGTTAAAGTTAATCAAAGAATTCCAACAGATCTATGATTTAAAAACAGTATATAAATGTAAACTCTTTAACTATTCCTTAAGTTCTTAGAATATCTGAGGGATCTATAAAAAGAACCTATCATTGTGTTGTCAAAATGACTGATTGTGACTTTTTATTGTCAAGAGCAAATGATTACAATTGTTTTAAACATGACAGTTAACATTTTATAATTATACACATACATAACATTTTTTGAAATTTTGTCAACTAAGATGAGTCAGGTTTCTGGTTATTTATAAAAGAATACAACAATTTGGAATTTCTCATTTTAAATTTTTATTGCTCATATATCTAGTAGAAATATAAATATTGTATTAATTTTTATCATTTTTAAGTGTAATCACCAACATCTATATTATGTAAGACATAGTCTCTTAGAAACATGCAATTGGATGTACATCATTCTGATTGCATAACATGGGGCAACTAATGAAGAAAAGATGATGGCGTCGAGACCAACAGGAATGTATTTATTAGACCATCATCCCCTTCAGCTATCACATTCTTTCTTACATACCTCATCTCAGAAACCCTGAGACCTTGCAGAATAAAAACGCGTCTCTAATTTCCAGAGGATATAAAGCATAAGTCAGATTTACTTTTTATTATCCCTAAATAAAGTGTAAAGAAAACTATTTAAATATACTGAGTGTTCTAGAAATCATGGTAATGTTTTTTCTAAATGATGTTTTATTCCCAAAGATTAGCACTGTGATTAGGCAAATATATGTGCACAGTAACTAATGCCTAGTTGAACAAATGAATGAATCAATCAATTAATCAATGAAAAGTTCTTAAAAGTAAAATACATATTTTTACTTGAGAATAAAACAAGACTCCCATTACCTTTTGAAGTTTTAGAAATGCAAAGTAGATTTCAATTAAGTAATAAATTAAGCATTGTAAGTTCAAAATTTAATTTTACTTATTGTATGTCACTTTTTCAGTGGTTATCAAGACAAGTCAATTCTTAGCCATTACAGAAATATAAATATTTAAAAAAAATCAAGTCAAAATTCATGATGGAATTCAAAATAAGTTGCATTGTTTCTGAATGAGAATATTATATTGCACAAAGAAAAAAATAACTGACAGATTATTTTTTTGAAAACATAAAAAGTACAGGAACTAATGTAATAGACACAAGTTGTACATTAAACTCAAAGTTGTTATGCATTAATATTTTCCTTGGTCCTTTCCTCAACAGATATTTTTTAAAAACATGTATGATTCCAGCCCATATTTCTTAAATAGAAAATACTGAAGGAAAAAATCAAACCTCAAATTGCAATATTGAAAGATAAAACAGGGAAAATATTAAACGGCACAAGATGCATCAAAAGCAGATGGAAGGAAAAAGCAGAGTTGCTATATCAAAAAGAATTGGTTGACGTTCAACCATTTCAGGAGGTACCATATGAGCAGGAAGCAATGGTACTGAATGAAGAAGTCCAAGCTGCACTGAAGGCATTGGTGAAAAACATGGCTCCCAGAACTGATGGAATATCAATTGAGATGTTTCAACAAATGGATGCAGCCCTTTGTTGTGCTTACACCTTCAGGCCAAGGAATTTGGAAGACAGCTACTTGGCCAGCCAGCTGGAGATCCATATTTATGCTTATGCCCAAGAAAGGTGATCCAACTAAATGCAAATATTATTGAACAATACCACTGATATGGAATGCAAGTAAAATTTTGTTGAAGATCGTTCAAAAGCTGCTGTAGCAGCATATCAGTACAGAACTGCCAGAAATTCGGGCCAGATTCTGAAGAGAACATGGAACCAGGGATATCACTGCTGATGTCAGATGGATACTGGCTGAAAGTAGAGACTACCAGAAAGATGTTTACCTGTGTTTTATTGCCTGTGCAAAGGCATTCAACTGTGTGGATCATAACAAATTATGGATTACATTGTGAAGAATGGCAATTCCAGAATACTTAACTGTGCTCATGAGGAACCTGTACATAGATCAAGAGGCAGTTGTTCCAACAGAACAAGGATGTACTACATGGTTTAAAGTCAGGAAAGCTGTGCATTGGGGTTGTATCCTTTCACCATGCTGTGTATGCTGAGCAAATAATCCAAGAAACTGGACTATAAGAAGAACGGGGCATCAGGGTTGGAGGAAGACTCATTAACAACCTGCATTACGCAGATAACACAGCCTTGCTTGCTGAAAGTGAAAAGGACTTGAAGCACTTACTGATGAAGATCAAAGATCACAGCCTTCAGTACGGATTACATCTCAAAGTAAAGAAAACAAAAATCCTCACAACTGGATCAATAAACCAGCACAATAATATAGCACACCTGTGTATCCAGCACTTACGTATATATTTATTTTTAAGACCAAAATGGTGCTTAAGTTTGGGCAAAGTGAAATCAAATAAATTATGTATATATACATATATATATAATTTATTTATGTATGGTTGGTTGGTATGTAGACATAATTTATTTATATATATATAATTATATATATATATACTTTCCTGCTGTATGAGTTCCTTAAGAAAAAAGCATAATTATTTTCTTAATTATCTTTACATTATCACATTCCTAGCATAATGTATGGTTCAAGAATTTTTTTTTTTGATTGAAGTTTTAACTGTAAATGTATATCTTTGATATAATTTTTGAACTTTTGAAGTAGTCAAATAATTTACGTACTTAGGATAGGCAAGGTTATCAAACTTTGTTTACGGAAAAAAAAAAAATTCAATTTCCTTTCCAGCCATAAGAAATTGCTGCTCTAAGCAGAGCTTTAAGTGACCATGTATATGTGTGTAAGTCTCTTGTTTATAGTTTAATAAGCACAATGATTATTTCCTCAGGCATCATTAATTTTATGGTAGTTTTTCTGCACATACAAATTCACTGCCCATTTGATGTACTGGAAATTCTTACTTTAAGATTAGTATAAATAATTGCATGCACAATTCTTCTGTTATCCTTTTTGTAAGACTACATTTTAATTGGTTTTGTATATCTAGGTAAGGAGAAAATAATTGGGATGCCAAACATAAAATCAGTCATCCCTATCCGGGACTGTTCATTTAGTCCTAATCTTAGAGTCATTAACAAATAATGTATATATATACTTAGCGTGAACAACTGAAGGCAATGAATTTATCCAAAGTCAAGTGGTCTTATGTCCTTCTATTGAAATTTTCTTACTCAAAACATTGTAAGAAACCTGGTGGCCTGCTGTTTTTTAACAATTCTACCTCTGAAACTGACTTTGTTCTATCTCTAAATATTAGAAGGAAAAATGTGTCAGTTTGTGGTAAAAAAAAAAAAAAAAATACATTTATTTCTACGCTATGAAGTAGGTTTAAATAAAAAGATTTTTTTTGATATTCAAAATACAAGAATGAAATAGAAATGATATGAAGTGTAAGGTAAGGATGAATGAAATGTGGTAACAAATGTTATTAATATGGTAAGGTAGCTAAAATGTTTGAATCACAGACCCTAAATATTAGGGTAGCAAAATTATAAGAGGAGTAAAAGTAATGCATATTAATTTATAAAAAAAGATCATATGAGAAAAGACATTCTTGCCATCTGTTTGGAAGGCATAAGAAATGGTTTTAGAAGTGAGGATACTATAATTATTAGATGCCATGTAGATTATATTTTCATTCACAAATATAAATGTAAAGTGCCTTGATATTTTCAGTTTGGAAAGAATATTACTTATCATGTTACTTCTCCTTTAGGTATTAAATACCTTTTATTTAATACCCAAAATTCCAAAATTACATTTCCACCTATTTCGGCATTTTCAAGCTGAAGAAGATCATGGATCTTCTCTCTGGATGCAGCCGTTAATGCAGGTTAGCTCCCAAACGCTGTGTGTCACTTTGTAATCCTAAATTCCAGGGAGAATAAATATGAATTTCCAAGCTGAACCAACAGGGAGGCTCAATCTAACATCAAGAATATGACAAGAAGCCACTATTGTGAATAGGGCAGACTTTTCCTAAAAAGAAACTGTGATCTCTCCTAACAGATTCATGACTCCTGTTCTGACTACTTCTATGATGTTACCTTGTTTCAGTCTTTCCATAACTCACTATACTCTAGACATTCTTATCTCCCAGTTCTTTGAGTACACCAAAATATGTTCTCAGCTGTGGACCTTTCACTAGTTCAAACTGGAGTTGTCTCTATACTTCATATAGCATTTAACTTAGGTGTTTCTGATTGAATGCTGATTTTTCATGTAAATCATCTTGTTGAAATTAGGGCTCTCCCAACATTCATCACATCACCCATTAACCACCTTGCATAGAATTTATTATGCTATGTGATTTTCTTTATCTTTTTGTTTACTTGTTATTTTCTGATTTTGTCATCAGAATTTAAGTTCAGTGAAGATTAACTCATTGCCATTGTCACGGATTGAATTATGTCTCCCAAAAAGTGTGTATATCAACTTGGTTGGGCCATGATTCTTAGTATTATATGGTTGTCCTCCATTTTGTGATTGTAATTTTATGTTGAGAAGATTAGGGTGGGATTGTTACATCAGCCTCACTCAGGTCACCTCCCTGATATAAGGTAAAAGGAGTTTCCCTGGGGTGGGGCCTGCACCAACTTTTATCTCTCAAAAGGTAAAAGGAAAGGGAAGCAAGCAGAGAGTTGGGGAACTCATACCATGAAGAAAGCAGCACCAGGGGCAGAGCACGTCTTTTGGACCCGAGGTCCCTGCACCTAACAAGCTCCTCAACCAGGGGAAGATTGAGGACAAGGACCTTCTTCCAGAGCCTACACAGAGAGAAAGCTTTCCCCTGGAGCTGACGCCTTGAATTTGGAGTTTTAGCTTACTTTACTGTGAGGAAATAAATTTATCTTTGTTAAAGCCATCCACTTGTGGTATTTCTGCTATGGCAGCACTGGATGACTAAGACAGCCGTCAAGTCAATTCTGACTCATAGCTACCCTGTAGGACGCAGTTTACATAGTATGAGATCATAGTAAACAAAAACACAGTAGTATCTGTAAAAGTAGACTTATTATGGGTATTACATAAGTTAATATGCAAAACACTGACAATGTAAAACAATGGTTTTTTATAATTATGTTCTCTCACTAAGATTGGTTGTCAAGGATTTCATTTTAGTTGGATTCACCGTCAACACCCAAGGAGGCAACAGTCAAGAAATCAAAAGGTGCATTGCTTTGGGCAAATTGCCTGCGAAAGACCTCTTCAAAGTGTTAGAAAGCAAAGATGTCACCTTGATGACTAAGGTGCACCTGACCCAAGCCATGGTGCTTTCAATAGCCACATATGCATGTGAGAGCTGAACGGTGAATAACCCATTACCATAACCCATTGCTGCTGAGTCAATTCTGACTCATAGTGACCTACAGGACAGAGTAGAACTGCCCCCATAAAGTTTCCAAGGAGTGCCTGATGGATTCGAACTGTCAACCCTTTGGTTAGCAGCCGTAGCACTTAACCAATATGCCACCAGGGTTTCCAGACACTGAATAAGGAAGACCTCAAAGAATTGACACCTTTGAATTGTGGTGTTGGTGAAGAATGTTATATATACCATGGACTGCCAAAAGAACTAACAAATCCGTCTTGGAAGAAGTACAACTACAGTGCTTCTCAGAAGCAAGGATGGCAAGATTACATCTCACATACTTTAGACATGCTATCAGGAGTGATCAGTCTCTGAGGAACGACATCATGTTTGGTAAAGTAGAAAAAAATACCCAGTAAAGTAGAGGGTCAGCAAAAAAAGAAGAAGACCCTGGGGGAGATGAATTGACACAATGGCTGGAACAATGGGCTCAAGCACAGCAACAATTGTGATGATGGCACAGGACCAGACAGTGTTTCGTTCTGTTGTGCATAGGGTCACCATGAGTCGGAACCGACTCGACAGCACCTAACCAACAACATTAAGACTGGAATTTTCGCTAATCACATGTTTAACTTTTTAAAAATGAGCCCCAGAGAGAATGAACCAGCTTCATAGTAAATTGCTCAGAAAAGTTGTAGCCCAATGTGAGAATTTATTATGACTTTATACTATCAGGTTCCATGGCAAATATGAACACAATTTTTGTATTTAAATTAGAATCACAATTACAAATTTAAATCAATCATTATAATTTCACTGGTGCCTTTATTTTGTAAATCATGCATTTTCCTATAAAATAATTTTGAATTTTAATCCTCCTTTTTATTTGCTTGACAGTAAACTTTATCTCCAACTTGAGTAGGAAGGAATTACTGCTTTTTAAAAGTATGTGATTATCTTGTTTATTTACGCCCACAGCGATAGGATGAATTTGCCATTTAAACTACATGACCCGTACTTGACCATTGTTGGCTGTAATTGTCATTCTACAACAAAGACCTCTCTTTTATTTTTGCTAAAGGAACAACATGTCTTTTTTTTTTTTTTTTTTAATGTTTAGAAACTTGTGATTGTAGTTGTTAGGTGCTATCCAGTTGGTTTTGATTTGAGGTGACCCTATGTACAACAGAACCAAACACTGCCCAGTTCTGCACCACCCTCACAATCCTTGCTATGCTTCAGACCATCTTTACAGCCACTGTGTCAGTCCATCTTGTTGAGGATCTTTCATTCTTTTGTTGGCCCTCTACTTTACTAAGCATGATATCCTTCACCAAGGACCAGCCCCTCCTGATAACATATCCAAAGGATGTGAGAATAAGCCACACCATCCTTGATTCTAAGGAGCATTCTGGCCATACTTCTTCCAAGGCAGATATGTTTGTTCTTCTGACAGTCCATGGTATGTTAACTATTTTTGTGAACACCATAACTCAAAGCCATCATTTCTTCAGTCTTCCTTATTCATTGTGCAGGTTTCACACCATATGAGGTGATTGAAAATCTGATGCACCTTAGTCCTCAAAGTGATATCTTTCCTTTTAAACACTTCAAAGAAGTCTTTTGCAACAGATTTACCCGATGCAATATGTTTCTTTATTTCTTGACTGCTGCTCCATGGGCACTGACTGTGGATCCAAGTAAAACGAAACCCTTGACAACTTCAATCTTTTCTCCATTTATCATGACATTGATCATGGGTCCAGTTGTGAGGATTTGAAAGCTGTAGCCTTTGATCTTCAAGCCCTCTTTGCTTTCAGCAAGCAAGGTTGTGTCATTTGAATATCACAGGTTGTTAGTGAGTCTTCCTCCAATCCTGATGATGTATTCTTCTTCATATTGTACAGCTTCTCAAATTATTTGCTAAGCATACAGATTGAATAAGTCTGGTGAAAGGATACAGCTGTGATGCACGCCATTTCTGATTTAAAAGCAAGCACTATCCTCTTGTCTTGTTCAAACAACTGCCTTTTGATCTATGCACAGGTTTCTTATGAGCACAATTAAGTGTTCTGGAATTCCCATTGTTTACAATGTTATCCACAATTTATTATGATCTGTGTAGTTGAATCCCATGGCATAGTCAATGAAACACTTGTAAACACCTTTTTTGCTATTCTCTGATTTCAGCCAAGATTCATCTGACATCAGCAATGATATTCCTGTTTTTGCATCCTTTTCTGAATCTAGATTCAATTTCTGGCAGTTCCCTGTTGATGTACTTCTGCAAGTGCTTTTGAATTATCTTCAGGAATATTTTACTTGAATGTCAACCTAGACTATAGAAATAGGTTGTTTGGCAGCCATCTGATTCCTGGGGTAAATATTATCAACTCTGTCTTAGAATCCACTGTCTGCTCTTTTTTTTTTTTTAATGTAAGTTTCAAAGTAAATTTTATTTTCCTATTAAAGTTAAGAAAAATGTTATTTTGGATTTCTGGAAGTTTTGCACTGATGTACAGCTTCAGCCATTTCAAATTATCTTTCACAAAATTTTGATTATATGTGATATTAATGATATTTTTCAATAATTTCTGTGTTTTTTGTGTCACTTTTCTTTGTGTTGAGCACAAGTATAGATCTCTTCCTTTCTGTTGGCCAGGTTACAGTCTTTCAAATTTCTTGGCAAAAATGAGTGAGCACTTCCAGCATTACATTCTTTTGTTGAATAATCTGCTATTCCATCAGTTCCTGCAGTCTTGTTTTTCACCAGTGCCTTCACCTGGCATCTTGGGTTTCTTCCTTTTGTATCATCATTTCTTAATCATATGCTACCTTCTGAAATGGTTGAACACTGGCTAATTCTTTCTGGCACAGTAACTCTGTGTATTCCCTCCATCTTCTTTTGATGCTTCCTGCATCATTCAATTTTTTGTCCATAGAATCCTTCAATATTGGAACTCGATACCTGAATTTTTTCTTCAGTTCTTGCAGCTTGAGAAATGCTTGGTTTTCTAACTCTTGTTCTATGTACATTTCATTATTTTACTTCACCTTCTCGAGCTGCCTTCTCAAATCTGTTTATTTCTCCCCTTCCACTTTATCTACTCTGCTCAAGAACAAGTTTCAGAGTGTCTTCTGACATCCATTTTTGTCTTTTATTTCTTTCCTGTTTTTTTAATGACCTCTTGCTTTCTTCATTATGGTGTCCTTTATGTCATCCCATAACCCTGCTGGTCTTCAGTCATCACCGTTCAGTGTGTCAAATCTGTTCTTGAGATTGTCTCTAAATTCAGGTGCTATATATCCCAGGTCATTGTGGTATCCTTAGGGCACAGTATGGCTTATAATAAGGGATAGTTACATGACCATTAAGTGTTTTTGCAAGGCCAGTGCACTACATGTTCCTGGGACACACAAGAGAGATAGAACATCGAAACTGCAAGCCACTCAGAAAAGAACAGGTTGCTATGGTGATGAGAAAAGGGATTTCCAGAAGAGGTAACTTAAGAATAGATTACCATGGTAACAGAAAAGAGACTTCTCAGGAATAAAACAGATGTAATTTTCAAAGAAGATTAAAATAATGCTTACTCTTATAACTTTACCTTAATGTGGAATAACTGGAAATGACACATAAGTAAAATTCAGGTATAGGAAAGGGGTCAAACCAGACACTAATTTGAGACCTATCGTTGGATAGGAAACCTCCTGATCAGTCAGATACACCACTCCCTGGCTGTAGGGTGCCCTAATAATGGCACCATCACTGTCTTGTGTTCTAAGGGAGCTCCTTAGTAAACCGCTAAATATTAAGGCTAGGCTTGAGTCTCCTCTGTTGTGGATCAAACCTGAAGAGTCACCCCAGGGAAACCTCTAGCACCATCAGGAGGTCCTGAACATGACAAATGCACTTTGGCTGTTGTGAACTTGTATTAATTTTCTTCGACTTCAACTTGAACTTACGTATGAACAGTTGATGGTCTGTCCCATAGTTGGCCCTTAGTTTGTCTAGACTAATAATACTGAGCTTCTCTGTCATCTCTTTCAATAGATGGAGGGTAACCGGAGTTATCCAAAAACCCAAAACCAAACCCCATTGCCACTGAGTGGATTCCATCTCATAGCGACCCTATAGGATAGAATAGAACTGTTCCATAGAGTTTCTAGCAGGTGAATATTCAGGCTTGAGGCCTTACAGAGGACTAAAAACAAAAATGAAGAAATGAAGGGCTGTGTGTTAACTGCTAAACAAACAACAACATGGAACAAAGAGCCAAATAAAAGAAAGAAAAGAAAAAAAAAAAAAAACTAAAGGAAAAGTTAAAGGTAAAAAGGGATGGCATTAAATACACTTAATGTAAATTCTAACCACTTTCAAATGGCATCAGTTATGGCACTGGATATTTGATTGATTATATATTTATTACATGAATGTTTAATTACATATCTGACATATAAATAAATTATTGAGCTTGGAATATTTACAAGGTAAAACTTCAAGAGGACAGCAATAAAATAAATTTTAACTTTAAATTTATTTATACCAGCTATAAGATGTTTGGTATCGAGAAGATAAAGTTGATCAGAAAATGAAATGCTCCTAAATAATGGGGCAGAATCATTGATGTAAATCCTATATGATGAAAGATTTTTATCCCTTATTCATCCTGTATGAGTCAGAATCATTTGGTTTATGTTCTAGTAACAAGCACTTCCAGAATTGCATTGGCTTAAAACAACATAAACATGATCAAGAATCGATAATATTGAATGAAGAAGTGCAAGCTGTGTTAAAGGCCTTGGCGAAAATAAGGCTTCAGGAATTGACAGAATGGTGATGGAGATGTTCAACAAATGGATGCAGTGTGAGATGTACTCATTCATCGAAGCCAAGAAATCTGGAAGACAGCTACCTGGCTAACCAACTGGGAGAAATCCATATTTGTGCCTACTTCAAAGAAAGGTTATTCAACTGAATGCATAAATTGTTGAACATCACTGATATGACATGCAAGTAGAATTTTGATGAAGATAATTCAAAATCAATTGTAGTAGTACATCAACTGGAAACTGCCAGAAATTCAAACTGGATTCAGAAGAAGACATGGAACAATGGGTATAATTACTAATGTCAGATGGATCTTGACTGAAAGCAGAGAATACCAGAAAGATGGTTACCTGTACCTTATGACTACGCAAAGGCATTTGACTGTGTGGATCATAAGAAATTATGGATAACTTTGCAAAGAATGAGAAATTCAGAACACTTAATATGCTCATGAGGAATCAGTAGATAGACCACGAGGCAGTTGTTCAAATGGAACAAGAGGATGCTACATAATTTAAAATTAGGAAAGGTATGTGTCAGGGTTGCATCCTTTCATTATACTTATTCAATCCGTATGCTGAGCAAACAATCTGAGAAGTTGGACAATATGAAGAAGAATGCAGCATCAGGATTGGAGGAAGTCTCATTAACAACTGGCAATCCAAATGACACAACCTTGCTTGCTGCAACTAAAGAAGACTTAAAGCACTTACTGGTGAAGATCAAAGACTACAGCCTTCAGTATGGATTACATCCTAACACAAAGAATGCAAAAATCCTCACAACTGGTCCAAAAAGCAGCATCATGATAAACGGAGAAAAGATTGCAGTTTTCAAGGATTTCATTTTACTTGGATCCACAATCAACACCCATGGAAGCAGCAGTCAAGAAATCAAACAATGTATTGCATGGGGCAAATTTGCTGCAAAAAGACCTCTTTAAAGTGTTCAAAAACAAAGACTTCACTTTGGTGACCAAAGTGCACCTGACCCAAGGCATGGTGTTTTTAATCACCTCTTATGCATGAGAAAGCTGAGCAATGAATAAAGAAGACAGAAGAATTGACACCTTTGAATTATGATATTGGTGAAGAATATTGACTATACCATGGACTGCCAAAAGAACAAATGAATCTGTCTCAGAAAAAGTACCACCAGAATGCCTCTTACATGGAGGATGGCAAGGCTTTGTCTCACAGACTTCGGACATGTTATCAGGATGGACCATTCCTTAGAGAAAGACATCATGCTTGGTAAAGTAGAGGGTCAGCAAAAGAGAGGGCGACCCTTGATGAGATGGATTAACATAGTGACTGAAATGATGCGCCGAAGCATAGCAAGGATTTGTGAGGATGGCGCAGGACCAGGCCAGGTTTCATCTGTTGTACATAGTGTCCCTGTGAATTGGAACCAACTGGACATCACTCACGACAAGAAAAGCAACCAAATTTACTTCTTTCTTACTCTAGGAGGTCTCCTCCCTAGTGATTCAGGATATTGTGGACAAGAGTTATCTCTATCTCAACACATGTATTTTTCATCACCATGACAGAGAGCTAGAAAATGGAAAATTCCATACAGGTCATTCATTGCCTTGGCCTAGTAGTGATGCGGAAACCTTGGTGGCATAGTGGTTAAGTGCTACAGCTGCTAACAAAAGGGTTGGCAGTTCGAATCTGCCAGGTACTCCTTGGTAACTCCATGGGGCAGTTCTACTCAGTCCTATAGGATCGCTATGAGTCGGAATCAACTCGAAGGCACTGGGTTTGGTTTTTTTGGTTTAGTAGCGATGCTATTCTGCTCACATTGTGTTTTGTTTTGTTTTGTTTTGTTTTTGCCTGTACCTAACATTTCTTTGCATAACAACTTGCCTAACTGAAGACTGAATATTGGGAGAATTAGTGCTTCACCTCAACACAGTAACTGTTTCCCATTTGTGCCTCTGCCTTGCCTTAAGAAGTTATTTCTGGATTATTTCACTGTCCTCAAAAGACAGATACTAGATAGGTAGAATACAGCCACCATGGCCAGCTGTCCCTCCCTACTTCATGAGGATTAGCTGACCCCTGTCATTGTTGTTGTTAGGTGCCATCTAGTCGGTTCCAACTCATAGTGACCCCATGTACAACAGAACAAAACACTGCTCGGTCCTATGCCATCATCACGATTTTTGCTATGCTTCAGCCCATTGTTGTAGTCACTCTGTCAATCCATCTTGTTGAGGCTCTTCTTTTTTGCTGACTTTCTACTTTACCAAGCATGATGTGCTTCTCCAGGGACTTATCCTCCCTGACAACATGACCAAAGTATGCTAGATGTAGTCTCACTATCTTTTCTTCTAAGCAGCATTCTGGTTGTATTTTTTCCAAGACGCATTTGCTTTTTTTGGCAGTCCATGGTATATTCAGTATTCTTCTCCAACACCATAATTCAAAGGAGTCAATTCTTCTTCCATCTTTCTTATTTATTGTCCAGTTTTCATATGCATATGAGGCCACTAAAAATACCATGGCTTGGGTCAGGCCCACCTTATTCCTCAAGGTGTCATCTTTGCTTTTCAATACTTTAAAGAGGTCTTTTGAAGCAGATTTGCCCAATGTAATGTCTTTTGATTTCTTGACTGCTACTTCCATGGGTGTTGACTGTGGATTCAAGTAAAATGAAATCCTTGACAACCTCAATCTTTTCTCCATTTATCTTGATGCTGCTTATTGGTCCAGTTGTGAGGATTTTTGTTTTTATTACTTTGAGATGTACCCCATACTGAAGGCTGTAGTCTTTGATCTTCATCAATAAGTGCTTCAAGTCGTCTTCATTTTCAGCCAGCAAGATTGTGTCATCTGTGTAACGTAGGTTGTTAATGAGACTTTCTCAGATATTGGTGCCCCCTTCTTCTTCATATAGGCCAGCTTCTGGGATTATTTGCTCATTATACGGATTGGATAGGCAGGTAGAAAGGATACAACTCTGAGGCACACCTTTCCTGATTTTAAACCATGCAGTATTCACTTGTTCTGTTCGAATGATTGCCTCTTGACCCATGTACAGATTCCTCAGGAGCACAATTAAGTGTTCCAGAATTCCCATTCTCTGCAATAGTATCCATAATTTGTTATGATCCACACAGTTGATTGCCTTAGCATACTTAATAAAACACAGGTAAACATCTTTCTGGCATTCTCTGCTTTCAGCCAGGATCCATCTGACATCAGCAATGATACCCCTGGTTCCACATCTTCTTCAGAATCTGGCTTGAAGTTCTGGCAGTTCCCTGTTGATATACTGCTGTGGCCACTTTAGAATGATCTTCAGCAAAATTTTGCTTGCATGTGACATTGATGATATTGTTCGATAATTTTCACATTCAGTTGGATCACCTTTCTTGGGAATAGGCATAAATATAGATCTCTTCCAGTTGGTTGGCCTGGTAACTGTCTTCCAAATTTCTTGGCATAGATGAGTGAGCACTTCCAGAGCCACATCCATTTGTTGAAACATCTCGAGTGGTATTCCATCAGTTCTTGGAGCCTTGATTTTCACCAATGCCTTCAATGCAGCTTGGACTTCTTCCTTCAGTACCATCAGTTCCTGAGCATATGTTACCTCCTGAAATGGTTGAATATTGACCAATTCTTTTTGATATAATGACTCTGTGTATTCCTTCCATCTTCTTTTGATGCTTCCTGTGTCGTTTAATATTTTCCCTGTATAATTCTTCAGCATTGCAACTCAAGGCTTAAATTTTTCTTCAGTTCTTTCAGCTTGAGAAATGCTGAGTGTGTTGTTCCCTTTTGTTTTTCTATCTCCAGGTCTTTGCGCATGTCATCATAATACCTTGCTTTGTGTTCTCTAGCCGCCCTTTGAAATCTTTGGTTCAGCTCTTTTACTTCATCTTTTTTTCCTTTTGTTTCAGCTACTGGACATTCAAGAGCAAGTTTCAGAGTCTCTTCTGACAGCCATTTTGGTCTTTTCTTTCTCTCCTGTCTTTTTAATAACCTCTTGCTTTCTTTATGTATGATGTCCTTGATGTCGTTCCACAACTCTTCTGGTTTTCGGTCATTAGTATTCAAGGCATCAAATCTATTTTTAAGGTGGTCTCTAAGTTCAGGTGGGACATGCTTGAGGTCATACTTTGGCTCTTGGCAACTTGTTATAATTCTCTCCAGTTTCAACTTGAACTTGTGTATGAGTAATTGATGGTCTGATCTGCAGTCAACCCCTGGCCTTGTACTGACTGATGATATTGAGTTTTTCCACCTTCTCTTTCCACAGATGCAGTTGATTTGATTCCTGCATATTCCAACTGGTGAGGTCCACCTGTATGGTTGCAGTTTATGTTGGCGAAAAAAAAAAAAGGTATTTGCAAGGCAGAACTCGTTGGTCTTGTGAAATTCAATCATGTGCTCTCCGCCATGGTTTCTATCACCAAGGCCATGTTTTCTAACTACCATATTTTCCAGCCGATGCTTAGCCTACCTTTAAAGCATGAGCAGGCTTAGACAGTGTCAACAGAGCTCCCATTTCTGCACTCCAGTCAACCTACAGTCACAAGAACTATATAAAATGTTTATCCTTGTGTACCACCGAGGATTTTTGGTTGTTTCTTGACATTGTGGTGATACATAATCCATGGAAATAATAGAGTAAACAATGATCAAATGCCATCTTTTCTGCTTATTGGCTATCTAGCCTTTGCCAAGTTTCTTAAATTTTTTAGGTTCCTCATGCATGTCATGGGGATAATAATACTTTATTCAGTAGCATTAAATAAGAGAGGTACATGATTGTTGCATACTAGGGACATAATCTATGTCAAATGCAATAGTAAAAAAATAAGTATAAAAAGCTCTCACATACTAAATATTCGTTTTTTCTCAAACAACTATCCTCCATCCATTCATTTTCTTCATTTATTTCATCATTTCTTCCATACATATTTGATTGCCTACCATGTGAGGATGGCACAGAGCTGGGCAGTGTTTTGTACTGTTGTACATAGGGTTGCTTTGAACTGGAACCAACTCAATGCCACCTAACAACAAACTGTGGACATAATAAACATTTTTGTCTTGGTGGCCAAATTTCTATGTATAAAATAGGTATATAATATCAGCACACATAACACCCAATGTGCCTATGTAGTTCTATTTGCTCATTTATTGGGCGAGGGACTCAGTTACTCTACACAGAAGTAACTGTGCTAGTCACTGAAGTAAATTCAAAAGAAAGATAAACAGAAATCTCTACCTTTTCTTGAGGAAGCAAAGTTGAATAATCAAGTAAGGCCGTGGAGTATGAGTATTGTCTATATGTGTGGTCAAGTTCTTTGAAAAAAATCCAAAATTATGATCATAACATAATAAAATATTTTATATTTAAATCTCTAAGAAGATTAAAAGGTTCCTTGTTGTGAATTTCCCCAAATCATTATTTCACTGCTTTGGCTGGTGTTGAGATAATCTTAGTTGTGCTATGTCTAGATTTAATCACCTCTCATAAAAATCCATGTTATGAAGAGCAGAGAAACAAGTTAGTGATGTAGAAGCATATTTAAAAGGTATCTAAGTACTATTGGAGCCCTGGAGGCATGGTGGTTAAGAGCTCAGCTGCTAACCAAAAGATAGGCAGTTCAAATCTACCAGCCACTCCTTGAAAACCCTATGGGGCAGTTCTACTCTGTCCTATAGGGTCACTATGAGTTGGAATCAATTTGACAGCAATTGGTTTGGCTTGGGTTTAAGCACTATGAAAAAGAGAACAATAGAACAGGAAAAATTAAAATTATGCTTGGAACATAACTTTGTAAACAACTTAGATCCTTTATCTAATTTGCTTGCTCTAAACTGTCCTATGATCTCTAGGACTTGCTCTAGCATTGCACATACTGAGAGATAACGTATATAATTTCAATCACCTCTTTGTTATTGAAGACTCTGTTTTGTCTACCATTATCTTATTCTTCTTTGTTCATGTTTCTACAAATAAGCTGCCATATTTTGTACTCTATAATCTCTAAGCACTTGCACCAAGGCTTAAAAGAGATGCCAATGTCATGGAAGAGAAAAAAGAATAGTGAGGACTGGGGTTGAGAAAACACTGTTATTAGTGAAGATTTTCAATATAGATGTGTTTATGCGTGCCTGTATACACATGAAAAATATATATACTGTACCACTCCCTTTATTTCTTGCTACATATTTCTACTGATTACCATTAGAGTACCATTTCTCTATTTCTATAAGTACAAGGAAAACAAACAAAAAATAGTTTTAACTTTTAAGTGTATGAGATTTTATGAGTCTTTTAGTTAAACTTTTTTCATTCTTTAGTAGGCTCTAAACTTACCCAGACTCAGTCTCTGCAAAATTACAAACTGTGAAGATCTGAGTAAGCAATGGAGTAAGGTGGTTGTAGATTATCATGCTGATTTCACTGCTCAACAAAATGACTGTATATTTGTAAATTGCTTATGATTGTACCCCTTAAAATAATAGTCTCTGCTCTAGCTATTATTCTTGTGCCCCTATAGCAATCAGAGTCCCTATGCAGTGTAAATGGTTAATGTGCTCGACTGCTAGCTGAAAAAATAGGGGTTTATGTCCTCCCAGAGGTGCATTGGAAAAAAGATCTGGTGATCTACTTCCAAAACAGAAAAAGAATCAGCTGCTAAAGTCCTTATGGAGCACAGTTCTACTCTGAGACTCATGGGTTCCCCATGAATAGAAATTGACTAGATGGCAACTGGTAATTGAATAGTAAACAGAAACATGTATAAAAAACTTGTTCTACAAACAATCCCATATATATAGAGAGAGAGAAACAGAGAGAGCCCTGGTGGCAGAGTAGTTTAGAGTTATGACTGATAATCAAAAGGTTGACAGTTCAAATCCACCAGCTGCTCCTTGGAAACCCTATGGGGCAGTTCTGCTTTGTCCTATAGGGTCACTATGAGCTGGAATCAACTCAACAGCTACAGGTTTGTGTGTGTGTATATATATACATATATATATATACACATACACATATATATAATTTTAAACATCATTCTTTTTAAGTTTTTGTTTTATTTTTGGTGAAAATACCTACAGCAGGGCATACACTCATTCAGCAATTTCTACGTGTACAGTTCAATGACACTGGTTACATTCTACAGGTTGTGTCACCATTCTCACCATTTCTGCCCATATTGTTTCACCGCTATGGACTTAGACTTACTGTCCCCTAAACTTCTCAACAGTGCTTTAGAGTTACTGTTGTCAATATGATCTCATATAGATAATTCTTTAAAGGTAAGCATTCTTTACTAATTAAACTATTGCTTAGTTCAGCAATGACTTCACGGCATAGCTTCGATTCGAGGTTTAAAGTTTTCTCGGGGTTATAGAAATGGGATTCTTTTAGTTTCAGTGGGTCCAGTAAGTCTGACTTTCATAATAATTTGAAATTCTGTTCTACATTTTTCCCCTTTTTTGAAGAGGATTTATCTATAGAGTCCTTGATCAAAATATCCCGTAACAGTAGCTGGACATTAGCTAGTTAGTCTGGTATGCAAAGGAGGCAGTAGTTCATAGAGACAGTTAGGCCTGCATTCTTGTTCCTTATCTGATTCCTGGGTCTCCTTCCTCTGCTGCTCCAGGGAAATAAAGACCAATGAAGTATTTTGGATAGTCACTCACAAACTTTCAAGACCTCAGGCACTACTGAATTAGGGAGTAGAGCAGAAACTCTAAAATCTGTATCAGGCCTATTGACTAGACATTCCCACAAAGCCATGACCCTAAACCTAACTAAAAGAACTAATCCCATGAGGCTTTTGTTGTGCCTAAGAAGTATCAGCAACTGCAGCCTCGTTTTTTTTTTTTTTTTTGAACCACGAACATATATAGATAGCCATATAATCCAAGTTTATGACCACATTTAAAATATCACATTATTTCTTAATTGTATGCTGTCTTTTCCTTGGCCCTACTATATTCTATTTTAGTGAAGAATATGAAAAATAAAGGAAATGAGGCAAAAAAAAATGCATATTACTATGTGAAAGAGTGGAGCCCTGGTGGCACAGTGGTTAAGAGCAACAGTTACTAACCAAAATGTTCACAGTTTGAATCCACCAGCCGCTCCTTGGAAACTGTATGGGACAGTTCTACTCTGGGTTGCTATAGGATCTATGAGTTGGAATCGACTCGATGACAGTGTTATTTTTGTTTTGTTTTTAATATGAAAGAAACCAGTCTGAATATATGATTCAAAGTATATGACATTCTAGATAAGGCAATGCTGTAGAGATAGTAAAAAGACCAGTAGTTGCCAAGCTTTTGGGGGTGAGAGAGATGTATAGGTGGAGCACAGGCGAATGTTAAAGGCAGTGAAAACTCATAGTGACCCTATGTACCAAAGAATGAAAAATTGCCCGATCCTGCGCCATGCTCGCAATCATTTCTATGCTTGAGCCCATTGTTGCAGCCACTGTGTCAACCCATCTTGTTGAGGGTCTTCCTCTTTTCCGCTGACCCTGTACTTTGCCAAGCATGCTGTCCTTCTCCAAGGACTGATCCCTCCTGACAACATGTCCAAAGTGTGTAAGATGCAGTTTTGCCATCCTTGCTTCTAAGGAGCATTCTGGTTGTACTTACTCCAAGACAGATTTGTTCATTCTTTTGGAAGTCCACGGTATTTTCAATATTCTTCGCCAAGATCACAATTCAAAGGCGTCAACTCTTCTTCGGTCTTCCATATTCATTGTCCAGCTTTCACACACATATGAAGTGATTGAAAATACCGTGGCTTGTCTCAGGCATACGCAGCCTTCAAGGTGACATCTTTGGTTTTCAACACTTTAAAGAGGTTCTTTGCAGTCCTTTACGCCTTCACATAGTCAGCAAAAGACAGGCAAACATCCTTCTGGTATTCTCTGCTTTCAGCCGAGATCCATCTGACATCAGCAATGATATCCCTCTTCCCATGTCTTCTCTTGAATCTAGCTTGAACTTCTGGCTGTTCCCTGTTGATGTACTGTTACAATCACTTTTGAATGATCTTCAGCAAAATTTACTTGCACAGGATATTAATGATATTATTCAGTAATTTCTGTATTCTATTGGATCACCTTTCTTTGGAATGGGCACAAATATGAATCTCTCCTAGTTGCTTGGCCAGGCATCTTGTCTTCCACATTTCTTGGCTTAGGTGTTTATGATACAAAACCTTAAATAGTCTACCATATTAAAATATGTTTTTTTGTTATAGCCCATCCCAGATGGTCCCCAGAAAGTAACTATAGAATATATAAACTATGACATATTCGATGGGCAATCAGCATAATGCGCAGTAGGGTCTTAACTATGTTACTATTTTATACTCAGCATTTTACTTAGAGATGGCATATATTAGAAATGAAGTAAATGTTAATTTATAACTTAATAAGTAAGAAACCCAGAGTAAGAGCCATTGATAGACTGTAGTGTAGCCATAACTGCTATAGAAATGTTCAGTTATACCATGGGTATGAAGTGTTTGTCAAGAAAGTTTTATAAGCGTAAGGTTTTTGATTCATAAGGATCCAATAAGAATTTTTTTTTTTTTTTTTTTTGCCTAATAAGTATCATAAAAATTCTTGGAGATAAGAAAATTTTGACATAAATGCTGGGAAAGAATTTTTTCCTCATGACTAAGGCAGAAGAATGATTTGATTACTCAGAAATGAGACTGGCCAGTTTGATATTGAAAAGCAGTGAAGATCTTTGAATTTTATGCTAAAGATTTGAGATTGTTTCCTTTGTAGACTAGTTAACACCAAGGTGGATAGGGAGTGTAAGAAAAAAGCTGAATTCAGACATGAGCTCTTATTTTTAAAGTAAAATAGTCCTTTATTTACCTTTTGCTTTATTATTTTTGCCCAATATTGACTTTTTTTTCCTTATGAAATTCAAATAGCATTAAAAGAGGCTGTGCTGTTTTAATATTTGCAAGTAAAAGCATTCATTTTAAAAGTTTTTGAAATATGTCTATAAGAATTTAGAAATCAAGGGATAGAGAGTCCATGTTTTCCCTGGTTGCCCAAAGGAAGGGCACAATTGTGTTGGAATTTCAGGTAGTATGAGAATGAATTTCCATGACAGGTTTATAAAAATAGCAAGCACTTAAGTAGTACTATATGCCAGGCAATGATATAAGCATATTATGCATATTAACTCACCCAGGGCTCTATAACAACTTCATGAGGTTGAGGAAAACATAAAGACATATAACTTGCCAAGACTGTGTAATAAGTGTAGGGTCAAGGTTTGAACCACAACTGCCTGGCTCCAGTTGCTACTGGTTTACATACACTGAAGACATTCCTCAAGTAGTGCTGCATTACAAGCCCCTCTAATCCTCAGTGGTGAGTAAGCACTGTTTTGTCTGTAAGTCAACTGTGGTAGCTGTTCTCCATGCAGTGAGTAGGTTGGGATCAGCTGGGTTTGTCTACAGGCTGAATACTGGATTCAGGTCTGTTCCATGTGTTTCTTCATTCTTTTTGAACCAGTGGTGGCCCAAAGAATGTTATTTTCATGGCAGATGATAGAAGCACAAGAGCATAAGCAGAAAAAGGCAATGTCTGTTGAGGCCTTGGCTCAGAACTTGCACTTACATTTCATTGGCCAAAGCAAGTAATACAACAAAGCCCATCATCACAGAGTAGGCACGCAGACTCACATTTACAAGGAGGAACTAAAAAGTGACACGGTGAGGGAATAACAGTATAATTCTAATAGAGGGAAGGTGTGAAGGCCTGTGTAAAATGTTCAAATTTACTACAACCCTATGTTATAGACAGAGGCAGATTTACTCTGAGGCTACGGAAACAGGCTACTCTTCTTTCAGAACTATGAAACTTTTCCTAGCAATAAGGTCACATGATTATATATATATATATATATTTTAAATATTTGCAAGGGTCAGCTATAGTTATGGATTCAAATTGGTTAACATTGTAAATTCAAAGAACATTGAATATTAGTCATTATAATAAAAGACACTGAAATGCAGCTCTTTGAAGAACATGGACAAAGGTACTTCCAAATATGAAAATACTAAAAATCTATGTGGTAATTCCAAGTAAGGAAAGGAAATAAGAGAACAATTTTATCAAGCTTGCTAAAGCAAATTATAAATTGTCTTTCTATTTTCTCTACAGAGAATATTATCAAATTTTAGTCATATGACAAAGCAGTTGGAATTATGCAGTCCAAATGCAGGAACAACAAATTGTAGAGGTGTGTCAGGCAGTTAATTAATAAAAATATAATAGCATATTATTATCTGGGGACTACATGGTTTTGAAACACTTTTCAGTTTTTTTTATGGCAACTTTTTTTTCTTTTCTTATTCTAACTAGTTTCTACAAAAATCCCTTTACTTTCTTTTTTCATTTTCAAGTTTTATTTTCAGCTACTATAGTAACACAATTCAGTGGTAAGCGTGAACATAAAATGTCAACGTTTTAAGTAGCAGGGTCACGAATTAGAATTCTGGTACAGTACTATCGCCTATGTGGTTTTGATGAAACTGAATTATAACTTTCCTATGAATCAATGGCATAGCGGTTAAGGGCTCAGCTGCTAACCAAAAGGTCAGCTGTTTGAATCCGCCCACTACTCCTTGGAAACCCTATGGGGCAGTTCTGTTCTGTCCTATTGGGTTGCTATGAGTCGGAATCAACTCGATGGCGATGAGTTAGGTTTATTTATTTATTTGGGGGGGTTATGGATCAGTATGTCAGGGTCCATTCTATAATATTGTGAATTTGCAGTGCCTCAAGGTTTTTTTTTTCAAGGTTTAGTAATAAATATATTAATCTTATATCAGTGGCTCATTTATATGAGTATGTACTTTTCATAACCACCACCATTACAGGCTGTGATGTGATAAGAGGAAACACCTCCCACTCATGGGTCAACTATACTATTTAGAAATACTGCAGTTATGTACAATGTTATGAATGTTTTGATTTGGAAAATGATATAATGGATTTCCCTATTTTAGATATTTTTTGGGAGAGCAAAAACATGCCAATATCAACTCAAGCCAAGTCAAACTTCTAGTTTTTTGACAAGGGTTCTAAATGATGTAAAAATTAAAAATGCCTCCTTTAGCCTCTTTAAATGTTGTATTATTTCCTAAAAAAGGGTTTGGACAAAGAGATACATTAAAAGCTAAAAGAGTATTTCAGCTTTTATAGTGTACATTTAGTAAAAATATAATAACATATAAACTACCAATATCAGATCATTTTTGTCCCATAATGATTTATATAGATAGCTTACCAAGTGAATTAGATCTTGCATTAATCTGCCGGAATAGAGGGTTTTATTTTAATCAATTAAGAGCAATTTTTTTTTTTATGATTTGTATGCTAACTGAGCAATTAAGAAAAGGCAAATTCCAAAATGTAGCTCTCTATATTATGTGCAATGTGATAGAATGCTAACCTATGATTATGATGCATAAAAATAAAACATATAAAGCTATTAATGGAGCTGTCGTGCATATTCCTGTTAAAATATCACACAAAATAAAAATTAAATAACAGTTTATGAAGAAATTAAAATTTGAGCAAATGTTACTGAAACACTTGAAGGCTTTTTCTTAATTTTTGCTAAAGCTAAAACAAACAATTGTTTATTTATCAATTACTTTTTGATATACTTCTTCCTTTATTGAGATCATAAATTAATCATACAATGCATAGCCCAAATTTCTGGACATTTATAATAGAAAAATAATTTTTCATCATTGAAAGATGAAATACACTGTCCCACATTAGAAAAACTTTCACAATTTTAAACTTTTTTCATGTTTCACCAAGACACCTTTATTGCCTAAATAAATATTTCTGTAACCATTTCTGCAAACAAATGTCTTTCTCAACATGAGTTCTGTATCATTTCTGAATTATTGCACAACCTCTTTTTTTTTCCTCAAATAGCAAAATCTTGAAATGTGTGTAAATATTGTATTGTTTTGTCATTATCTTCTTCCTCTGTGTCTTTAAAATTATTTCAAAGCACTGACTCTTGTCCTGGTCCCTGTACACCGTATCACACTGTGTGTGATTTTCTTTCACAAGTTTTGCCTGATGAATTTCCAAACTCAATGGTTTAATCTGGTTGAAAACCATGTAAGAGTCTAATCTTGGAAATAACTCTATACTGACAATTACCAGGTTTGCTAGGCGAAGAAAATTTGAGTTCTTCTCTTCTTTATGCACTTTATATAAACTTCATACAGTCTAGATATTAATCTGATCTTTCTTACTGTGATATATAGCTATCACCACTTTTATTTTTCCTCAGAAAAGTGCTGACTATGAGTAGGATGAGTGATCTTTGATTTATAGTAAATCTCTCTCTTTTCCTAGTATACTTTGGTATAGTCTTTGCCCCTCTGTCGCAGGATCTTTTATTTTTTTCATCTTATTTTCCTTTGGGGTGTCTGTTACTACCATCATTTTTTCACTTTGGAAACATCTATTGGCTTCTTGAAAATTACTGCTTTTGCCAGAAATTTTCCTTCACTTCCTTTAAATTCATTGTTAGTAACCAAACCCATTTGCCTAATTTCACATCTGTTTTACTGGTACAAGTGCACATGGGTATTTTTAAAAGTTTTTTTTTTTTTTCATCTAACAGATTACTCGAACCCTTATAATTCTGTTGCAAACCTCCCCTTTGTCCTGTACTTATTGGTATCCAGCTGCCTATTTTATTCTTGCCACTTCTCTATATTGCTCAACATTAGAAAGCAAGTTTCAGAGTCTCTTCTGACATCCATTTTGGTCTTTCCTTTCTTTCCTGTCTTTTCAATGACCTCTTGCTTTCTTCATGCATGATATTCTTGATGTCACTGCACAACTCATTTGGTCTTTGGTCATTAGTGTTCAACATATCAAATCTATTCTTGAGATGGTCTCTAAATTCAGGTGGGACTTTCTCAAGGTCGTATTTTGGCTTTGGTGGACTTGCTTTGATTTTCTTCAGTTTCAAATTTGCATATGAGCCATTGATGGTCTGTTCCACAGTCTGCCGCTGGCCATGTTCAGACTGCTGATGCTGAACTTTTCCATCATCTCTTTCCACAGATGTAGTTGATTTGATTCCTGAGTATTCCATCTGGTGAGGTCCATGTGTATGGTCTCCATTAATGTTGGTGAGAAAAGGTATTTGCAATGAAGTT
The DNA here is from genome assembly GCF_030014295.1 of Loxodonta africana. Taxonomy (NCBI): domain Eukaryota; kingdom Metazoa; phylum Chordata; class Mammalia; order Proboscidea; family Elephantidae; genus Loxodonta; species Loxodonta africana. Next base: position 122,956,040 of record NC_087346.1, read on the forward strand.
GTTGGTCTTGCAAAATTCTATCATTCGATCTCTGGCATTGTTTCTATCACCAAGGCCATATTTTCCAACTACCAATGCTTCTTTGTTTCCAACTTTTGCATTCCAATCACCAGTAATTATCAATGCATTCTGATTGCATGTTCAATCAATTTCAGGCTACAGATGCTGATAAAAAGCTTCAATTTCTTCAAATTTGGCCTTAGTAGTTGGTGCATAAATTTGAATAATAGTTGTATTAATTGTTCTTCTTTGTAGGCAACTATGTCAAAGGAGACTCTGAAATTTGCTCTCGAAAATTAAGCAGCTAAAGCAAAAGAAAGAAAAGATAAAGTAAAAGACTGAAGAGAAGATTTCAAAGGGCAGCTCCAGAAGACAAAATAAAGTATTATAATGACATGTGGAAAGAGTTGGAGATAGAAAACCAAAAGGGAAGAACACGATTGTCATTTCTCAAGCTGAAAGAACTGAAGAAAAAATTAAAGCCTCAAGTTGCAATAGTGAAGGATTCTATGGACAAAATATTAAATGACACAGGAGCATCAAAAGAAGATGGAAGGAATACACAGTTATTGTACCAAAAAGAATTAGTCGATGTTCAACCATTTCAAGAGGTAGCATTTGATCAGGAACCTATGGTAGTGAAGGAAGAAGTCCAAGCTGCTCTGAAGGCATTGGAATATCAATTGAGATGTTTCAGCAAACAATTGCAGCACTGGAAGCGCTCACTTGTCTATGCCAAGAAATTTGGAAGACAGATACCTGGCCAAACAACTGGAAGAGATCCATATTTATGCCTATTCCCAAGAAAGGTGATCCAGCTGAATGTGGAAACTATCGAACAATATCATTAATATCACATGCAAGCAAAATTTTACAGAATATCATTCAAAAGCGGCTGCAGCAGTATATCCACAGGAACTCCAGAAATTCAGGCCAGATCCAGAAGAGGGCGTGGAACTAGGAATATCATTGCTGATGTCAGATGGATTCTGGCTGTAAGCAGAGAATACCACAAGAATGTTTACTTGTGTTTTATTGACTATGCAAAGACATTTAACTGTGTGGATCATAACAAATTATGGATAATATTTGAAGAATGGGAATTCCAGAACACCTAATTGTGGTCATGAGGAGCCTGTACATAGATCAAGAGACAGTTGTTCAGACAGACAAGGGGATACTGAGTGGTTTAAAGTCAGGAAAGTTGTGTGCCAGGGTTGTATCCTTTCACCATACCTATTCAATCTGTATGCTGAGCAAATAATCTGAGAAGCCAGACTATATGAAGAGAAACAGGGCATCAAGACTGGAGGAAGATTCATTAACAACCTGTATTATGCAGATGACACAACCTCAATCGCTGAAAGTGGAGACTTGAAGAACAAACTGATAAGATCAAAGACCACAGGCTTCAGTATGGATTGCACCTCAACATAAAGAAAACAAAACTCACAACTGGAACAATAAACCACATCATGATAAATGGAGAAAATATTGAAGTTGTCAAGGATTTCATTTTACTTGAATCTGCAATCAACACTCATGGAAACAGCAGTTAAGAAATCAAGAGACGCATTACATTGGGCAAATCTGCTGCAAAGGACCTCTTTAAATTGTTGAAAAGCAAAGATGTCACCTTGAAGACTAAGGTGCGCCTGACCCAACCCATGGTATTTCAATCACATCTTAAACATGCGAAAGTTGGACAATGTATAAGGAAGATCGAAGAAAAACTGATAGCATCTTTGAGTTATCGTGTTGGTGAAGAATATTGAATATATCATGGACTGCCACAAGAAAGAACAAATCTGTCTCGGAGGAAGTACAACCAAAATGCCCCTTAGAAGCAAGGATGGCGAGATTGCGTTTTACATACTTTGGACATGTTGTCAGAAAGGATAAGTCTCTGGAGAAGGACATCATGCTTGCTAAAGTACAGGGTCAGCAGAAAAGAGGAAGACCTTCAACGAAGTGGATTGACACAGTGGATGCAACAGTGGGCTCAAGCATGACGATTGTGAGAGTAGTGCAGGACCAGGCAGTGTTTCGTTCTGTGGTCAATAGGGTCACTATGAGTCGGAACTGACTCGATGGCACCTAACAACAACAACAACAACTCTGTATTGTATTGGGCAAATCTGCTGCAAAAGACCTCTTTAAACTGTTAAAAAGTAAAGATGTAACTTTGAGGACTAAGACATGCCTGACCCAAGCCATGATATTTTTGTCTCAAGTGCATAAGAAAGCTGGAAAATAAATAAGGAAGACCAAAGAAGAAATGATGCCTTTGAATTATGGTGTCGTCAAAGAATACTGAATATACCATGGACGGCTGGAAGAACAAACAAGTCCATCTTGGAAGAAATACAGTCAGATTGCTACTTGGAAGCAAGGACGGTGAAGCTTCATCTCATGTACTTTGGACATGTTATCAGGAGGGAGTAGTCTTTGTAGAACACCATGCTTGGTAAAGTAGAGCATCATCAAAAAAGAGGAAGACCCCTGACAAGATGAGCTGACATAGTGGCTACAACAAGGGGCTCAAACATGTAGGGTGGTGCAGAACCAGGCAGTGTTTTGTTCTGTTGTACATAGCGTCTTTATGAGTTGGAACCAACTTGATGACACCTAATAATGGCAACAACAGTAGCTTCTCTGTAGTGAAGATAGTTTGTTCCTTTTTAAACTTCTGCCTTTGCCTATCTTGGCAATTTAACTAACCCTGTGACTTGTTTTGTGACTAAAGATCTACTGTGACAGTATCCACTTCATATACAAAAAAAGCAAAATAAACCCATTGTCATCAAATTGATTCCAACTCATAGCAACCTTACAGGACAGAGTAGAACTGCCCCATAGGGTTTCCAAAGAGCAGCTGTTTGATTTGAACTTTTGCTTAGCAGCCAAGCTCTTAACCACTGCTCCACCAGGGCTCCAAAGTATAAAGTATAGTCATGCCTATTCCCATTGATCAAGCTCAAAGAAGTCCAGTAGAGAGATGATTTGATTCGTTTACACACACTAAATCCTGAATAGTTTAAAGTCCTACCTTATGATTAAATCCATCTAACCCTCCTCTTTATTGAGTGAGAGCTGCAAAATAAAGACATGAAGAGCTGAATGGCTTGAGCATCCTTCTTCTGGGAATGGTTCATATGGTTTCTAGGAGTGGCAGATTTGGAAAAAAAGGGTCCCTTTCTTCCCAGCGATGGGTCATTTATATATTTATTATTTTGGGGAGATGATATAGTGTGTTTCTTGAGATAATGGAGGATTTTTTTTTTAGCATAAATTATTAAAATCTTTCAAGCACTTCAGGAATTTTCATCTTAGCTCTATGCAGTAGTAATGGAAACCTGGCCTTTGAGCTCTATGGGCAGCTAAGTAGAGCTTCATTACAGAAATTATTCATCTTAATACCTGTAGTATTGCAATGTTATCAGTTAGTCAGCTTGTGGTTTGTTATTAAACTAAGGCTAAAATTAGGCTAAAATGATAATGAAATATTCCATATCTGTATTTTGGGTTTCATAAACAAATTATGCATATAAATCTGTCTTATATGTATCAGGATTTGGTCTCCTCTCTAGCTATTGATACATCCAAGAAAACAGAAAGACTGAAACAATAAAGACAATTTTCAATCTACATTGAATAAAACCAAAATCAACATTTTTGTTATAGTAGTTAAGAGGTACGTCTGCTAAGCAAAATGTTGTCAGATTGAATCCAGGAGCCACTCTTTGGAAATCCTATGGGGCAATTCTACTCTCTCCTATAGGGCGGCTATAGGGCTTGACGGAAATGGGTTTTGTTTTGTTTTACTCTGCAAGCTGTTAGGTGTTTCCAACGCTTACAGCTTGAGGGCTTCTGTAACACCAAAATCTTCCAAAGTTTTCTAGAATTCTTCATCATTTAAAATAATGTAAAATTTTGCTCATGAATATCGATTTATCTCAGGCTTTTATTGAATAGGATTTAAGTAATAAAGAATGATAATGTTTTTACATTCCTACTGCAGTTGCTGTAGCCTCAAACATAATACTTTGTAAAGATTTTTTTCTTGCTATCCTTGGTTTTTCAGAAACTTCGCGTGAAGAAATAAATTCGATGACTCTCCTGCAAACAGAACTTTTTTTTTTTTTTTTGACTGTAGGAATAATCTTTGGCTGATGATACCACAGAGATCTTGCATATGCTTTTCCGTTGTCTTTAACTGGATTTTCTCAGCATCACCTTCAGGGAGTCTGATGGTGACAAATCATCAGATTCACAACAAAGCTCATGAAAGAGGTGAAGAAATTGTTTCTACTGACATCATACTGTAACTACCATGGCACCCACCCCCGACCTTTTTCCTTACCCTTATCCGCCATCAGTGCTCCTGCTTCCGGTACGCCAATTTCCTGAGATATAACTCTGTGTCTCTCCTGCTGTTGCCATCTCTAACTTACGTACTTCACACTATCAGAACAGGGACTTCTTACAAACGTACTGTTTGTACCACAGAAGTGTTTCTCAAAATGACAGACCCAAACATCTTTTCCCCCAAGGACGCTTTTAAAAATGCAGATTTCTAGAACCCAAGTGCAACAAGAAAACTATCCAAAATCCAGTGGTTGCTGCCGACGCCATCACCTCCCAAGGTAAGCTGTAGGAATGAGAATGTGGGCTACGGTTTTAAGCCGCAACAAGTAAGTTGCTTCTCCAGGAGAGTTCTGAAGTGTGACTATAAGGTCTTTCATGGCGCTGAAGGTCATCACAGAGCTGCCTCTTCTTGTCTTTAATCCAGAAACCATAATAAACCATAAGGAGAACCTTTCTGAAATCAACCTTAAATCCAGCCTGATGATGGTGACCCTGAGAACCCACCAGTAAAACAGGTGAAGGGTGGAGAAAAGTTGTATTTAAAAATAAGTATGACCATGTTCATAACGCAGTGGTTACACTTGTATATATTTTTTATACTTCTGATAATTTCCAATTTCACTGAGATTCTGTGACTATATAACAATGTGTACAATTTTATAATGATGTCTTTATGTATGAAACAAGCACCACAATAAAAATAATGAGAGTTTGTATCAACCTCAAGCTTATGTACTTTACACTTTCAAAACCAGGCCGTGTCACAAACTTACCATTTATACCACAGCAGTGATGTATTTGACTATAGATCTAATAAGTTTCAACAAGAATTGATTTTACTAAACTCTCCCCCTCATTGCTTATACAGATACATGCTTATGGAAAAAAAAAAAAAAAGGACAAAACCAGTTTTTTTTTTTTTTTTAACTTTCCTTCATCTAAAAAGGTCTAAAAAGGATGTAAATTCAGGGCGTGAATGAACAAAAAGTACGTAGGGTCTCAGTATATTTTGGAAAGCACAATATGGCTCTGTTTTTTGTTGTTTTTTTAATCAAAAGGACCTAATTCAAATGTTGTGAAGTGTTGCATGAGGCTTTGGCTGCATGATTCTCATTAAAGTCAATGATCCCCGCTGCCTGTGATGGGAATCACAGAGATAAAACCCCAGGAAGTCCTTTGCACATTTAGTTGTGTCCATAAAACTGCTTAGGCAATTTAGGTATAATTTACTTCAATAAAAATAATTTGGCGTTTAAAAAAAAAAATCCTTTTATTTTGCACAAAGAACACAGTCTAAAACAGTTTAATAAAATTTTATAGAAAAGACTTTCCACATAATTGGGTGTTGTGACTAAGTTCTGGCGCCACTTAATTTCATATCATGCAATAAAATGAAGACGTGTAGTTCGATGACACAGACATCTGAATATGTACACAGGATCTAACATAAAGGCCAGGTGACTCTTGATGCACAACTCCAGAAATTTTTTTTCTTTCCTTCACCTCTCTTTTCTTCATAATTAATAACAATAACCATAAAAAAGATATATTTCTTCTGAAAATTTAGAAGAGATAAAAAGCCAAAGTAAACAATTGTGTTTAAAACATATTTATTTAGGAATTATAACCTTGGCAAATTCCAGCATCTTCTTAAATCCCTCTCTTTCCTCTCTCTCTTTTTCTTCTCACACACACCTACATATTCATATGTAATTACGTACACGCACACAATGAGTGTGAGGATGCATGCAAACTTTTCACTTCTGTCACCTATATAGAAGCCTTCTATCATGAAAGCTAAGAGTAATTCCTCTATAGCCAGGCTGCTCAGATTGGAACCCGCCCCCACCACTTAAGAGCTAAGTGAACTTCAAAAATAGCCTAATCATTTTGTGTCACAGTTTTCTCTATTCTGTATGTTAAGAATATAAAGATATCTATACATTATGATAAGTGGAAAGTAATTAAAATAGTGCCTTATGTATTGTAAACCTTCAATAAACGTTAGCTAATAAATCTAGAATGTCTACCTCCATATTTTAACTTGGTGTTTTACATTATCCACACTTTGCTTAAGAGGAATGAGAAGGAAATGAACATGTTTCCATTAATCACAGGTATAAGACATTGGGGTTGACATTCTCTTGTACATTCCATAAATATGCTGCAAAGTTGTTTTTAGTGATATCTTTATTAAGGCCAATGAGGAAACAAGTTTAAAGCGATCAAGTAACTTTTATAACATCATAAACTTAATAGTTTGTGGAGCTGTGAATCAAGTGTAGGTTTTTTTGGCAATATATTAATTCATTCCAAAATTAATTTTATATTTTGGATATGTCCTGAGTAATGTCCCTGAGGAGCCCTGGTGGTACAGTGGTTAAGAACTCGGCTGCTAACCAAAAGGTTGGCAGTTTGAATCTACCACCACTCCTTGGACACCCTAAGTGGAAGGTCTACCCTGTCCTATAGGGTAGCTATGAGTCAGAATCAATTCAGCGGCAATGGGTGTTTGGTCTAATGTCTCAGAACAAAATTGACAAGATCCCTTCTCTCATGTGTCTTGTCTTCTAGTAAGAAGAGAGAGAGAGAGAGAGAAAGATAAAGCAATAATTTAAATAACGATAAGTTAGCTTAAGAAAATAAAATGAGTTACTTTAAGAAAGCAAAAAAAAAAAAAAGAAAAGAAAAACCCATTGCCATTCAGTTGATACCAACTCACAGAGACCCCAGAGGACAGAGTAGAACTGCCCCATAGAGTTTCCAGGGAGTGGCTGGTGGATTTCAACTGCTGTTGTTTTTGGTTAGCAGCCAAAAGCTTAACCACTGCACCACCAGGACTCATAACTTGAGAAACAAGCCCTACGTTAGATAGAGATATCAGGAAAAAGCACATAGTAGAGTTAACATCTGAATTGATCAATGAATGATAAGAAACAGACCCAGACATTCTAGGGGAGGGGGCAGTTTCAAGGCAGAACTGCAAGAAGAATAAAGGTTTGGTGACAGAAATAGAATAATGGAAGATACCAGCTTGAACAACTGCATGCATACTAAAAATGATTACTAAGAAGTGAGGAACCAGTCGGAAATCCACTCTAATAATTTTGGTTTGAACAAGTTAAGTATGAAACACCTTAATAGATATCCAAGTAGAAACGTAGAATCACCGTTTGAAATACCAGTGTGGAGCTCAGAAGCAAAGTGATATTCACAGGGATGATGTGAATTTCATGAAAGGCACTGAATTAAAGAACCTGGAGAGGGAAGTATAAGTGGACGACAGGAGATGGCACAGTGGCAAGCTTTGGGGTACTTCACATTTTCAGATTGAGCAGGAAAAAAGTAGCTGGCAATGGACATGGAGAAGAGGCACTTGGTAGTCTAGGCAGAAAAAAGACTGTATTGTCACAAAAGCCAAAAGAAGCAAGTTTTTAAAGAAGATGTGAAAGTTCATCTCTATGGGAAGCTGTTAAACTGTCAAGCATGATATGTGTAGAGAACAGTTTGCAACATGGGTGGCTGCGATTAATGCGAATGGTGAGAAGTGATCCGAATGCTGTGGATTAAGGGGAAACTGGGAGGCAAGGAATTCAAGAGAGTCAGTTTAGACGATTATTTCAAAGGATTTTCTGGGACAAGAGCAGTCAATATGAATCAATGGCAAGAAAAGAAAGAAGAAATAGGGAAGATTCTCAAGGGATTAACTTATTCAATGTCCTAGAAAAGGCTAGAGGTTGTTTGGAACCTAGTGCTGTTTTTCTGTTTGGTCTCTGTGAAATGAGGAGTGTGCTTCCACCAACTACATTAGAGCAGTATAGAATATAAAATAAAATATCATGTAACCATGTGAATCTAATGCTGGACCTGATTCACTGTGTCTAGGTGAGGGTTGGGAAGATGATCTATTTGAAAAGATGCCTTCTAAAAACCATAACGAGTTGAAGGAAGCTTGAAACTCTTTACAAAACTCCACTAGGGCCACACATTAAGGTGTAAATTTCTATATGACAAATATATACGTATCTTTATACATTTAGTTTTGCAAATCAAAAGTGTCTCATTTTACCTTAGCAAATGATAAAAACAGTCTTACTAATGAAGATCAAAGACCACAGCCTTCAGTATGGATTGCACCTCAACATAAAGAAAACGGAAGTCCTCACAACTGGACCAATGAGCAACATCATGATAAACAGAGAAAAGATTGAAGTTGTCAAGGATTTCATTTTACTTGGATCCACAATCAACAGCCATGGAAGCAGCAGTCAAGAAATCAAAAGATGCATTGCATTGGGTAAATCTGCTGCAAAGGACCTCTTTAAAGTGTTGAAGAGTGAAGATATCACTTTGAAGACTAAGGTGCACCTGACCCAAGCCATGGTATTTTCAATCACATCATATGCATGTGAAAGCTGGACAATGAATAAGAAAGGCTAAAGAAGAATTGACGCCTTTGAATTGTGGTGTTGGCAAAGAATATTGAATATACCATGGACTGCCAAAAGAATGAACAAATTGGTCTTGGAAGAAGTACAACCAGAATGCTCCTTAGAAGCAAGGAGGGCAAGACTGCGTCTTACATACTTTGGACGTGTTGTCAGGAGGGATCAGTCCCTGGAGAAGGACATCATGCTTGGCAGAGTATAGGGTCAGCGGAAAAGAGGAAGACCCTCAACGAGGTGGATTGACACAGTGGCTGCAACAATGAGCTCAAGCATAACAATGATTGTAAGGATGGTGCAGGACCGGGCAGTGTTTGGTTCTGTTGTGCATAGGGTCGCTATGAGTTGAAACCGACTCGATGGCACATAACAACACCCTTATGCCAACCAATGTAAATAAACTAAAATTGTTGGGGAAATCTTTCAATATAGATTTCTTGTTATAAATAGTGATAATAACTATTCATACATATTTAGGCTATATTATAGCATACATGCCTGTTATCTACAAAGAGTGGACTAAAGACTTCCAATTGAACAGTCATCAATTTGATAGCAATTTGACTTGGTGTCAATAAAACTTAATTTTTACCATCTTTAATTTCAAAGCATTTCATAATAATGCATTAATTTAGTGTACACTCATGTATAATTTGAATTTTGTTACATGATTAATTATATTAAATATCTCTAAAAAACCAAATGAGGAATGGAACTTCTTGTATTCAAGTTTGGAAATGTATTCTTAATGTAATTACTCTTAAGTCTGAAACTGAGATGTCACTCTACTTGCAAGTTAAGAGGTGTGCTTGCTGTATCTATCCTCTATCTATCCATCCATCCATCTCTCTATATACACGCATATGGTATACACACACACACACACACACACATATATATATATATACACACTCACAGAAAAATGAAGCCTCTGAATCAGGGAATTGACCTTTCATTCATAGAGTAGCTTGTCAGGTGACCACGTCCCAGTTCACTATAGAGTGACATGGTGAGAGCCAGATGTACTGGCGTGTAAGGATCTGCACCATAAGCAGGAAACAGCAAAATTATGAAATTTTTAGTTTATATAGGAGCTGATGACATATCTGCCCCTTCTCCCTTCTGGAGCGGACAAAGAAAGAGAGAGAAAGAGAGAAGAGACATAGAGGAGAAAGAGTACACTTTGTTGTGAAAAGTAAACAAATTCTTCTCTAAGGTACAAGGAAAGGAACATTCCTATGTTTTTATTACTCCTTGAAATGTAATCAAATGTCTCCAGGTGATATATCCCTAAGTATCTCAAGAGGTCTCTATCTTTAATGTCTAAGGCTTACATTCAATATGCGTTCAATCATCCTTTAGCCTGGGTTACTGGTAATTTTTGCTTAGAAAGCTCTGATCCTGTAAAAACGTGAAGCCACTTATGAAGCATTGTTTCCTAACAGGTATATGAGCATAAACCAGTCACCGCCAAGTTGACTTTGACTCATACCTACCCCATGTGTTCTATACTACAAATGTACTTCATAGGATTTGCAATGGCTAATTTTTCATAGGTCGATTACTAGGCCCTTCCTCCGAGGTGCCTCTTGGCAGACTTGAACCATCAAGCTTTAAGTTAGCAACTGAACACATTAGCCATTTGCACAACACGGGAACTATATAAGCACACCATGTTTATGTTCTACAGATTCTATAAGCCACTGTCATGGATTCTTTAAATCAATAAATTAAAACAAAAAAATCTCTCAGTTAAAAGTTATCCTAACTGTCATAACCAGTGGCCCTCGAGTCAATTCCAGCTCACGGTGACTCCACGTGTTTCAGAGTAGAATTTTGCATAAAGTCTTCAATGGCTGTAACTTTTTGGAACTAGACTCCCAGGTCTTTCTTCTGAGGCACCTCTGAGTGGAGTCAAACTGCCAAACTTTTCTGCTAGAGGGTAAATACGCAACCATTTGAGCCACCCATGGACATGGAGAAGTTAAAATAAAATTTGGAATGTGTTTACGTTGAATTTCATTGAAATATTTTGAGAGTTACATGTCTAGCAGCTATTGTGACCAGTGTTAATATTCTAAAAGCATAAACTTTTAAGCTGAACCATGGTTTCTTTAATGAAATCTACTGTTCTGTGTTTATTCATAAGATCCTAATTAATTGTTAAGAGTAATCCATCAAATAAAATTTAGAATAATATGCACAACATGGTGAAAAATCTGACCTTTACCTAAAGGAAGGACAATACTCAATACACGGAAGGTCAGCTCAAATGGACTGGACCAAAAGCAAAGAAGTTTCTGGGATAAACTGAATGCTTCAAAGGTCAGTGGAGCAAGGGCGGGGGTTTGGGGACTATGGCTTAAGGGGACTTCTAAGTCAATTGGCAAAATAATACTATTATGAAAACATTCTGCATCCCACTTTGACATGTGGCATCTGGGGTCTTAATTGCTAACAAGCGGCTATCTAAGATGCATCAACTGGTCTCAACCCACCTGGATCAAAGGAGAATGAAGAACACCAAGGTCATACAACAGCTATGAGCCCAAGAGACAGAAAGGGCCACATGAACCAGAGACTTACATCATCCTGAGACCAGAAGAACTAGTTGGTGCCCGGCCACAACCGATGACTGCCCTGACAGGGAGCACAACAGAGAACCCCTGAGGGAGCAGGAGAGCAGTGGGATGCAGACCCCAAATTCTCATAAAAAGACCAGACTTAATGGTCTGACTGAGACTAGAGGAATCCCAGTGATCACGGTCCCCAAACCTTCTGTTGGCCCAGGACAGGAACCATTCCCAAAGACAACTCATCAGACATGGAAGGGACTGGAAAATGGGTTGGAGAGAGATGGTGCTGAAGAGTGAGCTACTTGTATCAGGTGGACACTTGAGACTGTGTTGGCATCTCCTGTCTGGAGGGGAGATAGGAGGGTAGAGAGGATTGGAAGCTGGCAAAATTGTTAGGAAAGGAGACTGGAAGGGCTGACTCATTGGGGAAGAGTAAGTGGGAGTATGGAGTAAGGTGTATATAAGCTTATATGTGACAGACTGACTTGATTTGTAAACGATCACTTAAAGCCCAATAAAAATTATTAAAAAAAAAAAAAAGATAAATTTTACCCAGCTAATTCTTCTTCATCCTCCTTTGAAAATGCCCTCCCAGTTGTCTTGCATGTTGTAGAGAAATAAAGCTAGAAAAACTAAATAATAGGTTCATGCCGTATGTTTAATAATCAACTGCTCCTCTTTCACTCAACAACCAATTCAGGCAGTCCTAAAGATACTGAGAATAGACTAAACAGTGGAGATAATGTTGTTTGCTTCCTGTAGAACCAGAGGTTTTTTGTTTGCTTGTTTGTTTTACCCATTTAACCAAGTAAGGGAGAACTCAGTTAGGATTCATGCATGACACATGCATGCATTTCATACCTCCATCTCTAACCACATATAATAAAGAGAATAGAGAAAAGTATAGGATTAAGTAGCATAATTGAAGAGATCTTCTAAGAGGAAGAAAGGACACAGCAGACCAGCTGAGTCAATAATAAAAACATGCTAATTAAATTGCATGACAAATACTTACTGATCTTGAGAACAATTCAAGTGATCTTAGGAAGGCACAAATAAATCTGACCTGTAAAATATTCTACACCAATTATTATAGGAATTTAGGTAAAATTTTTATATTAAAATATATGATTATAAACTAGGAAATTCAAGGGCTTATCAGGAATGGGCTATTTATCCAAGGGGCTGAATTTACCCGCAAAGTAAAAATTGAGTGCTTATTTGCTTCAGCATCCATGGAATATCCATTATTGCGTACTCACTTACAATGAGGTGTCCTAGGAAAGACAAAATGATTAAGAGAGAGACTAGATGCACAAGTAATTTGCAGTATCTTGGGGAAGACAGACAAGTACAATGTAAAATGTATAGTAAAATGTATAGTACTAGCTTACAGATTCTAATGGTAGAGAAAACAACCATAGTGACAGCAACACTCTCAAATTGTTAAGAAACTATTTCTCTTGGGAAATGGCTTATGAAATTAACCTTTGTCATCAGAATTCCCTCAGCTAAAACTTAAAAGGAGTTACATTTTAGGCTGAAATAATGTTGTGAGTAAATTTATGGAGAAGTTCCCAGGAGTTGTTCTGGTTGGAAAAATTGGAAAGGCAGGTTGAGCCCAGATGTTAAAGGCTTATAATAATATGAAAAAAATAAACAGTTTCATACCAATTTTTACAGAAATCATTAAGTTGTGGGTAAGCAAGATAGTCATTGAAAATTGTATATTTTTGTGACTAGATAAAAGGGGTTCCCCCCTCATGTATTATATATGCTGTTCCCTTAAAAGTAAAGAAAACGTGGCTTGTAACATGTAAAGTTAACATTCACAAATAATTTTTCCTTTTAATAAGACAATGAGGATTGTGGCGTAAACTAGGAGCCTAAGAAAAGAAAACAAAACTGAATTTAAGCATGTCTTTAGGCAATATCTGTCAGGGGGAAGGAAACCCTGGTGGGGAAGTGATTAAGTGCTACAGCTGTTAACCATAAAGGTCGGCAGTTCAAATCTGCCAGGTGCTCCTTGGAAGCTCTATGGTGCAGTTCTCATAGGGTCGCTATGAGTTGGAATCAACTCAAAGGCAGTGGGTTTGGTTTTTCGTTCTTATCAGGTGGAAAAAAAAATATGACCAGAAATTGCTGCAAGGCAAAATATCAAGCATGTGAGATAAAGCAAGAAAGGGAATTGCTCAAATGCAAAATAATCTGTCCTTATAGAAAATTGGACAAGTCACACTCTTTCAATATCCAAAATGGATTACTCTGAAATGAAATAATTGCATTTCTTGATTGAAATATCTGAAAGTGAAATATTAAAATCCTCAAGATCCAAAGTAGAAGAAGAAAAAAAAAATTCACATAATTGATCATTATTTTGATACCCAAAGAAATAGAATTTTAAGGAAATATTAATTCACTAAAGGGCTCCAATTCTGAAAGGTATTGATAACTGTTCAAAAGAAAATAAATATCTGTGAATTAGCTCCAGTGTCAGGTTAGCAGTAACAGGAAGAATCCAACAGGGCAAGATTTACTACTGAAGTAAGGAAGACCATCAACAGGAGGGCACTGGAAATATAACTGTGCTAGGTGGTGTAACAATAAAAATATAATAAAAAGGCCAAAGGCTTATATACTGACGCATCTATGACAAGAAATTTGGAAGACAGCTACCTGGTTAACCAACTGGAAGAGATCCATATTTATGCCTATTCCCAAGAAAGGTGATTCAACTGAATGCAGACATTATCAAACTATATCATTAATATCACATGCAAATAAATTTTGGTGAAGATCATTCAAAAGTGATTGCAGCAGTATATCAACAGGCAACTGCTAGAAATTCAAGCTGAATTCAAAAGAGAACATGAAACCAGGGATACCATTACTGATGTCATATGCATCCTGGCTGAAAGCAGAGGATAACAGAAAGATGTTTACTTGTGTTTTATTGACTATGCAAGGGCTTTCGACTGTGTGGATCATAACAAATTATGGATAACATTGCAGAGAATGGGAATTCCAGTACCCTTAATTGTGCTCTTGAGGAATCTGTACGTTGATCAAAAGGCAGTCATTCGAACAGAGCAAGGGAATATTGCATGGTTTAAAGTCAGGAAAGGTGTGCGTCAGGGTTGTATACCATACCTATTCAATCTGTATGCTGAGCAAATAATCTGAGAAACTGGACTATATGAAGAAGAACCAGGCATCAGGATTGGAGAAATACTCATTAACAACCTGCAATATGCAGATTACACAACCTTGCTTGTTGAAAATAAGGGAACTTGAAGCACTTACTGATGAGGATCAAAGACCATGGCCTTTAGTATGGGTTATACCTCTACATAAAGAAAACAAAAATTCTCACAACTGGACCAATAATCAGCATCATTATAAGTGAGAAAACACTGATGTTCTCAAGGATTTCATTTTACTTGGATCTACAATCAACACCCGTGGAAGCAGCAGTCAAGAAATCAAAAGACCCATTACATTGAACAAATTGACTGCAAGAGCTCTCCTTAAAGAATTAAAAACCAAAGATGTCACTTTGAAGACTATGGTGCACTTGACCCAAGCCGTGGTGTCTTCAGTCACTTCATATGCATACGAACCTGGGCAATGAATAAGGAAGACCAAAAAATTGATGCCTTTGAATTATGGTGTTGGCCAAGAATATTGCCTATACCATGGACTGCCAAAAGAATGAACAAATCTGTCTTGGAAGAAGTACAACCAGAATGCTCCTTAGAAGTAAGGATGGCAAGACTCTGTCTCACGTACTTTGGACATGGTATCAGGAGAGATCAGTCCCTGGAGAAGGACATCATGCTTGACCAGTGAAAAAAGGGAAGACCCTCAAGGAGATGGATTGACACCATAGCTGCAGCAATCGGCTCAAGCATAGCAACAATTGTGAGGATGGTGGAGGAGAGGGCAATATTTTGTTCTGTTGTGCTTAGGGTCACTGTGAGTCAGAACTGACTTGACAGCACCTAACAACAACAGTGTCCTGTCAATATCTGTAAATAGATATATTGCTTGATTCGTAAGTTTTAGAGACTATTTATTGGTCTATCGATAATGCTTATGTCAGATGGAGACGTGGTTTAGTTATATGACTGTTGTGTCTCATTTCTCCTTCCCCTATATAATCACACCACTAATATTTTTGTAGTGTCTCCTAAACTTCTATGATAATAAGAAACATCACCATCTGAGGACCTCACAAAGCATACAGATTACCATGCTCCTTCCCTGGAGATTCTGATTCAATAGGTCTGACATGAATCCCTGAAATCTGGATATTTACCAAGCATCCCAGGGAACAATTATCATCAGTTAAATTTCACTGCTGGGTAATCTTTAAGTTTTATTTTTGCTTTGTTAATTCAATGGTGTATTTCATGTCCACATAATTTATTGTACAAGTGCCACTCCTTAGTTTATAGCATTACCCACTGTCCATAAATGGCCATTTTGATTAATTGGCCATTTGACTATTATCTATTTTTAAGTTATTCATATATTCATTTATTTTAATGAAATGGAGTATATGTCATGAATTATATTAATTATAACCTATAATTAGTATAGGAAACACTGGTGGCATAGTGACTAAGTGCTATGGCTGCTAACCAAAGGGTCAGCAGTTTGAATCCACCAGGTGCTCCTTGGAAACTCTATGGGGCAGTTCTCTGTCCTATAGGGTCACTATGAGTCAGAATTGACTTGATGGCAATGGTTACCATATGGGTATAATTAGTATGCTACCAATAACATGAATCTATGTTTTTCCCCTATTCTGTCCCCCTTCTTCCTCTCAGACATGAAAATTATCTTAGATTTTGTCTTTATCATTTCCTTGTTCTTTCATTTTAAATTTGATATCATGTGTATAAATGCTTAAATAATATATGTTTTAGTTTTATTTGTTTTTGGATTTTATAAAATGAATACTATACCACAGGTAGTATTCAGGAATGTGTTTTTTTTTTTTTTTTGCTCTGCATTTTTACTTTATTAGTATTCATCTGAAAGTGTTTATGTTTCAGCTTTTCATTTTTATTGCTCCATAGTCCAATGTGTGAATATACATGGATATGTATTCATTTTTTTATTAATAGGTATTGGGTTTTTTTTTTTTTTTTTTTACTGTGAACAACAGTGTTGCTATAACAACAATTTTTTTTTTTTTTTTTAAGTTTCCTGTTCTTTATTTGCAAGACTTTCTATCTAGTGGATTGAATACCAGAGGGTATCAACTATTTGTTATATAATTCCATTTCTTTCTTTCCGATGTAGTTTTCTTAATCTTGACTTCTAGGAATATGCAAGGAATAACATTGATTCTCATTCTCTCCCACGTGTGTTTTATCAAGATTTCTTTTTTGCAAATTGAGTATGAATAAAATAATATTGCATTCTAGTCTTGATTTGCATTTTCCTGGTTAGAAGTAAAATTGATCATTCAGTAGTTCAAGATATATATATATATTATTAGTTATAGCTTTCTCATTTGTAAAATTATTATTTTGTCTTCTACCAATTTTCTATTGGATATGTTCTTTTCTAACTGCTTTCTAAGAATTGTGAATACTAATCCTTTGCTTGTTATACATGATGCAAATATCTTCTCCTGTTTTTAGCTTGTAGTTTTACTTTCTCTAAGGTGTCATGTTATGAAAAGATGTTTTAAGATTAGTGTACATCAATCTTATAATTGGACTTTTTGTGTCTTGTCTAAGCAGTCACTCATTCCCTGCTTGAAAGTCAGATAGTCACCTACGTTTTCTTCCAAAATGTTTAGTTTTTCTGAGATCATCTAGAGGAGCCCTCGTGGCACAATGGCTAAGTGCTCAACTGCTAACCAAAAGGTTGGAATCCACCCAGTGGCTCTGTGAGGGAAAGACCTGGCAACCTACTTTTTAAAGATTGCAGCCAAGAAAACCCTACGGGGCAGTTCTACTCTGCCATGTAGGTCCATGTGAATCAGAATCAACTGGACGGCACCTGACAACAGCAGATCAGTTATAGTTACCTTTTCTAGATCCAGTGAGGTGGAGAACTAATTGATTTTTATTCCAGTTATTGCACCGTGATTTTTCAAGATAACTTTGCATAGCAAAGTTTCATATATTTGTGTGTCTGTTTCTGGGCTTTTTACAATTTTTACTGATACCTTCACTTCAGCTTGTTTTACCATTTTCCACCTCGGCCATACCTTCCATTCACTTTGCTACATTTATGCATGACTACAACACTCCCCAAAATTTCATAGATTTGTACTTCATCTTTTAATAGTTAGTAAATGTTAATACATTTTGTATTATAATCATTTTCATTTATTTTTTATTTTAGTTGGTAGTAAAAGTTAAATATAACCATAATGTTTACATTATTACGTTACATCTGTCCACTGAAAAATAAATACGTTATGATAGCATTTTTCTCTTTCTTTCTTTCTTTGTTTTTTTTTAATAAGTTTTTCTTAGACAGTTCCAAAATCTAAAAGAGACTAGTAAATATCTAGAATGCCCATCTTTCTCTAAAATCTTTCTCCAGGACCTCTATACTCCTTGCATCTGAATGGATATATCTCTTGGTCTGCTACACTTTTATCAGGCTGAAATGTTCTTAAGTTGTTTTCTCATTGCCTGATTTGGGGCTTTTCAAGGGCTCTGTAAACTTGAGAGGGGTTTTGTGAATTGCCAGATTTACTTTATATGGTGTTGGCTAAAAACCAGAAATATTATGTGCCTCAATGTCATATCCATACTCCATCTATGTATGTATGTATGTATGTATCTGCCTATCTATATCACAGCCACATTAGCTCTCTCAATATTCCCCTAAATCCAGTTAACTTCTGAAGAAAACGACCATTCAATTTCTTTTGGGAGGGAATGAGAGTGGAAAGTGGATGAGAGGCTTGATAACTAAATCTAGGCACCCTAAATGTAGACACTACTAAGTTGGTGAGATGATCAATTATATACAAATGCATCATCTTCCATTCTCTTTGTGAGGATCTCTGCTAATATTAGGGTCATGATCATGGGCTAGGGGTCAGCTGATAGGCAGAACTTAGAATAATAGTGATCCAGGAACATTAAATAGTGGAAAAGGCTGAAACACTATCTTGGGTGATCAAGTAGAAGTATGGTAGGGTGTGCTGAGTTTGAAGATATTGTTACATGTAAAATCAATAAAATCCCCCATAGAAGACATTCAATAAATTGTTATGGACCCCAATGCCTGGGTAGAGTGGTCTACACAGGCAGAATATTTAGGTAGCTGAGAAATGGTGCCATTTACCCTTATAGAAGTAGACCTTTGAGGATCTAATTCTCGAAGATCAGTTTCCAGGCATGGAGTATCATACAGTTACTACAAAGTGTCTTCCATCTCATATCAGATCATGGCATTTAAGCATGTTTCAGGTGAATGAGCCCAAACTGATCAGTTCAAATGAATAGTGTTTTAAAATTTGTCGAAGAAAAAGTTGTTGTTTTCCTTTCAAATAAGTGAAACATCTATAATCCAGAGAGGATTTAAATATATGTTTGCCACCCGAGGGAAGGAAAAATCAAAGGAGTTCTGGAAGGAAGTTTATTTGGCTTGGTGAAGTTAAGTCTCCAGGTTTCAACTATTTCAAGTGTAGCAGTCTAGATATACACTCATAGATTGTCATTCCCTTCATAGGGGAAATGTAGAGCTGGTACCATCTCCTTTTTCTGTGTGAACAATTTCACATGAACAGCACATTTTTGGGGGATCCTGGGCATGAGAATTTCAGATATGGCACAGAACTTGACTTGAAGGCAGCATGGGCTGCTGACCTCTTAGGCTGAGGGTCTTTTGCCTTTCTCAGAAAGCAATTAAGAGAGAAAAAAAGATTTTTGGCTTGTTTCTACTCTTCTACTTTTTCGTTCTAAGATCTAAAAAAAAAAAAAAATTAACTATGAGTCAAGTTTCAGAATATTTAGGAGCTATTTTTTTTTTTTTTTTATGTTACAGTACTAGGATAGAAAAACTGGCAAGATATAAAAAATAGTTAAAACTCTGAAACAACCTGAGGGTGATCTCCTTAATTTTTCTGCCTTTTCTTATTACATGTTTCCTGATATTTTGGGAAACTCTGCTCTCTTCTTTACCCCTCCCACTACACATATACACACACACACACATGCGTGCACATATATACACACACATATACTTGGTGGGACACAGATGCAGGCTACATCTATGTTAAATTTTTAGAACAGACTCTGTCTTGCTTTACTGATTTGGATATTTTACCTTTAATTCACTTTCTCCTGTAAAAGACAACTGCTGTAGCAAGGTAGGTTTTAGTGACCGAGGGAAAACACTATAATGTCCTACATAATGATGTAGACAATTTATATGAGTCATTACAACAATATAATCTAGTTACAAGTTGTTGAAACAGAAGAAAACAAAAACAACATATGAGATGAAAAAGTAGAAGCAAAGGGAGGAAAAATACCCTGCATCAACGAGAGGGAAAATCTGAAATTTCCTTATAAGATACTTGAAGATTTGAGATGAATATGGAGGGAATTATTAAATTCACGAGTCTGGGGAAGGTGTATGATATCTCCCCCCTTTTTAAATATATTTTTTCTGGGGGAAAAAAATGAGTTGAGTTACAATACAGCTCACTTGATTATCTTGAAATTCTGGTTAAAGCTTCTATTCCCTGGATCCAAGTCATTGAGTGTTCTAATTATGTTTAATACACACAGTAAATGCTCAATATGTGTTAGTTTGATACTTAAAACCACATTTCATGTAATTTTAGTTTAATTCTTTATGCTCAATACCATCATAACTATCGAAGCTCTTTCCTGATAATAATTCTTATGATTATTTTTGATCTCTGGCCTCATTACTAAGTATTCTGGCATATTTAATTACATTACCTACTTATTTAGCCTGTAAACTTCACGTAGGGAATTTTTAATGATAATATAAATTGAAACTCATAGTTTCACTTTGTAGTAATTTGTGTCTGCTACAAATGCAGAGGCTACATATTATTTAATTTAGTTTCAGTAATTATGTATAACTAACATCATTTTGCTCTGAGAAGTCCCTTTTTGTCCATAGAAATCATAGATTTTAATTATTTTACTGCATAACAAATATCTTTAACTTTGGGTCTATTAAAAACTAAGAGTAAATTGAAAGTTGTTATTGCTAAGCTGTGGCTGATAAACTTCTACGGAAGGAGTTGCAAAAATAAGGACTGGATTGCATATCTGATCTTTGAATCAAAATTGTCTTAGATGGAATCTTTTCTATCTTTTCAGATTCATCTTGCGTTACCACCAAAAGACTAAGTAATTTCTCTACAAACAGCTCTCACACCAATCTCTTTATTGTGTTTTACATTTCCATTGTTGGAAGTCACTTGCCTATACTCACTTCCTCCAGAATTCACTGGTAAACACCTCATCAATTCATTCTTAAAATTGTAGCTCAAAGAGTAATTCACTACAACCAATTAAAACTAATCTTAGGAAGGCAACAAAAACATTAAGACATTTTTTCTATTTTAAATGTGAAATAAACCAAATCTTATAATAATATCTGAAGGCCATATGGTAAAATTAATTCCTCTTGTCCCTTAAAAAAAAAAAATATGAATTTCCTGACATTCTTGCTTATCATTTGATCTATAAAGAATACGTATTTTCCTCTTAATGATGAAAATCACAGATTTTCTATTAGAGGAAGGAACAAACAAGTTGTCTGATATTATATTAGTGCCATAGGCATAAAATAGAAATACAATAAGGAGAAAATATTACTTGCTATTGTCCAGATCACTGAGGCTGTGCTCTCTTTCTTTCCATAATTTTTTTCCTCATTTTTCTTCTCTGCATTGCTTCTATAGCCATGTTTACTAATCTTTTACTGTGCAATTTTTAATCTCCAGTTTTATTTTTAGTGTGGGTATTGCAGTTTTTGTTTATTGCAGTTTTCATTACCATCAGAAGTTCCATTTAATTCTTTACTATATCTTCTATGACATTATGTTTTTATATAATAATAATAGTAGTTTTGAAATTATTGTCATACAATGCCGTAATTTGTATTATTTCTGGCTACTTTCTATTGATTAATTTTTCTTCTTGTTATAGGTCGCATTTTCCTACTTCTTGTCATATCTAGTAATTTTTTATTTGATGCCTTACATTGTTCATTTTACATTGTTAACTAAATTTTATTGCCTTCTATTAGAGGACATTAGACATTTATCTGCTAAGCATTTACTTATATATAAGCATCAATTTTTCAGTATGTATGCTGATCAAATAATATGAGAATTTGGACTATATGAAGAAAAATGTGGCATCAGGATTGGAGGAAGACTCATTAACAAACTGCAATATGGAAATGGCACAACCTAGTTTGCTGAAAATGAAGAGGACTTGAAGCACTTACTGATAAACATTGAACACTAAATCCTTCAGTATGAACTGCACCTCAACATAAAGAAAATAAAAAACCTCATAAATGGATGTCACTTTGAGAACTAAGGTGCACCTGACCCAAGTCATAGGATTTTTAATGGTCTCATTTGCATATGAAAACTGAACAATGAATAAAGAAGACCAAAGAAGCATTCACACCTTTGAATTATGGTGTTGGTGAAGAATAGTGAATATAACATGGACTACCAGAAGAATGAACAAATCCGTCTTGGAAGAAGTATAGCCAGAATGCTCCTTAGGAGCAAGGATGGCAAGATTTCATCTCACGTACTTTGGACATTGTGAAGAGAAATCAGTCACTGGAGAAGGGCATCATGCTTGGTAAAGTGGAGGTTTAACAAAAAAGAGGAAGCTCTTCAATGAGAAGTACTGATACAGTGGCTACAACAATGGGCTAGAGCATAACAAGGGTTTTGAGAATGGCACAGGACCAGGCAGTGTTTCCTTCTGTTGTATATAGGATTGGTAAAAATTAAAACCAATTCAATGCCACCTAACAACAACAAGAAGTACTTAAATTACTTGCAGATCAGTTTGATGGTTTTGAGTCTTGTTTTTAAGCTTTTTTTTAGGGAAAGTTAAGAGTAGCTTATACTCTGGGGATATTTGAACTCTTCTTTTAAAGTTTGTTGTGCTGTGGTGACTATAATGTGGTTGCTATGGTGCTGGAAGCTATGCCACTGGTATTTCAAATATCAGCAGGGTCACCCATGGTGGACAAGCTTCAGCAAAGCTTCCAGACTAAGAAGGACTAGGAAGAAGAACCTGGCTGTTTACTTTTGAAAAAAATTGGCCAGTGAAATCTTAATGAGTAGCAGTGGAACATTGCCTGATATAGTGCCTGAGGATGAGTCCCTCAGGTTGGAAGTTTCTAAAAATTTGACTGGGGAAGAACTGCCCCCTCAAAATAGAGTTGACCTTAAGGACATGGATGAAGTCAAGTTTTGGGGACCTTCATTTGGTGATGTGGCACTACCCAAATGAGAAGAAACAGCTGCGAACATCCATTAATACCCAAAAAAATAGGAACATGAAATGTATGAAGTACAAATCTACGAAATTGGAAGTCATCAAAAATGAAAAGGAATGCATAAAGACCAATATCTTAGGCATTAATGAGTTGAAACGGACTGTTATTGGCCATTTTGAATCAGAAAATTGTATGGTCTGCTATGCCAGGAACGACAAATTGAAGAATTGCATCCTACTAATCGTCAAAAAGAACATTTCAAGATTTATCCTGAAGTACAATGCTGACAGTGATAATAATATCTGTCTTAGTCATCTAGTGCTGCTATAACAGAAGTACCACAAGCGGATGGCTTTAACAAAGAGAAATTTATTTTCTCACAGATTAGTTGGCTAGAAGTCAAAATTCAGGGCTTCAAATCCAGGGGAAGGCTTTCTTTCTCTGTTGGGCTTCTCATCTATCCACCCCCAGACTAGGAGCTTCTCTGTGCAGAGACCATATGTCCAAAGGACATGCTCTGCTTCCCACACTGCTGTCTTGGTGGTATGAGGTCCCCAACTCTCTGTTGTTTCCCTTTCCTTTTGTCTCTTGTAATATACAAGGTGGTGCAGGCCATAGGCCAAGAAAACTCCCTTTATATTGGATCAGGGTTGTGACCTTAGTAAAGGTGTTACAATCCTATGCTAATCCTTTTAACATAAAATTACAATCACAAAATGGAGGACAGCCACACACTACCGGGAATCATGGCCTACCAAAGTTGACACATATCTTGGGGGGACATAAGTCTATCCATGACAATATTCATACACCTATAAAGAAGATGAGTTAATAAGACTATTATTCAAATTATGCACCAACCACTAAGGTCAAAGATGAAGAAATCGAAGATTTTTATCAGCTTCTGCAATCTGAAATTGATCGAATGTGCAATCAAGATACACTGATAATTACTGACGATTGGAACACCAAAGTTGGAAACAAAGAAGGATCAGTAGTTGGAAAATATGGCCTTGCTCATAGAAATGATGCAGGATATTACACGATAGAATCTTGCAAGACTAATTACTTCTTTATTGCAGATACCTTTTTTCAACAACATAAACGGTAGCTGTTTTTTTTTTTTTTTTTTGTACATGTAGACTTCATCGGATGGGACACACAGCAATCAAATAGGCCACATCTGTGGAAATAAACAATGGGGAAGCTCAATGTCTTAAGTCAGAACAAGGCCAGGCACTGACTGCAAAACAGAGCATCAATTGTTCATATGCAAGTTTAAGTTGAAGCTGAAGAAAATTAGAACAAGTTCTTGAAAACCAAAATATGGCCTTGAGTATATCACACCTGAATTTAGAGACCATCTCAGGAATAGATTTGACCCTTTGAGCATTAATGACCAAAGACCAGACCAGTTGTGGAATGACATCAAGGGCATCATACAAGAAGAAAGCAAGAGGGCGTTAAAAAGACAAGAAAGAAAAAACCAAAATGGATGTCAGGTGATACTCTGAAACTTGCTCTTGAAAGTAGGTTAGCTAAGACGAAAGGAAGAAATGATAAAGTAAATGAGCTGAGCAGATTTCAAAGGGAGGCTCGAGTATTATAATGAAATGTGCAAAGCTCTGGAGTCAGAAAACCAAAAAGAAAGAATATGCTCAGCATTTCTCAAGCTGAATGAACTATAGAAAAAATTCAAGCCTTTCATTGCAAAATTGAAGTATTCTATGGGGAAAACACTGAACCACAAAGAAAGCATCAAAAAAAAAAAAAAAAAAAAAGATCGAAGGAATAACCGGAGTCACTGTACCCACAAGAATTGGTTGACATTCAACCATTTCAGGAGGTAGCATATGATCGGGAACCAACAGTATCTAGAAGGAAGAAGCTCAAGCTGCAGTGAAGGCACTGGTGAAAAACAAGGCTTCAGGAATAGATGAAATACCAATAGAGATGATTCAGCAAATGGACGGAGCACTAGATGTGCTAATTCATCTATTTCAAGAAATTTGGAAGACAGCTACCAGGCCAACTCTCTGGAAGAAAACCATGTTTGTGCCTATTGCAGAGAAAGATGATCCAATAGAATGTGGAAATTATCTAACAATATCGTTAATAACACACACAAGTAAAATTTTGCTGAAGATCATTTGAAAGGGGTTGCAGTAATACATGGACAGGGAACTGCCAGAAATTCAAACCAGATTCAGAAGAGTATGTGGAACCACGGGTGTCATTGCTGTTGTCAGATGAATTTGGCTGAAAGCAGAGAATAGCAGAAAGATGTTTCTCTGTGCTTTTGACTATACAAAGGTGTTCAACTGTGTGGATCATAGCAAATTATAGAAAACATTTGGAAGGATGGGAATTCCAGAACACTTAATCGTGTTCATGAAAAACCTCTACATAGGCCAAGAAGTAGTCTTTCAAACAGAACAAGGGGATAATATGTGGTTTAAAATCAAGAAAGGTGTGCATCAGGGCTGTATTCTTTCACCATACTTATTCGATCCGTATGTCAAGCAAATAATTTGGGAAGCTGGACTATATGACATCAGGATTGGAGGAAGACTCATTAACAACCTGCAATATGCAGCTGACACAACCTTGCTTGCTAAAAGTGAAGAAGACTTGAAGCACTTACTGGTAAAGATCAAAGACCACAGCCTTCAGTATTGGTTAGATCTCAACATAAAGAAATCGAAAATCATCAGAACTGTACCAGTAAGCAACACCATGATAAACAGAAAAAATATTGAAGCTGTCAAGGATTTCTTTTAACTTGGATTCACAATCAATGCTCTTTGAAGCAGCATTCAAGAAATCAAACGACATTTTGCATTGGGAAAATCTGTTTCAAGAGACCTCTTTAATGTGTTAAAAAGCAAAGATACCACTTTGAGGGCTAAGGTGTGCCTGACAAAAACCATGGCATTTTCAGTTGCTTCATATGCATTGGAAACCTGGACAATGGATAAGGAAGACCGACAAAGAACTGATGCCTTTGAATTATGGTGTTGGTGAAGAACATTAAATACACCACTGACTGCCAGAAGAATGAACAAATCTGTTTTGAAAGAATTACAGCCAGAATCCTCCTTACATATGAGAACGGCGAGACTTTGTCTGAAGTACTTTGAACATGTTATCAGGAGAAAGACTTCATTCTTGGTAAAATGAGAGTCAGCGAAAAAGAAGACGACCTTCAGTGAGATGGATTGGCACAGTGGCTGTAGCAATGGCCTTAAACATAACGATGACTGTGAGAATGGTACAGGTGGGGCAGTGTTTCCTTCTGTTGAACATGGGATCTCTATGAGTTGGAACCGACTCGATGGCATCTAGTAACCTAACACTGAAGTTTGAGGAGTGCTGTTTGCATAGAGGTTTAGTGCTCAGCTGTTAATCAAACGGTCAGTTGTTCAAACACACCAACAGCTCCATGAGAGAAAAATAAGGCAGTATGTTACTGTAAATATTAGACTTGGAACCTCTCTGAGCTCTACCCTGTCCTATAGGGTTGCTCTGAGTTGGAATCGACTGGATAGGTTAGACTAAAGCTTGACCTTTAGTTCTCTACTGAATGATCTTCACTCTGGCTTGTGGGAACTTGCAAAATTAATAGTGCTTCATGAGCTCTTGGGACAAGTTAGATCATACCTTCCCACTTAGATTTTGCTCAGTCTTAGGGATTTTTTTTTCTATGCATGTGTATTTTCATACACTGCAAAGTCTCAATCATAAACATAAACACATTTCTAGAGCTCTTTTCCTGCATAGTTCTCACCTCTTTGGACTTCTGTCTTGTAACTCCCATTCTTCACAGATACTCTGAAATAAATTGTAGTTTCTTATAACTGACAAAACTGTTTTGCTCTGCTTGCGGTCTTTGTGTCTTCTCAGGAATCCATAATATGCTTCCTGAAAGGAAAAATGAAGAATCATACTGATGATCTCACTTGTTTTCCTTCTCTCATGAATCATAGTCCTACACTGCCTTGTACCCAATGTTTAAACCACTGATTCATTTATTTTGCCATTTTTCTCACTGATTAAGAGGAAAGAATAATTCTGTTATAACAAAAATTTCACAATTATCTGTGAAAGCAATTATAAATACTCATAAAATTGTTTTGAATGAAATATATACATAGAAAGGAAAATTGATAGCCTGTCAAAGATAGAATTTAGCTATTTAATTAAAGGGTATATTACCATATGCTTGAATTATGTAAAATTTATTAGAAGAATATGCATTTAATATAATACCTACCATTCATATAACATCAATAATTAACTTTTTCCTCCTTGTGTTAAAAATATTATTTTAAAGGTCCAGGGTCTTTAATACTTTAAGAGAGAGGCAAATGAATTATTTTGTTAACCTTTGAAGTCCCTACTGTGGTTCTCCAACACTGGACCAATATATTAGAAGAAAGGTGTTTCCTTATGTCTGGTATTTTAAATTTTTTGTATGTCTTTAGAAAATCTGGGGAAGGTATCTATAGCATAAACACAAAGTCAGGAATTGGCTTATTTTTATAGGTGAGTAAATTTTGGGGAAAGGCAAAGCAAGTTGATTTATTCTGATTCAGCCAGTTGAAAGCAAACAATTTCCTAAGACAATGCAGCAAGGATAAAGGAAAAATAAGATAAACTGAGTCACTGAGAGTCATTTTCTGACTAAGCCAAAAAAAAAAAACAAGACAAAACAAAACAAAAAAATTAATTGTATAAAGCATAAACCTGTTCCTTTTTTTCTTTGGTGGTATTTTGAATTTAGAAAAATCTCTACAGATAAGTTTGCTTTATTTAATTATAAGCATTTAATATAACCTTTATTAGTCTTTCTTTTATTACTTTATGTTTTATAATAAAAGTAACATGCAATTTATTTTTCAAATGAGGCATTAACTTGGATCTTAAATACCTTAAAGAATGGGGAAAGCAATTATATTTTAAGATTTGTTCAAACTCTGTACTGGTGATCCTAGACCCCAAAGAAAAGAATAGGCATGTGCCCTATTGAAGCAACACATAAACTTTCTCAGATATAACATAGATGGCCCCATACCATTTTGACCCTCCATTCTGCATATTATTTCAATTAAAAAAGAGTAGAGAGAAACAGAGAGGAAGTTTTGTTTAAATTATCCATAGAAGTTGTTCTGCATCTAATTATGTGGAGTGTCAATGTGGGTCTAACTATAAACATTGTTTGTTAGCCATAGTGCTATTAATAAAATTTTGTTGAGAAAATTATCTTTAGAAACCAATTAAATGTCACTACTTCCTGAGCATTCTGAAGTAAAATTCATTCTAGAGCACTTCCAACTTCATGTCCTTATGTTTTATTATTAATTTATTTAAATGCTATGTTGTTGTTGTGTGCCATGGAGTTGGTTCCTACTCATAGCTACCCTACGTACAACAGAAGAAAACACTGACTGGTCCTGCACCGTCTTCACAACCATTGTTATGCTTGAACCCATTGCTGCAGCCACTGTGTCAATCCATCTCCTTGAGTTCTTCCTTTTTTTCACTGACCCTCTACTTTGCCAAGCATGACGTCCTTCTCCAGGGACTGCTCCCTCCTGATATATATGTGAGATGAATCCTTGACCTCCTTTCTTCTAATGATCATTCTGGCTGTAGTTCTTCCAAGACAGATTTATTCCTTCTTCTGGCAGTCTATGAAAAACCAAGGTACATTTAATATTCTTTGCCAACACCGTAATTCAAAGGCATCAACTCTTTAGTCTTCCTTATTCATCATCAAGCTTTCACTTGCATATGAAGCAATTGAAAACACCGTAGCTTGGGTCAGGAACTCCTTAGTCTTTAAAGTGGCACCTTTGCTTTTGAACACGTTAAAGAGATCTTTTGCAGCAGATTTGGCCAATACAATGAGTCCTTTGATTTCTTGGCTGTTGCTACCTTGGGCATTGATGGTGGATCCAAGTAAAACAAAATCTTTGAAAACTTCAATATTTTTTCCATTTATCCTGATGTTGCTTGTTGGTCCAGTTGTGAGGATTTTTGCTTTATGTAGAGGTGTAATCCATATTGAAGGTTATGATCTTTGATCATCATTAAGTGCTTCAAGTCCTCTTTGCTTCCAGCAAGCAAGATTGTGCCATCTGCATATCACAAGTTGTTAATGAGTCTTCCCCAATCCTGATGCCTCATTCTTCTTTATGTAGCCCAGCTTCTAGGATTGTTTGCTCAGCATGCAGATTGAGTAAAAATGGTGAGAGGATTCAATCCTGATGCACACCTTTCCTGAGTACACCACACAATATCCATTTGTCCCTTTCCAACAACCACCTCTTAGTCTAAGTACAAGTTCGTCATGAACACAATAAAGTCTTCTCAATTCCCAGTGCTGGCAAGGTTGTCCATAATTTGTTATGATCCACACAGTCGAATGCCTTTGGATAGTCAATAAAACACAGGTAAACATCTTTCTTGTATTCTCTGCTTTCAACAGAGATCCATCTGACATCAGAAAATAATATCACTTGTTCCATGTCCTCTTCTGAATCCAGCCTGAATTTCTGAAAGTTTTCTGTCGATGTACTGATGCAGCCACTTTTGAATGATCTTCAGCTAAATTTTACTTGTGTATGATATTAATGATATTGTTTGATAATTTCCATATTCTGTTGGATCACCTTTCTTTGCAATGTTCACAAATACAGATTTCTTCCAAAAGTTGACCAGGTAGCTGTCTTCCAAATTTCGTGGCATAGACAAGTGAGTGCTTCCAGTGCTGAATCTGCTTGTTGAAACATCTCAATTGGTATTCCGTCAATTCCTGGATTTTTCTTTTTTGCCAGTGCTTTCAGGGCAGTTTGGACCTCTTCATTCAATACCATTGGTTCTTGATTATATGCTACCTCCTGAAATGGTTGAACATCAACAAATTCTTTTTGGTACAGTGGCTCTGTGTGTTCCATCCATCTTCTTTTAATGTTTCCAGTGTTGTTTAACATTTTCTTCGTAGAATCCTTCAATACTGCAACTAAAGCCTTGAATTTTTTCTTCACTTCTTTCAGCTTGAGAAATGATGAATGTATTCTTCCTTTTTGGGTTTCTAACTCTGAGCCTTTGCACATTTCATTATAATACTTTACTTCATCATCTCAACCTGCCCTTTGAAATCTTCTGTACAGCTCTTTTACTTCATCATTTCTTCTGCTTGGTTTGGCTAGTGTAAATTCAAGAGCAATTTTAATGGTCTCTTCTGACACCCATTTTGGTCTTTTCTTTCTTTCCTGTCTTTTTAATGACTTTGCTTTCTTCATGTATGATGTCCGTTTGTCATTCCACAACTCTTCTGGTCTTAGATCATTAGTGTTCAATGCATCAAACCTATTCTTGAGATGGTCTCTAAATTCAGGTGGTATATACTTAAGGCTGTACTTTGGCACTTGTGTACTTGTTTTAATTTTCTTCATCCTCAACTTGACCTTGCATACAAACAATTGATGTTTGTTCCACAGTCGGCCTCTGGCTTTGTTCTGACTGATGATATTGTGCTTTTCCATCATCTTTTTCCACAGATGTAGTTGATTTAATTCCTGCATATTCCATCACGGCTTATTTTGTTGAAAAAGGTATTTGCAATGTTTGTTGGTCTTGCAAAGGCCATATTTTCCAAATACTGATCCTTCTTCTTTGTTTTCAACTTTTGTATTCCAATCACCAATAATTATCAATACATCCTGATGTCATGTTTGATCAATTTCAGACTGCTGAGTCTCAGTGGTTGATGCATAAATTTGAATAATAGACATATTAACTGGTCTTCCTTGTTGGCAAATAGATATTATCCTATCACTGACAGAGTTGTACTTCAGGACAGATCTTGAAACGTTCTTTTTGACAATGAACTTGACACCATTCTTTTCCAGTTTGTCATTGCTGGCGTAGTAGACCACGTTTGTCCCATTCAAAATGGCCAATATCAGTCCTTTTCAAGTTATTAATGCCTAGGATATCAATGTTCATGCATTCTATTTCATTTTTGGCAACTTCAAATTTTCCTAGATTCATACTTTGTACATTCCATGTTCTGATTACTAATGGATATTTACAGCTATTTCTTTTCATTTTGAGTCCTGCCACATCAGCAAATGAAGTCCCAAAAGCTTGATTCCATTCACCTCATTAAGGCTGACTCTACTTTGAATAGGTAGCTCTTCTCTAGTTGTCTTCTGAGTGCCTTCCAACCTGATGGGCTCGTCTTCCAGAATTATATCAGACAATGTTCTGCTGCTATTCATGGGATTTTCACTGCCGGTTTTGTCAGAGGTAGTTCCATCTTCCTAGTCTGTCTTAATCAGTCTGAAAGCTCTGCTGAAATCTGTCCACCAAGACTCACACTGCTGGCATTTGAAATACTGGAGACAAAGCTTCTAGTATCACAGCAACACATAAGCCAACACAGCGACACAAACTGACAAACACATGATGGATTAAATGGTAGATATATGCAATATTGAAGGATATAAGAAGCATCAGAAAAGATGGAAGGAATACACAGATTCACTGTACCAAAAAGAATTGCTCAACGTTCAACCACTTCAGGAGGTAACATATAATTAAGAACCGATGCTACTGAAGGAAGAAGTCCAAGCTGCACTGAAGGTATTGGTTGATAAACAAGGCTCAAGGAAATGACAGAATACAAACTGAGATATCTAAACTAACAGATGTAGTACTGGAGGTGCTCACTCATATGTGCCAAGAAATTTGGAAGGCAGCTACCTGGTCAACTGGCTGGAAGAGATCCATACTTGTGCCCACTGAAAAGAAAGATGATTCGACAGAATGTGGAAATTAATTAACAATATCATTAATAACACACACACAGGTAAAATTTTGCTGAAGATCATTCAAAACTGGTTGCAGCAGTGCATCAACAGAGAACTGCCAGAAATTCATTATGGATTGTACCTCAAAACAAAGAAAGCTAATATCCACACAACTGGACTTAGGCTGGGTTTTCTAGAGAAGCAAAAACAGTAAAGTTTTAAATATATATATATTATATATAGAGAGAGATTTATATTAAAGAAATGGCTCACATGCTTGTAGAAGCTGGAACATTCCAAGTCGTGGTCAGGATAGAAGCTTCTGCAAGGCCAGTTAACCAAAGATTGGTAGGTTAGACAGCAGCGCTCTTGCTCACAGGGTGTGAAGATTGACAAATTCCAAGATCGGCAGGCAAGACAGCAGGTAATTCGCTTGCTGAAGTCCCAAGAACCAAAGGTCAGATGAACAGAAGCCAGCTGGAGAATCTAGAGAGAGTAACAGCCCATGAGCCTTTCCAGGCAGCCCACTTATATTCGTTGCAGGCCATGCACCCAAAGGAACTCCCTTTCTGCTGATTGGCTACTCACAACAGATCTCATCATAGAGGTGATCACATTATATTAAATTTCATCATGCGATTGATTGCAGCATCCTATGACAGCCAAACTAATAACTTCCAAACCACTGAGAATCATGGCTCACCCAAGTTGACACACAACCTTAGCAATCACAGTCCACCCCTAGTCAATTTGGCACCTGTACACATATCCTTAAACCATATATAATCTCTAAATAAAGACAAGAGTCATACTTGAGCCTAATTTGACACATAGAACACACACACGACCAAATATGTATTATCCCTGTTTACGTCTTATATTTCATAAGTGAAGAAAACAAAAATATTTGTTGCACACGTACAAGGAATAAATACTCATAAAAATTACAGTCCTTGTTTCTGCAACTGGTCATATGGTCATAACTGGTATTTAGTACTATCTGCTTCCACCACCCATTCCATATTTCCTTTGCCCTCAGCAAGCACCTCAGCTGGTCGTGGTTCTTTGCCTGGTGGGGTGACCCAAACCTTCATTCCCGAAGGGTCTGGGCCATTAGTAGTCATGTCAAAATTGGGTTGCTGTAGTTTTCCATTGACCTTAATCACAGGGCATGGTAGTATTAAGAGACATCCTAAGGGATCTCCTACATCCCAGACATACTCTTCTTTACCTCTGCCTTAGACTGGGTTCTCTAGACAAACAAAACCAGTAAAGCATATAAATATATACAGAGAGAGATTTATATCAAGGAAATGGCTCACTCTATTGTAGAGACTGGAACACCCAAAGTCCATGGGTCAGGCTGGATGCTTCTTCTGATTCATGTAGCTGCAGTAACTGTCAAAGCCAAGACTGGCAGCTCAGATAGCAGGGCTGTTGCTTACAGGCTACAAAGAAAGATGAATCTTGAGATGGCAGGCAAGATGCCAGTTAAGCTGCTAGCTCAAGCTCCACAAAATTGAAGTCAGATGAACAAGTGCCGCTGCAGGATTCAGAGTGAGCTAAAGTCACAAGTCTTGCCAGGTTGTCCACTTATATTCAATGCAGGCCATACACCCAAGAAAACTCCATTTCAACTGATTGACTACTCACAGCAAATCCCATCATGGGAGTGATTGCATTATATCAAATCTCAACATGTAAGTGATCACAACATCATATGACTGCCAAACCACTGAAAATCAGGGCCCAGCCAAGTTTACATACAATCTTAACCATCACAGTCCACCCCTTGCCAACTTGGCAACTGTATGCATCTCCTTAAACCGTACGTAATCCCTGAATAAAGACAATTATAAAGTCATACTTGCACCTAAGATGATAAAATGAACACACATACAACTTAAATTGTTTTAGCCCTGTTTACATCCTATATTTTATAAATGAAGAAATAAAAATATTTGATGCACACATATAAGAAAGAAATACTCATTAAAAATAACAGTCCTCATTTCTGCAACAGGTCACACAGTCGTAACTGGTATTTGGAACTACTTTCTTCCACCACTCAATCCATATTTCCTTTGCCCTTGGCAAGCACCTCAGCTGGTTGTGGTTCTTTGCCCGATGGGATAACTCAAACCTTCATTCCTGAAGGATCAGGACCATTAGTAGTCATGTCGGAATTGGGTTGCTGTAGTTTTCCAATGACTTTAATTACAGGGCGTGGTAGTACTAACAGATTCCCTAAGGGATATCCTGCATCCCAGACATACTTTTTTTTATCTCCATTATGTAATATCAACCCGATTTCCCTTGGTAATCAGTATGGATCACATCAGCCGGCAATGTAACCCCCTTCTTTGCCTGTTGATTCAGAAACATAAAAAGCCCAAAGTAGACTTCTTCCCCCTTCTTGGTAACAGAATTATGTCTTTACTTGAGAAGAGCCAGTTCTTACAGTTTCTGTCATTCTATAGTCTTTGAACTTCCCAGGAAAAGATGTATGTCTCAGGCTCAGGGAATCAGAATTTTTCATTCATTTTGCCACAAAATCATACATTCAGGGAGTGGACTTTTCAATTATATCACTCAAGTAGTTCCTTCATTTCTTTGCTTAAGGTATTTTGATTTTGATTTCTATAAGAATTATTTTTAATAATTAAAAAAATATAGTTAAAATTTTATGAATTATAATTGGTGATTTGTTCTCAATAATTAATACATCATTTGTATATTTCATTAATAGCTGAAATTACCATTTTTAAAAAGGCTTAAGTAGTTCATAATTTGAATATATACTATGTTAAACAAATTTCAAGAGTTTTATTAAAATAACTTCTCAAAGCTTTTAATATGCTGATGTAGATAAATCTCAAAGAAGGACTGTGGCATGCTGGATTTCCAGCCTTATATGAAAAGGAAATCTGTCTTGGAAGAAGTACAGCAAGAATGGTCCTTAGAAGCGAAGATGGGAAGACTTCTTCTCACGTACTTTGGACATGTTATCAGGACGGGCCAGTCCCTGGAGAAGGACATCATGCTTGGTAAAGTAGAGGGTCAGTGAAAAAAGGAAGACTCTCAATGAGATGGATTGACACAGCGGCTGCAACAATGGGCTCAAACAAAGCAGTGATTGGGAGGATGGTGCAAGACCAGGCAGTGTTTCGTTCTGTTGTACATAATGTTGCTATTAGTCGGAATTTACTGGATGGCACCTAACAATAACAACAACAACAACAACAACATGAAAATATACATATTTCAGTAACCAGCCAACATCTCTCAGGATATTCCTGTTCTCTGCAAGGTGTTAACAAAGTACAGCCCAAGGGAAAAATCAGGCCAGCCACCTACTTTTGAAAATAATGTTTTATTGGAACACAGAATGTGAATTCTTTTGTGCTCCAGTGTAGAAGTTGCTAAAGAAACTTTAGGAACTATAGCAACAAAGATAAACATATTTGCTATATGGCCACTTACAGAAGAAAATTTGTCCAACCCTTGTTCATATGAACAGTTTGGGCTAAGGGTGTCTACAGACCTTTTAATTTGAATAAAACTGCAGTGCAATGAATCATTTTTAAATGGCCTTTCGAGCCATGTTCTTGTAACTCCCACAAAATGATTGGCTGGGCCACAAACTTGCAAGGGACTGGGCAATTTACTACGCAAATAAACCAAAAAACCCAAAACCATTGCCATCTAGTCTATTCTGACCCAAAGTGACCCTATAGGACAGGGTAGAACTGCCCCATAGGGTTTCCAAGGAGCAGCTGGTGGATTCTAACTCCTGGCTTTTTGATTAGCTGCTGAACTCTTAACTACTGCTCCACCAGGGCTCCATTGTGCAAATAATGTCTTGAAAATCCACCCAGTAGGATTAGCACCTTCGAGTCTAGCTAAGGGACTGGTCAGTTTTGCCATTCTGCTAGACTTATATGAGGACCAATTCCACATAGGTTTGAGGGAAACTCACTACCATCAGGAAGAGTCTTGAGTGGAGTGTATACTTTTGGCATGGAGTCCCTGCAGTGAGAACTTCCTAGACCCAGAAAACAGAGCTGTAACATTGAAGATGGAAAGGTGGTAGGCTTCCTGGCCTATGAAGAGAGCTGGGTGTCTCCATGCAGATTTGTCCCCTGCTTTTTTAAAGAACTGTAACACTTGGCCATGAAGGGCAGAGGTCTGAGTGTGCCCCATGCAACACACCTTCCCCATCTTATGCAGTATATTAGAAACCCTGCAGGGCCTTGGGCCGCATGGGCCTTGGTATCAAGGCGGCAAGACATAGAACCATGAGGGCCAGGGTAGTGTGGCAGGAGCCAGTTGCAGAGGTTTAAAAGGAACCAGAAGGAAAGGCTCAGGAGATCCTCTGTAGAAGTATTTCTGCCACTGAGGCAAGGCCCAGAGAGGCCCAGTAGCAAAACACAAGCCTTGGGAGCCAAACAGTCCCCTCAGGCAGCATGGGGTAGCTGGAGGCAGCAGTGACATGAACACAGCATCTGGTCTGAACCACAACATGCCTGCCCAGTGACATAGGAGTGGACATGGGTAATTGGGGAAAAGATAAGCAGTTCTCTTTGAGAATCTGTTATTGTTTACTGCTTGTTTTCTATAAATAATGATCATGACTTTCACTTGGCCAACACTGTGTAAGTGTCTCATGTGTCTGGTTTGATCACAGATGGAATTAGCATCCATGGAATGATTGATGCCAGTGGGTGTACGTGCGTGATTCCTAGCAATCTTATGGCCGCCTAGAAGTTTGAGGCACAGCCTGTCTGCACGTGCAATGCAGATATAGACAGGCATACAAAAAAGGCATATATGACTTTTTAAAAGGTAAAAGATGTACGTAAAAATTAGCATTCAGTAAATATAGATTATTTAGACATATTCTGCTATTTAGTTAGTATGTATGAGATCTAGGCTGCATTCTTATCATCTCTGTGTTATTAAGTCCAGAAAAGATCCCTGGTTGGCACAAATGGTTTGCCCTCAACTGCTAACCTAAAGTTTGGTGGTTTGAACCCACCCGATAGTACTGCAGAAGAAACGGCTCGGCAGGGCAATCTGCTTCCTTTAAGATTACGGCCAAGAAAACGCTATGGAACAGTTCTACCCTGTAACACATGAGGTTACCTTGAGTTGGAATCGATTCCGTGGTAACCAACAACAACTATGGTTAAGACCAAATGACCACATGAAAAAGAGAGGCATAGAGTGGTAAGAATTTTGTTTTTCTTTTCTAAACTCGGATTCAGTAATCTGACGCTTCTGGTATTATTTGCATAAGACTGTGTAATACGTGTGTAAGCGAGCATTCTTTTCTTTTCAGATATAATTTAAATCTTTCCTCATATTCCATTAAAGTAGAACAGCTTAGATAGTTTGTCTCTTTTCTTTCTTGTGAGACAAAGGAAGATTCCGAGCATACAGAGTTTACATACCCAAGCCCCTCAATACGTTCACAGGCAACACTATAGATAGAACGGTGATACCTGGCCTCCTTTATATCCCACTCACTATTTTAAATAAATACTTATGTCTATAAAACACATTACATTTCACAGGGCAGGGGCAATTTTATATTTAGGACTGAACACTTCAGTCCCAAGCTCTGATTTGCCACCTTAAAGAAGTACATTTCCCTGGTACCAATTTTTACACTTTACCCAGTCCCCAGTGCCGTCCAAGTCGATTTCGACTCATAGCGACCCTCTGGACAGATTAGAACTGCCCCATAGAGTTTCCAAAGAGTGCCTTTGCACTTTAGTTGAGTTTAAAAAGACTTTATCTGAAATGATTTTGTGATCATTCCCTTCAGGGGCTCAGAATAAAGTATTTATTTAGAAGAAAGCAATGGTTTTAACGTTGTAACTATTTGAGGTTAGTTTGCCTTTTAAATTCTGCCTACACCATTAATTTGAAAACATTTACAAGTGCCCTTCCTTTAGGCATTCAACTTTTTTTTTTTCTTTCCATTTTGACCTGCCTTGCAACTCAGGGAAATTATTTTGAAATAATTATCTCAACAGAACTTAGTGATCAGTACCTCAGCAGGCTTTTATGTCTTGGGAGCAAAATCAGCAAATTAAAAGGGCACTTTATGAAGAACAGGTCATTTAGGATAGTTCAACTCCTGAACCTGCAAGCAAAACCATAACAAAGTGCTATTTTCCTAATGTCCTTGAGTATGCTAGAACAAAATCTTTTCAAGTATTTTACACAAAGAGTTCTGTTCAAAAGAATTAGGTCAAACTATTAAACTCACCTCTGTTTCATGTAAAATAAAACTGCTTATTGCAAATCTAACAAAACACTCGGTGTTCTATTAAGTTCCCTCCAAAGAATGTCCCGGATAACCTGAAGGTAATTTAAAGCATAAAAAAAGATAAGCTAACTTGAATTCTTCTTGTCTACTCTAGGTCTCAAGCCCACTAGGATATGTTTGAAAATGCAGTCTTGAGAAAACTTAGTCACTTCTTGCTGATTATATGTTTCTTTTCAATTTGTCACCTCTACTTTAATGTCTTTATATTTCATATATGGCAGAGAATGGTCAAGATAATTATAAGTAAACTGAAAAAAAAAAAAAACTGAAAGGACTAGGTTAATTAATATTAAATTGATAAGCCTATGAAAGATGTATAGATATGTATAAAGCATCATTTCCTTTTGGCATGAGATAAACTCAACTCCTTCCTGTTTCCCTTCTCTCCTCCTTTTACCTCTCAGTGTTTTATAACCAGTAGCTAACTTCATGTGGAACCCAATTTTCCCTTTTTATTTCCTAAAATGATAGATGGGGATCACTGTGATCCTCACTTTTTTCATAATTTCTTGTGAATACCATAAAAAATGCTTAAGTAGCAGATAAAAAAAAATAATACAGCTGCACCATCAAATAAAATCACTTGAAATCATATGTGTATGTTGATTAAGAATACTGTGTTTTACCTTTCTTTGTCTATAAAGCCATTGTCATTGAGTTGATCCTGACTCATAGCAACCCGTGGCTGGTGGATTCAAGCTGCCAACCTTTTAGTTAGCAGCCAAGTTCTTAACCACTGTGCCAAGACAGGTAAAAATACACCAAACACTTTGGAAGTTTTCTATACTATTCCATAGTAAGGCAGCTATAAGACTAAAACATATTTTTATAGAATTACTAAAAATCATTAATTGACAGATTTCTATTAAAATGTCTGACTACCCCCAACAAGATGGATTGACACAGTGGCTGTAACAATCGGCTCAAGCATACCAATGATTGTGAGGATGGCAAAGCACTGGGTAGTGTTTCTGTTCTATTGTACATATGGTTGCTATGAGTTGGAACCAACTCAATGGCACCTAACACAACAACAATATGAGGCAGGTTTTTCCACATGACAAAAAAAAATCCCAAATTTTCTTGGCTTGCTTAAACAATGACCATTATTTTTGTTCATGATTGAGCTGTGTAATTTTTCTCCTCTGGGTCAAGTTACCTGATTTCAGCTGAGCTCAATCATGTGTTTCCTTCACTTGGCAGGTTGGCTGGAAACTGGCTTATATGGATGGTCTCATTCACATGTCTTGTATCCACTAGTTTCCAGCCTGGATAAAGGAGGCTGTATCTCTCATCATCCAGTAGGCTAGCCTAGGCTTGTTAACAGGATGTTGTTGTTGTTCTTGTTGTTTGGTGCTATCTACTTGGCTTTCTACTCATACTGACCCCATGTGACAAAGTAGAAATTTCTGATTAAGGTAGTACCTGTAAATATTTTCAGTTGGCTCAAGGAAAGCATAGTAAGAATTAGATCTCCCACAAAGCCTGATTAAGCTCACCATACTGTATTTAAGCCAAATGATACCTGTCTTAGTTACCTAGTGCTGCTGTAATAGAAATATCACAAGTAGGTGCCTTTAACAAACATACGGTTTTCTAGGCTCTGGTCTTTATAGGAGCAGATCGCTAGGTTTTTCTCTTCTGGAGTCGCTGGGTGGGTTTGAACAGGAAGGAGCATTAAGAGGGCAAGCCTCTAAGTAGACACATTTTTTAAAGTTTTTGGCTGTGTCAAAATGGCTGCTTTTCAGTTGCCCAAAGCTTTCCCAGATTCAAAGGACAGGGAAGGTCTCCATGTTTTGAAGAAATGAGCAATTGTCTCCTTGCAACATTAACATACTATATTTGGAGTAAAAATTGGTTTCTATTTTAAAATCAAGGCCAATTATTATGAAATAAAAACAGAATTACATTGCAGTTTAAATTACATATCACACATTGTGATGTAAATTATATATCATGCATATGTATATATATGTATGTGCATATATCTTCTGTTATTTAATGAAGTACTGGGGTTATATTTAAATTTTATTTGGCATTTATTTTACAGGATTAACCTATTTGTTGTACTTAGGTTTTTCTTTCCTGATTCTCAACGGCACTGGGTTTAAGACCAATATATGCTTGATGAAATATAAACAATAATTAGATAAATATTTAGGAAGAGTTTTATATTAACAATACTGATGTTTATTCCAAGTAAATTTCTTTAATTTGGAGATAATATTTTTGTTAAAATAGACATGATAGGTCTCTCTGATGGAGCCATGGGGTGGCAGTCATTAAGAACTCAGCTGCTAAACAAAGCACCAGCTGCTCCCCAGGAGAAAAGACCTGGTGGTCGATCCCATAATGGTTTCAGCCTAGGTGAACATTGTGGGGCAGTTCTACTCTGCCCTATAGGGTTGCTATGAGTCAGAATCAACTTGACGGCAACCAACAACAAGAAGTTCCCTCTCATATTTTTCCCCTGTTTTAGCCTCAGATTTTTCCATCAGAATTTAGTAAACTGTACTTTTTTCCAAGTTTTCATTTTCCTCTTTTGGGAGCTTCCTATTCACCTACTTCATTGACATTTGAAACGTTGCCATGGGACTGCCTCACCCAGAGGGATTAAGCTTTCCTTCCCATTGTTGTCATGCTTGTTGATATGATCTACTTTGAATTAAAAAAAAAAAAAAAAAATGAGCAAAAGTGGCATATACCACTTCTTGGCAGAAATTTTAAGAGATCTTTTCTGTGCTTCTACCATATCTAGCCACCCCCAAACCTCTGCAATAAGCCTAGACATGTTTTAGATAACAGGTCCTTCAGCCATGGTCCTTTGCTGAAGGAGATGCAGAGTAGAGCTAAAGACAACTCTGAGCAGGTATGTAAAATAGGAAGGAAATTTTTTTTTTTTTTAAACAAGTTAACATTTTTGTCATAAGCCACAATGATTAGAAAGAATTGGCATAATTGGACTTAAGTATCTAATAAAAAAAAAAAAAAAGATATCAACAAATCTTTTGGCATAATCAGAATTCCTGATCTCTCTTCTCTAATCTCCAAATAAAGAAAAGCTCTTCTTCCCCTAGTCCTCTCTATCTCAGTAACTGTCACTTCTATCCCAGATGCTCAAGGCAAAAGCCTAGGCATCACTCTTGAATCTGTATTTTGGAATTCACACTTGCCTCTACTTGTAAGATTTCAGTAAATCATGTTGGCCGTAGTTCTAATATATATGCTGAGTCCAACCACATCTTTCCATTAGCTCAGCTAATCCATCAATCCAAATCATCATCCCTCACCTGAAAAAGCATCCTAGATAATCTACTTGTTTCCACTCTTAATATGTCACTTATTTAGCAGCCAGAAAGATTTTGTTTTTAAATAATAAAGCAGACCATCTTATTTCCCTGTGTTAAAACCTTCCACTAGCTTCCAATAATACTTAAATCTAAATTATTTATAAATGCCCCAGACACTTGCAGCCTGTTTTCTGTCAGCCTCTCCTACCTAACCTCCCACAGCTCTCCCCTCGCTAGAGGTGCTATTCACAGCACTCTCACAAGGTCCTGTCTTCCTGAGGACCTCTCCTCTGCAGGGACCACTCTGGTCCCAGATGTTTACACAGCTAACTTTGCCTCATTATTCAGGCCTTAAATTATATGCTGCCTTTAAAAAAACATGGCTTCTCAGATCAAGCTAAAGAGTCTCAGACCAAGTCGCAGGTATAGACACTCTAACATTTTACATTGCTTATTTTTTTACTTCACTCATAAGTAACTTATATTGTCCTGGTGTTGCTTTATTGTTCAGTTTCTATTTCTCTGTAACAAAGTGTAGAGAGGCAAGTTCTCTGCCATGCTCCTTCTGGTAATTCAGTTCTTAGAATAATGCTTGATAAATGTATAAAAATTCAATAAAGATATTTGCTGAATGATAATGAATGACTAATCTCTTTTCATTCTGGGAACAAATAGACTGGATTTCTGCCAAGTCACATTCTTTAGTAGATTGTTGTTGTTGTTAGGTGCCATCGAGTCAGTTCCGACTCATAGCAACCCTGTGTGCCACAGAATGAAACGATGCCTGGCCCTATGCCATCCTCACAACCATTGCTGAGCTTGAGCCCATTGTTGCAGCCACTGTGTATAGCCATCTCATTCAGAGACTTCTTCTCTTTTGTTGACCCCCTACTTTATAAGGCATTATGTCCTTCTCCAGGAACTGGTCCCTCCTGAGGATATGTCCAAAGTATATGAGATTAAGTCCCGCCATCTTTCTTCTAAGGAGAGTTCTGGCTGTACCTCTTCCAAGACAGATTTGTTCATTCTTCTGGCAGTCCATCGTATATTCAATATTCTTTGCCAACACCGTGATTCAAAGAATCAATTCTGCTTAGGTTTTCTTTAATTCATTGTCCAGCTTTCATATGCATAAGAGGCAATTGAAAATATTATGGCTTGAATCAGGCACAGCTTAGTCCTCAAAGTGACATCTATGCTTTTTAACACTTTAAAGAGGTCTTTTGCAGCAGACTTGCCTAATGCAATAAGTCTTTTGATTTCTTGACTGCTGCTTCCATGGGTGTTGATTGTGGATCCAAGTAAAATGAAATCCTTGGCAACTCCAATCTTTTCTTCGTTTATAATGATGTTGCATATTGGTCTGATTATGAGGATATTTGATTTCTTTATATTGAGATATAATCCATACTGAAGGCTGTGGTCTTTGATCTTCATCAGTAGGTGCTTCAAGTCCTCTTTGCTTTTAGCAAGCGAGATTGTGTCATCTGCATATTGCAGGTTATTAACGAGTCCTCCTCCAGTCCTGATGCTGCATTCTTCTTCATATAGTCCAGGTTCTTGGATTATTTGCTCAGCATACGGATTGAATAAGTATGCTGACAGGATACAAGCTTTATACACTCCTCCCCTGATTTTAAACTATGCATAAAACCTGATTTTATCCCCTTCTGTGTTCAACGACTGTCTCTGGGTCTGTTACAGGTCCCTCATGAGCACAACTGAGTGTTCTGGAGTTATTCTTTGCAGTGTTATCCATAACTTGTTATGATCCGCACAGTAGAATTCCTTTGCATAGTCTATAAAACACAGGTAAATATCTCTCCAGTATTCTCTGCTCTCTCAGCCAGTTACCATCTTACCATGCAAAAAATCCCACGTACAAAGACATTTGTGCAAACATTTATATATATATACACACATACACACACCTATATGTAAAAGAGTATCTGGAATACTCTTTGCTTAGAACTGAGAGATTCATTTTAAACATATGCTACATAAAACATCATCACAAACTTCGCACTTACATTTTTCATTTTTTTTACCCTTTAACAAGTAAGTAACACCTCATCAGTCATTACTAATAGTTTTCTGATAAACACATTATCATTTGCTCTGTAGCATTCTCAGATGTAAAGAGATTATTGTATCCATAGAAAATGATAGTACCATGTATTGGCTTTGGATCATTTTCCAATTACACTTACATATTTTTTTCTGAATGGAGAAAAAAAGAATTTTCACATATGAAGACCTTTAAATACACAATTAATGGCCTAATTCTAATCATAAAGTGATAAGTTTTAATAATGTTCTCCTCTTGTCCTAGGTGACAACATAAAGACATATAAATAGACTAAGAAATAAAGTTTTATGTTAGTGAATTGGTAAGGATGTTTCGTAGCACTTTTTAAAGGGTCTATAATTGAGTAGAGAACAGGGAAATTGACTTAAGCACTGAAAAAATTAAAAAATAGAAATATCGTGTAAAATTTTGTAATTAATGCTATTTACTACATTAAATGCTATCATACCACATTTAAGCATGGTTCATGTTCATAAAAGTAGAATTATTCAATGCCATAGCATAGTTTGACAAAGTAGAACCAAACTCAGCTTCTTCAGCTATGACTTGTTTGTTGGTTACCTTGGGAAACTCACCAAATATTCAAATATTTCTGAGTATCATTTTCTCGTTTTCAAAATAGGGAGGTGAATTGTGTTTTTTAAAATATACCTATCTATATACCTAACATTTTATATATATATATATCTGTGACCTCTTCCCCCGCATTATTTATTTTTGTACTTCTTATAATGAATTTTACTTTCTGTACTGCCAATTGTCCTCCAACTATCTGTGCTGTTTATAATACTGTATATAATGTGCTGTATATAATTTGAGGTTTACATTTTTCTTTTGTCTGCATTCTATACATATACATATACATATACATATACATATACATATACATATACATATACATATACATATACATATACATATACATATACATATATACATATACATATACTTTTTTTTTACTGTTCCATCACAGCGTGCACATTTTATATGTCTTATGTATGAAGGGTTCTAAACATAATTTTTTTCTCCTTCCCTTAGAAAATAATTCTCATAGATATGATAATATTATACAATAATAGCAATTGCTGAACCCTCATTTGCCAAATATTAGATTAATTAATATATAAACACACATTACTATTTTCTTCCCATCATGACATTTTATTATCCAAGTTTTATATAGTAAAAAACAAGGGTTATAATGATTGATTCATCCAAAGCTAATCATTTGCTAAATGCTAAACCCAAGATATAAATGGAGGTTTTTCTGACGCTGAAACTCATATTATTATTATCCATCAAACTGTACTTTTGCTGACTTTGCATGAAAATTTTTTTTGCATTTTTAGAGCATCGAACCCTTTTATTCACAATGCATATTTTATGTAAACTATCCATAATCCATATATTTGAAATGAAATATTTATCTCGCAAGA
The DNA here is from genome assembly GCF_030014295.1 of Loxodonta africana. Classification (NCBI taxonomy): domain Eukaryota; kingdom Metazoa; phylum Chordata; class Mammalia; order Proboscidea; family Elephantidae; genus Loxodonta; species Loxodonta africana. The sequence goes on from NC_087346.1 coordinate 123,000,899, forward strand.
AGAGATGCTTCTTTAGGTTAGGTGTTTGCCAGCTATCAGAATGTGTTTCCTCTAGTGATCACTGTTGATTCTCTGATTTCTTCTGTGGTGGTGCTATCAGTCCTTAAGCTGGAGTTGAAAATATTTAACTCTTAGTCATATAATGAACTCTTTAGTCTACTACGGGTATCAGTAAGGACCATTCTCCTTAACAAAGGCAAGATATTGTTCTCCAGTTGAGTTCCTTCTTGAATGTAAAGTGATTTTGTACCTGATTAATTTGAATAAAAAAATATAAATATCTTACTAGAAATGGTTCTTTCAAAATTGAATTCTCCAACTGCATTGGTCTGAGTTATCCTCCTGCCTTTGCCCCAGCTGACTGGCTTAATTCGAATTCAGTCTGAAATACATCAGCACACTTGACAAAAGCACAGTTTTGCTCTTCTCTGGGCTTCTCTGGGCTGATTTGATTTTTGGGGAGTTAAAACCTGGAGGTGTTTAAAAGTTCTGATGTGGAAGAGAAAAAAGAACATTGTCCTCTCCTTATTGGAATCAGCTCCTGAATAATTGCTCGTGGCTTTTTCCTCAATAAAGCAGCCCCAAACCTCTGGCACTGGAGCACAAAAGGATTCTAATTATTACCTTGAAGAAAATTTGCTTTCTTTTTGAAATCTAGATATTAGCCAGTGACCTGTAATTCCTCAACTTTGCGCAGCTGTTTTCTTTGTTGTTATCCTTCATGCAGTTTGACAAATTAATAACATCCTTAAACGTTTCTGTACTGTTAAGACTTTGAATCTTTTGGAATAATTCAAGAATATTTCTTTGCATATGAGGAAGTATAATTGAGTGCATCTAGTTAGTCATTACAAATTTGATGTATGATATTTGTATTTTAAAGTAAAAATGTTAAATATGATCTTTATTAAATAAAAACTCATTATTGACTTTCAAAATCACAGACTACATAATTAATTCATATTTTTTTATTTGTTTCACCCAAGAATTTTTTATTAGAATATCTGTATATCATCTAACTAAAACACTTTAAAACTTAGTAAGAGGATCCAAAAAAAACCAAACCCACTGCCGTCGAGTTGATTCCGACTTTGTAATGCAAACTGCAATGACTATATGGACAGAACAATTGTATTAACACGATTCAGCCAGGATATGAGTTCCTAGTAAAATTAACATAATAAATAAGGAAAAACCTACAGTCAAGTGTTTATGCACACATACACAATGATGTATCATTTAACAACTGACATTTGACTCTAGAGATATTTTTCTAGAAACAAAGTGTTCTGAATTAGTAGAGTACTAAATCGATTTCCAGGAAATAAAGAAAGTTCATTTAGAATTCATGGCATCTAAAGTGGTAACCAAACTGTATATTCTGATAGTACTGGGAAGGGCATTATTTTTATATAGGTTTCCTCTCAGATTTGGGTTGAATCATATGGTTCAGTTACCTCTGCATACTTATGTGAAACTTATTTCCATATTTTGTTATTAAATTCATAAATCATGCAGTTAAGTTGCATTGTTCAAGTTACATAAAAAAATCCTAAGTTTATAAGAAGTTTTTTATAATCTAGAATATGAAACAGTACAATGATAAAATTTATTGAATTACTTAACTATAAGAAAAACCCTTAAGCTTTCAATGGTGGTAGTAATATCTATGCTGGAACACAAGGGACTGTTTAGCTAATAACTATCAGGAGCTCAAGACTGCCCTGCAGTACTTTGTCAGACACAATGTAATATTCAAGAAAATTCAGTTTAGTTTATTTGAATAACTATATACTTTTGGGGAATAATTCGGGGACTAATTTTTCCTTTAATCTTCCACAACTTTCTTTTTGCCTTTGATAAGAATATGTATAGGCAATATACCAAAAACCAAAACAAATCCCTTGCCATCGAGTTGATTCCAACATATAACGACCCTATAGGACAGAGCAGACCTGCTCCATAGAGTTTCCAAGGAGCTGCTGGTAGCTTTGAATGGCCTACCTTTTGGTTAGCAGTTGTATCATTTAGCCATTGTGCCATATAGAGGGGTTACAATAGAAAAGAGGAGTAATGTGTTAGAACCTACGAATAAGGTCATATTTTTGGAAGGAGTTTTTAATTTTTTCTGATCATTTTTCCAGAAGAGCTGAAGAAATATGTAAATAATGTCACTATACTGATGTGTGTATAATTATTTTAATACAAAACATTTGAATAACCAAAATTTCTCCAAATATTTAATAGGGATGAAAAAATTCACATAAGACTAAAGCGATTAATTTTATGTTATCATGCAGTTATTATTTGAAATGACAATACCAAATCATCACTATTTGGAATAATGAGGAATTAGTAGTTTTTGTATTAAACCGGAAAAACCAAATGACCCTATAGGACAGAGTAGAACTGCCCTGTAGGGTTTCCAAGGAATTCCTGGTGGATTCAAACTGCTGACTTTTTGGCAGTCGTAGCTCTTAACTACTATGCCACCAGGGAAGATGCTAGAATTATTCCAAAATGCTAAGCAGGAAGAAAAAATCCTCCAAATTTATTGGAAATTATAAGCCCATTTTTCATTTTTTTGTTTGTTTATTTGTTTTTTAAACCTGTCACAATAAAGCCATCTACAAATAAAAATAGTTTCAGGTATGTTTTTTAATTAAAAAAAAATAGTTTTTTCCTAAAGAATATCAGTTTCTCCTCTTTTGTGAAATACCTTCCAAGTTCCCTTGTTGACTCCAGGATGTTACTACTGATAAATTAATGTCATTTGATGGGGAGGTATGCTCATGCTCACAGGAAAGAATAGTCTGCTAAACAAGCAAACAAACAAACCCATTGCTGTCAAGTCAATTCCAACTCATAGCGAGCCTATAGGATGGAGTAGAACTGCCCCATAGAGTTTCCAAGGAGCACCTGGTAGATTTGAACTGCTGCCCTTTTGGTAGGCAGCCATAGCTCTTAAGCACTACGCCACCAGGGTTTCCAGAGTAGTCCGATAGGCTGTAGAAATTGTTTACTCACTCATTTTTTAATTTGCCTACTGTTACTTGTGGAATAATAAAAAAAATGCAACGAAACAGCCAAAATAATAGCGCAATAAAGAAACAAAGAAAAACACAAGGTAATTATAGATGTAATAAATATTTTGAGATGTGTACACTTCTCAGAAAAAAAAATATACTGAAGCACAATTATTAAAAACAGAATAACAGTATTTGTCCTTTTGCAACTGACTTATTTCACTCAGCATGATATCTTCCAGCTCCACCCATATTGTAGCATGTATCAGGACTTCATTTCTCCTGCTGGCTGAGTAGTATTCCATTGTATGTGTGCACCACATTTTGTTTATTCATTCATATGTTGATGAGTATTTAGGTTGTTTCCACCTTTTGACTGCTGTGAATAGTGTTGCAATGAACATTGGTATACAAGCCTCTGTTTGAGTCTCTGCTTTCAAGTCTTTTGTGTATATGCCTAGGAATGGAATTGTTGGGTTTTTTTTTTTTTTTTTTTTATGGTAATTCGATTTTTAGTCTTTGGAGGGACCACCACAGTGTTGTCCAAAACAGGTATACCATTTTCCATTCCTACAAGCAATGGCTATGGGTTTCAATTTCTCTATATATTATACAAATATTGCATAATCTCACTTACATAAAAAGACAAGAAATGGCAAATGTATAAAGAACAAAGTTGATTTGTGGTTACCAGGGGTGGGTTAACATGTCATGGAAATAGCAGGGATTAACAGTGATGGAAATATCAGTTTGATTAAGGGTAGGGCCATATAGCTAAATATTGTAATTACTGTCAATAAGTTGTACACCTGTAAAAAGCTGAATTGGCAAAAGTTGTTTGACATATATTGCTATGAGTTGAATCATGTTCCCTCCAAAAATTGTGTGTCAACTTGGCTAGTCCATGATTCTCAGTAATGTGTGATTGTCCACCATTTTGTCATCTGAAGTAATTTTCCTATGTGTTGAAAATCCTACCTCTATGATGTTAATGAGGTGGGATTAGTTGCTGTTATGTTAATGAGGCAAGACTTAATCTACAAGATTAGGTCGTGTTTTAAATCAATCTCTTTTGAGATATAAAAGAGAGAAGTGAGCAAAGAGGATGGAGGACCTCATACAACCAAGAAATAAGAGCCAGGAGAATATTGCATCCTTTGGACCCAGGGTCCCTGCTTTGAGAAGCTCCTCAACTGAGGAAGATTGATGATAAGGACCTTCCCCCAGAGCTGACAGAAAGAGAAGGACTTCCCCTGGAGCTGGCACCTGAGTTTGTACTTCTAGCCTACTAGACTGTGAAAGAACAAACTTCTGTTTGTTAAAGCCATCCACTTGTGGTATTTCTGTTATAGCAGCACTAGATAACTAAGACAGAATTTGGTACTAGGAGTGGAGTGCTTCTCTGACAGATACCTAAAATGTGGATGTTGTTTTGAAACATGAAATGGGTAGAGGCTGGGAGAGTTTTAAAGTGCCTAAGAGTAAAAGCCTAGATTGCATTGAGACTGGACTTCAGATAATTCTGGTGAGGACTCAGAAGGAAATGAGAACTGTTACACTGGTAACATTACGGATGGTGAGAAATGACATCAGAATAATGGCAGCAGCACAGAAATAGCAGCAGCAAAACCAGGAGATCAGCATGAGATGGTGCCGGAGCCAACTCATGGAGAGAGAGAGATGAGTGCCTTTGCACAGGAGGCTTCCTAGCTGAGTGGAGTGCCTCAAAGCACTGATCAGTGGAGCTAAAGAGCTTTGAAACACTTACCCAAATAGGGCAGACTTGGGCAGTGACACTTGAGAGTCTGAGAGGACAAGGAAACCAGGAAACAGAACCAGAAGAGACAAGGAACACAGGAAACAGAGTTGCTTCAGTTTCAAAGAGTAGGGTCATGACCTCTGGAGTCTCAAAGAATGGAGTTGCCATTCAGAGGGACTAGGAGAATGGGGCTGCCCAAATTCAAGGGAGCAGAGTTGCCATTCCAGTGGGCCTGGAAGGCAGAGCTGAAGCCAGGGCCAAGGGGCTTCCACCTTGGATCCCGAGAGTGTGGCCAACACTCAGAGTCTAGAAGGTAGGGTCATTGCCTAAATGAACAGAGGGTTATTTTCAAGTCTTGGACACTAATGTAATGTGTTCCGCTGATGTGTGTGGCACCTATTATCCCTTCTTTCCCTCTAATTTATCTCATTTATAATGGAAATGTCTAGTTTGTGTCTGCCTGTTGCTCCATTGTACTTTGGAAGCAGATAACTTGTATTCTAGGTTTGACAGATGAAGAGGAATTTTTGGATTTTGGACTTAGAGTTGACTTAGACTCTTGCCTATATGATGAGGTGAATGTGTTTTACACGTGGCAAGGACATGAATTTTGGGGGGCCAAAGGTTGGAACGTTATGGATTGAATTGTGTCCTCCCCAAAAATTGTGTGTCAACTTGGCTAGTCCATGATTCTGAGTATTATGTGATAGTCCACCATATTTTCATCTGATGTGATTTTCCTATGAGTTGTAAATCTTATCTCTATGATGTTAATGAGGTGTGATTAGTAGCAGTTACGTTAAAGAGGCAGAACTCAATCTACAAGATTGTGTCTTAAGTCATTCTCTTTTGAGATGTAAAAGAGGGGAGTGAGCAGATAGTCATGGGGACCTCATACCACTAAGAAATAAGAGCTGGGAGTGAGCGCATCGTTTTTACCCTGGGTCCCTGTGCTGTGAAGCTCCTCAGTCAGGGGAAGATAGATGAAAAGCACCTTCCCCCAAAGCCGACAGAGAAAGAAAGATTTCCCCTGGAGCTGGCACCTTGAATTTGGACTTCTAGCCTCCTAGACTGTGAAAGAATAAATGTCTTTTTGTTAAAATCATCCACTTGTGGTATTTCTGTTATAGTACCACTAGCTAATTAAGACAGATATATTTACAACAATGACCAAAAAAAAAAAAAAAAACAGTACCTGCTGAGGCTGCTTATGTTCAATCAAAAACTTCATGGCATATGATTCCTTCTTTTGGAGGTTTAGAGTCACTGTTTTATGGGATATCCCAGGTAATTGACCTAATAATGTGTTTAGCACTTCTAACCTCCTAGTTCGTTGCTTATTGCTTAGGGTTTTAAAAGCTTGCAAGTGGCCATCCAAGGCACAACAATTGGCCTCTATTCACCTGGAGCAAGAGTAGAAGAAGGAGAGTCAGGAATAGGAGGAGGACATGGAATGTGTGTTATTGTCTCCACAAACAGCTGCCTACATTGCCAAGAGACCAGGAGAATTAGTGCCCGGCTATCGTTACCGAACATTTTGACCAAAGATTCCATAAAAGAATCCTGATCAAATGGGGGAAAACGCACATTAGAATGTCAAAATCTCATGGACTCCAGACTTCCTGGAGCCATGAAGGTTAAATGAACCCCTGAAAATGTTGCCCTGAGATAATCTTTAAACCTTAAGCCAAAAATATCCCCTGAAATCTTCTTAAAATCAAACAATAATTTATCTTAACTAGTAAAAAATGTCTCCCTTAAGCATTATGCTTTTTTAAAAACTAAACCAAAACCAAACCCATTTCCATCAAGTCAATATACAACAGGGTAGAACTGCCCATAGGGTTTCCAAGGAACGGCTGGTGGATTCGAACTTCCAATCTTTTGGTTAGAAGCTGAGTTCTTAACCACTGTACCATCAGGGTTCCTATGCTCTTTTAACACCTATGTATCAGGGATCAAGCTGACAACAACTTGAAAGATTAGATGGGAACCTTAAGGGGCAGTGAATTTATGTTAATGAGAGGAACAACTCAGAAAAGGGGGGTAAGAATGATTGCACAACTCAAAGAATGTAATCAAGGCCACTAAACTGTACTTGTAGAAGCTGTTGTAAAACACACAAGTGAACAAACAAACAAAAAACAGAATAACATGTCCCTGAAGCTTATTGGAACAAAACAAAGAAATAGATGGAAAATTTAAAATATGAGAAGGCTCTGGAAATTTTGCAGAAGTTAAGAGAGATAAAAAAAAAAAAAGAGAGAGATAGGGAACAAATAAGTAAAGCACTGGAAAATAGATCCTATTACAAAATGTTGAATAAATTATTCCACTGCAATGAGTAATACAAACACTGAGAATGGTTACATATCTGTCTTGAAACATAAGGGGCATTTGTGAATAAATAAACCTTCCTAAGAGTGTTGTTATATTTATGAGTTAGACACCAAGGGCATTTCCATTTATAAATATTATGAAAAAGGATTTAAAAAATCTTTTTTGTTAGAAATAATTTTTAAAAACCTTAATATACAAGGAATGGATTTATTTTCTCCATACCAATTCTTTCAGAATGCATTTAGAATTCTCCAAATTCTTAAGTGAATTTTGTTAAAGAAAAAATATTTCTTTTCTGGAAAAAAATACGTTGACCTTCTGGATTCTGTCACATAATTCTCATTAAACAAACCAATGTATTTGTTTAGGAGTTAAGATAGCTATTTTGGGGACCAACATAGCCTGTAACTTTTTTTGTAATTTAGATTAACTATCTTTCCTGGATTTCAGTGATCTTGATTTTGCAAAATAAGGGAGTTCATTTAAAGAGCTTTTAGGGTCATAGTCTATATTAACTGATTTTGCTTTGTTGCAAAAAAGAATAAATGTATTCTCATAAAAGAAAGGAACTTAAAGGAAATATAATAGAGTGGCTCTCAAATTTATTTCTATGTAGTAGCAATAAGTAGTTAGAAATTAAAATCTAAATAACAGAATTTAAAATAGCATAAAATGTGATATACTTAGGGATAAATTTGACAACAGTAGCAGTAAAAATATTTTCTTAAGCTGTCCATGTTGGAAAGTACTTTCGTATTACAGATTTTATAGGACTATAAATACTGAACCTTTTAATGTATTCACAAATTTAGTTTTAATACCAGGGACAAGTATTAATTCTGAACAAGCCCTAGGGCAGCATTAAAAGCATGCCAAGGAATGTTTTCTATATTTCCTAGAAACTATAAATATTTTTTTTTATTGAAGTCAACAAATAGACAATTTTAATTACTGACTTTATTTTTAAAGCACAGAGAACAATTGAGGGTTATATGGATTATGTTTCCTAGAAAGACAAAGGTCCTGTGTTTCACAAAGTATACCAAAGGGTTATCAAGGCATATTGGAAAGGTCCCTTCCCTAAGAGTTAGTTTCAAAGTAAATCCTTGTTTATATAGAAGTGTTTACAGATAGAACATTAATTGATCTTAGGTTTCTAATGATAATTTAGCACTCTGTTTAAAACCAAACAAAAACATCTCAAACTTTAAATTAAATAATAAAATTAAATTACTTTTCCTTAAACTTTGACATTTTCTGCATATTCTTTCATTATTTGAGCAACATGGGATGCCAATTTCATTACAGTGTGTATTGACTCTTTTAGTACAGCATACATTGTCATTGAAGTTTTAATTGAAAGGCATTAAAAATAAAATTATTAAACAAAGTCAAAAAATTAGAAATATTTCAATTTTAATATTTATTTATAATGTATTTTATGTGTTAAATCTTTTTTATATATATATATACATATACCATATTTTTACACAGATAACTTGTGGCTGCTATGTTTGTTTGTCAATTGTGCCCTCCTCTCAAGATGTATTTCCATAAGCAAGCTATGCTAATTTTTTTCATAGCTCCATGTAAAAAAAAAAAAATTCCATAGCGACACTTATGAAAATACCTCATAGAGAGAGGGCACAGCTGACAAAAGGGTGTAGAAAGTGTGTGTTAACCATTTTGGAAAATGATATGACACTTCCTCAAAAAGCTAGAAAAAGAAATACCATACAATTCCTAGTAATACATCCTAGATAAATAAGAGCCATCACATGAATAGACATAGGCACACTCATGTTTATTGCAGCCTTATTCACAATAGCAAAATGATGGAAACAACCTAAGTGCCCATCAACAGATGAATGGATAAACAAACTATGGTACATACACACAATGAAATACTACGCAATGATAAAGAACAGTGGTGAATCTGGAAAACATCTCACAACATGGATGAATCTGGAAGGCATTATGCTAAGTGAAATAAGTCAATCACAAACAGACAAATATCTTATGGAACCACTATTATAAAAACTCATGGAAAGGTTTACACACAGAAAGAAATAAGCTTTAATGGATACGAAGGAGGGGAGAGGCAGGGAGAGAAAAACACTATCTAGATAAGTGGCAACTTTGGTGAAGGGTAAGACAGTACAAAGTACTGGGGAAATCAGCACAGCTTGATCAAAGCAAGGTCATGGGAGCTTCATAAACACATCCAAACTCCCTGAGGAACCAAATTATTGGCTAAAAGCTGGGGACCATGGTCTTGGGGGACATCTAGCTCAATTGGCACAATATAGTTTATAAAGAAAATGTTCTATGTCCTACTTCAGTGAGTAGTGTCTGAGTCCTGAAAAGCTTGTGAGTGACCATCTAAGATATTCCACTGGTCCCACCTCATCTGGAACAAGGAAAAATGAAGAAAATGGAAGACAGACAGGAAAGGTCAGTTTAAAGAACTAATGGGCCACAACTACCACAGCCTCCACCAGACTGAGTCCAGCACAACTAGATGGTGCCTGGCTACTGCCACTGACTTCTCTGACAGGGATAACAATAGAGGGCCCCAGACAGAGTGGAGAAAAATGTAGAACAAAATTCAAACTCACAAAAAACAAAACAGACTTACTTGTCTGACAGAGACTGGAGAAACTTGAGAGTATGGCCCCTAGACACCCTTTTAACTCAGGACTGAAGTCACTCTTGAGGTCTGCCCTTCAGTCAAAGATTAGACAGACCCATAAAACAAACAATACTGCACATAGCTCAACCATGTATACGAGACTAAATGGGCACTCCAGTCCAGCAGCAACGACAAGGAGGAAGGAGGGGATAGGAAAGCTGGATGAACAGAAATGGGGAACCCAAGGTCGAGAAGGAGAGAGTGTTAAAATGTTCCAGGGTTGGCAATCAATGTCACAAAACAATATGTGTATTAATTGTTTAATGATAAACTAATTTGCTCTGTAAACCTTCATATAAAGTACAATTAAAAAAAAAAAAAGAAACTTCACGGGAGGGGGAGGGCAAGATTGACAAACCAGTGTAGAAGATGAGTGTTATTTTTGTAAAAATACAGTATATAACTCCAGTAGAAAATTAAAAATTAAGAAAATAAGTACAAGGGTTATTAAAATTGGAAATATATTGAAATAAATAAAAATTAAAAATTATATATCACATAAGCATATCAATTTACCAATCCTTTTGATTAGGTTTCAGTGGCACAAGCACGTTCAAGCATTGTTTACAAATATACATAATGTAGAGTAAAAATAATGTTTGATTAAGGTCTTTGTATGTATTTCCCCCATATGTCTGTCGCTTTATCATACTGTGGGGGCTTGTGTGTTGCTTTGGTGCTGGAAGCTATGCCACACTGGTATTCAGATACCAGCAGGGTCACCCATGACAGACAGGTTTCAACTGAGCTTCCAGACTAAGACAGACTAGGAAGAAGGGCCTAGAGGTCTGCTTCTGAAAAGAATCAGCCAGTGAAAACCTTATGAATAGCAGTGGGACATTGTCTGATATAATACCAGAAGATGACCCCCCAATTTGGAAGGCACTCAAAATATGACTAAGGAAGAGCTGCCTCCTCAAAGTAGAGTTGACTTTGAGGACCTGGATAGAGTCGAACATTCGAGACCTTCATTTGCTGAAGTGGCATGACTCAAAATGAAAAGAAACAACTGCAAACATCCGTTAACAATCAGAACATGGGATGTATGAAGTATTAATCTAGAAAAATTGGACATCATCAGAAATGACATGGAATGCATAAACATTGATATTCTAAGCATTAGTGAGCTCAATTGGACTGGTATTGGCCATTTTGAATTGGACAATCATATCGTCTACTATTCCAGGAATGACAACTTGAAGAGGAATGGCGTCACATTCATGGTCAAAAAGGATATTCCAAGATCTATCTTTAAGTGCAACATTGTCCGTGATAGGATAATATCCATATGCCTACAAGGAAGACCAGTTAATACAACTATTATTCAAATTTACACACCAACTACTAAGGCCAAAGATGAAGAAACTGAAGATTTGTACCAACTTCTGCAGTCAGAAATCGATGGAACATGCAATCAGGATGCACTGACAGTTACTGGGGATTGGAATGCAAAAGTTAGAAAAAAAGAAGAAGGATAGGTAGTTGGAAAATAGAGCCTTGGTGACAGAAACGATGCCAGAGGTCACATGATAGAATTTTGCCAGATCAACAACTTCATGGCAAATATCTTTTGTTAGGTACATAAACAGCAACTATATCCTTGGACTTCCCTGGCCGTAATACACAGGAATCAAAAAGCTCAACATCAACAGTTAGAAGAAGGCCAGGGGTCAACTGCAGAACAGACCATCAATTGCTCATATGCAAATTCAAGTTGAAACTGAAGAAAATTAGAATTCCAGAAAAGCCAAAGTACGACTTTGAGTATGTCCCACCTGAATTTAGAGATTATCTCAAGAATAGATTGAGCACTAATGACTGAAGACCGGACAAGTTGTGGAATGATATCAAGGACATCATACGTGAAGAAAGCAAGAGGTCATTAAAAAGACAGGAAAGAAAGAAAAGACCAAAATGGATGTCAGAAGAGACTTTGAAACTTGTTCTTGAACATCAAGTAGCTAAAGCAAAATGAAGAAAAGATAAAGTAAAAGAGCTGAACAGACAATTTCAAAGGGTAGCTAGAGGAGACAAAGTATTATGATGACATGTGCAAAGAGCTGGAGATAGAAAACCAAAAGGAAAGAACATACTCAGCATCTTCAAGGTGAAAGAACTAAAGAAAAAATTCAAGCGTCAAGTTGCAATATTGAAGGGTTTTGTGGGGAAAATATTAAATGACACAGGAAGCATCAAAAGAGGATGAAAGGAATACACAGAGTCACTGTACCAAAAAGAATTAGTGGACATTCAAACATTTCAGGAACTAGCGTAGTGATGAATAACTGATAGTGCTGAGGAAGAAGTCCAAGCTGCACTGAAGGCACTGGCAAAAAACAAGGCCTCGGGAATTGACAGAGTATCAATTGAGATGTTTCAACAAAAGGATGCAGTGCTGGAAGTGCTCACTTGTCCATGCCAAGAAATTTGGAAGATAGCTACCTGGCCAGGTGACTGGAAAAGATTCATATTTACTCCTATTGCCAAGAAAGGTGATCCAACTGAATCCGGAAATTATCAAGCAATATCAGTAATATCACACACAAGCAAAATTTTGCTGAAGGTCATTCAAAAGTGGCTGCAGCAGTATATCGACAGGAAACTGCCAGAAATTCAGGCTGGATTCAGAAGAGGATGTGGAAGCAGGGATACCATTGCTGATGTCGGATGGATGCTGGGTGAAAGCAGAAAATACCTGGAGGATGTTTACTTGTCTTTTATTGACTGTGCAAAGGCATTCGACCGTGTGGATCATAACAAACTGTGGATAACACTGAGAAGAATGGGGATTTCAGAACACTTAATTGTCCTCACGAGGAACCTGTACCTAAATCAAGAGACAGTCATTTGAACAGAACAAGGGTATCCTGCTTGGTTTAAAGTCAATAAATGTTTGTGTCAAGGTTGTATCCTTTCACCATACCTGTTCAATCTGTATGCTGAACAAAAAATCTGAGAAGCTGGACTACATGAAGAAGAAGGGGGCATCGAGATTGGAGGAAGACTCATTAACAACCTGCGTTATGCAGATGACACAATCTTGCTTGCTGAAGGTGAAGAGAACTTGAAGCACTTATGGATGGATTACACCTCAAATTAAAGAAAACAAAAATCCTCACAACTGGGCCAATGTGCAACATCATGATAGAAGGATAAAAAATTGAAGTTGTCAAAGACTTCGTTTTACTTGGATCCACGATCAACGGCCATGGAAGCAGCAGTCAAGAAATCATAAGATGCATTGCATTGGGCAAATCTGCTGCAAAATAACTCTTTAAAGTTTTGAAAAGCAAAGATGTCAACTTGAAGAATAAGATGGGCCTGACCCAAGCCATGATGTTTTCAATCGCCTCATAGGCATGTGAATGCTGGATGATGAATAAGAAGTCTAAAGAAGAACTGATGCCTTTGAATTGTGTTGGTGAAGAATATTGAATATAACATGGACTGCCAAAAGGAAGAACAAATCTCCCAGAAGAATTACAACCAGAATGCTCCTTAGAAGCAAGGATGGCAAGACTACTTCTCAGCACTGTTTTGCTTGTTGTACATAGGGTAGCTATGAGCTGGCACTGACTCGAGGGTACCTAACAACAACAACATGTAAGTATTTATAAATTTCTCCTATGATAAATTAATAAAAATATAGTTACTGTGTTATAGTTATGAATAACATAAGAGTTCTTGATATATGTATCTGTTTCTGTTGAGTTGATTCCAACTCATAGCGATCCTGCAGGACAGAGTAGAACTGCCCTATAAAGTTTCCAAGGAGCGCCTGGTGGATTTGAACTGCTGGATTTTTGGCTAGCAGCCATAGCACTTAACCACTACACCACCAGCGTTTCAATAGCAATGGGTTTTTGTTTTTTGATATATATAGTGAATCTACTTTCCAGAAAGATTCTACCCATTAATAAAGATTATAATTAACTAGTTTTTATTAATTCAGATACACTTTTTTTAAAAAAGTAGCCTATATTAAAAGATCAATTACATAAATAAAAACTAAATTTATGTTTTAGATAATACATATGTCCAAATTATCTTATGTACTAAAATCTTACTTCATCTTGCCTTAAAATCCGATATATAAAAAGTTTCAGTCTTTTTTCAAACAAGTAAAAGTATTAAATTCTAATTTGCTTTACTTATTAACACTTTTATTTTTTTCGGCCCATTACAAACATATTACAAATGAAAAAATATGTATTTCCATAAATACAATCTTCATTTGATTTATACGTATTAGATGAAAATAAAAAATATCCAAAATTGAAATTTTGCTTATATGGATAAAACTTAAGATAATATCAAGAATTAATTTAATATCTTTGAGTGCCCTTTTAATTTTTAGAGCCTAAATCACAGTGTCATTTTATGTACTGAATTAGTAAAAAGTGTTTATATGTCATTAAAAAAATAAAATTTTTTATATGTCACTAGAAAATAAAAATTAAATTTATACCTATATAAGTTTTCCTGTTATGTGTATCATTTGCTCCCAGACAATAGCAGTGTCCTTATAAAGCATCCTTTCCACACTTTAAAGAGAAAAATGTAAAAAAAGCTTTTACTCAATTCCAGGTTTTATTTTTATCATAAAATTGCAGTAATAGTATTTTTTTTTTTTTTTTAATATGAGAGTACTTTTGAAATCTTTAGAACAGCTAACAACTTTTTAGGTAAGTACTCAAATATGTATTAGAAATAAAAGTGATGGACTCGTTTAAGTCTATACTATTTGGCAGATAATGCACTGTTTCAGGACCCTATGAATCACCTCAGGGGGGTTTCAGGGTTCCATGAGCACACATCTGGAGTGTAAATAATTCATTTGTCTCGCTAAATCCAATTCTAAATCAGTTACATGAGAATTAAGAACTATACTGGAATATTATTTTAGTAAGTCAAAAATTTTTTTTAGTGTGTTATAGAGTTCAAGTATGGGACTAAAGGGACAATACATGATTGGTTAATCACACTTCACAAGTAATAAATGATACATATATACTCCTTCTACCTTTATGCTTTTCTCATTGTTCTACAGTGAGGCCGAAATTCTTACCATTGGAGAGATACTTCTGAAACAATGCATATAACACTTCTTTTAAAATATGAATACCTCTTTTATTGTAGTCCAAATTAATGTGTCAGTTTAGAAAATCAGTTCTTACCAAGATCATGAAGGCAAGTAACATTACATAGCCTATTCAACACAATTGGAAAATATAATTTTGGGTATCCGCTGCACTCTTATTGACACATTATCCAAGGTTCCAGTCACAGTTTTAGATATTAGCTTCACATAACACTAATTATCTTTTCCACATCGCATTTTTACCAGTAGAAATTTTATCTTATTGTGATTATTAAATAGCTGTACAACACTGCAATCTTCATGCAGGCAGGGGTCATATGCAGCTATGGCTACCGTTGCATATCCTGTTCCTTAGTACATTGCTTGGCACACAGCAAACAGTAAATAATTATTGCACACATGCATAAATGGTTGCCTTATTTTCTCTAAATCCAACAGTTGGAGAACAGTATTGCTGAACTGCTACAGTACCAGATTTTTTCCCAAAAACTTCTGACACAAAGCATCATTCTCAAACAAAAGTTATGGGAAAAGAGACACTGAAATGTAGAATTTTGTATTATGAGCAAGACATCTACAGTCAGGAACTATATGCGTTTAGTTCAAATCTGGGTTCAAGGGAGAATGGAATCGGCATGTCATCATTTGTTTTTTCAGTAGAATGAATGCTTGCAAGTATTCATTAAAAAAAAAATCAGTTCACTCAGAGATTCAGAAGATGTTCTTGGGTTTGTTTTGTTTTAAAACATCTCAAGCAGATTAAACCTAAGACTACTTACCACTCTGCACTCTGACAATATTTTGGCAAATCATCACCTCCTCCACGGTCAGAGCGCCCTTGTCTGCACCTTCTAACAACCAGATGGGTCTTCCCTGTTTATAATAATCAACACAGGATATTATGAGAATTGATGGAAATGTGTATTAAAAAAAAAAAATCATTCCTAATGCCAATTATGGAAACCCTAGTGGCTAGAGGTCAAGAGCTACGGATTGCTAACCAAAAAGTCGGGAGTTCCAATCCACCAGACGCTCCTTGGAAACCATATGGTGCTGTTCTACTCTGTCTTATAGGATCAATACAGGGTCGCTAGGAGTTGGAATTGACTCCATGGCAGTCGGTTTTGCTTTTGGGAATGCTAATTACAGTATTTACAGTACGGTAAAGAAAACGCTAGCTTATTCAGCAGAAAATGCTAGCTTATTCAGCATTCCATTGTTAGAAATATAAATGAGTTCGCAGGTTTTTTTTTTTTAACGAGTCCGCAAAGCTGAAAAGACCACTTAAATTGCCAAGAAATTTTTGTTTATTTTGTGTGGTTTCACTTCCGTGTAATTTTTAATTTTTTTTATGTCTTTGGGTATATATTTTATTTTATACTTTGATTTTATATTAATAATCTATTGAAAATAAAATATTCCTTTGTGTAGACTAGAAAACAAAAGAGATTTACTACATATGGGTGTCATCTTTAATAAGAACTTACAAGGCAAATTTTACTTGCATGCATGCTACTCATTAATCTAAAATTGGTGCTAATCTGATATTCCCACCACATTGTTTTTTCTCTTTATGTTGATAATACATCTTAGGGAAGTAGCACTGAAAAAGATATTGATTCAAAAAAAATAATACACAGGCAATGAAAGTCTTTTGAAACATATAAAATAAAAAGGGTGAAAGATCAAGGACTCTAACACGTTCTTTAATTTAATATGGCAAACAATGTGGCATTTTCTAAACACCCTTGTTGAAACATTCAATCAATACTTTTAAATCACTGTGACAAAATGAATGACACATTAAATTATAGATAAAGCAATAGTAAATTGCCACATTTGCTCAATGCACACACACACACCGCTACCAAAATCCAAAAAGGTTAACAAATATATTTAAAATATATTTTTGCAACTTTTCTAAAATATTTTGAATTAATGTGTCTTAGAACCATGCTGACCACACTCGGAGCTGGAATTGTATTAGTAATAATTTGTAAGTTATGGAAAGAGTTTCTACTACTTGATGCAAAAAGTGCACGTGAAGTTATTTTCTTTATTATAAAGTGCGTCTGTGCATACTGATAAATTTAGAAAATGGATAGTCTTACAGAAATGTAATTTGTAAGATTAAGATTACTTGTGGATTTAAAAATAAATTATTTAAGACAAAATATAATGTTTGCATTAACAATAGTTTTATGAAAGTTTTCTAAGGCATTTAATTCTGGATTTGTGAAAGTCCACATTTTTGTGAAAACTAATTTATATTGGATTACTAAAAAGTCTCATTATTGTTTTTTAATAAATCCATCTTACTTGGCTTAAAAGAACAGTTCCCCAGTAAACATATGTCTCATAAAAAGCCTGGGAAATAAATAACAATTACATCATAACAGCCTCCATTTACAGATATAGTTAATTTTTCTCCTGAAAAAAAACATACTAAGATTTTAAATGCTTATTGCTTTAATGAGAGACTGTAGTGACCTAATTTATCAATTAGTTTTCTCCATAAAATTGAAGAGATTTACAAACTAAATGGAAATACCAACTTTTACAATGATGAGCCATATGGCACTCACTGTATTATATTTATGCTTGAAGACAGTGTAAAATTATAGTTGTTACCTATTTTAAAAAATGAAATTGGTACTTCTACCAAGTTTACAAGTTTGTATGACTAACCAGAAAAAAAACAAAACAAAACAACCCAGTGCCGTCGAGTCGATTCCAACTCATAGCGACCCTATAGGACAGAATAGAACTGCCCCACAGAGTTTCCAAGGAGTGGCCAGGGGATTCAAACTGCCGGCCCTTTGGTTAGCAGCCGTAGCACTTAACCACTATGCCACCAGGATTTCCGTTTGTATGACTAAGATAATATATGTATGTGTGTATATATATATATGTATATATAAAATGTTTCAGGTTACTTAAAAAAAGAAAAAAAGATTGTTAAAACTGTTAACCTATTTCCTGAGCTGTTTTTGTTTCTAGGTTTTAAAATTATATAAACATATGAGAAAGTATGTTTGGAAATGTAATATATGGGTGAAGTCCATGACACAGTTTGGCTTGAGAAGCATTTTACTCCCAGTCCAAATGTGAAATTGAGTCAGAGACACTGCCTGTGACCTCCTCTTTACTCTGTACCTCTTCAACTGAGTATATTCAGTTTGCTTTGGATTAATTTGTTGCTAAGTGATAGGTTAATTTATAATTTTAATAAGGGATTTAATATGCCTACATTCAGCTAAATTTTAATATCCCGTATGTCATGGAGAGGCAGAGTAATATACTAGAAATACAGTTAATTAACCAATAAAAAGATGAAAACTACGCTTCATGATTTATTAGTTGTGTGGTCTGGTCGTGGAAAGAAATCTAACTTTCTTGGGATAGCCTACACTTGTTTTACACTTTTTATGGTACAAAATTATACTTAATATCTTCCCACAAAAATTGAGCTCTTTTTGATTTCCTTGTTTCCATGAATGGTACCATTAATCTGACGTCAACTGTATGATCACAATTTTGGTTGCCATGGTAGATGGAGGCCATTGTTCCTTTTTCCTCATTGCCAGCATCCACTCTCAAGTATGGTTTTGACTTCCATCAAAATATGTTTTAAATATTTCCATTGATATCCAACTACATCCGTAACACATTAGTTCAAGAAACACTACACATTGTTTCCAAAGTCTCATTATTGATTTTACTGTCAGATATTTCCCAACTTCTTATTGAGTCTGTATATATATGATTATGATTCAAATTCTGAAAAATTCCTTTGTATTTTATTTTCTGGATCAAAAGATCTTTTTGTTTCTATGTTTTTTGACTCAATCGGGTTTAACAATATAAAACCCATTGCCACTGAGTCAATTCTGACTCATAGTGACCCTACAGGATAGAGTGGAACTGCCCCATATGGTTTCCAAGGAGCACCTGGTAGATTTGAACTGCCGACCTTTTCGTTAGCAGCTATAACACTTAACCACTATGCCACCAGGGTTTCCTTTAAAAATATAAGAGGGCACAATAGTTAACCTTAAACTAATTAAAATGCTATGAACTTTATAAATAATAAATATTGTATCTCAGTCACTGTATTGATTCATATCCAAAAATCCAGAATCAGGATATGGTTTACACCTAAATTTCAAAGATCTTTGCCCATTCAGTTCACAAATCATTACTGAGCATTTACTGTGGTAAATAAAACATGGTCTTTTTTTTGAAAGTCATATTGTATATGTATATGTATATGTATATGTATATGTATATGTATATGTATATGTATATGTATATGTATATGTATATGTATATGTATATGTATATGTATATGCATATGCATATGCATATGTATATGTATATATATATAATCACAAACATACACCTATTATTACTCCTTAATGATATTCATGCCTACATGTCTGTCAGTTTGTCGTATTGTGGGGGTTTTGTGTTGCTATGATGCTGGAAACTATACCACAGGTATCCAGATACCAGCAGGGTCACCATGGCAGACAGGTTTCAGCTGAACTTCCAGGCTAAGACAGACTAGGAAGAAGAACCTAGCAGTCTACTTCTGAAAAGAATTAGCCAGTGAAAACGTTACAAATAGTAGAGGAACATTGTCTGATATAGTGCCAGAAGAAGACCTCCCCCCCACCCCCGGATTGGAAGGCACTCAAAACATGACTGGGGAAGAGCTGCCTCCTCAAAGTAGAGTCAACATTAATGATGTGGATGGAGTCAAACTTTTGGGACATTCATTTGCTGATGCGGCAGGACTCAAAATGAGAAGAAAGAGCTGCAAACACCCTTTAGTAATTGGAACATGTACAAAGTATGAATCTAGGAAAATTGTAAATCCTCAAAAATGAAATGGAAAACACAAATTTCGATATTCTAGGCATTAGTGAGCTGAAATGGACTGGTATTGGCCATTTTGAATTGGCCAATCATATGGTCTACTATGCTGGGAATGACAACTTGAAGAAGAATGGCATTGCATTAATTATCAAAAAGAACATTCCAGGATCAATTCTGAAGCACAACTCTGTCAGTAATAGGATAATATCCATATGCCTACAAGGAAGACCAGTTAATACTACTATTATTCAAATTTACGCACGAACCACTAAAGCCAAAGATGAAGAAATTAAAGATTTTTACCAGCTTTTACAGTCTGAAATTGATCAAACATGCGACCAGGATGCATTGATAATTTCTGGGATTGGACTGCAAAAGCTGGAATTGAAGAAGAATTGGTAATTGGAAAATATGGCCTTGGTGGTAGAAACAATGCCAGAGATTGCATGACAGAATTTTGCAAGACCAATGACTTCTTAATTAGAAATTCCTTTTTTCACCAACATAAACGGCATCTATACACATGGACCGTGCCAGATGGAATACAAAGGAATCAAATCAACTACATCTGTAGAAGGAGATGATGGAAGAGCGCAATATCATCAGTTAGGACAAGGCCAGGGGCCGAACGTGGAGCAGACCATGAATTGCTCACACACAAGTTCAGCTTGAAACTGAAGAAAATTAGAACAAGTCTACAAGAGTCAAAGTATGACCTTGAGTATATCCCACCTGAATTTAGAGACTATCTCTAAAATAGATTTGATGCGTTGAACACTAATGAGTGAAGACCAGACGAGTTGTGGAATGATGTCAAGGACATCATACATAAAGAAAGAAAGAGGTCATGAAAAAGACAGGAAAGAAAGAAATGACCAAAATGAATGTCAGAAGAGACTGAAACTTGATCTTGAAAGTCAAGCAGCTAAAGAAAAAGGAAGAAATGATGTAGTAAAAGAACTGAATAGAAAATTTCAAAGGGCTGCTAGAGAAGGGAAAGTAAAGCATTACAATGACATGTGCAGAAACCTGGAGATAGAAAACCAAAAGGGAAGAACACTCTCAGCATTTCTCAAGCTGAAAGAACTGAAGAAAAAAGCCAAGCCTTAAGTTGCAATACTGAAGGATTCTATGGGGAAAATATTATATGACGGAGGAAGCATCAATAGAAGATGGAAGGAATACGTGGGGTCATGATACCAAAAAGATTTGGTGGATGTTCAGCCATTTGAAGAGGTAGCATATGATCAGGAATCAATGGTGCTGAAGGAAGAAGTCCAAGCTGTCCTGAAGTGATTGCCAAAAAACAAGACTCCAGGAATTGATGGAATATCAATTGAGATGATTCAACAAACAGATGCAGCACTAGTAGAAGTGCTCATTCGTCTATGCCAAGAATTTTGGAAGATAGTTACCTGGTCAGCTGACTGGAAGAGTTCCATATTTATGCCTATTCCCAAGAAAGGTGATCCAACTGAATGCAGAAATTATTGAATAGTATCATTAATATCAGATGCAAGCAAAATTTTGCTGAAGATCATTCAAAAATGGCTGCAGCAGTATATCAACAGGGAGCTGCCAGAAATTCAGGCCAAATTCAGAAAAGGACGTGTAACCAGGGATATCATTGCTGATGTCAGATGGATCCTGGCTGAAAGCAGAGAATACCAGAAGGATGTTTACCTGTGTTTTAATCATTATGTAAAGGCATTTGACTGTGTGGATCATAACAAATTATGCATAGCATTGTGAAGAATGGGAACTACAGGGCACTTTATTGTGCTCGTGAGGAACCTGTACACAGGTTAAGATGCAGCCATTCGAACAGAACAAGGGATACCAAATGATTTAAAGTCAGGAAAGGTGTGTGTCAGGGTTATATACTTTTACCGTACCTATTCAATCTGTATGCTGGGCAAATATCCAAGAAGCTGGACTATATGAAGAAGAACAAGTTATCAGGTTTGGTGGAAGACTCATTAACAACCTGCCTTATGCAGATGACACATTGCTTGCTGAAAGTGAAGAGGACTTGAAGGACTTACTGATGAAGATGAAAAACCACAGCCTTCAGTATGGATTATGCCTCAAAATAAAGAAAACAAAAAAAATGCTCACAACTGGACCAATGAGCAACATCATGATAAACGGAGAAAGGATTGAAGTTGTCAAGAATTTCATTTTACTTGGATCCACAATCAACACCTATGGAAGCAGTAGTCGGGAAATCAAAACATGCATTCATTGTATTGGGTAGTTCTGAGCAAAGGACCTCTTTAAAATGTTGTAAAGCAAAGATGTCACCTTGAGGACTAAGATGCACATGACCCAAGGCATGGTATTTTCAATCGCATCATATGCATGCGAAAGCTGGACAATGAGTAAGGAAGACTGAAGAAGAGCTGACGCCTTTGAATTGTGGTATTGGAGGAGAATAGTGAATATACCATAGACTGCCAGAACAGACAAATCTGTCTTGGAAGAAGTACAACCAGAATGCTCCTTAGAAACAAGGATGGCGAGACTGTGTCTTATATATTTTGGACACGTTGTCAGGAGGGATCAGTCCCTGGAGACGGATATCATGCTTGGTAAAATACAGGTCAATGGAAAAGAGGAAACCCTCAACTAGATGGATTGTCACAGTGGCTGCAAATGGTCTCAAACATAACTATTGTGAGCATGGCACAGGACTAGGCAGTGTTTCGTTCTGTGGTATATAGGGTTGCTATGAGTCAGAACCAACTTAATGGCACATGGCAACAACCACAACAAAGACATTTAATTCTCTCTCTCCATATACAGTTAAAATATGAGATGAAAATGTTGATACTAATTAGCATAACAGTTTTATTAAGATAAATAATTTAAATATAACTAATCAATTTATAGATCAAGACTTACTTCTCTTTTAGTACCTCAGCTGATTCAGCATCCATCTCATCTGTGTGTATTCCTTCCTCTATTTATAAATAGGAGCCCTGGTGGCATAGTGGTTAAGAGCTATGGCTGCCAAGCAAAAGTTTTGCAGTGTGAATCCACTAGCTGCTCCTTGGAAACTCTATAGGGCAATTCTGTTTCACCCTGTAAGATTGCTATGAATTGGAATCTACTGGACAGCAATAAGTTTCTTCTTTTTTATTTTTTAAATAAGCATGACCATCACTCATTCATTCATTCATCTAGCAAATCCACCTACAATGTGCCAAAGTCCTTTTTAGACATTGGGAATGCATCAACCAGAAAAACAATAAAAAATATATCATACTGTTTTAATATGGATTTACCTTAATATTGATTTTAACATGTCAGAATCATTGAGGAAGCAAAGATTACTATGACACATATCTACCCTTGAAACCTCCCACTTTAAAGGTAATGTAACTTCCTCCATCCCCACCTATGACTCCACACTCAGTCATACTCTCTATCATCTGTTTTCTTTTTGGCATTCTTGTTCTCACTTTATGAAATTATTAATTTATTTGTCTCTGTGTTTGTTGATTGTGCTGCCCAAATAGAATGTAAGGTCTATGTGGGAAGGGGCTAAGAACATGACACATTATACTTGCTCAGTAACTAAGTTGATTGCTGAATGAATTAGTGGGTAAGTGTTCTGAAATATTGTTATTTAGATGTTCTTTAAATTCTTTTTGTTTCCTTTACTATAGTTTAATTCTCAAAGTTAGAAATCATGCTTTATGCTTCTATCTTCCACAAAGCCTGTAAAATTTTATCAGATAACATGTTTAATAATTGTTAATGAATGAATTATTAAATAAGTAAATGATGAACTGAACTGATATTCTTAAAAGGCCAGTTTTCCAAAGTTGCAGTTAATCAGTTAATGTAGCTAGAATGGCCTTTGTTTTATCTTAAATGCTATGAGTGATGTCGTGATATTCAGCCAATAAATTATATTACATTACAATAAAACAACATTTTATTGGTAAAATATTGTAATAAATTTCAGTATTTGGGTTCAGGGGATGTCTCCAAGGAACTTTTATCCTCTTTGCGATGACAAGTAATAAAGTCATAAAATTTTTGATAAAATATTTTATTCATGCCTAGCACTATTAAATATTCTTATTATCTATTGTTTACAGCTATATTTTTTCAATAGAGTAAGAATAATTTTTCCCATCATGTAATCTTTCAACAACTAATTAAGTGTTTTTTACCTTCCAGGCACTCTTCTTGATGCTGGTAACACAGCAGTAAATAAAGAAGACTCAGCCCTCCCACCATATAACCTATAGACAAAAAGAATATGAATAATAAGAAGTGAGTAATGACTTAACATCTAGTCGGAAACACTATGAAAAAATTTAAACAAGGTAAAAAGAGTGGAAAAAATGGTGGAAATGTCCGATAATCAGTGACAGAGTCTCAAGATTTGATTTAAAAAAAACTTTATTTTTTATTGTTGTTGAAAATACACACAACAGAACATACACCAATTCGACAATTTCTACACTTACAGTTCAGTGACTTTGATTACATTCTCCAAGTTATGCAACAATTTTACTCTCCTTTTCTGAGTTGTTCCTCCCCTACTAACATAAATTCTCTGCCCTCTTAGCTTCCTATCTAACCCTTTTGAGTTACTATTATCAATTTGATCACATACAGATAGGTCTTTAGAAGAACACAATGCTGAGGGCAGATTTTACATCAGTGATTTCTGTGCTATGTCCTGATTAAAATGGAAGAAGAAATAATTTAGAAGATCATCAGTAAAAACTTTTCATGAAGATGAAACAGCAAGTAAGAAAACCCTGGGGCTAGAAAGAGTTGGACATGTTTGGGGTGGGACTCCAGGGCAGAGTAACTGATGTGCTGGGAATGAGTGAGCATGTGGTAGGTAAAGAAGTGAGTGAGAGAAGTTGAGGGCAGCTCATATAATGGCTTCAATGTAATGATAGAGAATATGAACTTTTTTTTTCTAATTTTAATGTGAAAGCCTTTGGAGCATTTTAAACAAAAGGTATTAACTTTAGTTTATATAAAATTTTGTCCCTTTTTAGCTCTTATATATTTGGTGCCCTGGTGGTGTAGTAGTTAAAAGCTTAGCTGCTAAGCAAAAGGTCAGCAGTTCAAATCCACAAGCTATGCCTTGGAAACCCTATGGAGGAGTTCTACTCTGTCCCATAGGGTTGTTATGAGTTGGAGCTGACTCAACAACACCTAACAACAACAACAACATATTTGGTCTCAGAGAGACTAGTAAAATGAAATGATTATGAGAAAGCAAAGATCAACTATGTTGGACATAACACATAAAAATTAGGATGCACCTCACCTCACCTGAAAAAAAGAAGGTGAGGCTGGATTCATTCTGTGTGTGTGTGTGACTATTAAAATCATCATCATTTGAGTGAAAACTAAGGTGACTTTTTTGACTCATCCACAGTTTTATTTTTAATGTAAAATGGACATAATTATTTTATTAACAGAACTATGCCAATTTTCTGGGTTTCACCCAGCCATTGCTACTATGCACAGTTTTTAAAATCGTGATAGTTGTTATTTACACTGTCTTGGTTACCTATTCTCACTTTGGAAAATTATCATAGCACACCCTAATTTCAAGCAACAAAAGAATAATAAAAAGTTTATAATAGAAATTCTGATTCCTCAGGAAAAACATAAAATACGTGTTCTGGACATACTTTAAACAGCAATTTAGTTCATATCCTGTCATTTTGATGGTACACAATCAACATCTCTTAATTACGACCCATTGTTTGAGTTGCCATGCCCACAAAATGATAATTTAGTTTTGCAGTTGCCAATTCCATCTAATTTTGATTACTACATCACTTTATGATGAGAAGGTGATGAACTCTAAAGTTCACCATCATTGCACTGAATTGATGACTAACTAAATAATGCAAGTTTCAAAATAAATTGTATAAACTATTAAGTATTTACTGTAATACAGGAGAGAAAATAAACCAAGGAAACTTTCTACTACTATTTTTATTTCTCATAAGTCAAAAAAATTAACTTTGCTCACATATAACAATGTTATCATTTTGTAATGCTAGCTGAGATGATTAAATCAAAAAATGTAAATGTGATCAGTTTTACAGCCATCTGAAGGCTCATCATCTAGGATATAAATTATAGGCTTTCCATGGCTGCTGAAAGCTTAATAGCCTTTATATCTATCATACCTACTATGGGGAAAGTGTGATGTTTTGCACGATTTAATAAGAATTCAAAGCAAAGTATTTCTAAGATGGAAGAACCAGTTCACACTAGTTCAAATATAATAAAAAACAATAACAACAATAACAAAACTCTTTTGTAGCCATCTGAATTACTACACAAATCCATTGTTTCGTCATAGTGACTTGTTTCAGTTGCCTTTTGATGCATTTTAAACAAAATATAAATGGGCTGCTCCAGGCCCTAAATGAATTAGTCCCTTCATAAAAGATATATCTCCTATGTTTTATTTTCAGCAACCTCTAATTCAATATCACATCTTATTAGACTAATCAATGTGTATCACAAAGATCGTTTCTTAACTTTTAAAAATCCCTCTAGGAAGTACACTGGCTTTTCATTTACACGGTTTTTATTTTGCTTATATAAGCTCTAAATTAACATTACTGATAGTAGGATACTCTGCTACTCCTTTCACCTCAGACTCTCAGCAATCATAAACATGGTGTCGTTTAAAAGATAGGGCCTGTTTACTCCTATACTTAGTTCATGAGGATAATCTTTCCCACTACCTGAAACATTTTGCTAAGAAATGTGATAAAAATGAAAATACAATTGATACAATCTCAAAGTTTGAACATAATATTATTTGATGCTTCAGTGGCTCCAACTTATGTCAAAACACAGAAGTAGGGCTTGAGTCTCATATTATTAACTCTTCATGAATGTATTTGTATCAAGTAAATCCTTGATTCTCAATTTATTACCTAAAGGGAAGATAAGAACAATGAAAAATGTGGTTTATGTACTCTTATTAAAAATAATTTAAATCGTATTTGTATACTAATTTGATAAAAATATTTTTACGTATTTAAAATGGTTCAGGGTAAAATCAAGTGCTGGGAGTGAAGTCAAGCTGAAAAACTGCTTAATAATCAAAGCTGATGAGATTTAAAGACTTAGGGTCATAAAAGGGATGGAGAAGAGATTCTGTTAAGCATTAGATATGTGGGAGAGGGGACGGAAGACAATGTATCATAAAAAATTTTGAAGGCAAACTGCTTCGTGATGGAGGCTGGGCTGAAGTAAGATGAAGAAAGTTATCCATATGGGTACTTTAATCAATAAATATTTCAGGAGGCTAAATGGTATAGAACAATACATTAAAGTCTTGCAGACGAGATGCAGAATACCAATTGTACTGTGGCAAAGTCATTTTCTTTAAAGGCTATTATTGACTAACTTAATTTTTTCTAGTGTAAACTGAACAATGTTTCTATAAATTATACCTTACAGTTGCTTCATATTCAGGTTTTTCATATAAACCAATACATTTTCCAGGTATTTGTGGCAGAATTTTCTTTTTATTCTGCTTTTTATATTATTAAAATATTTAAACATCTTTTAATTGAATATTAATTTAAAATTTAGCTTCATTTGTTGTAGATAAAGGAACATAAATGCTTTCAGTGTCTAATTACTTTGAATTATATCATTCCCCCCCCACTTCCAAGTAATCAAGTTCTAGTGTGTATGCTGTGTGTACATATAAGATACATAGACAGACATAGTGCTGAAAAATGAGGCCTTCAGATTGGAAGGCATTCAAAACACAGCATTGACTATGCAAAGGCATTCGACTGTGTGGATCAGAACAAATTATGAATAACATAGTGAAGAATGGTAACTTCAGAACACTTAATTGTGCTTATACTTGTACATAGACCAAGAGGCAGTCATATGAACAGAACAAGGGGATACGCATGGTTTAAAATCAGGAAAGATGTGCGTCAGGATTCTATCCTTTCACTGTATTTATTCAAACTATATGCTGAGCAAATAATCTTAGAAGCTGGACCATATGAAGAAGAATGTGGCACCAGGATTGGAAGAAGACTCAATAACCACCTGCAACATGCAGATGACAGAATTTTACTTGCTTAAAGTGAACAGGACTTGAAGTACTTACTGATGAAGATGAAAGACTATAGCCTTCAGTATGGATTACAACTCAGCAGAAAGAAAACAAAAATCTTCCCAACTGGACCAATAAGCAACATCATGATAAAGGGAGAAAAGATTGAGGCTGTCAAGGATTTCATTTTACTTAGGCCCACAATAAACACCCATGGAAGCAGCAATCAAGAAGTTAAATGACTTATTGCATTGGGCAAATCTGCTGCAGAAGACCCCTTTGATGTATTAAAAAGCAAAAATGTCATCTTGAAGACTAGAGTGAGCCTGACCCAAGCCATGGTATTTTCAATGTCTTCGTATGCATGCAAAAGCTGCGCAATGAATAAGGAAGACTGAAGAAGAATTGATGTCTTTAAATTATGGTGTTGGCAAAGAATACTGAATATACCTTGGACTGCCAGGAGTAAGAACAAATCTGTCTTGGAAGAACTACAGCCAGAATGCTCCTCAGAAGTGAGGATAGTGAGACCTTGTCTCACTTAATTTGGGCATATTATCAGGAGGGACCATTTGCTGGAGAAGGACATCATACTTGGTAAAGTAAAGGGTCAGCCAAAAAGAGGAAGATTCTCAATGTTATGGACGGACCCAGTGGCTGCAACAGTGGGCTAAAACAAAGCAAAGATTGTGAGGATGGTACAGGAACCAGGCAGTGTTTTGTTCTGTTGTGCACAGAGTCGCTATGTGTCAGGACCGACTGGATGGCACCTAACAACAATAACATAGATACATAGATAGATAGAGAGAGAGACTGATAGAATTCCCATTTGTATACTTACATATATACACGCCCACACACATCCTCACACATATTACATCGTCATCTTTTGATCTCTAGTTCCTCACTGTCTGTACTATTGTAGTAGATTTCTAAAGTCACTCTATATCTGTATTAATCACCTGTCCCAAATTTACTCTCCACATAAAAGCAGATGAATTATTTTGTTTTTTATCAGAAATATCTTCATATATCTTTGTATAAAATTATAACACATTTCCCATTGGTTTTGATATAAAAGGTTAAATTCTAAATAAACCTATTATGTAATTATGTAATTATACCCCTGCTTATATCACCAATGTCATCTTTCAACAGTCATCCCTCTTCCTCTCAACATTCATGGAATATCTCAACTTTTTTACTGACACATTACCCTCAGTGGACGACCTTGCCTGACCAGTCAATGACCACAGTGGCCATTTAATGGGAATTCCGTTAATCCCCTGATGCTCTCTCTTTCCGACTCTCTGTACGTACTTTCTCCTCCTGTTACAGTAGCAAAATTTCTCTCAACAAATCAGTCATCACTCCACACGTCACCTGGAATCCATCCGCTTCTGTTCATACAACTTGCTTTCTAATAGACGTTGCTCAATTTGTTATTCACCTTTCTTCTGTATATTTAATTTCTTCATTTCTGCTGGTCTTTCTATTCAATCCTTCAACAGTCAAACGTACTGATCACTCTCATATTTTAAAAAAGAAAGATTAATGACCATATTCTTTTCTAGCTCCCTCCCATTGGCAGCCAACCTTCGTGGAGGAATTGACTATACCTTCAATTTCTATTTCTTTATGTACCACTGATATCTCAGCTTTTACTTAAAGTTCCACTTAAACCATTCTTGCAAAGTGTAGAGACCCTCATGTTTCTAAATCTAATGACCACCTTCAGTCCTCACTTACCTTGATCTCTCATCAGCTTCCCAAATAGCTCCTTACTCTTTCCTTTATTAAATATTATATTTTCTGCCTTTACGAAAACTCTTTTGGCCTCACCTTTTCAGTCTCCATCTGAAGTCTGTTACATTCTAGTGTGACATATTTTCCCAAGGTCTTCACTTATCCTTTTACACTGTTTATGTAAATGATTTCATTTCCTAATGGTTGTCAAAAAATAGCCAACCCTACTTTATTGACTCTAAGTCACACAATTCTTTCACATTTTAGCAACAAAATAGTGATTCATTTGATAATTACATACCGTGTTTACATTGGCAATTTTTATGTATTTTTTTCCTTTGAGTTATGCAAAGAATTATGATACATATTATAATCTATAGCATCTTGTATATGAAGAAAGACAGTAGTACTGCTATCCACAAACACATATTAATTCTCCTCACAAATCCAACTTGCCTTTGAGCAATACAAGTTACATGCAATTCCTTCTTTATACCTGTACTTGGATTTAACTCAACCATCTGTGTTCATCATTTAAAAACAAAGACTTGAGTACGTTACCCACAGGTAGTCCGACTTCAGTCTTTACCATTAAAAAATACTAACAATAGAAAGCCTTGATTTTCAGAAACCTGGAAATCATTATCGACATTTCCTGAAATCCATACTCAATCATTTAGTGAGTTCTACCACTGAAATGATTACCAGAATAAGTAACATTTATTGAGGAATTAATGTATTAACACTTCAGGTTTTCTGTATGTATTACATTGTTAGGGAAAAATGAAAGAAATTCTGAGTCAGGTATCATTATTCTCATTTTACCTGTGAGGATACTGAGACAATGATAATTTTTTTAAGGTCATACAAGTTAAGTGGGAACCAAGAATTTGAATTAAACTATTTAATCTAGATTTCTTCATCACTAAATCCACTCTTTACTCTTTCAATGAATTATCTACACTGTACACAATGTGCTCTTTTAAAAAGAAAATCAGAATTGTTGATATTTTCACTGATTAATTTATTGACTCCATTAAAGATAAAGTCTAAAATTTGTGTCACGATCTAGACAGTTATTTCTTACATAGTCTCCATTTATATTACTTACAGTAACATGGTTTGCTAGCAGAATAACAATCCCCCAAAGGTGTGCTGCCCTTTGAAATATTCTGTTCAAAGGGTGACTAGAGAAGACAAAGTGAAGTATTATAAGGCTGAAAGCAAAGAATACCAGAAAGATGTTTACTTGTGTTTTACTGACTATGCAAAAGCATTCGACTGTGTAGATCATAATAAATTACGGATAACATTGTGAAGGATGGAAATTCTAGAACACTTACTTGTGCTCATGAGGAACCTGTACATAGATGAAGAGGCAGCTGTTCGGACAGAACATGGTGATACTGTGTGGTTTAAAGTCAGGAAAGGTGTGCATCAGGGAGGTATCCTTTCACCATACCTGGTCAATCCGTATGCTGAGCAAATAACCCAAGAAGCTGGGCTACATGAAAAAGAACAGGGCATCAGATTGGTGGGAGAATCATTAACAGCCTGTGTTATGCAGATGACACAACCTTGTTCACTGAAAATGAAGAGGACTTGAAGTACTTACTGATGAAGATCAAAGACCGTAGCCTTCAGTATGGATTACACCTCAACATAAAGAAAACAAAAATCCTCACAACTGTACTAGTAAGCAACATCATGATAAATGGAAAAAAGATTGAAGTTGCCAAGAATTTCCTTTTACTTGGATCCACAATCAACACCCATGGAAGCAGCAGCAGGAAATCAAAATCATCATTGCAATGGGCTTGGCGCAGGAGCCAGCGGTGTTTTGTTCTTTTGTACATAGGGTTGCCATGAGTTGGAACTGGCTCAAGGGCACCTAAAAACAACAACGAAGGTGTGCTACGTACTAATTCCTGGAGTCTGTGAATATGTTAGGTTACATGGCACAGGAAGGAATAAGGTTGCAGGTGGAACTAAAGTTGAGAATCAGCTGACCAAGGAGCCCCAGTGTTGCAGTGGGTAAGTGCTTGACTGCTAAGTGGAAGCTTAGTCTGCTTTTGTAAAGATCAAAAAAGGAAAATAATCGTTGCGGTTGGTTCGATTCCAACTCATAGCAACCTTGTACAAACCAACCAACCAACCCGTTGCCTTCAAGTTGGTTTTGACTCAGTAACCCTGAAGGACACAGTAAAAGTGCCCCACAGGGATTCCAAGGAATGGCTAGTGGATTCAAACTGCCAACCTTTCAGTTAGCAGCCAAGTTCTTAACCTCTGCACCACCGGTGGCTCCCTCGGAAACCCTACGGGACAGTTTTACTCTGTCCTATAGTGTCGGTAAGAGTCAGAATCGACTCCATGGCAATGGATTGACCTTAAAAATTGAAAGCGTATCCTGAATTATCTGAGAGTCCAATATAATCACAAGAGTTCTTAAAAGTGGAAAAGGAACTTTAAATAGAGAACCAGAGAGATGACAGTGTGGGAAAGACTCAGCCTGACTTGGCCAGTTTGAAGACGGAGGAATGAGGTTGTAAAACAAGGAATGAAGGCAGCCTCTAGAGGAAAACAGATTCTTTTCATACAGACTACAAAAGGAATGCAGCCCTGCCAACACCTTTATGTTAGTCAGCTCAGTGTGAATCATTTCAGATTTATGACCTCCAGAAATACAAGATAATAAATTTGTATTGTTTGAAGCCACAGTTTGTGGTAATTTGTTGCAGCAGCAATAGAAAACAGATATACAGGTGATATTTTTTGAAATGTTTGTTCATTTACTTAACACATGTTCATTATGCAGTTGCAATAGCAACTATAAGGAATCCTGGTTATGCAGTGGTTAAAGCTCTCAGCTGCTAATCGAAAGGTCAGCAGTTGGAAACCACCAGCCACTCCACAGGACAAAGATGTGGCAGTCTGCTTCCAAAAATATTTACAACTTTGGAAGCCCCATGGGGCAGTTCTACTCTGTCCTACTGGGTCGCTATGAGTTGGAATCAACTCAGTGTTAATGGGTTTGGATTAGTTATTATAAAGTGTAATTTCAGTTATTCTAAAAAAATACTCTTATTTTTCTAACGTGTGTATTTTTAGAAAAACATATTGAGTTTATTTTGGTATATACATAAAGTAAAAGATGCCAGTATGCCTATTACAATAATGATTCTTGTATTTGACTCAACATTTAAGAATTTATGCATTGTTATAATTATCCATTCCTTTTGCTTTGCCTCTGGGGCAAGTTTACTCCTGTGCTACAAAGCCAAATAACAAAAAATGAGATAGAATAGCATCTGTGCTCTATGAGAATATAGGAAGAAAAAAGAAATTCAGTATTGCAGAAATGAGGACTATAAGGATAGATGTGTCCATGTGCTTAAAAGAAATAACAATCTATAACAATGCTTAAATTATGAGTTTCTTAATTTTGGAAGAATATCCATTATGTTTCCCAAAATAACTGCTAACAAACACATATGGTGTTATCTATACTTTCCTATATTTTAATAACTAATTTTTATAATAGTTTATTGTGATCTTAAGAGGACACAGTCTTAGTCATCTAGTGCTGCCATAACAGAAATACCACAAGTGGGTGGCTTTAACAAAGAGAAATTTATTACCTCGCAGTAAAGTAGGCTAAAGCTCCAAATTCAAGCTGTCAGCTCCAGGGGAAGGCTTTCTCTCTCTGATGGCTCTGGAAGAAGAAGGTCCTTGTCCTCAATCTTCCTCTGGTCTAGGAGCTTCTCAGGTGCAGGGAGCCCATGTCCAAAAGTTGTGCTCTGCTCCTGGTGTTGCTTTTTTGAGGGCATGAGGTCCCCCTCTCTCTGCTTCCTTCTATCTTTTGTATCTCAAGAGATCGCCTCTAGACACAATCTAATCCTGTAGGTTGAATCCTGCCTCACTAACAAAACTGCCGCCCATCTTCCCTCATTAACATCATAGAGGCAAGATTTACATCATATTGGAAAATCACATAATACAGGGAATCATGGCCCAGCCCAACTGATACACACATTTTTGGGGGGACATAATTCAATCCATGACAGACCCCATGTTTCATTATTATGTAAACTTATACAGATTTATTTACCTTGTTAATTGATTTTAGCAATTGAAATGATGGGAGATATAGTGACAAAACTGAATTCTTGCATTCTCCTTTCTTTCCTGTTTCATTTTTAGAATATAATCAGTATTTAGCAAGGAAAATTATTTAACTAAATTGGTTCTTATCAAAAGATAGCAAAATGAATATCGAAAGATGGGCAAAAAAAACAGAGATATCACTTCTAATTTTGTTTCAGACAGTAATTTGCAAATATACAAAACGATTCCACTTCTATAATAGAAAAATTTGAATAAAAACAGTACTAAAATGAACAAAATAAAACTAAGTGTATTACAAAATTATATAATGATTCTCTGATATCCCCAATATTGAAACTAGGCATTTATTCTCTATTTTAAAAGAGAACACTAAATTAATGACAGGTTTATTGTTTTGACAGGTTTTTTTTTTATTGTCTATGCTAAACGAAAATAAATGAACTATGCAATTTTGATATCTTTAGCAAAAAAATTCACTGTTTAATGTTAGCATTTTTTTGGCTTCTGCAGTAAGTCAGCCATATTCATATGCAGTATCAATAGTAATAATTTGAATTAAATGATTCTTTTTACCATATAAATAAAAAATAGGAAATCAGTATTATAGGATATTATTCTACCAAATCAAGTTCTTACGACCAAATATAACTTTAGGGATTTTAATAAAGCATTTTTCATTCTCTCTTACTGCCATTTGACCTACATGCATTCATATCTCTACAAATTACTTGTTATATTTTCTGATTTGACTAAAAAAGATGTTCTAGTATCTACTTTATATAAATTGTACACTTGATTGTGGTCATATAGTAGGTGTTCAATAAATTACGGCTCTAGCAGTAATAGAAATGGTATTATTGGGAGTAATTTTGATACTTGCTATCATTATTTTTATAATCTGCTTTATGCTAATCGGAGAGGTTACACATTAGTAGCATATGCTATGACACTACCATTCTCAGCAAACTGTTAAAGTTGTGAAGAGATTATCACATGGTATGAATAACAGATTAAGACAAAATTTTACAGTTTTTTTTTCTGGGTTTTGATAGTTAATAAGCAAATCAAATTATTATGTAATCTTATATTCTTACTACATGAATATCAATTGTGCTAAATAGTAATTAAGCAAATTGAGAATTTTAGGCAAGTGATTGATCAGTGAACATAATAAAGCCAAATATCTCACATCTGAGTTATGCAAAAGAAAGAGGACTAAGAGGACAATCCATCTTCCTGAAGCCCTTTCAGACGATCCTTGATTCCATGGCTTGAAGAAAATTAGGTGCCTGCATCTCCTTTCTTTCCCAACATGGGCTATCTTCTAGATGAGCTGTTTGTTTGTTTTCCCTAGAAGAGAAAATTTAAGCTCTCATTTTTCTTTCTCCAAAAACGGAATATACTAGGGGTAGTTTTACACTATTCTCTATTTCTCTTCCAAACCCAAAGTTTCTTAGCCTGGCATCAGATTCCTGATGTAGGAAGTACGAGAGGTACTATTGCAATATAAGGGAAGGTTCTTTAAAGAAAATACCACATTTCATTTAATGTTTTATCTGTAGCATTTAGAACTGAGTAGCTACTGGTGTTCATTAGTGTGATTAAATGAATAAAGAAATGGATGGCCACTGCTTCCAAAGGTGCTCTTTTTTGGGTTACTGGATGGTAGATATCTTCTTAGTAGGGAGCCCCTTAAACACACTGGCTTACATAGAACCCTCAGGATATTGAGTATATGTCATGATACACTATTGGGTACTGCAATTCACTGAGGGATTTGCAACCCACATTTTTAAAAAGATAATCCTTGACTAAAACATGATAGAATTAGTACTTTGTTGGGTTGTTTCACATAAATTTGTAACAGTTCCATATAGTCGATGTGATCTAGATTATGAAGTTCCAAACAAATTAAACAAAAACAGAAATGACAACAAAAGTCAAAACATTCCCATTTTGGGAAGGCATTCACTAATATCCCCAACTGGTACTTATGTTAAAACATGGCTTGGATTTGTGAACATCAGACCTAATATACACGTTTCTAATTATAAATGTATGGAAAATATCTATCTGTAAAAGGATATTGCATTTGTTTTTATATATATCTAGTTTTCTAGTGCTTTATGTAAGAAAAAGTTTGATATATATATATACACAAATATATGTATTTATATATATTCCAAAAGGCTGGGCTGTATGAAGAACACTGCTTCAGGATTAGAGGAAGACTCATTAACAACCTGCAATATGCAAATGACACAACCTTGTTTGCTGAAAGTGGAGAGGACTTGAAGCACTTATTGATGAAGATCAAAGACTACAGCCTTCAATATGGTTTATACGTCTGCATTGTTTTTGTTGTTGTTAGATGCCACCGAGTCAATTCTGACTCAGAATGATCCTACACACAATAGAAGGAAACACTGTGTAGTCTTGCACCATTCTCATAACCGTTATGCTTGAGCCTGTTGCAGCCACTGTGTCAATCCATCTCGTTGAGGGTCTTCCTTTTTCTCACTGACCCTCTACTTTACCAAGCATTATGTCCTTCTCCAGGGACTAGGCCCTCCTGATAACATGTTCAAAGTATGTAAGATTAAGTCTCGCCATCTTTGCTTCTGGGGAGCATACTGGCTGTTCTTCCATGACTAATTTATTCATTCCTTTGACAGTCCAAGGTATATTCAAAATTCTTCACCATAATTCAAAGACATCATTTCTTCTTCAGTCTTCCTTATTTATAGTCCAGCTTTCCAATGCATATGAGGTGATCGAAAACACCGTGGCTTGGATCACACACACATTAGTCTTCAAGGTGACATCTTTGCTTTTTGACACTTGAAAGAGGTCTTTTGCAGCAGATTTTCTCAACGTAATATATCATTTGCTTTCTTGACTACTACTTCCACGGGTGTTGTTTGTAGATTCAGGTAAAATGAAATTCTTGACAACTTCAGCCTTTTCTCCGTTTATGATGATGTTGCTTGCTGGTCCAGCTATGAGAATTTTTGTTTTCTTGATGTTAAGGTGTAATCTGCACTAAAGGATGCAATCTTTCATCTTCATCAGTAAGTACTTCAAGTCTGCTTCATTTTCAGCAAGCAAGAGTGTGTCACCTGCATATCGCAGGTTGTAAATGAGTCTTTCTCCAATCCTGATGCCCTGTTCTTCCTCATATAGTCCAGCTTCTTGGATTATTTGCTCAAGATACAGACTGAATAAGTGTGGTGAAAGGATAAACCCTGATGCCTACATTTCCTGCCTTTAAACCACACAGTATTCTCTTGTTCTGTTGGAATGACTACCTCTTTCTTGATCTATGTACAGATTCCTCATGAGCATAATTAAGTGTTCTGGGATTCCCATTCTTCACAATGTTATCAATAATTTGTTATGATCCACACAGTAGAATGCATTTGCCTAGCCAATGAAACACAGGTAAACATCTTCTTGGTATTCTGTTCTTTTAGCCAGGGTCCATCTGACATCACCAATAATAGTTCTGGTTCCACGTCCTCTTCTAAATCCAGCTTGAATTTCTGGCAGTTCCCTGTACTGCTGCAACCGCTTTTGAACAATCTTCAGCACCATCTCACTTGCATGTGATATTGGTAATATTGTTTTATAATTTCCACATTCTGTTGCATCACCTTACTTTGGAATAGGCATAAACAGGGATCTCTTCCAGTTGGTTGGACAGGCAGCTCTCTTCCAAATTTCTTGGCATAGACGAGTGAGTGCACCCAGCACTGCATAATTTGTTGAAATATCTCAACTGGTATTCCTTCAAATCCTGGAGCCTTGTTTTTTGGACGATATCTCCAGTGCAGCTTGGACTTCTTCCTTTAGTACCATCAGTTCTTGATCATATGCTCCCTCCTGAAATGATTGTATGTTGATCAATTCTTTTTGGTACAGTAACTCTGTGTATTACTTCCGTCTTCTTTTTGAGGCTCCCTGTGACATCCACTATTTTGTCCATAGACCCCTTCAGTATTGCAACTTAAGGCTTGAATTTTTTCTTCAGTTCTTTTAGCTTTGAGAAATGCTGAGTATGTTCTTCAGTTTTGGTTTTCTAATTCCGGATCGTTGCACACTTCATTATAATTCACTTTTTCTCAAGACACCCTTTGAGATCTTCTGTTCAGCTCTTTTAACATCATCATTTTTTCCTTTTGCTTTAGCTACTGGACATTGAAGACCAAGTTTCACTGTCTCTTCCGACATCCGTTTAGGACTTTTCTTTCTTTCCTCTCTTTTTAATGAGTTCTTGCTTCCTTCATGTTTGATGTCATATCATAACTCGTCTGGTTTTGGTCACTAGTCATGCTGGTAAATTCATGGGTCAGCGAAAAAGAAGAAGATGCTCAATGAGATGGATTGAAGCAATGGTTGGAACAATGGGCTCAAGCATAACAATGATTGTGAGAATGGCACAGGACCAGGCAGTGTTTCATTCTATTGCACATAGGGGTGCTAT
This sequence comes from Loxodonta africana, assembly GCF_030014295.1. Taxonomy (NCBI): domain Eukaryota; kingdom Metazoa; phylum Chordata; class Mammalia; order Proboscidea; family Elephantidae; genus Loxodonta; species Loxodonta africana. Next base: position 123,039,144 of record NC_087346.1, read on the forward strand.
GAGTCAGAACCAACCTGACGGCATCCAACAACAACAACAACAACAACATGTGTGTGTATATATATATGTATATATATATATATATATATATATATATATGTTTTTCACTTACCCAATTCCATTTTATATGACCACAAATTAAACAAATGTAACAAGCCTCTGTCTTCTAAAAGTTTGTGCTCATTCATAAGATCTTTGAGAGGACTATTCCTTCTGTAAATGAACACATCTAATGAGTAGAAGTAAATGAACATTACGCATGAAAAGATCTAAAATGGATGAGCATTTAAACTGAAGTGAGTTTAAATTATTCTCATGTCATGTATCAGAGGGCTTAGTGATGTCATATGCTTCCTGAAATCTTTCATGTCACAGAATAATCAACAATGACTTTCTTTCTTTTGAGGTAATGCAGTTTGATTATTATTTTATCTTAGCCCTTCATATCCTGTGAAAGAAACTTATACTAGCTTATTATTAAATATTTCAGCTGGGTCAAGCACTGTTTTATGTGCACTAATTCATGTAAATTTCACTTACCCCTATGGCACTAATTCTGTTGTTATATTCAATTTACCAATGACACAATGAAGTTTAGGTAAATTGAATTGAATGTTCCATATCGCACAATTAGAAGATGCACCATCTGGATTTGAACTCAAATCTCTCAAGCTCCATAGCTCCTAATTTTTACCACTATCCACTGTTGTTATAATTATATATCCTTTACCTGGTAAGTGGTTTTTATATACATTATCTCATTTAACATTCAGAAGAATTCTGTAAGGGAAATATTATCTACTTTTAAGAACAAAAAGTATTATTTTGTTTGATTGTAGAAATAAATTTGATTACAAAATACCATGGGAATACAGTTAGCCAGTAAGATAAAAAGAAATCGTACTTGAAATATTACCTTTGAAAGAAAACCCATATTAATTCTTTAAAGCTTAAATATCTCCACTGTGGTTTTAAATTATACCAACATGATTTTCATTTTCCTGAGATCTTTGTCTTAAAGTGTTATCTTTTCTGAAGGCCTCCAATATTTTCACTGATGCAATGTTCTGTTTAATATTGTTGACAAAACAAATAATTTATACTTTATTTTAGTATGTTCAGCTGTAAATCTGTTTTTTTGAAAGAGCTAACTCCTGAAAATTCATAAAATTGGTGTTCTCCCAATTTTTAATATCAAGAATCTTATTCCTAAGATCTTTCCACTTTAGAAGCTTACAAGCCTTCGGTTTGATTTGTTATTTTTTACTAGCATGCACTTTTCGTCATTTATTTATCAGAAATTATTGCAGATATCCAGAGTATTATAAGGATGATACGCATATCACTGACATTGTTGAGACAGTGTTGGCTTTATTATTATTTGTATAACTTATTGTCTATCTTAATAAACATTAGTTATTAAGGCAGAATATGCCTGCATTTATGATTCCACCTTGTGAAAATATTTTTTAGTTTATTTAGTAATTTAAATAATCATAAATTATTTTAAAAGTGCATAAATTAGGGAGAACATTACAAGAAGCTCAAGGAAACCTACTAGCACTGCATTTAACAAAAGTAAACATTTGCATCTCTTCTTATGATTAATTTTTTGATAAATAAAGCATTACAAAAAGCATTCAAAACATACTCTGTCCTAAAATGTAACCTAATTCTTCTTCTGTCCCTAGAGAATCTTATGAAGCTCAAAGCCTTCAAATATTATGTGTATACGAACGGACTTTAGACGTATTATCTGACTGCAAAGCATCTCCACTTTTATATCTAGCGAGCCCCACAAACAACGTGTACAAAACCTAGCTCCTAATATAATTCCTCAAATGAGTTACTACTACACATTTTCCACCCCACACCCTCCAATTAAAAATAATGGCATTCTTCTAGTTCTTCATCCAACAGGTTTAGAATCTTAATTTATCTCTCTTTCCTTCTCTTGCAGTGTATCAACCTGTCAGCAAAAACTGTTGGTTCTGCTTCCAAAAGAAATCAATAGTCTAATCGTTTTTGTCACCTCAATCACAACCAACCTGCTCTAAGTCACTGCCATTTTGCAACTGGATTATTGTATTAGCCCTCTAACTGATACCCCATTTTTATCCTCAGTCTCATACACTTTTTTTTATCTCCATTGGCATGAATATCAAATATAATTTGGGAATCAGTTACAATGAAAGCTTTAGCCCTTAATTACAAAGAATCACATCAATTAATAGGTAAGAAAATATCTTAAAAAGTAAAGAGCTTACTTTTTATTCAATTCGACCTTATTTAAATAACTTAGACAAACCTTCAAGGTAGTCAGTTACTCCTGGCTTTCAAGTCAGGTGCTTTCCAGAAATATAATGCACTTTTAATAGCCAAATTAGCTTGTGGTTAATAGAGTAGTCACTTTTAATATAATTCAATTCAATTTACATTAAATAGATTCTTATTAGTTACAAGTTTTGGTGTATTCAAGATGGGCCAAATCAACAGCACTATCCTTTCCCTCAGTATTTCCAAACATGTTGAAGGAAAGAAAATAAAGTATTATATAAAGGCCAAAAATCTATTATTGAAAGAGGCCAAGTTGGAGAAAATCACTTTAGGTCCATTAGGCAGAAGGACTAGTTAAGAATGAGCTCCATATTTAGACAAAATTAACTACTCGGTCACTGGGATGAGGGACTGCTTCTCTTCATTCCCAACCCCATACCAGAACAGAAGATCTAGAGGGACTGTTCATCTTCTCACTCTTTGTGAGTATGGATTAAGAACAGCTCACCCAGTTATTCTTTTCATATTTATCAATAAGATTATTGATCTGCTTAGGAGCAGAGTGAGTGAATGATTAATGATTTTACAAACATGAGATTTTCTACTCTTGGTAGGAAATATAAAGATTAAGAAAATAACCGTCCCTAGATATTAATTAAATATTTTTTCCTTCATAAATTATTTTCACAACCCTTGTTACTTCATGCATTCTAGGTTCCAATTATTAATGGATGCTTGTAGCTGTTTCTTCCCATTTTGAGTCATCCCACATCAGCAAATGAATTTCCCAAAAGCTTTACTCCATCCACATCATTAAGGTCCACTCTACTTTGAGGAGGCAGCTCTTCCCCAGTCACCTTTTGAGTGCCTTCCAACCTGGAGGGATCATCTTCCAGCACTATATCAGACAATTTTCGGCTGCTATTCATAAGGTTTTCACTGGCTTATGCTTTTCAAAAGTAGACTGCCAGGTCCTTCTTCCTATGAATCGAGGAAAATTGGAAATCGTCAAAAATTAAATGAAATGCATAAACATCGGTATCCTAGGCATTTGTGAGCTGAAATGCACTGGTATTGGCCATTTTGAATAGGACAATCATGTAGTCTACTATGCTGGGAATGACAACTTGAAGATAAATGGTGTTGCATTCATCGTCAAAAAGAACATTTCAAGATCTATCCTGAAGTACAATGCTGTCAGTGATAGGATAATATCCATAAGTCTACAAGGAAGACCAGTTAATACAACTATTATTCAAATTTATGCACCAACCACTAGGGCCAAAGATGAAGAAATAGAAGATTTTTATCAGCTGCTGCAGTCTGAAATTGATTGAACATGCAATCAAGATGCATTGATAATTACCGGTGATTGGAATGTGAAAGTTGGAAACGAAGAAGGATCAGTAGTTGGAAAATATGGCCTTGGCGACAGAAACAATGCCAGAGATAGAATGATAGAATTTGCAAGACAAATGACATCTTCATTGCAAATACCTTTTTTCACCAACATAAATGGCGATTATACACATGGACCTCACCAGATGGAACACACAGAAATCATATTGACTACATCTGTGGAAAGAGGCCATGGAAAAGCTCAATAACATCAGTCAGAACAAGGCCAGGGGCCAACTGTGGAACAGACCATCAATTGCTCATATACAAGTTCAAGCTGAAACTGAAAAAAATCAGAGCAGGTCCACAAGAGCCAAAATATGACCTTGAGTATATCCCACCTGAATTTAGAAACCATCTGAAGAATAGATTTGATGCATTGAGCACTAGTGACTGAAGACCAGATGAGTTGCGGAATGACATCAAGGACATCATACATGAAGAAAGCAAGAGGTTATTGAAAAGAGAGTAAAGAAAGAAAAGACCAAGAAGGATGTCAGAGGAGACTCTGAAACTTGCTCTCGAAAGTCGAGCAGCTAAAGCAAAAAGAAGAATTGATGAAGTAAAAGAACTCAGCAGAAGATTTCAAAGGGTGGCTCGAGAAGACAAAGTAAGGTATTATAATGACATGTGCAAAGAACTGGAGATGGAAAACCAACAGATAAGCACCCACTCAGCGTTTCTTAAGCTGAAAGAACTGAAGAAAAAATTCAAGCCTCGAGTTGCAACATTGAAGGATTCTATGGGGAAAATATTAAACGACGCAGGAAGTATCAAAAGAAGGTGGAAGGAATACACAGAGTCATTATACCAAAAAGAATTAGTCAATGTGCAACAGTTTCAAGAGGTAGCATATGACCAGGAGCTGATAGTAGTAAGGGAAGAAGTCCAAGCTGCTCTGAAGAAATTGGCAAAAAACAAGGCTCTGGGGATTGATGGAATATAAATTAAATGTTTCAACAAACAGATGCAGCGCTGGAGGTGCTCACTCATCTATGCCAAGAAATATGGAAGACTGCTTCCTGGCCAACTGACTGGAAGAGATTCATATTTATGTCTATTCCCAAGAAAGGTGATCTACCCGAATGTGGAAATTATAGAACAATATCATTAATACCACAAGCAAGCAAAATTTTGCTGGAAATCATTCAAAAACAGCTGCAGCAATATATCGACAGGGAACTGCCAGAAATTCAGGCTGGTTTCAGAAGAGGACGTGGAACCAGGGATATCATTGCTGATGTCAGATGGATCCTGGCTGAAAGCAGAGAATACCAGAAGGATGTTTACCCCTGTTTTATTGACTATGCAAAGGCATTCAACTCTGTGGATCATAACAAATTATGGATAACGTTGTGAAGAATGGGAACTCCAGAACACTTAATTGTGCTCATGAGGAACCTTTACATAGATCAAGAGGCAGTTGTTCAGACAGAACAAGGGGATACTGATTGGTTTAAAGTTAGGAAAGGTGTGCGTCAGGACTGTCTTCTTTCACCATACCTATTCAATCTGTATGCTGAGCAAATAATCCGAGAAGCTGGACTATATGAAGAAGAATGGGGCATCAGGATTGGAGGAAGACTCATTAACAACCTGCGTTATGCAGATGACACAACCTTGCTTGCTGAAAGGGAAAAGGACTTGAAGAACTTACTAATGAAGATCAAAGGCTGCAACCTTCACTATGGATTGCACCTCAACATAAAGAAAACAAAAATCCTCACAACTGGACCAGTGAGCAACATCATGATAAATGGAGAAAAATTGAAGTTGTCAAGGATTTCATTTTACTTGGATCCACAATCAATACCCATGGAAGCAGCAGTCAAGAAATCAAAAGACGTTCCATTGGGCAAATCTGCTGTAAAGGGCCTTTTTAAGTGTTGAAGAGCAAAGATGTCACCTTGAAGACTAAGGTGAGCCTGACCCAAGCCATTGTATTTTCAACTGCATCATATGCATATGAAAGCTGGACAATGAATAAGGAAGACTGAAGAAGAATTGATGCCTTTGAATTGTGGTGTTGGCAAAGAATATTGAATATACCATGGACTCCCAAAAGAATGAACAAATCTGTCTTAGAAGAATTACAACCAGAATGCTCCTTAGTAGCAAGGATGGCGAGACTGCATCTTACATAAGCTGGACATGTTTTCAGGAGGGTTCAGTCCCTGGAGAAGGACATCATGCTTGGCAAAGTACAGGGTCAGCAGAAAAGAAGAGGACCCTCAGTGAGGTGGACTGACACATTGGCTGCAAGGATACTTGACACTGAGCTCAAGGATAACAAGGATTGTAAGGATGGCACAGGATCTGGCAGTGTTTCTTTCTGTTGTGCACAGGGTCGCTATGAGTCAGAACCGACTCGACGGCATCTAACAACAACCCCCGTTACAAATACAGAAGAATACTGTTTTCAAGGTGAAAAAGGGATTAAAGTAGATACAGTGAATCTGCTTGAACTTGGATTTACAACTCACCATATAAAGTTTGTGAGTATTCTTTGGGTTTGTTTTCTCATAGCAAAACGAAGCTAACAACTCCTGCCTGCTTAGCGAGTTTTTATAAGCTAAAATGAGGTAACAAATCTAAATTTATTTTGAAAGTTATTAATCACTGTATAAAAATATATTATATGTACAATACTGACAAATATTAATATAATTTTAGTAATAGAACTGACTTTTGGAGAGTAAATTTAAACCTGTAAGTAATATTCTCCTTGTGTACAGGATACAAACTCAATTGTCATAGGATGTCACAGGAGCATCAGTCAGGGAAACACTGTGATCATTAATGGAGCTATTATACACTTTTTAATTGGAAAATGAAATAGTCATAGCCCTAGAGTAAACTTGACACCTTATTCATTATCTGAGACTTGATTTTTGCTATAATTACTTTAAGATCCCATTAAAGTTTCAAGCTAACCAAATGATTGAACCATACATGTGAATAAACCTGAAGTACAAGTAAAGTGAATTCTCTAACACATACAGCCGACTGATTTGCTTTCAAGGGAATCTGCACTCTTTCAGGTCCTTTTCGCTCAGCACCTGCAAGGCAGTCACTTGGGAAGAAGTATCAAAACATGTGCCTTAAGATAAGAAAACAGATTTTCAAACTGTTAATTTAGTATCACTCGTAATTAGCATCAGTGTGAGTACTTTCTGGATGTTTCAGTCGGAGTAAACTTTGAAACTCTTTTCAGTTCCTGAATATCATTAAGTATTAATTCAGTGCCTAGGCTAAGTGTTGTGGGAGAAAAAAAGAAAAAAAAAAAAAGTCACTTCCAATGGCAACAAAGTTTCTAGTAAACCAGAAAGGAAGAGGAAAGAAAAATCATAACTGAGCAGTGGTTAAGTGGTTAAGAGGTCAGTCTGCTAACCAAAAGGTCGGCAGTTCGAGTCCATCAGGTGCTCCTTGGAAACACTATGGGGCAGTTCTACTCTGTCCTGTAGAGTCGCTATGAGTTGAAATCGACTTGCGCAGTTCTACTTGATGGCAACAAGGATAGTACGGCATCTCATTTAATTCTCATAATCAAGCCTAAGAGAAGAATATTTTTATACCCCTTCCGTTGATAAGAAAATTTAGTTGGATGGCTTCTATAAAATCTGGAATTCAATCCATATTGTCCAGAATCATACAATTTGTACTTGACAGAACTGCTATCAGCTACTCTTCCCACCCTGCCATACTGTCTCTTACAAAAGAAGTTCAAAAATAAATAAATAAATACTGAAAACATGCACAAAAATAATATTCTGGTTGGTCAAGTGATTAGAGAGCTTACACGTAGTGCTGGAGATTTCACCAAAGAAGGGAAATATTTAATATATACCAAAAAAAAAAAAAACTAAACCCACTGCCATCAAGTCGATTCTGACTCATAAACCAAAAAAACAAACCCATTGCCCTCGAGTTGATGTTGATTCCAACTCCTAGTGACCCTGTAAAACAGAGTAGAACTGCCCCATAGAGTTTCCAAGGAGCTCCTGGTGGATTTGAACTACCAACCTTTTGGTTAGCAGCTGTAGTTCTTAACCACTACGCCACCATATATAAAGAGACCCTATATATAGACAAGATTAAACTGGAGAAAGAAAATAATAATGAAGCCATGTATGAGGATGTTGCATCAAGTCAAGAGAGATTATGAGAGCCTAAATGGATTTGGTGGCCTTGGTGTTAGAATGAGATCAACGATCACAAGCAGTTTATGACTTGGAAGCTGATAAGACATGTGGAGAAATGGAAGACTTGGAATAATCAGCAAAGCTTATGATGATATTTTAATTAATTAACAAATAATTTCCAACATAGGATTTCAATTTTTAAAAGTTCATTTAGTTTGTAAATGGACTAAATTTCTTTAATGTAAAGTAAATGCTGTTGTTAAATTTACCTGTAGTGAAACAGTGATAATCTATACCAGCAAATGCAATTTTTCATCTAGGAATCTGTCACAATTAAAAGCATGAAATAGCTATTTTCAAATATGTTGTTGTTAGGTGCCTTCAAGTTAGTTCCTACCCATAGCGACCCTGTGTACAAAGAACCAAACACTGCCAAGTCCTGTGCCAACTTTATAATCATTGTTATGCTTGAGCCCATTGTTGCAGCCACTGTGCCAATCCATCTTGATTGGAGGTCTTCTTTTTTGCCGACCCTCTACTTCACCAAGCATGATGTTCTTCTCCATGAACTGGTCCTTTCCGATAACATGTTTAAAGTACTTGAGATGAGTTTCATCATCCTTGCTACTAAAGAGCATTCTGGATGTCCTTCTTTCAAGACAGGTTTGTTCCTTCTTCTGACAGCCCATGGTGTATTCAATATTTTTGCTAACACCATAATTCAGAAGCATCACTTCTTCTTAGATCTTCCTAATTCATTGTCCAGCTTTTGCATGCTTATAAGGCAATTAAAAACACCATTGCTTGGGTCAGACGAACCTCAGTCCCCAATGTGACATCTTTATTTTTCAAAAAGCTGAAGAGGTCTTTTGCAGAAGATTTGCCCAACACAGTGCATCATTTGATTTCTTGACTGCTGCTCCCGTGGGCATTGACTGTGGATTCAAGTAAAATGAAATACTTGATAACTTCAATATTTTCTCCTCTTATCATGATGTCGCTTATTGGTCCAGTTGTGAGCATTTTTGCTCTCTTTATGTTGAAGTATAATCATACTGAATACTGTAGCCCTTGATCTTCATCAGTAAGTGCTTCAAGTCCTCCTCACTTTCATCAAGCAAGTCCAAGTCATCTGCATAATGCAGGTTTTTAATAGTCTTCCTCTCATCCTGTTACCAGGTTCTTATATAGTCCAGCTTCTCAGGTTACTTGCTCAGCATACAGATTGAATAAGTACGGTGAAAGGATACAACTCTGATGCACACCTTTCCTGAATTTAAACCACACAGTATCCCGTTGTTCTGTTTGAATGACTACTTCTTGGTCTATGTACAGGTTCCTTATGAGCATAATTAAATGTCCTGGAATTCCCATTCTTTGTATAATTTCTTGTAATCCACACAGTTGGATGCCTTTGCATAGTTAAGCCATGATTCATCTGACATCAGTGATTATATTCCTTGTTTCTTATCCTCTTCTAAATCCAGACTGGGAAAGAGTTACCTCCTAAAGTAGAGTCAATCTTAATGATGTGGACGGAGTCAAGCTTTGGGACTTTCATTTCCTGATGTAGCACAGCTCAAAATGAGAAGAAACAGCTGCAAACATTCATTAATAATCAGAACATTTAATGTATGCACTATGAATCTAGGAAAATTGGAAGTCATCAAAAATGACACGGAATGCATACACATGGATATCCTATGTAATAGTGAGGTGAAGTGGTCTGGTATTTGCCATTTTGAATCAGACAGTCATATGGTCTACCATACTGAAAATGAGAGATTGAAGAGGAATGGCATTGCGTTCATTGTCAAAAAGGACGTTTCAGGATCTATCCTGAAGTACAACTCTGTCAGTTAGAGGATAATCTCCATATGCCTACTAGGAAGAACAGTTACTATGAGTGTTATTCAAATTGACACACCAACCACTAAGGCCAAAGATGAGGAAATTGAAAATTTTTACCAACTTCTGCAGTCTGTAATTGATCAAGCATGCAATCAAGATGCATTGATAAAATTACAGGTGATTGGAATGTGAAAGTTGGAAACAAAGAAGGATAGGTAGCTGCAAAATATAGCCTTGGTGATAGAAATGATGCCAGAGATTGCATGATAGAATTTTGCAAGGCCAACAACTTCTTCATTACAAATTCCTTTTTTCATTAGCATAAATGTTGACTGTACATGTGAACTTTGCTCGATGGAATTCTCAGGAATCAAATAAACTACTTTTGTGGAAAGAGAAGACAGAGAAGCTCAATTTTAGCACTCAGAACAAGGCCAGGGGCCAAATGGAGAATAGACCATCAACTGCTCATATGGAAGTCAAGTTGAAGCTGAAGAAAATTTAAAGTCCATGGAGCCAAAGTACTACCTCGAGTATATCCCACGTGAAATTGGAAACTACCTCAAGACTAGATTTGATACATTGAACACTAATGACCAAAACCAGAAGAGTTGTGGGATGACATCAAGGATATCATACATGAAGAAAGCAAAATGTCAATAAAAAAGATGGGAAAAGAAAGAAAGAAAAGACCAAAATGGTTGTCAGAAAAAACAACTTGCTCTTGAATGTAGTGCAGATGAAGAAAATGGAAGAAATGATAAAGCAAAAGAGATGAACAGAAGATTTCAAAGGTGGCTCAAGAAGGCAAAATAAAGCATTATAATGAAAATTACAAAGACCTGGAGTTAGAAAATCAAAAGGGAAGAACACACTTGGTATTTCTCAAGTTGAAAGAACTGAAGAAAAAATACAACTAGTTGAGAAACTAAAGATGTATTGGGCAAATCTGCTGCAAAAGACTTTGTTTAAGGTCAGAAAAAAGATGTCACTTTGAGAACTAAGGTACGCCTGACTCTAGCCATGATATTTGCAATCACCTCATGTGCATTTGAAAGCAAAATAATCATATATTTATATAAATACATAATACAATTTTGGTTAATGGACAATGATCTGATGAAAATTAAAGTAGGTGAGGAAATTAAGGAAACCCTGGTGGCATAGTGGTTAAGTGCTACAGCTGCTAACCAAAAGGTTGGCAGTTCAAATCCACCAGGCACTCCTTGGAAACTCTGTGGGGCAGTCCTTCTCTGTCCTATAGGGTCACTATGAGAATTAAGATTGCGGGGAGGGCATTTTAGATTAGCTGGAAAAAACCTTTCTGAACAGGTAATATTTGAAAAGACTTAATGAAATGAGAGAGTCCTGTAAGTCAAGATTGCACAGAAATATCAGCAAGTGCAAATGCCCAAGGCTCAGGCAAAACTTTGGGTATTTAAGGACTAGAAAGATGGTGAATTTGTATGGAGCAAAGTGAAGACAAAAAAAATGTAATATTTATTCTTATATTATATGGGACTTAGGCCAAGGTAAAAAACTTGAATTTATTTCAAATATGATGAAAAGGCTTTGAAATGTTTTTAATAAGGTTATCGTTTGATGCAATTTGAATGAGAAATCGATGTGATTCATTGAGGCACTGAGGAGACTGTGGGCTCCAGAGGGTTGAGTGTTTAAATGGGAGACCAGGTACAGTGGAAACTCTATGGGGCAGTTCTACTCTGTCCTATAGTGTTGCTAGGAGTCAGAATTGACTCGACGGCACTGGGTTTGGTTTTTTTTGTTTGTTTTTGGTTTAAGTGAGAAATTATGCCCATATGTGGTCACAAGTGAAGGAGTAGAGAAATGCTTGAGTTCAGAATATATTTTAAAGGTAGCTTTGTTAGGGCATCTTAATATTCTTTGTTCATTGTTAGATAATGAATGCAAAAGTTTATCACAGTTTGGGTATGAGGAGGCTAGAAAAATGTAAAAGACAAGAAAAAAAATTTAAAAGTCAACAGATTATATTCTTAGATTGATATAGAAGCTTCTTTAAGTTTTCTCTCAAAATTTAAGAAATAGTAAATACTCAGTAATCATATTTTCAATGTTATTTTTATTAACATAAGAAAATACAAGGAAGATTTTTTAAAATTTTCCATCCCTTTTTTTTCTCCTGTGTATTTCATTTATACTTTTTAAATCAAAATGTGTTACTTAATAAATATAGAATTATACTGAAATGAAAAAAATTAATTCCAATTTTTTAGAATTACTTACATAGTTATTTGTATGTTGTAGTTGGGCATTTATATTCGGAGTCAGTTATCCATACCATTTGGGGAATATTACAGTATGTGTGTGTGCATGAGTGTGTTTTTGTGATGAGGAACTGTATTTGAACCGTTAGGGTGATTTTGGAATTTTCATGGCGTGATATCCATGAAAATAGTTGTGTGATTAGAAATTTTTCTGAGTAGACCCGTATGAGACCAATGCTGAAATCTTCCTGTAAAAACTAATGATAAACATTTTGTGGAAATCAAGGTAGTAAATTTTAATCAGCAATGGTGCGTTAATTATTGGGGGATGTATTATGTAAGATCAATACTAAGTTTGTTTTACAAAAATGAATCTAAGGTTGACAAGCAAATTTGAAACCAAAGCGTTAACACCTGGAGGGTTCTGTTTCAGAATAATAGTCTGGCTGCTAGCTCATCTATCACAAGCCAGAACCCATCTACTGGGAGAAAAAAAAAAGTGAATTTTACTGTTTTTCTTCAACATTTTAACTAGAATAGAGAAAACCAGATTTTTGAAGGAGATGAAAATTGGGAGTTGCGACTTATCTTTAAATCATTTTCTGCTGGCCTATTAAGCACCGAGTAAGACACCGTGGTTATTTTGGATTATTAGGAATATACACACATAGGATGCAGTGTAATAAACCATTGCTCATATTACAGAGAAATAAAGGCTTTGAAGAAAATATTACATCCAATAAATGGTTTAATATTTTTGAATTAGGGAATCTAAGGTATAAAATCAAGTAAATGACTCAGTGGACTTCTCAATGTTTATCAAACTTTAATGTGCATAAGAATCACTTGGAGGGTTTTGTTAATATGTAGGTTCTGATTCAGGTTATCTCGAGAGGAGTCTGAGATTCTGTTTTTCTAACAAGCTGCTACGTGATAGTGATGCTGTTAATCCATGGAACACGCTTTGCGTATCAACCTTCTAGATGAAAAAAAAAAAAAGAAAGGCAAGAAAAATCAAAAAAATTCCTATTCTTAGATTGACGTAGAAACTTCTTTAAATATCTGCTCAATCTTAACAAATTAAAATTGAGAATACTAGACAATGTATTATGGGTGTGATAAGGTAGGATGCTAATAAACAGGTCCATACCCAAGAACTTATAATAAAGTGTTCACAGAAAAGCTCTCATTGCTTCCTTTCATGCAGTCTGGGGAATCTTTATTTAAGTGTGAGAAACAGCAAAAATAATTTAAGCACTTTTTTTGTGCATCAATTCTTATGAGTTAAGATGAATCAAAGATAGTAAAAGATCTACACAAGGAGTTCCAAATTCTAAATTATCATTGTGTACCATCTATTCCAACCTTTGCTAAAAAAAAGAGGAGGAGAAGGAAGTTCAAGGATCACATAACTGGAGACCAGGTTAAGAACTTCAGCTTAAATTCCCTTGGTTTTGCCCTTCTCACTGTACAGGCTTCAGGCTCATCCTAACCTCATGAAAACAAAATGTCTACAACTATTTCAGGACTCAGATCTGTATATCACTCCACCCAGGAGAGAGATCTTCTTTTACCTAAACTTTTTTTTTTTTTTTCTTAAATCATGGACTTCTTTTCTATTGGACCAACCTAAGTCACTTTTTAACCACTGAACCAATCATATTGATTAGTTTAGGCTATTCATAGCAACTTTTGCTACCAGAGTTGAGTGTTGCTAACATGGCTTCTACAGAATTTGGGAAGTCTTCTCTGGGTACTCATGACAACACCATGTGTTGCAGAGTAGACCTGGGTCCCATAGGGTTTCCATGACTGTGACCTTTCAGAAACAGATTGCCAGACCTTTATTATGAGGCACTTCTGGTTGGGTTTAAACTACCGATCTTTTGGTTAGTAGCTGAGTGCTTAACGGTTCACACCATCCGTTGACTCCACAGCAAATAGTTTTGTTTTTGGCTTTTTGTAAGGGTAGTAGAGAGACTATCAACAACATCCAACGCACTCCCACCTTGGATTTAATATGTCTAAGGTTAAAATAAAACAATTGCTTAAGTTGTGGTCAAAATAGAGTGAAAAGTATGTGTTGTACTAAAAATATTGACCTTGTACAATTGGAGAGAATTATGCACTAATTCAGATTTCTCTGGGCTACTGACATCAGAATCAGCTCACATGCTTGTTGTAATATAGATTTCTTGTCACAATGCCAGATACATGTAATTAGTGAACATAAGACTGAGGATTCTGCATTTTAAAGAAGTTCCTCAAGGAATTCTTATGCACGTTACAGTTTAAGATACACTAAAATGAATCATTAGTCTTTATGTCTCTTTTTTGTGGTTGTAACCCAGTGTTCACATCATTCTTGGAACCTAGTAGATTCATTAATATACATTTGTTAAATGATCGTACAAATGAAAGTATAGTAGGTGGCTCATTGAGAAATAACCACCTACTTAGAATAAGTAAGAATCAGGCATGAACTTCTGTGGAGTGGAGGGCCTCAGTACGTGGTGCACTGAGCAGTAGGTCTACAGGAATGTAGGTCACATAGATGTTCTTTTTGTTTCCTGCTGTGGTTTCTAAACCATCCATTAAATAATAGCCTGTCCTTTAGAAACCTCTACTCCTTTGAAACTTAAATTATTCACCTATACTTCTCCTTCATTGCTACATTCTATCAAACCTCTAACCACCTCATTCACTAAAGATTTTGATACCATATATATCATAATCTAGTATATATGACATGTGAATGGTGTCATATTTACTAGGTGGCTTCTGAGTTCTTTCACTGTTTTATTCCCAAGCTCTGTGTTTTTTTCCTCATATGTCTTATATGTATTTACTTTCTTTGCTATTTTCATTGTCCAAGCTACTATCAGTTTTTGCCTGGTACTCTATAAATGGCCTGCCAGTTTTAATCTTGTTCTCCTCCAAGCCTTTCTCAGACATAATGACAGACATAATATTTTCCAGCTAAATCTGACTCTTGTGTGCTTAGAGATCTTCAAAGGATTTCCCTTCCCATAGAAAAAAAAAAAAAACTTAAGAAGACTATTGTAAAAAGGGCCTATTCCTTGCTTCCTTATGCAGCCTTATTATTATTATTAAGCTTTCCCCACTTACTCTGTTTCAATTCATTGAACAGTCATGCTTTCTTCCATCACAGGCACATTCCACATGCTATACTCTTTGCATAGTATACACCCACTAATCTTCACTATATAAAAAAAAAAAAAAAACTTTTTATTATTTTTTAAATATAGTTAGCTTTTATACATACTTTGGCCTCAACTCAAATTTTTCTAACCCAACACTACATCAAGTTCTTACAACACTGTTTATTTGGTTTAGTCTCAACCACCAGTGCAGTGGTTAAGAGCTTGGCTACTAACTAAAAGATTGGTAATTCAAATCTACCAGCCGTTCGTTGGAAACCAAGTGGGGAAGTTCTAGTCTGCCCCATAGGGTCACAATTGAGTCAAAATTGACTTGATGCAGTGGTTAACACTTTTTGTAATTTAAAACTATCTTTGATAATTAATGTCTTATTATACTCACCGTATTGTAAAAGCAATGTAAGCAGCATCTAACAGGTGTCCACTACAATGCCTAGCACATTAAAACTACTCCTTAATTTTTTTATTAATAAATTTATGCTATGTCTTGAAGTCTCAGTTTTCTTATTTATGATTCATAAGTAGTAACTAACTCAGAACTTTCTTATGGTGAATAAATTCACTCAAATACCTATTACAACGTAATATAATGTAACAACTCAAAAAATGTGTTGTTTCCTTTTTTCCATCTTAATACATTGTCCTTTGTATAAGATGTGTATGATAAGAAAATACCAGAATTAAGATTGCCGATTTATTTGAAGTTAAATCCATATTTATAGATATTGTCCTTTGAAATTTTTTCAAGTGCTTATAATGCTCTTCTAATTTTATATGCATGTGCATTTTTTGTTAATTTTACCCCTTTGAAATCTTAACTTTTTAGAAAATAACCTTAGTAGATTCTTCACCACACGTGCTGCCTTAAAATCAAGACCAAAGACACATTTTGAATCTCCTCTCTGCCATGCAAATGAATAAAAAGCTCTAGTGTTTGGGATATTGTAGGTATTAAAGAAACCTCTGAAGACCTCTTTATTTTATCACAGTTCAATCTTTAGGGTTAACAGGAGATGTTTTTATTAACAAACCCCCATGAAGTTGAGAAAATATACATTTTACTATGTGATGTTTTTATTGTAATATCTAAGGTTGTATGTTAGAAATGATGGCTTGCTGAGAATAAGCTATTTTGCTTAAAATTTTTAACTGTTACATTCTGGGTTAATTTACAAAGGATGACCCAAACCATTATAAATTGCATGAGATGAGAAAGCCATGCTAAGTGAAAAGCAAGCCTCAGGTTAAAGCATGTGCAAATTGCCCTTCCACTGGTTACCAAAAAGAAAGAAGGAGAAGGAGGAAAAGGAGGAGGAGAAGAAGAAAAAGACGAAGGAGAAAAACCAGAATTTCCTTAGCCAAATAAGCTATTTTTTCTACAAACTTCTACTGTTATATATCTTTTACATGTACATTATTTATCCATTCAGCACATATTTGTTGAGGGCATAAAAAAATATATTCCAAAAACTTTCCTAGAATTCTATAGTGGGCAAGACATAAAATCCCTCCTCATGCCTGTTACAGTTTTGATCAGAGAAATGAATACTGTGTTGTGCTAGTTACTGAGGAGGTGGCTCCGACTATGATGATCTTACGTATAACAGAACAAAACGTTGCCCAGCCCTATGCTATCTCCATGATGGTTGGTATGTTGGGGTCCATGCTTTAAGTGTATTCCCTTTGAAACATATGTTGTGGTTACTTTCAACAATTTACTTTTTCACTGAACTCAGGTTCAATGTCAATACTTTTTGTTTTTGTTGTTAAAAAAAAAAAATTAGTTGCTGTAAAATTGACATTTACTCATGACGATCCCTTGTGTACAGTATAAAACTGCTCCATAGGGTTTTCAAGACTGTGACCTTTCAGAAACAGATTGCCAGGCCTATCTTTTGAGGCACTTCTGAGTAGGTTCTAACTTATAACCTTTTGGTTTGTAGTCAAGCACTTAACCGTTTGTACCCATAATTCTTAGAGGATTAGAAATAAAACTCTTAAGCTATTTGTATTGTATGTTTGTTTTTAATTCAAGTTAAAAGTGAGAGGACTGAGTTTCCACCGATTTTTTTTCCCCCAGGGACTTAAAAGAGAAAAAACAAAAGCTTTAATTTTTCATGTTTTATATTCTTCTACGAGAGATAAGAATGTCTTTAATGATTTAACCACAATTCAGAAGAGGAGTACTTTCCATCCATGGATTATTACATACAGTCACAATATGTCAAAACAACGTAATGCCTCAAAGCAGCATTGGCATCACTAGACGATATTATCAGATGTATTTAGAAAGGTACACGTAAATTCTCTTTGTCTCCTTATGGGCTGTGTTTGTAAATGAAACTTATCTTACTCTTTATTGCCTAGAAAAGATAGAAAAAGAGTTTGGGATTCACCAATACTGGGAATTTATAGGCTAAGGTTATTGAATAACATTTTTATTTTTGACCAACAAATCAACAAGCATATATTGACAAGAAACACTCTGCTTTAAGTGTTTTATCTTATTTTTCTAGAAAATGCTTTTATTTGACTATAAATGTAAGTATGGATAGATAGCCGTTGACTCATGGTAATATTATATACAACGCAATGAAACATTGCCTTGTCCTGCATCATCCATCACCAGCATGTTAGAGTCTATCATTGCAGCTGTTGTGCCAGTCCATCTCACTGAGGGTCTCCCTTTCCCTCACTGTCTATTTCACCAAACATGACATCCTTTTCCAGCAATTGATCCCTCCTGATGGTGGTCCAAAGAAAAATTTGAGCAATGTTCTGTAGTGATTCATAAAGTTTCCGTGGGTTAATTTTTGAAATAGATTACCAGGCCTTTCTTCCTCATGTGTCTTAGTCTGGTTAAAAAAAATTTTGGTAAGCTCTACTGAAATTTGTCCACCATGGATGAACCAGCAAGTATTTGGAATACTAGTGGCATAGCTTCCAGCATCACAGCAACGAGAGATGATATTTCTGAAAATTCAAAACAGGCCACCACACTACTACAACTAACAGACAAAAAAAACAAAAAAACTAACAGACGGATGGTGGAAATGAAAGAATAAGGATAAAGTAATGTTATAAATAAGGTTGTAGATTTAAAAAAAAAATGTGGGAAGTAAAAATTTATTAAATTTATCAATTCTAATTCATAGCATGAATTTTATACTTTTGACAATGAGCTTCCTGTTCTACATAACCCAGTCTGGTATCATTACCATTGTCATCAATCTCACCGATTCACAGAATGCTTAGGGCATCCTTATAGGCCTCACAGCTTCAAAGCAAAAGGCCAAATCCCTTACCATAGATCAGAATTAATTTGAAGTAAAGTGGTAAAATGACATAATGTCTACCATCTTGTACAAGGTATCTTCTTAAGGAGAGAATGATCCATGTATAAGAAATAACTTGAAAAGCTTTATGGATAACAATAAGCACTCAAAATCAGTATTATAAGGAAAAACAAAGAGAGGACCAAGCAACAATATAGATTAAATAATGAGAAATTTGGAATAGAGAAAAGAAGAGAGCAACTGGAAGACAGAAAGGTGCAGAGAAAATTTTAGGAGGCTGACGCATATAGAGGAAATGGCCAATAGGAAATTCCTGATAGTTGGGTGACTTAAAAATATCAAACAACGTAATTCTCTGTTACTAAAATTTAAGCTGTTTTATTGCTACATTAAGTCAAAATTTACTGAAGTCTGAGATACACACAGCAGCCTATTAAGACATTTCGCTTAATTATATATTATATCTATCTAAGGCAGAGTTCTCTAGAGACGTAAAACCAGTAAAGCATATAAATATCTATATAAAGAAATTTATATCAAGGAGATGGTTCACGCGGTTGTAAAGCCTGGAATGTCTCAAATCCCTAGGTCAGGCTGGAGGTTCCTCCTGATTTACGTGGCTGTAGGGCTGTCAAACCCAAGATCAACAGATCAGACAGCAGGGCTTTTGCTCACAGGCTGCAAAGATTAACAAATCCCAGGACTGGCAGACAAGAGGGCAGGTAAGCTGCTAGCTCAAGTCCCAAGAACCAGAGGTCAGACGAATAAGAGCCAGCTGCAGTATCCAGAGTGAGCAAAAACCCTGGAGCCTTGCCAGTGAGTCTACTCACATTCGATGCAGGCCACACCCCCTAGGAAATCCCCTTTCAACTGATTGGCTACTCACAGCAGATCCCATCATGGAGGTGATCATATTATATCAAATCTCAACATGGAAGTGATCACATCAGCATATGACTGCCAAACTACTTTCTAACTGCCAAACCACTGAGAGTCATGGCCGAGCCAAATGGACACACAACCTTAATGATCACACTACCCATTTATCTATAAAATACAGAAGAGCAGCTGAATTGCAAGTCTAGGTATGTGTGGCACAGTGAAAAGAGATCAGCAGCAGATGATAGCAACAACAGGTGACAAAGAAACAGGCAGTGTAAAGTCACAAAATTGTATACTGCTGTGAAATTTTAGATAATATTGGTTAAACGGGAAAAAAAAAAAAACCCAGTGCCGTCAAGCCAATTCAGACTCATAGCGACCCTATGGGACAGAGTAGAACTGCCATATAGAGTTTCCAAGGACTGCTTGGTGGACTCGAACTGCCGACCTTTTGGTTAGCAGGGGTAGCACTTAACCACTAAGCTGCCAGGGTTCCCTAATATTGGTTAGGACATTATTATTCCCTATAAAAGGACTGAGATAATTCCATGTGTCTTAAATAACAAGATGATCTCAGCTGATGGACATACTGTGAGTTAAAGAGACATATATATACTATGCGTCTGAAGTGTGCCTGTGTGGGTGTGCACTTGGGAGTGTGATACATATGTATTGCATATATATGTACAGTATTCATAATGTACACATATGCATATGATTTTTTGATTTTGTAGTAATGTATACAATTAATCAAGGAGGTTTGGTTGCACAGTGCTTAAGAGCTCACTTGCTAACCAAAAGGTTGGCAGTGCGAATCCCCCTGCCACTCCTTGAAAACCCTATGGGGAATTTCTACTCTGTCCTTTAGGGTTGCGATGAGTCGTAATTGACTAGACAGCCATGGGTACTTTTAGAATAGTAAATTTTACTTGATTTCAAAGGGAGTGATTAGATTTTTATGAACTTAAGTCCATGATAAATATTTGCCATAAGGGATTCATTAAAAGGAAGTAACACTTGAAGAAGTAAAAAGAGAAGGAGAAAAAATGTCACAAATAAACGTTCCTAAGGTTTAGGTGTGTTGAGTAGAAATATGTATTGAGGATGGCTTTTAAATAGGGATATTAGTAAATAAAGATAAACAAGTAAACAGTCTCAATTGCAGGACCGCTACTTCAAATTTGAGAGTAAAATTTCTCCTTCAAGTTAGTATTTCTCATCTACAGTGTTGTAACACATTAGTGTGTACAAAAGGCGTTTATTACTAATAAACTTCTAAATTGGTGCATGCTGTCATTGTTATTAGGTGCCGTTGAACCAGTTCTGACTCCTAGTGACCCTATGCACAACAGAACGAAACACTGCCTGGTCCTGAGCCATCCTCACAATTGTTGCTATGCTTGAGCCCATTGTCCCAGCCACTGTGTCAATCCATTTCGTTGAGGGTTTTCCTCTTTTTCCCTGACCCTCTACTTTGCCAAGCATGATGTCCTTCTCCAGGGACTGATCACCCCTATAACATGTCCAAAGTATGTGAGACAAAGTCTCTCCATCCTCACTTCCAAGGAGCACTCTAGCTGTACTTCTTCCAAGACAGATTCGATTTTTCTTCTGGCATTCCATGGTATATTCAATATTCTTTGCCAACATCACAGTTCAAAGGTGTCAGTTCTTCTTTGGTACATAATTTATATTAATATTATATATTTATATTAATTTACATTAATGAATTTGGAATGAGTTTCAATGACTCTCTTGATAAGGCATAGCCACTCACTTGCATGCTCACTTATGTATGTACTAAGAGAGTTGATCATATATATTCTGCTGTGAATTATACACTGCACCACCTAATCTTAGCCATGAGCTCCTAGGTATATTTTATTCTTATAAACATTAGTTTTCATGGATCTTTCCAGATGAAAATCACAACAATGTTGAAAACTTCTGCTTTGGGCAAAAGAAAGTCAATGGTGGTGTTTTTACATTGTGTGAAAACTATAGGTTACTATTTTTTTGAGGGTTAATCTTGTAACTGTAGGTAGAGTATAAGGAGAAGGAGAATATAAAGCAGAAAAATGATTAAATCTACAGTAATATGCCAGATTAGCCCTTGCCCCTGATTACTTAATGTTCAGTGCTCCTCACACCAATAAAGGGCTATTACACACTAGCTGTTAATACAACATGAATGTATTTATCCCAGACACATGCACGCACATATATATGCTACATATATACATATACACATGTATACATACACACAGACATACATATGTGTGTTTATATGTATATGTGTGTATATGATAAATATGTATTGTATCAATACATATGTATATATATTGTACATATATTATAAATTTGTATTTGTGTGTGTATGTACATGTACAATACATATAAACACATACAAATGTATGTATACACACTTACAGACATACATATGTGCTTATATATGTAAACACACACATACCTGTTTGTGTGTGTGACTACACATATGTGTATACACGTATTCATATTTGGCTTATGACTGTAAAAAGTATTTTCTTGTATCTGAATTAGGATTAATTACTCAAAGTCCACAAGGTACAATATTAAATATATAATAAAGTAGGGTAATATTTCTGAAAATTCAAAGTAGCTAGGAAACCTATTAAAATTATATGGCAATTTTCACTGTATAGCTGTATAGTCATAAAAGAAAAATCCAATACAATCAACAATCCCACACCAGGATGTAGCCAAACACTCTTTTCTGTGGTTCGATCTCTATTACCCCAGATGATTTGTGTGTGTGTGTGTGTGTGTCAGAACAAAAGAGGAAATTGCTATAGTGGAATATCTAGGAGGAAAACCTTAAGCATAGCTTAATAATTTGGGAATCCAAGCCCAAAAGAAATTCAGTTGAATTGTCTGATTAGAGAAGAGAATGGGGGATTTGAGCGCTATTGCTCGACAGGCTGGGGAAGAGAGGAGGCAGCCCTGTCCCAAGTGGTGTTGGATTCCAGGAGCTGAAATGTCAGAAGCTCCAAGCTCATCAGCATATGCGGAGAAGTGGATGTGTTCCCTGCAGTTACCCATCAATGACTGTGGTGACACAGATGCTGGCATGCCACTAGGAGCCACAGCAGTTGGGAGCCCAAACGAATATCTCCCAGACTTGGCAAGGGAAGAAGGAGGCACTTCATAGTAGTAGCGTTTGCAAAAGGTACATTCAGATTTGGGAAATGTGCAGAGAAAAAATGGGTTTGTCACACTCTGTGTCCCAGCCCTTTTCTGCATTTTTGTGGAAACAAGTTTTTGTGTATTATAGGTAGGGAAAGACAGATCTCAAAATTGACTGAATAAGACCCTTGTCCTTGTAAGTGCTGGTGTGGAGAATTCCAAGTCAAATTAAATTTGGTTTAAGGCAATAAAACACAGTATTACCTGCATTCCAGGTATATCTTGGAATTTAGAACTTCGTATAAACAGCTTAGGGAATTGACAAATCTGTGACTTCAGAGAAAAAAAGGCACATGCCAGAGTAAAACATTCACAAAGACATTTTATTTAGCTTATGTTTATCTTCAGAAGTGGAAAAAAAAGCAGCAACAAAATTAGAATTATGTAGTCTTTCATGTCATATCTACTGTGACCCACTATAATTATATACTGATTATATATGTAAATATAATATCAATACAAATACCTTAAACTCTATGTGTTCTCTACTTATGTCTAATTCTAAAGCCGTAAATGAAGAGCAGTGAGCAGATTTATGAGGTAAGGCTATTTTTCCAAAACTAAAATATAATTAAAAATAACAATGTCAATAGTATATTCCATTTTCTACTCACTCAGAAATAAATAATTTTACTTGTATTTCTTCCACAATAATGTATCAAAATGAAAAATGATAAAAAATGAATCTCAGAGAGGCATGGAAAATATTAATTTTTAGATTATTATAAAATAAATGAAGAGAAGGACTGCTCTCCTTTCCAGCCAGCATTAATTAGTGAGTCCTGCCTTGATCTGTAAAATAATCCCCAGTGATGATAAGATATAGCCACCAAATAAGTCATGAAATCGCTATTTCCCAAGAAAGATGGCATTTTGTTCAATTCTGCATTTCCAATTTAAGCAAAAAGCATAAAAATAATTTAGTCTAATAAAATTAGTGAGATTAGTGCTAATGCAGCTTCCAAGTACTATAATTGTATTCTGCATGTGGGGACAGAGACTGGAAGTCAGTTCAGGGACAGAAGCTGAAAATAGAATGGCTCCCTCTCTTGAGAGCATTTTCAGAAAAAAGAAACGGCAAGGGAAGTAGAAATTTAATTTACTTTAGTCCTTTAAATTTACACCTTTAAACCCAAGTTATACTGCAAGTAAGGCTATGCCTGTATGAAGAATGAACGCTGATTTTTTTTTGTCATTGTTTCGAAATAAGTTGCTTTATTTTTAATACTAAGTTTGAGACAAGATGGTAACCACAAAAGCTAAAAAATGGGTTAAAATTGTTTCATTGGCAGAGACTACAGTGATTTTCTTTTGTTTGTTTTATGTAAAGAGACATTTAATCTTTATTAGTTAACTCACATGAAGCTAACTCCAAATACTTTTATGAAAATTATGCTTGAGAGAAAAAAGTTATGGGGATGAATATAATCTACTTTCTGGCTTAGTTTAGAACTAGACTAGAGCTACAGACGTGGAGAAAAGGGGAGAATTATTTGTGTTGCTCAGAGAGCAGAAAAAAAAATATTTTATTTTTCCTTCTGTATCTTTAAATGTAAATCCATTATTCTGGAAGAGAGAAGGATATGGCTGGTAGTTTGATCAAGACTGGTAGGCAAGGGAGTAGTATTGTTCCCTTCTGTGCATACGTAACACTTTTCCTGGGACTGAGCATATCAAGTTTATTTTAAATAGCATGACCTCTTAGATCTTTTCTGACTGTTTCTAAAATATACTAACGTATATGGTATCAAAACCAGATGAAGAAAATATAACAATAGAAAATTGTAGGAAAATTTCACTTATAACATGTAATATCCTAATAAAATATTAGAAAAAATGAATCTAATAATACATACAAGTGAAATGTCATCTGTTGGGCTAATCTCAGGAATGCCTGAAGAGTATAATAGTCCATCTATTAATATAATTCAACACATTAAAGATTTAAAGAGGAAAAGTATATTGTTATTTTAATAAATGCAGAAGAAAGCAATTGACAATATTCAACAACTATTTATGACAAAAAATCAACTGCTTTAACCCTCAAAATTAAAATATATGTACTCACAAACAAAAGATGTGTTTTTCTAACAAGATTCACTCTTTTCTGACATTCTAGGTGAAGTTTCAGGGTAGTAAATTCAGAGTGGGAAAACAATACAGAATGGGCAATTTTTTTTTTTTTTTTAAGTCCAGTAACTTAATGTTTTAGACTTTGCAAGCCATGCAATCTCTGTGCGCAACTACTCAGCCTTGCTATAGGAACATCACAGCAGCCACAGATAATATATAAACAAATGGCCATGGCTTTATTCCAATAAAATTTCTGGATACTAAATTTTGAACTTTATAGCTTTCATGTTAGAAAAGTATTATCCTTCACTTCATTTTTTTCACTCATTTAGCTATTTAAAAACCATTCTTTGTTCATAAACCACAAAAATAGCTGGTAGGTTAGATTTGGTTTGTTAGACAGTAGTTTGCTGATTCCTACTTTAAGATATATTGCTCTGTCTTATATAAAATATTTTCCTCAAGTATTATCTCATTCTATTCTCAAAATTGTGACATAAATAATAGGTAAAAAACCAAATCAGTTGCTACTCAGCCAAATTCTGATTCATAACTCCTTTTGTGTCAATATAGAACTGTGCTCCGTAGGGTTTTCAATGTTTTATTTTTTTGAAGTAGATCTCCAGGCCTTTCTCCTAAGACACCTTGGGGTACGCTCAAACCACCAACCTTTTGTTTAGTAGCTGAACATGTTAACCGTTTACATAACCCAGGCTTCTAAGTGATAGATACCCTAAGCCAAGCCCAGTGCTGTCGAGTTGATTCCAACTCATAGCGACCCTATAGGACAGGGTAGAACTGCCCCATAGAGTTTCCAAGGAGCGCCTGGCAGATTCGAACTGCCGACCCTTTGGTTAGCAGCCGTAGCACTTAACCACTACGCCACCAGGGTTTCCGAGTGATAGGGCACTAATATTACATTCATCTCTAGAGACTAGTTAGCCACATTTCAGAGAAATTGACTTAGTTAAATTCACCTGCAAGTAGCAATGCCACGGTAAAACCTTGGGTGCTTTGGCTTTTAGTTTGGATTCTATTAACCATTATGGGATCTAGAGCAGGGATGTTCTGAGAGTAATTTTTCTGATCAGAAAATTCATGTTTTTATTCCCATATTTAAAGATGTTTGAAACTTTGGGGAGTCCAATATTCTAGCATATACATTTTTTTCAAAATACAAAAAAATTAAAAAATAGAGAAAATAAAAATACAGAAGAGGTGGAGATCATTCAAGTTGCTCTCCAACCAATCTGACATACTTTCTGTTTTCACATATGACTAAGGCATCTGTAAAGTACAGAAAGTGAATTCAAAGGCAGATAAAACATTGTATTAAATATTAATATTAAATATTAAAAAATATTACCTTCATTCTGGAAGACTGTTTTACCAGTTTGTCATGATCACTTCAAATTGTGGTACTGATTGTTTATAATCTGAATTATCCCCTTCCACAATTCCTCTTATCCTCCTCCTCCTCCTTCTCATCCTCTTCCTTCCTCCTCCTCTCCTCCTTCCTCTTCTTCCTCTTCTTCATTTCCCAGAGGTATTCTACACTCACTTGTAGATTCTGCTATAGGATCCTAAGAGAAACTTGGGGATTTGTAATACAAAACATCCTTGGGCGATTCAGAAGTATAGGTAAGTTTGGGGACTTTGGGGGAAAGACTTTAAAGTGGCTTCTGCAATCATTATCTCTTGGTGTTCACACCCTTATAAAATACCATTCCCTTGAATGTGGGTGGGGTCTGTGACTTTCTTCTAACCAATAGAATATGACAAAGGAGATGGAAGGTGACTCTTATGATTACCTTGCATCATATAGTAAAGGCGGTGGAATGTCATCCTTGTGATGATACTATATAGTAAAAGACTCTGACTTCCCAGCAGACTAGCTCTACAGTCTGTCTCTTTTTCTCTTGCTGGCTTTGAAGAAGCAAACTGTTACATTGAAAGAGAGCTAATGAAAAAAGCAATGCTGCAAGTAACTGCTGATGATTGCTAGGAGGTAAGAACAGCTTCCAACTGACAGCCAGCAAGAAACTGGGACTCTCAGTCTTATAGCGCAAGGAAATGAATTTTGCCAATGACCTAAGCGAACTTAGAAGCAGATCCAGTGCTAGTTGAGTCTGCAGAAGAGAGCTGAGCCCTTATAAAAGGGCTAAAAAACAATCTAGGACATACTAAGATTGCAGCCTTGTTGAGGACACTGCTATTCTCATACTCCTGATCCACAGAAATTGAGGGATAATAAATGAGTGTTGCTTTAAGCTTCTAAGTTTGTCATAATTTATTGTGGCAGCAATGGGAAACTATTACAGGGCAGGGCTCAATTCTCTACAATGATCTGCAGAACATCTCTTAACAATTGCCTTCATTTAGCCTTAGTGTTGCCAGTCATGAAATGGAAGTGTTAATCATCCTTTTATGTAATACCCAACTTCTCTATATTCATGGAGGAATGAATACATACTTGAGAGTTTGAAATTTTAAGCTTATTGTCTTAGACATCTAGTGCTGCTATAAAAGAAATACTACCAGGAAAAGATGGCTTTAATAAACGGAAGTTTATTCTCTCACATCCTAGGTGGCTAAAAGTCAGAATTTAGGGCTCCAGTTCCAAGGGAAGGCTTTCTCTCTTTGTCAGTTCTGGGGAAAATCCTAGTCATCAATCTCCTTATGGTCTAGGAACTTCTCAGCAAAGGAAACTTGGGTACAAAGGTTGTGCTCTGCTCCTGGTGTTGATTTCTTGGTGGTATGAGGTCCCCATGTCTCTCTGATTGCTTCTCTCTTCTATATCCCAAAAAGAGATTGGCCTAAAACACAACCTAATCTTGTAGACTGAGTCCTGCCTTATCAACATAACTTCCTGTAATCTCACCTCATCAACATTGTAGAGGTAGGATTTATAACACATAGGAAAATTATATCAGATGACAAAATGGTGAACAATCACACAATCCTGGGAATCATGGACTAGCCAAGTTGATACATATTTTTGAGGTACACAGTTCAATTTATAACTCTCATCTTATTATTTTTCTGTCAAAATGGTAAAGGTTCATTGCATTTACTACTTAACCATATAAAGAGAACTCCAAAGAGTTGTAACATTACATAAAAGAAGGCTAAAATCACAAGTTTTATTTGCCTGTCTTATTCATCTAAACTAGCAGTTCCTTCTTGCTTTCAGTTTTTTTTTTCTATCTACATAAATCCCTTGTTATCAAAATTTTCTTCCTCCCACCAGTATCTCAAATTGTTTGATTATTTTTCTTTCCCTTCTATATGCTCCTTAACACCACCACAACCATTTTCAAAATCTTTATCAAGTTCTTTAATTTTCATTCCTCTTTCTTCTTTGAAGCAAGAAAAAAGATTCATTTGTACCAACTAAAGTCACAATATATTTATGAATTATAGCTTCAGCTATAACAGAAATATATTGGATAAAATTTAAGGGGAATTAAGCAGTTAAACTTTTAAAGTCCTGGCGCTACAAAGACTTCACATAAACCATGAGGAACTCTAACATTGAAATAGAAATGAAGTTACTCATCCAAACAAACCTCCCTTACTCTGCTCCTTCAAAGCCTTCAGACCTGAACCTTTTGGTTCAAACTCCTGTTGAGAATTTGCATTTCTAACAAATTCCAGGGCAATGCTAATGCTACTGGTTAGGGACCAGTTCTGATAACCACTAGTAGAGCAATGGTTCTCCAAATTTATTGTACATAAGAATCACCTGAGGATCTTATCAAAATGTACATTCAGATTCAGCATATCTGGACCAGAAATGCAAATTCTCAATAGGGTTTTGAACCAGAATGAACTGGCTCCTTACTCTATTCTCTGACTTTAAATTCACAGTGTGAAGAAATGAATGTCAAAGCATGTATACCGTGGCTTTTAAGTCATATTATTCAATTTCCCTAATCTAATTCAATGCTAAAAAAAGACTGCTTGAGTTTTAGTTTTGCCTGATGCTCCAAAGGTGATAGACAGTAAAATGTGTGCAAAGTTCATTATGTTTTTATATCCTAAATCTAAATATCAACCTAGAATATACTAAGAGATGGAGAAACTGTTCTTATCAGTCAGTGATCCTTCATTTTAAAGTCTGTTAAGAGTGGATGCAGTAGCAGAAGACAGGAGAAAGAATTTCTTTCTGCAGAATTATTGGAGTGGAGTGGCCACCCTTCCCCCTATCTTCATGAGAATACCACTCCCCAGACTTCTGCCTTACCTACTTCTCTACTTCTTTCCTTGAAGTTCTTTTTGACAATAGGCAACACTTTCCACTAACTCTCTTTCTCCCAACACTTACCAGACACATTATGTTGAACACATTATTGGACCCATAAAGATGTTACTTACCAAATGAGAGAACTCAGGAAGACATAACCAAATAGCAACCTTTCATTATATTTGAAGTTGAACAGAAAACTAGTACAATAGAGTCATGAAACCAGAATAGGATGGAAATACTGTATTTCTATGCAAATAACACGCACTTTCTAAATTTGTTTGCCAACTGTTCCCTCCCCCCCACCGTGGTATTTTCATAAGCAAGTCTGCTACTTTTTTTTACAGCAGCATGTAAAAAAAAATTGGCAGAGTGAGGCTTATAAAAATAACTCATGGGGGAGAGAGCAGTTGGCAGACAAACATAGAAAGCATGTATTGTTTGAATAAAAATACAGTTTTATATATACATATATATGTATTTGACTAAACGTTCTTTTTACAGAGAAGAATCTTACTCCAAAAAAAGAAAAATTATTAACCCAAATGAAAATTAATTGAAAATAAATAGATGATAAGTGTTGTTAATGGGTGCCTTTGAGTCAGTTCTGCCCATAGTGACAGGTTACACATTGTTGTAACCACTGTGTCAATCTATCTCATTGAGAGTCTTCCTCTTTTTTGCTTACCCTCCACGTTACCAAGCATGACTTCCTTCTTCAGGGACTGGTCCCTCCTAATAACATGTCCAAAGTATGTGAGACATAGTCTCACCATCCTTGCTTCTAAGGAGCATTCTGGTTTGTTCGCTCCTTTAGCGGTCCACGGTATAGTCAATACTCTTATCCAACACCACAATTCAAAGGCAGCAATTCTTCAGTCTTCCTTATTCACTGTTCAGCTTTCACATGCATATGAGGTGATTGAAAATACCATGACTTGGGTCAGGCACATTTTAGTCCCTTTTCAACACTTTAAAGAGACCTTTTGCAGCAGATTCGTCCAATGCAATACATCGTCTGACATCTTGACTGCCGCTTCCATGGGCATTGATTGTGTCAAGTAAAATGAAATCCATTACAACCTCAATTTTTTTCTCCATTTATCATGATGTTGTTTATTGGTTCATTTGTGAGAATTTTTATTTTCTTAATTTTGAAGTGCAGCCCATACTGAAGGCTGTAGTCTTTGATCTTCATCAGTGTTTCAAGTCCTCTTCGCCTTCAAGCAAGCAAGTTTATGTCATCTGCATATCACAGATGATAACTGGAGTCACTAAATAGTGAAGAATAGACTAGTCAGTTAGTAATGAGAATAGCCTAGTTACTAGATTATTAGCTAATTAAAAGTTAGTGGATAGAAATAAATGGATGATAGCCAAATGCTCCTTAGAAGCTTGGATGGTTAGATTTTTTCTTGGTTATTTTGTGCAGGTCACCAGGCCAGGCCAATTGCTGGAGAAGGACAACATGTTGATAAAGTGGAAGGTCAGCGAAAAAGAGGGATAGCCTCAATGAGATGGACTGACACAGTGGTGAAACAATGGGTTTGATTATAGCAATGATTGTGAAGATGGAGCAGGCCCAGGTAACATTTTCTTCTGCTATACATAAAGTTCCCATGAGTTGGAGCTGACTTCATGGCACCTGTCTTAATTATCTAGTGCTGCTATAACAGAAATAATACAAGTGGGTGACTTCAACAAAGAAAAGTTTATTTCCTCACAGTCTGGTAGGTTACAAGTCCCCAGCTCCTGGGGAAGGTTTTCCCTCTTCTGTTGGCTCTGGAGGAAGTTTCTTGTCATCAGTCTTCCCTGATCAAGTAGCTTCTCAGCACAGGGATCCCAGATTCAAAGGACATGCTATGCTCCCAGTCCTTCTTTCTTGGTGGTATGAGGTCCCTCTGTCTCTCTGCTCTCTTTTCTCTTTTATATCACAAAAGAGATTGGTTTAAGGCACAAACTAATCTTGTAGATTGAGTCCTGCCTCATCAACATAACTGCTGCTAATTCCACCTCATCAACATCATAGAGATAGGATTTCTAACACACAGGAAAATCACACCAGGTGACAAAATGGTGAACAGTCACACAATACTAGGACTCGTGGCCTAGCCAAGTTGACAGACATTTTCGGGGGACACAATTCAATCCATGACAGTACCTAATGATAATGGCACCAATATTGTTTCCCCAACATGATGCTGTGTCCTGTCTAGCCATGATAGCTTGAGAAACAATGTAATGTTTATCTTAATCTGAAATACATATGTATGACCTCCATTCTTCTGCAACCAGAAATTAACTAACTCACCTATAGCATGAACTCTGATGTAGAAATGCATTTTTAAGCCAGCACCTTTGAAAATCCCAATCTCGTAAAAAAAAAAAAAAAAAAAAAATGCTCAGTGTTTGAATAATATTGATGAGGCTTAATGCTTTACCTTTGGGGTTAACATTTTCCTAATGATTTGTTATCTAGAAAATGCCATTCTTTAACAGTGCGTAAAATGGCATGGTTACTTGTGTTTAATATGAGTGTGGTTTCATACGTGGGACTAAATTAGAGGTAGCAAATTATGCCTAACTAGACATTTTTTTTTTTTTTTTAGACATGCCTACAAACCCTCTTGGCAGATACTTGCTCTGTTTCGGAATCTTTTTAGTAGACTAAATAGTCAGGAATAAAGTGGTCTTTCAGTATTATCTTCTGCCACAGATTTAGGTTATACAGTGATACCTGTGAGAGCCAGAACTCAAAGTGACTGTCTTGTTTTTCCAAGTCTTGCAAGTTTTTCACCTTTGACAGGGTGCAGCCTTACCACTTTTCTATCACTCTGTGTTAATGGAAAATATTTGGGTTTTCCTTCTCTGACAGGTTTCCACTTTACACAAGTTCTGCCTTTGCAAGGTTTTACTGTAAATTCTATGGCTAGAATAGGAATACAATTTAGTGAAACATTAATAATAGCTTTAATATATGTCAAAAATGTATTATGCAGTAGAAGAAGGAAAATGTGAAAAGGTCAAATAAAACTATTTTCTGATAAGCCATATAATGTGGAAGTAGAAGATGGAAAATGGGAAGAGGCCATTTAAAACTCTTTCATGGTCATCTAATTAATAGGGAAGAAAAAATATTATGCATTCCCTGTTTTTGGGGATTTTTGGCAATATCTTTATATTATTTACATAATCCCTCTTCTTGAATCAAGTGTAAATTTAAATTTTTGAGGAGCCTGAATTAGCTCCTTAGGAATAAAATTTGATCATGCCAATCTGCTCATGGAAAAAAAAAATGCATGTGAAATCTGAAGTCAGTTTATATCCTATCCTCAACCCTATTCGTCTTCTTCATTTCTTATTTCTTTATAATTTCTGTATATGTTTGAAGTCTTTGCAATTATCTGTGGTAACTGTCCCCTTTTCTGTTAAAAAATATTTTTCTTTTCTAGACCCAGGTCCAGGAGCCCTGGTGGTGCAGTGGTTAAACACTAGTCTGCTAACAGAAAGGTCTGCAGTTCGAACCCAAGAGCTACCAAGGGGGAGAAAGATGTGGCCCCCTGCTTCCATAGAGATTACAGCCTGGGAAACCCTATGGGGAAGTTCTACTCTGTCCTATGGGGTCGCTATGAGTCTAGTTGACTTGACTCCACAGCAACGGGTATGATTTGGTATAGACCCAGCTCAACTACCATTTCTGTGACTCATCCCTAAAATCCCCTTTGCTTCTATTCTCTTGTTGCTTATCCTTTTTTTCTTTTGTCAGATTCACTAGGCTATCAATTGTTTGAAGATAAGGGCCATTCCTTAAAAATCTTTAGAGTCCTAGCATCAAATATTGAGCTTGAAACATTAATTATTATTTTTTTTTTTAACTGAATGGAATTGAAAGAGAATTTGTGGAAGGGATCATTATCTCAATTGATTGTGTACAGGGAATGGGGGAAATAGAAAGTGAATTAAAAGATGAATCTAAGATTGTAAACAATTTTATTTCAACTTACGATGTCCAGTATTAGTACCAATACCAGTTGATTCTGACTCATACCGACCCTGTTTGTCAGAGTGGAACTCTGCTGCATAGTGTTTTAAATAGCTGATTTTCCAGAAGTAGATCACCAAGCATTTCTTCCAAGGCACCTCTGGGTAGGCTGGAACCTCTAACGTTTCTGTTGGATGCCAAGTGCATTAACTATTTGCATTACCCAGGTTATCCAGTAAATGACTTTGGAATGGAAATGGATACATGTAGGTCATAAAGTGTTGGTTTTTAAAAAAGGAAAAAAAAAAGCATGCAGTTATATCAAAATTTAGCTTTTTATCTTGGTTCTTCCAATGTCAAAGAAAAAGAAATATGTAATCCATAACAGAGGGAAGCATTGAGACAGTAATTTTTATTAAAATAAAATATCCCTTTTTTTTTATCATAGCATGTTAAAGATATTGTTGCTGTTCGGTGCCGTCGAGTCAATTCTGACTCATAATGACCCTATGTACAACCTAATGAAATGCTGCCTGGTCCTGCACCATCTTCATAACCATTATGCTTCAGCCAATTGTGTCAATCCATCTCATTGAGGGTCCTTCTCTTTTTCCCAGACCCTCTATGTTACCAAACATGATGTCCTTCTCCAGGAACTGATCCTTCCTGATAACGCAGCCAAAGTACGTAAGACATAGTCTCGCCATCCTTGCTTCTAAGGATCATTCTGGCTGTATTTCTTCCAAGACAGATTTGTTCATTCTTTGGCAGTCCATGGTATATTCAATATTACTCAGGGACACCACAATTCAAAGGCGTCAATTGTTTTTCCGTTTTCCTTATTCATTATCCAGCTTTCACATGCATATGAGGCGATTGTAAACACCACGGTTCGAGTCAAGCACATGTTAGTCTTCAAGGTGGCTTCTCTGATTTTCAACACTCTAAAGAGGATTTTTGAAGCAGATTTGCCCAATGCAATGTGTCTTTTGATTTCTTAACAGCTGCTTCCATAGGCATTGATTGTGGATCCAAGTAAATTGAAATCCTTGACAACTTCAATCTTTTCTCCGTTTATTATGATGCCGTTTATTGGTCCAGTTGTGAGGATTTTTGTTTTCTTTGAGGTGCAATCCATACTGAAGACTGTGGTCTTTGATCTTCATCAGTAAATGCTTCAAGTCCTCTTCACTTTCAGCAGGCAAGGTCTTGTCATTTGCGTAAGGGAGGTTGTTAATGAATCTTCCTCCAATCCTGATGCTGGGTTTTTCTTCATATATTCCAGCTTCTGAGATTTATTTGCTCAGCCTACAGATTGAATAGGTATGGTGAAAGGATACAACCATGACGCACACCTTTCCTGACTTTAAACCACACAGTATCCCCTTGTTCTGTAAAAGAGCTGAAGAGAAGATTTCAAAGGGCAGCTAGAGGAGACAAAGTAAAGCAATATAATGATGTGCAAAGAGCTGGAAATAGAAAACCAAAACGGAAAAATAGGCTCAGCATTTCTCAAGTCGAAAGAACTGAAGAAAAAATGCAAGCTTCGAGTTGGAATACTGAAGGATTCTATGGGGAAAATATTAAACCATCCAGGAATCCAAAGAAGATGAAAGGAATACACAAAGTCACTGTACCAAAAAGAATTGGTCAACGTTCAACCATTTCAGGAGGTAGCATAGAGCAGGAATCGATGGTACTGAAGGAAGAAGTCCAAGCTGCACTGAAGGCTTTGGCAAAAAAACAAGGCTCCAGGTATTGATGGAATACCAACTGGTATGTTTCAACAAATGGATGCAGCGCTAGAAGTGCTCACTCGTCTATGCCAAGAAATTTGGAAGACAGCTACATGGCCAACTGACTGGAAGAGATCTATATTTATGCCTACTCCCAAGAAAGGTGATCCAACTGAATCCAGAAATGATGGAAGAATATCATTAAGGTCACATGAAAGTAAAATTTTGCTGAAGATCCCTCAAAAGTGGCTGCACCTGTACATCTACAGTGACCTGCCAGAAATTCAAGCCAGTTTCAGAAGTGGATGTGGAACCAGAGATATCACTGCTGATGTCAGATGGATCCTGGCTGAAAGCAGAGAATACCAGAAGGATGTTTACTTGTGTTTTATTAACTATGCTAAGGCCTTCGACTGTATGGATCATAACAAATTACAGATAACATTGTGAAGAATGGGAATTCCAGAAGAGTGTGATTAAAGATGTAGGACTCTTCAGTAATTATCTGGCCCTGTCAAACACTGGTGTTTGATTTAATCATCTCCAAGAAGGGATACGTTTTCTCCATTATTTTTTCCAATCATTAAAGTAGACATTTATTTCCGTGTGCTTTATTAAACTGCAGAAACAATACTCCCATTTTGCTCCTTCTTAGCATCTGTTCAACATGAAACTCATAAAAATTGTGACAAAATTATTCTTCACCATTTTTCTAACATCTATGCACTATCACATTGATTTATATAGGATTAAATAACAATGCTTTACAGCCAACCTTGACCAGGAGATAATTATTCAGATTAAATAATATTGATATATTACTCTTACTTTTATCATGTGAATACTGTATACCAACTCAGTTTCAAATGATGTGGAATTAGGAATATGATACCAGTTAATTTATTTTAAAATGTGACATAGCTCACAATTGTATTTAAATTAAGTAGGGAATTTTTCTTTGATTGAAACACTTTCTTTTTGTTACAGGAAAATTTAGTAGAATTTTTTAATTATAATTTTGTTTTAATTGTAACTAAAGTGCGCATATGCTTTCCAAGTTACTGAATAAAGGATTAATACTTGATTGGTATTGACACTTGAGTAACATTGCTTTTATGTCAGAAACCATCAGAAGTCATTTTCTTGCCTGTGCCCTCAAGTAACACAACCTTGCACTCCAGCTTGCAGTCATGGTGTAAATGAAGTGGCGTGAAAGAACATGCACATTGACCTTTTGGCAGAAAAGCCAGGCTTGGAAGTTAATGGGTACTTAATGGAGAAATGACATTAATTATAATACAGAGATAAAATAATTTTTTCAAACTGTGTTTTTTTGTTTTGTTTTAATACCTGTCTTCACAATCTAAAGAACTTGGCAGGATTGCTTGTTCTACTCTTGGTTAATTCTTTGATCTTAAAATAAATTATTCCCCTCTAAATTTTTAATTCTTCATATGTTAACTAACTGCAATAATTATATATACATGCCAAGGTGTTATTTATAATGAAAATACTTATAAAGTAGCTACTATGATTGAGATATTGTGGTAACAGCCTGATATACATTTGATTTTAAAGGATATTAAGAACCATGTTTAAAACTTCTTATTTGTGTGCTGGTACAAAAAGGTCATTAAATTTTAAACTTGTCTAAATGGCTCATCAGATTTTTTTTTTTTTAATTTGGAATATATTCTTCTTGTATGACTCTTTCTTTAATTAGAATATACTTTTTATCAAAAACCAGACTTATACATAGCATTATTGAAATAATTCACTACATTTTTATTTTTCCAAGTAACATTTGTAACTCTTGTGTGTCTGCCATTGATTTCATAAAGAGATCAGAAGCAAGATTCTTCGATTAGTTACTATTTTTTATAATTTCTTTAATGCCTATCTGTGCCATTCCTACCAGGACTGATATAAGCAGACATGGTTATGGTGGCCCTTCATAAATTTCAAAATTTTATATGTATTAGCATAACCAGGAATCTTTGGAGATTGATTTTGCCATATTAAAGTGCTGAGACAAAATGTCATTCGATTCAATTGAAATTAATTTGGTATGAGTCCACGATATCGCCAGGCCAGTTTGTAATATAGATCACTATGTTTTTCCAGAATTCAGAAAGATGAAATGGGGCAGATTGAATGTTGTACAAACTGACTTATGAAGTATATTTCAGGTATTAGATTTTATAAATGCACATTTAGTGTCACTCAATTAATGACAACGTATTAATCATTTATGAAATGAAAATTATAGGTAGAGAAAAATTATTTCAAATTAAAAAAACTGGCCATAGTCCTATACCAACATTCTCAAACTAATCTCTATTTAAGTACTTGGTTGGAAGTCATAAAAATTATATACCTCGTGATGCCTTTACCTGAGATAATATCTCACCAAATTGATTTTAATTGTAAACCAGAAGAAATTAATTGTTGACAAGTTATTGATTTGTGTTTGTATAAAATTTGAATGTACTAAAATAGTGAATATTTTCAGAAAACATTTAGGTAGGTTACATGAGCTACTGATGGAGCCCATAAAATATTTTCACATATATTCAATATTAATTATCATAAAATCTTCCTAAATTACAAAATGCAGCTTATCCTAATGATCTAGAATATTCTTGGTATGGTCTAGTCCATGGTTGACTCCCTGGTCTTGTCCTGAGAGATAATATTGAGCTTCTCATCTATTCCATCCTACAGGTGTAATTGATTTGATTTATGTGTATTCTATCCAAGAAGGTCCACATGTAGAGTCATCTGTATTGTTGAAAAAAGGTATTTCTGATGACTAAGTCTTGCAGAATTCTATCATGTGATCCTTGGCATCATTTCTATCATCAAGGCCACATTTTCCAACTCCTGATCCTTTTTCATTTCCAACTTTTACATTCCCATCACCAGTAATTATCAATGTACCTCGATTTTTTGTCTGATTAATTTCAAACAGCAGATGTTGGTAAAAATCTTCAATGTCTTCACCTTTGGCCTTAGTGGGTGATGTGTAAATTTGAATGATAGTTGTAGTAACTTGTTATCCTTGTAGACGTATGGATATTATCCTATCACTGACAGCGTTGTACTTTAGGATAGATCTTGAAATGTTCTTTATGATGAATGTGAAGCCATTCATTTTCAATTTTTATTCCTGGCATAGTAGACCATACAATTTTCTCATTCCAACTGGCCAATAACAGTCCATTTCATCTCACTAATGCTTAAAATATTGATCTTTAAGGGTTCCGTTTTATTTTTGACTATTTCCAATTTTCCTTGATTCATACTTTGTACATTTTATGTTCCAATGTTTGTAGCTGTTACTTTTCACATGCAAAAGACGGACAATGAAAAAAGAAGACTGAAGATGAATTGATACAAGTGAATTATGGTACTGGTAAAGAATATTGAATATACCATAGACTGCCAGAAGAATGAACACATCTGTCTTATAGGAAGCACAGTCA
This sequence comes from Loxodonta africana, assembly GCF_030014295.1. Lineage (NCBI taxonomy): Eukaryota > Metazoa > Chordata > Mammalia > Proboscidea > Elephantidae > Loxodonta > Loxodonta africana. The sequence goes on from NC_087346.1 coordinate 123,077,162, forward strand.
GAACAATCCTTAAAAGTGAGGATGGTGAGACTTTGCCTCATTTACTTTGTACATCTCATTAGGAGGGACCAGTCACTGGAGAAGGACATCATACTTGGTAAAGTAGAAGGTCTGTGAAAAAGAGAAAGAACCTCAATGAGATGGATTGACACAATGGCTGCAACAATGGGCTCAAACATGTCTTTACTACTGTGTGGACAGTACAGAACTGGGCAACAGTTGGTTCTGTCATACATAAGGTTTCTATGACTTGGGGCTGACTTAACAACACCTAACAGTAACATTTTTGCTATAGTCTCACAGAGAATAAACTTAATATGAAAAAGTAACTAATAGAAATTTCCATTTGTGTAAATCCACATATTTAATATAAAAATAAATACAAATGATGAATCATTTGCTTTGCATGAAAATATGTTACAGACTAGGTATCTTTACTTAGTTTTCATATTGACATACTGCCAAGTATAGGACTGCATTGTTGATACTCCTTGATTATTCTCTTTTCTATGTAAGTTTGACAGTTGAACATACTATGTGCCAGGCCCTGAGGTAATTATTAGATGCATAGTGGTCCTTGTAGTATTCGGCTTATTGGCCCAGTTGTGAGTATTATCATTTTCTTCACTTTCAGATTTAATCTATACTGAAGGCTGTAGCATTTGACCTTTATTATTTCAAGTGGTATTCATTTTCAGCAAGCAAGGTTGTGTCATCTGCATACCGTAGGTTGTTCCCGAGTCTTCCTCCAATCCTGAAGCTGCATTCTTCTTTATTTAGTTCAGCTTCTCAAATTATTTGTTCTGCATACAGATTGAATAAGTAAGGTAAAAGGATACTACCCCATCACACAAGTCACACACACGCAGTATTCCCTTGTTATGTTCGAAAGATTGTCCCCTGATCCACCTACATGTTCCACACGAATACTATTAAATGTTCTAGAATTTCCATTCTTAATCAACCCATAGGAGTTAAAGAGACAGCTGCAATGAGAATAAGTACAGTTTCAATTTCTCTCTCTGTCTATATTAGTAGGGAAACCCTGGTGGCCTAGTGGTTTAGTGCTACAGCTTCTAAGCAAAGGGTCGGCAGTTCGAATCCTCCAGGTGCTCCTTGGAAACTCTACGGGGCAGTTCTACTCTGTCCTATAGGGTCGCTATGAGTCGGGATCGACTCGATGGCACTGGGTTTTGGGTCTACATTAGTAAAGGCTTTTTTTGTTTGTTTGTTTGTTTTGTACTAGATATGAAAAAAAAATGAAATAGGTAAAACCCTGACTTCGTAAGGGCTGAAGTTTTTGTCATACGGTTATATTTGTAACTCCATATAATAAAGTTTAATAGAAACTTATTAAGGATATTCATAGAGGGAGACTGAAACCTACCCTAAAGAAAAGTTCCTTTGAGTAGATTAGGCACTAATACTATCTCAGCCTCCAGGGGTATGTTGTATCTATATAGGTCTTCCCTCAGGCCCATAGTGGTCATAATCTGGATGTGGGAAGGGAAAGGGAAATGGAAGAAAAAGAACAGGTGATCAATCTCTATTTTTTTTCAAATTAAAGGAATGGATCAACAACAACAACAAAAATCTCAGTGTGATAGATGCATCAAGTGCATAGTGGAGTTTTGCAGAGGCAAGACTACGTAAAAAGTGAAAGGCAGAGAAAGAATGGCAAGTTTGTGTGGTCTATTCAGTTAGCCATTCTGCTTAATGAGAATGTGTTTCTTGGAGTGAGATTGCTTGAGACCTATGAAATTATTGCTGGTTCCAGGACATTAGCATCTTGCCATTCTGAAAGATCCCATGGATTGAAACAAACCTATTGCACAAGAACAACAACAATTATATTTGGTTGGTTTACCTAAATGAAAATCTACTCTGTTCTATAGGGTTGCTGTGAGTTGGAATTGACTCAATGGCAGTGGGTTTGGTTTTTTTTTGGGTTTGGCCATTTACTTTCTGTGACATGATATTCTTCAGTTTGAAAGGGCTGCCACACATAGTACATGACTTTGAATGGGATATCTTTTATTTGGAAAAAGTATATTTCTTTTATGATTATAAAGCTAAACAAAACAAAAATGTAGTTGTGATATGTTTTATAGAGTGTTCAGCACAGCCACATAGCTAATTAAGCACCATTTTATTGTTTTGGGGGACAACGACGTGTTACAAAACTGTTCATATCACTTGCATTAATGCTGGAAATTTTCATGAAAACATGTAAGAACACATGAGTAATGTGTGATGGTAGAACAATGGGGTGGGGATAGAGGAAGAGGAATAGAAATAGGTGATGGCTGTGTTTTGTTATTTTATTATGCTTGTAAAACCTAGTGCAGTATAATATAAAGGGTACTATACAAGTTTGGTGGCACTGGGTACTGGATTACACAAGTTTGGAGCCCTGGTGGTGCAGCAGTTAAGAGCTTGGCTTATAACCAAAAGGTTGGCAGTTCGAATCCAACAGCTGCTTCTTGGAAACCCTATGGGCAATTCTACTCTGTCCTATATGTTCTCTATGAGTCAGAATCAACTTGATGGCAACCAGTTTTTGGTTTGGTTTTATATAAGTTATAGTTTTTGTTTATATTTTTATTTATACATGAGAAATATTCAATCAGTCATGGGTGTATCATATTCAAGAAACTAGATTTAGTAGGAAAATTTTCAATAGAAAAAAAAGCATTACCATCTAGTCAATTTTGATTCACAGTGACCCTGTAGGACAGAGTAGAACTGCCCCAAAGGATTTTCAAAGCTGCAGTCTTTACAGAAGTAGACTGCCACATCTTTCTCCCACAAAGCAGCTGGTAGATTCAAACTGCCAACCTTTTGGTTAGCAACCAAGCTCTTAACCACTGCACCACCAGGGATCCATTCAATAGAAAAGGACTCCTAATTTCTACCATTCTAAATTAATTTAAATGAATCTTAGAAAGCTGAATTTTCAAGAGACCTTATGGAGCACCTGGTTCACATGTTTCATTTTATAAATGAGTAAACTAAAGCCCAGGGATGTTTATGTTACAAAATGTTGAAATCAAGACCAAAGTGCAATATTCCTGGGCTTTTTGCAATTTCAACTATATCTTACTTTCATGATATTAAATAATCTCTTTGATTAAAAAAAATAGCATTATTGCTTTGATGTTTAAAAATATTTTCTCATTTAAGTTTATTCTGTAAAGAGACAATTTTCAGGAAAAAATATGAAGCAAAACAGTTACAACAATAAAAACATTGGGCCACAACTGAAATGGAAGATAAGTATATCAATTACTAAGTCAAGATAAATGAAAATATTCTAAAGTAAAACAAGAATTCATTACTTAAATATCACTCAAGACAATAATAAATTTGAATATTCATAAAAATATAAATTTTGTAAAAATGCATTTAATATAAAAGCAAATATATTAAATATAGCAATTAGTGTGTTCAACCTGTCTCTCTCTCTCTATATATATATAATATTATATAATCACATTATATATGTATATATATAGAAAAACCCCAAACCAAATCTGTTGCTGTCGACTCAATTCCAACACATGGCAACCCTATAGGACAGAGTAGAAGTGCCGCATAGCATTTCCAAGGAGTGCCTGGTAGATTCAAATTGTCAACCTTTTGGTTAGCAGCCATAGCTCTTAACCACTATGCCACCAGAGTTTCCTTATATAAGTAATAAAATAAACATATATATTCACCACTCTAAAAATACATATACTCCTGAATAAAATGAATTAAAGTAAAGAAGTTTTGGCTCCAAAAGCAATTAGATCCTTATTGTTCATACTATGTGAAACAGGAAAAATAATATTTATTAAATTGCTTAGAAAGGATGGGTCAAGATTCCTCCTCCTTTTCGATATTAAGAAACATGCAAAGAAAAACTTTCAGGTAGGGAGAAGTTTTTGTATATGAGGAGAAAAAAAAAAGATTAAAGTACTACTATATTTTTGAGAGACAAACTTTAAAAAGATACCTCTTGAGCCTTGAAAAATAAATGAAAAATGAACTTGCCCCTCCCTCTGCACCAGAGAAAATAAATTAAAATGCTTTCAACCTTAAAGATTAGTAATTTAAAAACCATCTTCTTATGCAAAATCAGTTTGATAACCCCAAAAAAGATGCAAAATCAGTTTGATAACCCCAAGACAGTATAATTTTTCTAAACAAAGGCCACCTACTTTCATGTTGAGTTTACGATAACAAGTTCTCTCTCATTTAAGCCACTTTTCTTCAATTCTTAATTTCCATTATTTTAAAAATAATGCCTTGCAAAACCATATACTCATATAAAATATCAAGTTATAAAGCGAATTTCATTTAACCCTTGAAATATTTTGTTCCATTATATTGTGTTCTCTAGTCTAGTGTTGATTTTCCTGTCTATAATTCTCCCTGGGTTTGAAGGTATTGTAAAAAAACACATATGGTCAAGTTAAAGAATCAACAGCACTTATATGCAGTTATTTCAGCTAAATTTTATTTTTCCCATTTACTTTTGATTCTTTCCTACAGGAAGGATCACAGTTGATAACCTTGCAAACGTTTTAAGCCATTCTTATACGATAGGAGCTGTTTTGCGTGATCAGCCCCAAATGGAGGAGAGCTGTTTAGAAGTAATGAATGCATTACAAGGGGACTTTAAAATTTGCTAATCTCGTTCTTATACATTATCTCATTCAATCCTTACGGTGTCCCTTGAGGTAGGCACTGTGATTCCTGCTTTATAAGAGAAGAAATTCAAGTCTTAAAAAATTTTATGACTTGCCCAAGGTCATACCAACTGTTAGAGGCAGAGCTGGGAAATTACTTCAGGTTTTCTGATTCTTAGTTTCTGTTTCTCTAAGCAAAACGATCATGAAAACACACCTTAATATTGTCAGTAACTGCTTTGTGTACCCATGTGGCTTCTCTGCTTTTTCAGGTTTCAGTTTTCTCTTGTCAAATAAAAAAACAACTCCAGACTTACATAAAAAGGGACTTTATTCAAAAGGCTTATTGCAAGAGGGAGGAAAGATACTATTGCAATAGGGGGAGAAGGACTGTTGCAATAGGGAGAATCTGCAAACTTCTCAAAGGTCAGGCAGAAAGGGCTTTTCTTTTATAAGGAGATATAACCATAATTAAAGAACCAGGATTGGGAAGTGGGATGCACTAAGGTAGTATCACTGGACAATAGATCATAGTTTATCCTTAGACCAATCTACTCTGGGGAACAAAAAACCATTTGCCCTTGAATCCACCCTGACCTATGGTGACCTGACTCATGATGACCTCATGTGTTTCAGAGTAGAACTGTGCTCCATAGGGTCTCCAATGACTTATTTTTTCAGAAGAAGATAACCAGGCCTTTCTTCCAAGGCACCTCTGGGTGGACTTGAGCTTCCATCCTTAGTGTTAGCAGCCAAACATGTTAACCATTTGCACCACCCAAGGACTCACTATCCTAGGGAGGGACTGTGAAAAAAGGAGTTGTATTCTGGTTCAGAGTGAGAGTGGGGGAAAGTTCAGGAGACTGGGGAAGGAGAGAAATTTTACCAAAACTTGATTATCAAGCATTTTTCTCCAATGGATCAGTGGAGATTAAACAGTTCAGCTAATCATTTATGGGGCAAAGAATGGAAATTTGAAGGGTCTGTAGCTGGCCTTGTCATAGGTAAGCAAGTGGGCATACATAAGTCTTACCTAGGTCATATGAGGAAAGATGGTTTCTAGCAGTATGCCATTTCCAGAATGTAGATGGGAATTTCTTACCCACTTCTATTTTCCAGGATCACAGATATTGGGTAAAGTTCAACATTGTCACTCTTCTCCCTATAAACATTTTGCCAGAGAAGAAAATCCATGGAATTCCCAACATCTATGACGGCCTCTCTGTGACCTGTGGTGTATGTGAGAGCTTCATATTACTAACTGTATCACACAAAGAGATATATCCACTCATAAGTTATCTTAATATATAGCAGGGTGGGGTGAACATTTTTAAAAACATTAAATCCAGGAAAGTTGAACAAATCACAAACAGACATGAAGTTATTCAATCAAAATGATTTAGTGTTTGCTTAACTTTTTTTTAAAACTTCCAACTGTATGTATATATTAAATTGCCTCAATATGTTTTTATTCTCCCTTTAGCAAAATAAATTTGTTCTCTTACTTTAAAACAAAGATGACGACGTAAAGGGACAGGGAAACTAGTTTGGAAATGAACAACCAGGACAGAAATCATGATAATGTTCACACGTTGTGAAGAATATAACCAATGTCACTGAATGGCTTATGTAGAAATTGTTGAATGGGAACCTAAACTTCTGTGTAAACCTTCAATTAAAACAAAATTAAATAGTATTAAAAAAAAAAAGAAAATAGCTCTCAACCTATGACTATTAAATATACACAATATACAATATTTGATGAACTACTTAAATATTATAAAATATTAACCCCTTGCATTCAACCAATTATTCTGTTTCTCTGTGTACCTCTTTTGACAAACACGCTTCTATTTGCTCACCACAAGATATTGATATTTATGCACAGTCTGACTCCCAAATTAAAATAAGCTCTTTGAGTTCCAGAAATACTTGGCACATGAGTTAATTCATAAAGACAGTATTATATATACTCTTTTTATCCATGATAATTGCAGTGGTTGGTATACAGTAAGTGCTGAATGTATTTTAGCTTAATGTCTGCTTCTATTTATGTCACAAGCAATAAATAATAATAATAAGGAGAAGAATTATACTAAACATTATGTAATTTGCCTTGTTTAGCTATTACTTAAATTCTATCAGGCCAGTACTATCATTGGTATTCAATATCCAGATTATAAAACAGAGACTTCGAAAGGACAAAGTCACAAGGATAGCCTTAAACTGAAAACCAAACCCATTGCTGTTGAGTCAATTCCGATTGGTCCCCAGTTTCCTAAAAGGACAAAATACACACAAGTTTGATTTTATTTCCTTGCTTTTTTTACTTTTGGCCTTATTTCCCCTTGTCCTGTTTTTATATTCAGTATGTGCTATATAATAAAAAACAAGAATAATAAAATTAACTAGCATTTATACAATGTTTACTGTGTGTCAGGTACTATTCTAAGCACTTCACATGTATTAACTCTTATAATTCTTTCAACTCGAGTCATCTGGTCCCAAATCCATGCTCTTAAACATGACATAATACCTTTTTTCATAACAAATGGTATCCAGCTTTTATTGTGTTTTTTCTCAGTGAGGGAAGAAGAAATAAAATCAGCTACCATAAAAGCCCACCACATGTCTATTGGGTTTGTCCTACTGTGGTTTCTTGTGTGTTGTTCTGATACTGGAAGCTTTACCACAAGTATTCAAAATACCTGCAGGGTCACCCTAGGTGGACAAGTTTCAGCAGAGCTTCCAGACTTAGGCAGACTAGGAAGAAGAAACTGGTGGTCTACTTCTGAGAAAATTGTCCAGCCAAAATTTTATGAATAGCAGCAGAATATTGTCTGCCCTTTCCAAGGAAAAGTGATCCAACAGAATGTGACAAATACTGAAGAATATCATTAATATAAAATGCAAGTAAAATTTTGCTGAAGATCATTCAAAAGTGGTTGCAGCAATGCATGGACAGGGAAATGCCACAGACACAAGCCAGATTCAAAGGAGGACATGGAGCCAGAGATATCATTGCTGATGTGAGATTGATCTTGGCAGGAAGAAGAGAATACCGGAAAGATGATTACCTGTGTTTTATTAACTATACAAAGGCATTTGATTGTGTGGATAATAACAAATTATAGATAACATTGCAAAGAATGGGAATTCATAACACTTAGATGTGCTCATGTGGAACCTGTACATAAACCAAGAGACAGACATTTGAACACAGTAAGGGGATACTGCATGGTTTAAAATCAAGAAAGATGTATGTCAGAGTTGTCTCCTTTCACCGTACTTATTCAATCTGTATAATGAGAAAATAATCCAAGAAGCTGGACTATATGAAGAAGAATGTGGCATCAGGATTGGAGGAAGACTCATTAACAAACTTCAATATGCAGATGACACAAAATTGCTTGCTGAAAGTGAAGAGGACTTGAAGGATTCACTGAGGAAAATCAAAGACTATAGCCTTCAGTATGGATTGCACCTCATCATAAAGAAAACAAAAATTCTCACAAATGGACCAAAAACCAACATTATGATCAATGGAGAAAAGATTGAAGTTGTCAAAGATTTCCTTATACTTGGATCCACAATCAGTGCCCATGGATGCAGCAGTCATGAAATCAAAGGATGCATTGCATTGGGCAAATCTGCTGCAAAAGACCTCTTTTAAGTGTTAAAAAGCAAAGATATTACTTTGAGGACTAAGGTCCGTTTGACCCAAGCCATAATATTTTCAATTTCCTCATATGCAATCAAAAGCTGGACAATGAATAAGAAAGACCAAAGAAGAATTGACACCTTTGAACTGTGGCATTGGCGATGAGTACTGAATATACCATGAACTGCCAGAAGGAACAAACAACTCTTTCTTGGAAGACATACAGCCAGAGTGCTCCTTAGGGGGAAGGATGGCAAAAGTTCATCTCACATGCTTTGGGCATGTTATAGGAAAGGACTCCTCCCTGGAGAAGGACATCATAATTAGTAGAGTAGAGGGTCAGCAAAAAAGAGGAAGATCCCCCACAAGATGGACTGACACAGTGGCTGCAACAATGGGCTCAAGCATGACAATTATGAGGATGGCACAGGACCAGACAGTGTTTCATTCTGTTGTACATAGGGTTGCTACAAGCTGAAACAGACTCAATGGAACCTAACATTAACAACACCACCACCACAAAAAAAATCTTTTTTAACAAAATGTAAATATATTCTCCCAATCACAGTCCAGAGTAGGTATTATCTATGGCCTTGTATCTAGAAGAAGAAAAATGGACACATGCTTTGAGCAGCTTGTGCATTTTAATACCTCATTGTCCTCTAGAATATTTCTTATTTAATTCAGCAATTATAACTAAACAACTTATATTAATCAGGCACTGTACTAGATACTATGGATATAACATAAACATGATAAGTGTGATTGCCTTCTTTAAGTGGGGAGAAACACAGAAAATTAATCAAATTCCATATTTCTAGCCGTGGTCCATTGAATGATATAATGATCTCTGAAAGACAAATTTTGGTCTAATGAATAAAAATGAAAAATGGTATTTTGTAGTTAATATGATTATATCGTTCTTTACCTGAATGTTTTGAACAAGGTCTAATTTCTTTGGATGTCATAGAGATCCAGACATCAGAACTTGCTGAATGCTCACTTTGCATAAAGACTCAGAGGATTATGGGAAAAAAAGACACAGTTCTTACTCATATATAATACACAGCTTGAGAAATTAAATATGTCCAGAATTAAGATCATAAGGATTGTTAAAATAAATTCTAAGCAAGACAAATTCACGTGCAAATGACAAAATACAGAAGATAGAGCAAACATATTATTCAGAATAGGTTAAAGTTTATCAGGAAATATCTGCTAGAATGTGGGCCTGTTTGATAGTGAAATTGAATAATATAAATTACAGAGGTGACAGGAAGTCTACAAGAAAAAGAAAATGACATGGAGAGCTCTGAGGTAGAAATTTAGGACAGTTGTTATTGATGTATAATAGGCTCTGCACATGTTGGGAATTAAAAACCAATTTTCTCATAGCTACAACATATAAAAACACTATAAAAATATTGTATCAAATAATTACATGTCCCAAGTTTATCAAATAGAGAATTATCACTTTACAGTTTTATTGTTTTCTCACTTCTACCTTTGATAATAAATTTTTGAATCCTCTTTCTCCAAACTTTGTAATATCACAGGTAAATATTTTTGTACCCATTATTGATTTCATCGTTAAGGTATTCTTGAAATTTCTTGAAAATTCTCTCAGTTCCTTAAATTCCCCTACAATTATGCTGCCCTTGCTATAATTTCATTTTTGTAATCCCACCCTCAGATCATCATTTCCTGTCATTCTAGTTAACTCCCTGATTGTTTGATCCCATTGAACTCCAATTCATTGATCCCATCACGGTTTTACACTCACTTTCTATCCTCTCTTCCTCTTTTATCACGTCAAGGTCATAGTCAATCACTATAACATGAACTTCAGTATCACAAAGTTCTGATAATTACTAGTCTTTGTTCCAGTTCTAATTGTCCATTATCCTGAGCTTTTATAACATAATTTCCACCAAGGGAAAAATACAGATTCAAAGAGATAATTTTCCCAGAGAAAAATAGATCAATGCGCTGACGAAGAAGAAAGTCCACCTGCGTTTCTGACTACAAAAGTCAGCACGTCTGTTCTCTAGAAAAGTATCAGTTCATGAGAGGATAAACAGTACTTACATTGTTTAAATCCAGTGTGCAATTATAATCTGTAATTCTGAACTTTCTTTGAGTTGAATGCATGTGTTTTCTCTCTGACATGTAATGTAAGAATTCTGGAATGTGTAATAAAATAACATATCCATCAATACTTATCACTGCCTAATTTGGGAAGTTGTTAACAGCACTAGGTACCCCTGGTGGTGCAGTTGTTAAGAGCTTGTCTGCTAACCAAAAAAAGGTCGGCAGTTCAAATCCACCAGCCACTCCTTGGAAACAGTGGGGGGCAATTCTACTCTGTCTAACAGGGTGCTTATGAGTCAAAATCAACTCAAAGGCAATGGGTTGGTTGGTTGGTTGGTTGGTTGGTTGGTTGGTTGGTTGGTTGGTTGGTTTGTGGGAGATGTATTACTTCAAATTCCAGAAAACACCTCTTTTATTATGCAACTTTTATAAACAAACTTGGAGTTCTCGAGTGAGAAGGCTAAGCGAAAGCTGTTCCCTTACTTATAGCACCTCCTCAATGTAAAATACAGCAGTGCACTCCTTCCTGGGTGCTACCCACATTCTCAAGACCAGGGCCTAAGCGTTTTGTTCTGGGAGGGATGGAAGTTCATGCTTCCATCTCACATAATTTTTCTTTTGTCAGACAGTGCTGCCAACCAAGGAACTTATTAATGGCAATCATTATGGCAAATTTTAAAATATACCCCTGTCCAGCGAGAACTAGCCACAGACCACATCTCATTTCACCAAGGTTAAGGCTTTTTCAGTTTTCTGAGGGGAATGTTTCTTTCACCAGTCCTTAAAGAAATAGAAATCATATTTGGAGATCAAAAGGAAAAATGAAAATTAAATGAATTTACTTATTGACATTAGAAACAGGATCATAACTCTGCACAAGTACACTGGAAATTTTTACTATTTTGGTGTTATTGAGTTTTTAAGTTTGTTATATACCTCAGGATTTCTGATGCTAAAATGTATCAACAAATCCTTTCATAATGTCATTACCAGTTTGGAAATTACAAGGTTTTTAGTTTATATTTAAAGGATGTAATTACAGATTTTAGTTCACTGAAGTATTAGGAGTTGAAGAAATGTATATTTTCCAAATACAATGACCTCATAAAAAAAAGAGTAAATGAACGTTCTCGAGACACAAATCTGTTACACTAACATGAGAGCTTGCCACTAAATCTATAAGAGATGAAGTCAGTTTGGCGTGGACACCTGGAAAATTTGGCCAGTTAGTGTTTGAGTTACCCAGCAGAGGTCAAGGGGCCTGTTTACGAACACTTTGAGGATGATCTTTTGTTTACCTTTTGTAACTGAACTAAACTGACTTTGGATAAGCTATTTAAGAAATAGCACAATTTGTAAATAATACAATACAGAAGTACAGGAGTTTATAAGTTTTAGGTTAAATCTTGTTTCTAAGTAGTATGCAGATGAAAGGAATAAGGAAGGTGGAATAGTATGTTTGAACATGCATTAAACAGCTTCTTTCTTTTAGGTATTAATCGTGCTCATTATTTTCTAAGTGCTACATGTGTGTCGCTGTGAGTTGGAATCAAATGCAGGGCAACTTTTTTTTTTTAGAGCGTGTATTTGTTTAATCATATCTTTATTGATATTTTGCTCTTCCAATATATTATTGCATATAACCTAACTTGTTTTTTCTCATTATTTTCATTTGATTCTCTTTTTCTTCTATAGTCTATGAAAGCACCTCACTTTTGTCTTCAATTATTCTATCTAGTTATTTTACTTCTTACTCAAATATTACTTTCCTCCTATACTATATTTATATTGTTATTACCTTTTCATCTAGTAATTATTTAAACTTGGTCAATTCCTTTCTCATTTATATTTTTTATTTTCAATTTTATATACAGTGTATTTTTATGCATTCTATTTTACTATACAGAACTAAAAACCTTTTGAGAATATCTTGTATATCTCTAAGTAAAACATATTTGATGGGGTACTTTCACTCTTGATATTTTTTAGTAAACTAATACAGTTGTTTGCCTTCTTATGAATTGGAAAAGCCCTCAGAGTTCTAAGGTAGGCAAATAAGAGCAAAAGGAGGGAGAAAGAAAAGGTTTTCATACTTCCTGGTTTAAATTAGAAAAAAAAAAAAAAGTTCTCCCTCTCTCGCCTGCACACAGAATGTCTTCCAGAAGCATACTTAGATAACTTGAGGAAGTTGTTCAAATTCCTCAAATGCCACCTTCTCAATGAGGCCTACCATAACCACCATATTCTTTATTGCAAGGTTTGCCTACCTGCCTTTTCCTGGCCCAGGTTACCATGCTATCCTGTTACTTTTGGTCATAGCCCTCATTAACATCTAACAGCATGTAATTTGCTTTGTTTATTGCTTTGAGTTCTCCCTTACCTCCATCAGACTGTAGGGTTTATAAGGGCAGGGAACATTTAAATCTTTGACTAGAACATAATAAGTGCTCAATAAATATTTTTAATTTAAGATAAATAGAATTTTGAAATCTACCCCAAACTCTCTGGAAGAAAATTTCTGGGTGTAGATCTGATCATTTGGCATCTTAAAGAAGTTCTCCTAAGTGACTATTATCCATGATAAAAAGTGTAAATTGTTGTATTCTAAAATTAGAGAAACTAGTGGGCAAATGTACTTTGAAAAAAGCCTAGGTAACTCTAATATACTTCCTCTTTCTGCATTCATTGGCTTGGTAAATATTCAGGTTATAGTTCTTCACTACTTAGGTAGGATCTACCCGTAAGGTCATGCTCTAGTTTTGTGACACTCAAAACACGTTGCTTCCTGTTAATAGTGTTCAGAGTTAATAGCACTATGCCTGCCTCTGTCCTTGCCTCAATAACTTATCTTAGTCTGTGAATATGGTGGACATCCACCAGTTATAGGAAAATCTCAACCTTTCCCATTCAGTTATTTACTGGACTCTATACTTCTCTGTAATTTAGGACACTCTCTAAAAGGAAATTATCCATTGCCATCAAGTCTATGTGTCAGAGTAGAACTGTGCTCCACAGGGTTTTCAATGGCTGAATTTTCAGAGGTAGATTACCAGGCCTTTCTTCAGAGGGACCTCTATGTGACTTGAATTTCCAATATTTGGTTAGCAGCTAAACATGTTAACAATTTATACCATCCAGGACTGCCATTACAATAACTTTTTCATCACCAAATACAACGTGCATGCAGCTTCTAACACCAGATTTCTGATATCCCTGGATGGACTAAGTGTCTTTCTAATACTTTTAGGTAAGCTGGGGTGGTTTTTACTTGAGGTAAATTATGAATGATTCACTCCCCTCTCCCCTTTAAATCTGCTCTAGTCCTTTTATTAGTGGAGCTTGAGAAGTAATTATAAGTACATCTTAGTCTTAAATGCATAACCTGCCTCTTTACAGAAATGGAAAAACCAATTTTCAGCTTTATATGGAATGTGTCAAGAGGCCCCAAATCATAAAATAATGTCAAAAGAGAAGAACAAAATAGGAGGGCTCACACTTCCTGATTTTAAAACATATTATACAGCTACAGTAATCAAAACAGGCTGGTACTTATTTAACGATAGACACATAAACTAACTAATGGGATAAAATTGAAAGTCAAAAAAAAAAAAAAAACACATGGCTATGGTCAACTGATTTTTGAAAAGGGTGCTAAATCCATTCAACGTGGAAAGAAGAGTCTCTTTAATAAATGGTGTTGGAAAAATTGGATTTCCACATGGAGAAAAATTTAAAAAGATCTATGTTTCACAACATAAAAAAAAAAAAAAAACATACACACACAAAATTCAAAATGGATTAAGGAGCTAAATATGCAAACTAAAACCATAAAATTCTTAGAAGAAAATGTAGGTGCAATGCTGTCCAGCCTAGCTTTTAACAATGGATTCTCTAATATCATAACAAAACCAGAAATAGCAAAAGAGAAAATAAATAAATGAGAACTCATAAAAATTGAGCACTTTCTCTCATCAAAAGACTTTATCAAAGAAGTGAAAAAACAAGCTACTGCCTGGGAGACTATCTTCAGAAACCATATACCCAATAAGAATCTAATAACCAAAACAAATATAAAACTTCTACAACTTAACAACAAAAAGACAAAAACCCAATCATAAGATGGACAAAGGACTTGAACAGACATTTCATCAAAGAGGATGTTCAAATAGCCACCAAACATATGAAAAAATGCTCAAGGTCATTAGCCATCAGAGAGTTGCAAATCAAAACCACACTGAGATATGATTTCACTCCCACTAGGCTAAGATTTAAAAAGAGGACAAATGTTGTATGAACTCACTTATATAAAAAAAGATAAGAAAAAGCAAATATATAGAGATCAAAGTTTTTTAGTGGTTACCAAGGGTGGGGGAGGGGGAGGAGAAGTGTTATTGCTTGAGAAGTACTGAGTTTTGGTTTACAATGATGGATATACTGTGTTGATTAAGGATAGGGCTGCACAGCCAATTATTGTAAGTGCTGTCAATAAGTTGCAGACCTCTAAAAGTTGAATTGTCAAAAGCTGTTGCAGACATGTTTATAACAATGGCTGGGGAAAAAAAAAAAAAAAGAGTAGATGCTGAGGGTTTTTATTTACAACCAAACACTTCATGGTATTTGAGTCCTTGGTTTGAAGGTTTAGGGTCCTGGTTTCACGGTCTATCCTAGTGTATTGCCCTAATAATGTGTTTAGTGCTTCTGGTCTACCTCCTAATTCACTGTGTACTGCCTAGGTCTTAAAAGCTTGCAAGCAGACACCAAAGGAACAACAACTAGTCTCCATTTCACCTGGAGCAACAGAGAAGTGTTACTGGAATTGAATAAGATTCTTGCCTCTCACTGGTCAAGAATGAACAGGAAAAGTATGCAGAATTTCCCACCCAAGCAAAGCTTTATTAAATAGGCTTGCAAGCAGAGAAGAGGAGGGCCTAAGCAACACTTACCCCTGTCTCACAGAACAAAGGACTTGTCTGGGTTTTTAAAAGTTCTTGTGTGGGAAAAGATTCACGTTTATTCATAGACATAGGCAGGGATATGTTAACTACAGTGCTTGCGCAGCAGCTTTCTAAGACGGCTCCTGTCCCAGAGGCATCTGGGATTCATTGCAAGACTTAGTATGGGGTGTCATGCCTGGGCAGTCTCTTGCTCTGCAAGTACAATTCTCTGGCTCCTGCTGTGGGCCCTCACTGCCCTGGTGGAAGGTCACACAGCAGTCAG
This sequence comes from Loxodonta africana, assembly GCF_030014295.1. Lineage (NCBI taxonomy): Eukaryota > Metazoa > Chordata > Mammalia > Proboscidea > Elephantidae > Loxodonta > Loxodonta africana. The sequence continues at coordinate 123,092,804 of NC_087346.1, forward strand.
AGGTGGATGTTCTGTGCATGTCCCTGAATTTGGTTTTTTTCCCGCTGCTTCTGAAAGACAGCTTTAAAGAAGTTTGTGGGCTATTTTCTGATAGCCTGACACATTGTTCTGGGGAATGGCTTTGTTTCTGCACCCTGGCCCATTTCCTGTCACTTTCTTTGCAGATTTGGGGGCCCCTCTGTTCCCTGTATTACTCCCTGCTAAGAGGCTTTAAACACATAAAGCTTTATGGGAATGTGGATGGAGGTCTCTGCTTCTGTTACGTCTTCATGCTGGGCTGGGGCGTTGCTCCTGCCTAACTGAGTAGAAGTCTCTAGCTACCTGATTTAATATAGCACAAACTATTGGGATCCCTTGTTGGGGAATGAGTTGGTAGCCTTGCATGACCAGGAGCTTGGCCTGAAATTGTTGTAAACAGGCACATGTGAACTTTAAATAGGCAAGGGCTGAATGTGAGTGGCTGTGGCTGCATTGTATATTATTCCCCAGAACAAGGCTCCAGACAGTATGATGCCTACCGCCATGGCTAGGACTGCTACTGGTACCCGTCTTTTCCAGTGTAAGCTCTAACTGATTTAATCTGTAAGGAATGAGGGCCATTAATTGTGCTGTCTCTGCCATCCTTGCGGCAGCTTTAGCAGCCAAATCAGCCTTGTGATTCCCCATTGCTTTCAGGGAGTTGTCTTTCTGGTGTCCCTTGTAATGAATTACTGCTAACTCTTTAGGCTTATGTATTGCTTCTAGCAGTTCTAGGATTAACTCTTTATATTTTACAGGGGAATTTCAAGCTGTTAACACTCCCCTTTCTTTCTAAATGGCAGCATGTGCATGAATCTGTGTACACATTCAGAGTTTTTCCTTCTGTTAATTGGAGGGCACGTACCAGGGCAGTTAGCTCAGCTTTTTGGGCTGATGCTCCTGCTGGTAAAGCTCTTGCTTCAATAACACCAGTCTCGCTGACAATTGCATAACCTGCTTTACAGATGCCTTGTTCAACAAAGCTGCTCCCATCTGTGTATCACTCAACCTCTGGGTTTTCTAGGGGTTTTTCTTGGAGGCCTGGATAACCAAGGGGTTTTTCTTGGAGGCCTGGATAACCAAGGGGTTTTTCTTGGAGGCCTGGATAACCAAGGGGTTTTTCTTGGAGGCCTGGATAACTAGAGTAGACCTTATTAACTACTTTTATACAGTTATGAATAGGCTCAGATACTCTGAGGGGTAGTAAAGGGAACTCTGGGGTATCTAGGAGGAAGGCCCAAAAGGGTCTTGGTCTCCCTGCCCTCTTTTGTTTCTCCATCTCATACTGTTTTTTTCTTTACATTCTCTGGTTCACTTCACAAAAAAGGGGAAAAGTAAAGTTCCTTACCTTAGGCTTCCCATCAACCCCAATGACTATACAGTCACAACTGGAGAGTGGGTCTGGATCTTGGGTTAAAACAGAGAAGGCAGCCTTCATGTCTAGCAAAAATTCAGTCTCCTTACCTCCCACGTCGAGAGTAACCCAAGGCTCTTTTGCAGAAATAATGATGGTCTTCTGGCCGGGAGCTGAGTGGACCTCTAGGCCTTGTCAATAGGGCCACTCTTCCTCTGAAAGGGATATCAGGACTGCCTGGACTGGCCTCCAAGGGAAGTCAACTAGGTGCCCTGTTTTAGGACACCCAGGAAACTCTGCCTTCCAATGCCCTCTCTATTCTGTAATACCCACACTGGTCAGGGTCTACGCTCACTGGCCAAAGAAGAAATTCTCTTGGAGGTCTTGGCCTTTAGGATCCTGTAGGGTTACCTTGAGGTGGTCCCTGAAGTGCTACTGTCAACAATTGGGTCTTTTTCTTCATTTTATCCTCTGCTGCCAGGTCCTTGTTGTTAAAGACCTTAAAGGCTTCCTCAACCAGTCGTGAGAGTGGAGTCTGGGGTCCTGCCTTTATATTTTGCAGCTTTTTCTAATATCTGCTGCAGACTGGGTAATAAAATGCATAGCTAGCAAAGTCTTTCCTTCCGGGCTCTCAGGGTCAGTGTTAGTATATTTCTTAAAAGCCCAGTCAACCAGGTGAGGAAGACTGCTGGGTTCTCCTCCGCTGTTTGGGTAATTTCTTTCACTGTATCATACTTAACAGGCTTGGCTACACACTTCTGAATCCCGCCTATGACACATGTAACTCTTTACTATCCCCATTGTAACCCCGATTCAGCTTCGCATCAGGGACTGCTTCCCTTCCCAGTCTGAAAATAACATGTGTTGGTTGTGGGCAATTAGCCAGTTCTCTAGACTTAGCCAGGATTCTAGTCTTTTCATTCTTACTACAACGGAGAGTTAAAATGACCACCACATCTCCCCAGGTCAAATTAAAATTGAAGCTAAGTTTCATGAGCTCATCCTTAAATCTCTCATGGTCTTCTGACACACTCCCTAATTTTTCTGTGCACTGGCTTAAGTCTGAGACTGAAAATGACACATGAACCTGGGTTGTGCCTCTAGTCCCATAAAAAAAAATAGTGATTGATAAATTTTTTAAAGGTTTCTCTAATTTAACTATATCATAAATAGGAATTTAAGTTACCAACCATAATGGGCTTTCTTCTGACTCTGGTTTTACAGTGGTTAACAAATTTAACATACCTTTCTAATATTAACTATGAGTATCTTAAGGTAATCTTAAAGTTCTCAAAGTTTACTATCCACGCATTTATCAGATATCTAAACAAGAAGTTGTCCACGTAAATTCACTATCCGTTGGAAAGGGATTGTCTAAACTAGTATAGGCGGATATATCACATGAAAACATGTTTAGAAGGAACACACAAAGTTTGTCTAGAGAAAACAGAAAATATAGAAAAACTTGTATGTGACAACCAAGTTTTCATTACAGAATTCATGGTTAGCAGGATAATACAGGATGGACTTCTCCTGTTGGAGGTCTCCAGTTAATCCGTCCAATACATACTAAGTGTTCTCCCTGAGGGCAAGCTGTCCCTGTTTGCTTTACCTATTAACAGTCATGGATCACTTACTCAGAAGCAGAAGTGGAACCTAAGGCAAAATGGAGTCTGAGCCATGAGGTTGATCTCCTCGGAGAACTCGATTTCTTTAAGATATCTAATTTTCAGCATCTGCATAAGAGTTCTGGAAATTTTGATTGAGTTTAGTCACAGTCCCTTTCATAAGTCCAATATAGTACATCTTTTTTGTTGAGATATTCTGGTCAAATATTTTCAGAAAATCAGCAAAGCAAAAACTTATCTGTAGATGACAAAACATAATATGGTCATGATTACTTTATGAACATAATTCTTCATGGTGAAAGGCCTGATAGAAATCAATTACAAGCACAATGCAAAGGCCAAATAAAATCAGTTAAAAAAAGCTTTAGATAAAAATATTTCCAATAATAACCATTAATCATATTTTTAAAGAACTTCAGATGTAACACATAATAATCCCAAGACACAACACCATACAGTCAGGATATGCTAAGAATATACCAAGATTATCAAGTCTTTAGATACCTGAATAGTAATAAAAATAACTTCATAGGTAAATGATGTGAATCCTCCAATCGAACTATTGGCTTTAATGATGCTAGAATCAAAAAATAAATAAAAAAATTTACAACCAAGTAATTTTATTTACAACATAATATTACGCATTTGTTGTCTAATATTAGGCAAAAACACAAGAGGAAATACTAACATAAATTTTAACCAAAAGAGAAAGAACCAGGCACTTCTCATGATTTTAACAATATGTTCTATGTAATTTATAACATGTTAAATAAACCTTTTTAACACCTTTTCATTACAAAAATTTTGTGGTTTCTCAACTTGTCAGGAGTTTCCCATAAGTTACCAAGAAACAATACTTCAGTTTTTTAACCAAAGATCTTAAAATAAAAACCTTAGTTTTTCTTTTCCTTAAAGCCATGTGGCTTGGTTTCTGACTCAGGAATCTTATTCTAATAATAGACTGAACCTTTGTCTTTGAAGCAGATTACACAAAGAATAGATTAACTCTTTAACTCAGTAATCAAAGAAAATTTTGTTATTTTAACAGTGAGAAACCTAATTTTCTGTTTTATGTGCTATTTAACATTAAAGCTCTTAATAATCTCATAAACTATTTAACTTCAGCCAGACAGATAAAACTTTTGACCATATTAAATAAATTTATTTTTAATAAACCTCTTAAACATTGTCTTTGTTGCATACCTTATAGTACATCCCTTTAAAATGGCAAAAATGAAGTCACTCACTAGCAGACCCAAATACAAACATATATGTCTTTTCTTTTGTGAAGTAAATAGCAAAAAGTATATAAGCTTAAATTATGATGAATATCTATTAACTCAATTTAACATCAATAAGTTACCTAAAAGGTAAGCCTGTATACCATAAAATGTAAGTAATTAAAATAAAGTTTCTTTAAATATTAAAAAATTTTCATTTGACTTTTACCCTTTCTCATATTTTTTCAATCTAATTTTATCAACTGGCTTTGGAAATCACAAAGTCTCTGTTGACTGACTAACTCATTGATGTGAATATAACCTTAAGTCTCTGGCTACCTTTGGAAACATTTTTCCAGGCCATTTCAGGTGTTTCTCATTGTGATTTCTATTTGACCTTGGAGGCTGAGGGCTGGGGGCTGAGGAGGCCTAATTTTGCCCCACCCTTAGTTAACTTTTAACTCAGGTTAGAAGACAAGGTTAGCCCATCCTGATTCATTTACATATGTTTAAATTGATGGAGGCATTTTGAAAGGCTATTTACCTAGTAAATACCAAAGCTCTTTAGCAATTTTGTAAACAGATCCATCTATTCTTAGCTATGGAGACTGGGGGCTGGCGGGAGTCATCCCAATTCATTTACATACATTTAAGTGCACCCAGACTTTTTGAAAGACAAAAGATAACAATCTTTCTCTTTTGCTGTTTTGGAACTGCTACTTTTCCTTTAAGACAAAATTATCTTTGTTTTCTTGAAGCCATCTAGAGTAAAATACGATCAGTTGCTCAGCCCAATCAATAAATTCTTAGGAGTGCCTATAAGTATGTTCTAATTTAACTTGAATTTCTTTTCACCAATTGATTTCTATGCAATAAGACACAGTCTCATCCTCCCAGACAGCCCTGGTCACACATAAGACAAAGAGAAAGCGCTCAGACTAGACAAGTCAGAAAAGGAAAGGGGAACAAGGATGATTTCAGTGAGATCTAACACATTACTAGGGATATCTGAACCTCCACTTTGATCTTCCAGATACCTCTTATCCCTGGTACCAGATTGAGGGGCTTCAATCTCTCAATCTAAACAGATAAAGACATCTACATCCATCCCCCAGAAACAGAGTATACCATCTACAGACAGCCAATATCCAGACACACAAAAACAATGGCTGAAACAAGTGGCTGGGCAAAAGGTCAGCTTGAGAGGAAAGGAAAGAGGAGGAAAAGGGATGGGCTGCAGTTCCAGTCAGAGTGCACTACCAGCAGACCAGAAATTCCCTACTCCCAGGGGTCAAAAAGAATGAATCCCTTGGTCCTTAGGGTCAGAAGAGCAGTTGCACTGGGGACCCTCCATGCAAGGCACCTCTTGGTCTCTAGGGTCAGAAAAACCCATTGCATTGGGGACCTTCTGTAGACCTTTCAACAGTAATCTGGTGTGGAGCGCCCTACTCCCTGGGGTTTAAGAAGACGTCCCTTGATTTTCAGGGCCAAAAAACCCCATTGCACTGGGGACCCTTCACCCTTCACTGGTGACTCCAGACCCCACAGTACAAGACACCCATCCATGGGGGACTCCCAGGTGGCCTTACCTGAGCGAGTGACTCTTATCCATCACTCAGATGTCTATTGAGTCCTCATTATTGTGTTTCACATTTCCAAGGAAAAACAGACACCATAGAAAGGTAAGTTTGCTTGGGAGGAAAATGAAACTAAGGTCAGGCTACAAGGAGTAAGGAGGAGAAATCCTTACCCAGGGAGAAACACGAGAAGAAATCAGTCTTGGCAGCTGCTTCGTTCATCCGCCAGGGTTAGGCAATTCTCTCCACTGCCTCGGGTCCGAGAACAGAACACAAGGGATCCTATGTCTCCTAGAATCTCCTGGCTGGCATGCCAAATTTGTTGCCAGAATTGAATAAGGTTCTTGCCTCTCACTGGTCAAGAATGAATAGGTAAGGCACGCAAAATTTTCCATATGAGCAAAGCTTTGTTGAAGAGGCTTGCACGTGGAGACAAGGAGGGCCTAAGCAACACATACCCCCATCTTACAGAACAAAGGACTTGCCTGGGTTTTTAAAAGCTCTTGGGCAGGAAAAGATTCATGTTTATTTATAGGCGTAGGTGGGGATGTGTTAACTACAGTGTGCACGCAGTAGCTTTCTAAGACGGCTCCTATCCTGGAAGCCTCTGGGATTCACAGCAGAAGTTATTATGGGGTGTTGTACCTGCACAATCTCTTGCTCCCCAAGTTTGATTATCCGGCAGCTGCTGCAGCCCCTCACTGCCTCTGGTGGAAGGTCACAGAGCAGTTGCAGGTGGATGATCTGTGCATGTCCCTGGGGCTGGTTTTATCCAGCTGCTTTTGAAGGACAACTTTAAAGAAGTTTGTGGGCTATTTTCTGATAGCCTGCGCAGTTAGTTGTTCTTGGAAATGGCTTTGTTTCTGTACCCTGGCCCATTTCCTGCTATTTTGTGTGTAGATTTGGGAGCCCCTCTGTTCCCTGCCTTGAAAGGGCAGTCAGGTATAAAAGAAGGAATGGAGCGTGTAGCTGGTTCACTCCGTGAATAACTGCCTCCTTTGTCATGAGAACAGAAGAACTGGGTGGTGCCTGGCTACTATTAGTGAACATTTTGATTAAAGATTCTCTAGAAGAATCCTGATCAAAAGTGGAAGAAATGCAGACCAGAATTTCAAATTCTCATGGACTCCAGGCTTTCTGGAGCCATGGAGGCTGGATGAACCTCTAAAACTATTGCCCTGAGGTAATCTTTAAACCTTAAACAAAACAAACAAAACAAAAATCCCTGAAGCCTTTTTAAAACCAAACAATAGTTTGGCTAAATTAGTAAAAAGTATCTGCCTTGAGAATTATGCTTTTTTAATATCTACCCCTATGGGGTCCGATTGGCAATAGCAACTTGAAAGATTAAATAGAAACCTTAGGGGGGAGTGAGTTCATGTTAATAGAGGGGGCTACTCAGAAAAAGAGGGTGAGAATGATTGCACAACTAGAAGAATGTAATCGATATCACTGAAATGCACATGTAGAAATGGTTGAATTGGGGTATGCTTTGCTGTGTGTATTCTCAATAACAACAACAAAATAAATAAAATTATTTAAAAATATATTTAAACTATCACCTTTCTCTTTTTCTTCACTGAAATTTTAGTGAGACATTGGGAAAGCCTCTATGATAGAAACTGCCATTAATATATTTGATTTATCTTGATGTCTCACAAGGAAGTGAACTATTGACTTTTATTAATGATACTTTAAAATATTTCAGCATTAATATATTAGTTTCATTGATAATATATGTTTAACTTAAGATTTCTGAGGTAAGGTAACTAATGAAGCTGAAGACCAAAAAATATGTGCAATGACAAGAGGATTGATATCAAGGAAGAGATCTCCAAGAAATGTTTTGTTTCAAAGTTTCTGAAAAATTTCAAATATTCTTGAGGCAGCTAATTGGCATATGAATAGTGAGAAAGAAAGATCTGCAGGAACTGTAAGAATATTGATGACTACTTCATTGTACAAAGTTTCTAAAGTTTAAATTCTTTTACACAATTACAGAGATTTTATCAGTTCAATACCCAAAGTGCTCATACATGAAGTATCTTGTGCTCGAGTTGGAATTGACACAGAGACACCACGACTCCCAAGTTTGTTTCCTTAGTACACAAAACACAGCCTTTAATAATGTTCTTCTGATTTTTTTCTTTTAATATTGATTTAAGATTCAAGCCTAGTATATTTGAGAAAAAAAAAAGTGTATTTGAGAGATAATAATAAATCACAGGGAATAATAACATAAATACTTATTGATTTCTTATTACCTATATAAGAGTCTGGAAACCTTGGTGGCATAGTGGTTAAGAGCTACAGCTGCTAACCAAAGGGTCAGTAGTTCGAATCTGCCAGGCGCTCCTTGGAAACTCTATGGGGCAGTTCTACTCTGTCCTGTAGGGTCACTATGAGTCGGAATCAACTCAACAACACTGGTTTTTTTTTGGGTTTTGGTATATAAGAGTCTAATAAGAGAAGCTCATAGTCAACAATGTGTAAAATACTATAAATTGATATTTATTCCACACCAACTCCCCAGAGAAATACTGATTCATGCATTCGAGTTATTACACTTTTTTTTTTTTTAAGTTATTATACAGGGACTATAAATCTTCATCTTCTAAAATTATGGCAAGAATAAGAATTGCAATGGTGTAATTATATCTTTAGTGACATTTTTTTTCCCCTGGTTCTTAAAAGTAGTATAATATGTGACTTGTTCTTCATAGTTGAAAAAGTAGTTTAAGAATGTATTTTGGATATTTATATTTGAATTGGATATTTGTATTTGAATCTGCTGGGTTCAAGAATGCAGATAATTCTGATAGCATGTGGTGTGATGAATTGCTTTTGTATGGCTTTTCTAGCCATAGTCTTGTAACTCCCACCCAAGTGTTTGGGTGGAACTGTGTGATAGGGTAATTGTAGCCCACCAAATGGATTGGTCAATTTTGCCATCCCACCGGGTTTGAAATGAGCAACCCCAGAGGCAGAAAGAAGAGGAGAACAGCCAGGAGCCAGCACACATCCTTTGAACCCAGGATCCCTGAGCTGGGAAACTCCTGGGCTCAGGAGACAGGATCGAGTTGTAACACTGAAGGCAGCAGAGACCCCGCAGCAGGAGACATCATGGTAGGCTTCGCAACCCACAGAGAGAAAAAGCAGAGTGTCTTTGGGCAGAAGCCTAGGGCCAGGGAGAGATGTGCCTGTGAGTATGGCTCAGAAGAGGCCGTCCTGATCGAAGAACTGTATCCTGAGTATTTCTGAGCCTGAAATGTAACTGTTACAACCCTTATAAGCTCCATAATCATCAATATTGTCTGTGAGTTCTGTGTGGCTATTGCAATGAATTATCGAACCTAGCAGAGAAGTAGAGAGTGCAGTGAGAGGGACAGTTGGTGTCAGAATCAGTAAAAACGGTGAAGAGAGGAGACATGTCTGACTTCTGCTTCATGGCAATCAGTCAACCTTTGGCTGTTGATCTTGATTTGCCTTTACCTTTGTGAAGTTAAAGTAGGTCAGAGGCTGCCCCCACACTGTTTTTACATAAAATAAAGAATTTCAGTGTGTGGTTTAAAAAAATAGGTACCATAGATCCATCGACATGTCTGCAAAAACAGAATAATAAAATCAACATGAGTGAGAGAGAGAAAGAAAGAAATATATTTGTCTACTAAGCACGTGGGAAAAAAAAAAAAAAAACTTTAAGAAGAATGGAAGACAAATAAATAAAAATAACAATGAGATAATAGTGTCCAAATTCCCCACCAAAAAAAGACATTTTGCAATTAAAGGAATTGCTATTAGGGGTGAGAATAATATATACCCTCATCCAAAGCAGGCAGAACTAAAACAGGATTAGCTCAATAAAATTAAACACCAGCTGAAATATTTTTAAGACTAATGACCTTGATTAGCCCGTAATATCTTAGCATCATGCTCATTCTGATGTGAAGTCTACACATGAGGCACTGATATTGTAGCATTTATCTTTTTCCCAGTTGTCAATATTCAGTGTCCACTATCCTTTTCTTCACTTGCACCAAACATCAGCAATGACAAGGAATATAAGGACAATAACAACAACAATGTAACAAGACACACAGATGAAAAAGTACTCAGTCTTTCCAGATATCATAAGAACTATTGCAAAAACTTCACCTGCATTTTGGGGACAAATACCAAACAGTATTTGGGGAATAGTTTACCATACCAAAATGTTTTCTGCCTTGAAAGATTTTGTCTGCATTTGATGCTTAAGTAGCTTTCTTTGGTAAAGATGTGGTATTTATATTAGTTACCAAAATTGCAATATGTAGGAGCCCTTTCTTAGGTGCCCCTGCTCTTAAGAAAATTAATACCATAAAAGGGCCACTTAGAGTTAATTCACTTATAAGGGGGATCAAATTTCATAGTATATAATGAAAAGCAGTTTGTTTCAGAATTTGTCTAGAAAACAAAGCTGAAACTTGTAAAAAAAAAAAACAAAAAAGAAAGATAGAAAAAAGAAACTATCGAACTAAATTTAACTAAAATTTGAATTTTAGTAAAATCTTAAAAAACAATACAGAATGAATCAAGTTTTAATTATTTTGGGCAATTTCCCTACCAAATCATATAACACTAGTATAAAAACCTTCAATTCTATGTTTAAATTTTATAGCATGATTATATATTTTTATTTTTCAGAAATTTCTAAACCCTCCTTACATTTTCCCAGTAGTTTCTTTCACTCTTTGGTATTCCAGTCATTTTTCTTTGAGATACCACTCGTGCCACCATGCTTGTAAACATCGCTACTCATTGCAATTGGCTTTGCAATTTGCCAACATCATTTTCATGAATTTTCCTTCATATTTTATAAATTGCTTTACTTTCTCTTTACTCTGAGTTGCACAGTGTGATAGGTTGAATTCTGTCCCTCCAAAAGATATGTTGAGTCCTAACCTCTGGTACATGTGAATGTGGCCTTGTTTGGAATTAGGGCCTTTGAAGATATCAGTGAACATGAGGTCATCTGAAAGCTGGATGGGTCCTAAGCCCACCTGAGTGGTGTTTTATAGGAGAGAACAGCCTTAGAGACAAAGATAGACAGAAGGAGGATGGCCATGTAACTACAAGGCAGATACAAAGCAAGGAGCACCAAGGACTGCCAGGAGCCACCAGAAGCTAGGAGAGAGACATAAAACAATTACTCTTTCAGAGCCCTGAGAAGGAGTCAACACAATCAATACCCTACTTTGGACTTCTAGACCCCAGAGCTGGGAGACAATAAATGTCTTTTCTTTAAAGCCACCTACTTTGTGATATTTGGTTAAGGCAGACCTAGGAAACTAAAACTTACCGTATATACATTGTGCTTCGAATGTTTCTAAAATCCAAAAAATCAGCTAGATTAGCCCACAAAGACATAGAAGTATAGACTGAAGATTAGAAACTATTGATAAATGGGGAGGAATCACTTGCAAATGCATATATATCGCGTATGTAATCCCGTAAATGTGGAAGTCAGATTATAGGTAAATGAAAAATATCACTCTCACTGATCTCTTATTTGATCTTTGATGTGTTTCTGAGATTGTTTCTCTCAACTTCATACCACATAATTGTTGCTGACAAATATTGTATTAGTCGGGGTCAGAATCCAGACCAAAACTTGGTACATATAAGTAGGAAGATGTGAAAAAAGAGCTTTCACATCTAGATAAAACTTGCTAAACCTAAGAGCTATACTAAGAAGGAGCAATAATTTGCATTTGTAGAGACCGTGTTCTTCTTTAGAGGTATCCAAGCCAACTACAGAGCCCTGGTGACATAGCAGTTAAGAGCTACAGCTGCTAACCAAAAGGCTGACAGATGGAATCCACCAGCCATTCCCTGGAAGCCTTATGGGGCAGTTCTACTCTGTCCTATAAGATCGCTATGATTCAGACTGGATGGCCATGTTTTTTTTTTTTTTTTTTTAACCAGCTAAAGAACCATAAATGATGGAAGTTATTGTGAGGGACATACGAAATGCTGCATGCTTGTCAAGATTGGGCTAAATGGTCCCAGTTTTATAATTCCATGATTTTTCAGTGGTTTTAATATGAAGATGAAGAAGAGCCTGAAATTAGAAGATTTAGTCAACATTTGGGGTCTTTTCTAACCTGCTTATGCCATTCTGTACAAAAACATCACCAATCTTATTTTATTTTTAGAGGGAAATTTTCCTCTCTAGGTCTTAACTTCTAATATCATTCCAGTAAGTGTGGATGGAAGTAAGTAGTTCTTATTCTATTTTTCCTTCATTGTCATTTTTCACCTTGTATATTGGGAAGAATTCAAAGGAGAAAAGTCATTTACTCTTGGTAAAGTCCCTTGATTCCAAGCTACACGTTAGAATTCTATAGGAGGACGGTACCTTATTTTAGCTTCATTTTTACGAGTGAATAAATGGTGTCCTGGATACTGTAATTCTGACTTGTTGGTGAGGCTGAATTAGGATTTACTACCAAATCTGAAAGATGAACCACATGACTAAATTAACACTGTAAATAATTTTTATTTTCTCTTCTAAACTAAAGGTTTAATTAACCTCTGCCTTCTCTATTTGCTGACGAATAGCTTATCTACACTGAAGAGCTACCATCTTTACTAAGCATTTTCATCATTTTTTCTCCTAAGCTTCACTGGCTTCACTTAGACTGTTATAGGTTAAAGCCTTCAAAACACTGAAATACTTTTTGAAAATAACAATAAATAATCTAATGATACAAAAATCGCCTTTCTAGATTTCAACAAATTTTAGTATACAATTTAATGCACTATTTCCGTTTTTATTTTCTTACAATTTACAGTCTGTTTTGGAACACAGAAAGCTGTAGATATAATAGAATTCTAAACTATACTGAGTTTTATGATCTAGGACATAGTTCATTCTATTCCATAGATCACAATTTCATTCTATTACCGTACAATTTGCTATATAACAAAATGATTTGCAAACTGAAGTTGACAAGTCTCTAATTTCAAGAATGTTGAACACAGGAAATAATTCACTGTGCCAAAAGGAAGCAGATAAGACTTTGATGTTTATTATAAGGACAATTTGTCAATAATTATGACTGCCAGCTTTAGCTAATTGAATTCACGAGTTCAATAATCTTTCAATTTCACTTTATTTTTCTGAACACAAGTTTTCACTTCATCTATGAACAATGGACTTGAACTCACTACCCTCATCTGGAGATAGCAATACAATTGTAGAGACAATTATTTTTCTTGTTGATAAGAATTGTTTTTTCTAGCCCAATTAAAAAAAAAAAAAACTATTAGTATTCCTGTTAAAACAGGTTTTCAACTTAAGAAGAGAGATTTACAATAGACGCGGTCATGTATAAAGTTTTCTATACAAACATTTACCTCTATTCCATTCATTGAATGACCCAGAATAATTGTTATTCTTGTTCAACCAAAGAGTCAGGCACAAATGCTATATTAAAAAACAAACAAACAAACTCATCTTTGAAGTAACTTAGATAATGACGGAGAGATACTGGGGGTAGGGGCGGAAACTGATTTCTAAAAAGGCCGAGCGTGAGTGTATTCAGCTGTCTCTGTACAAATTCAGACTCCCTTATCAATTTCTATAAAAACTTAAAAAACAAACTTGAATACAGTAATTTAAACAATAAGCTTAATCGAAGAAATTCTCAGGACACCAACTCAAGAAGCCATGTTTGTATATGTGTGTGTGGTGGAAGAGAGGCCAAGGTGATAAAAGGCCAGGAAGGAACAGGGAAGGACAGTATATGCAAAATGAATCCACTATTAGGTTTATCATTTTCAGGATATTATGGTTCTGAACTCTAGCGGGATCCGGTAACGGTGATACTCCTTAATCAACATTTCTAAATTAAAATATCCCTTCCTTTTAAAACAGGCTATGCTTACCAGAACCCTATTGAATAGACAGAATATACTTTACTTATCTCTTTTAAAAATAGACTATTTATGCCACATATAGTTCAATATCTCGCGAAAAAGACCATCAAAATAAATCCCAATTTCTTACCAATTAGTGTTTCCTGATTTGTCCAGACGTTAAGATCTTAATCCTATGGCAATGTCCCTGTTATTTTTCTGTCTGTAGTCAAGTGAGTTGTGCTCCAAAAAAGATACCTGTCCTGTGGATGTGTGAATGTGGCCTTTTTGGAAATAATGTCTTTGCAGATGTAATCAATTTAAGATGATGTTATACTAGATTAGAGTCAGCCCAGACTGGTGCCTTTTTAAGACAAAGGAAAGTGAAACTTAGATACAGAGACACAAAATATAGTGATCTGCAGAAAAGTCCCATGGGTATGTGAAACTGAGTGGTAGACTTGGCTACTGAGTCTACTAAATTTTTGAAGCCATGCATTGCCATGTGGACCACTAGGCTAGACTTTCACATCTGAGGAATAAAACATTCACTGGCCTCCACTTTTGCACAAACACCAACAAATTATGAAGAATATATTTTCCCTCACTCATTTTAGATGTAACCAAAGGATTCACAGGAAGAAAAAGAAGAAAACAAAACAACAAAGAGGAAAATCCTCAAAAATAAATGAAGAAAAGCAGTTATTTACATAGAAAAGAATCCAAGTCCAATAAGCAATTATGTCTTAATCTTAAATAGGGAATCTTACTATGTTTTCCTTGACATTTTGGAATAGAGTGATTGCTATGTGCCTTCCATCCTTCTCTCATCTTAATCTATCCCTTCTCTACCATTGTACCTTGGTGTCAGGGGAGAGAAGTTCCCGTCTGGACCTGAGGCTGGAACAGTATCCCAAATCCTGGTTGAAGGAACTAGGTGAGACTTAATGTTATTTTTGGGGGGAAAGGATAAGTTTGGTCTTTGAGAAGAGGAAATCAAACAAATATTTAGTGATTAAAACGGTAGACTGTAGAAGAGATGATTAGTGTTTTTTTAGATACTTGTTTTCCACTCTGTTTTTCAGCCTTACTTGCACCATGTTGACCTTACAACTAATTAGTTTAAAGAAGTGGTATATGCTACTTGTGACCCAGCTAACTAAATATCTGTTTTGCCTAGTCTGTGTTTTCTTTTTCCAATCTCCTGATTGGATGATACTATCAGGATAGTTTTGACATGACAAAATGACAGAGCAAAGAGAGCAAAGCAGATTGGGTCCCTCAGTTAAAACTTAGAGGAAAACCACTTCAAGTCATATTTAACCTACATTGTTAAGAGACTTATGGTAAGTAACTTTCTGATTATCTTCAAAATGATCTTGTTATAATTATCCCATGAAGCTATCCAAAGTTATTTAAGTAGTAAAGTGTAATAGTTGATTGTAACAGATAAACTTAACATAATAATCTCAATTTTATATGACAGTTGTATCTAAAAAAAATCACAGGAGGATGCAAGTACAAATACTTTATTAATATAACTACAAAATTTAGAGAACTATTTTTAATTTCATATTTACTGTGCCCACACTGCTCTCCCCTACCATTTCTCGAAATACGTAATAGAGATTCAGTCATAAGCTCCATGTTTATTCAAATATATAAACTTGTGATATTATATAGATTAAATAAGTGGTATTTAAATAATACCAAGTTGTTTCATTTATAACTTATAGTTTATAAGTTGTAACTTTTAGCTTATAAATGAACATAGTTATTACATTGCTAAAATACAAAGTAATATTTAGAGTTATCTGCAGGAAATCTTAGTAGACTTCTTTCTGATTGTTTTAAATGTTTTAAAATGTATAGTTATTACGTTAGATTTATATAAGTAGTTTCATCACTTATGCAATTTGAGTTCCAGAAAAATGAGTTATTATGTATAACAGAGTGACGTGCATGCACATATTTTGTGCATGTTTGTACATATTTCCCAAATATTTAGAGAAATAACTAGAGCATTAAAATAGAGACATTGTCGTATTTATTTCAGTCCACTACTGCTGGTTGTTTATCCCTTTCTACATATAGCTGTTTGCTAAAGAAACTTTCTTAAACTTTAATACATTATTTTTTAATTAGAAATCTTCCAATTCCTTCTTTAAATAGGCAATCCTGTCAAAAATAAATTATTGAATGACTCACTTACAGTATTAAACAGCAATTTACAATGTCAAGTTTGAAGAACATGAAAGAACAGGCTTAGAATATGTATTCTACAGTATATTAAATAGGCTAAGTTCTCTTAAAATAAAAAATAAAACACAAAGTGTACTGAATATGAGAGACAGAAGGCTAAAGAAAGCAATAATCATCCTGCACTGTTAGTGGTTTTCTTAAAAAAAAGTTAAGTTTCTGAATTATGTTGATGGTCTAATTACTTTTTTTAGAGAGACATCTTCTCTGTTCAAACTCGTTTGCAACTTGTAATTTCTGATAGACTTACAAGTGACAATTTATGTTTCCTTCATGAAATATTTAACATAAAAAACATAAAACAGTTTTCTTTTTCTCAACAACTGAATAAAAGACAATTTGTTTAGAACAATCCCAGGTTTGTTGCCTAAAATAAAATAAAAATCTAAGAAATAAATCAAAATCAAACCCATTGCTGTCCAGTCCATTCTGACTCATAACAACCCCACAGAACGGAGTAGAACTCCCCCACAGAGTTTCCAAGAAATAGCTGGTGGACTTGAACTGCCAACCTTTTAGTTAGCAGCTGAGTTCTTCAACACTGCGTTACTAGGACTCCAGCAGTTTTTCCTAACTTCAGATATTTGTAGTTTATTGTTGAAATATTTTTGTCATATCTAAGTATCATTTATTCTATTATAATCTTTATTTTAAAAAACGAAAACTCATATTTTTACTTAAATAAATTATTGTAAAAGAAAATTGTTATCATTACCATTAAAGTAAATCCAAAGTCACTCCCCATTAACAGATGATATAATTTGTATTTTGAGCTTGTAGGACTAGTAAAAAAACAAAAAAACAATTTTATTTTGTCCTTAGTTTATCCCTTCCATATTCATTTATCTCATCCTCGCAACTGGACCAATGAGCAACATGATGATAAGCAGAGAAAAGCTTGGAGTTGTCAGGGATTTCATTTTACTTGGATTCACAATCAACAGCCATGGAAGCAGGAGTCAAGAAATCAAAAGACACATTGCATTGGGTAAATCTGCTGCAAAGGACCTCTTTAAAGTATTGAAGAGCAAAGATGTCACCCTGAAGACTAAGATGCGCCTGACCCAAGCCATGGTATTTTCAATCACATCATATGCATGTGAAAGCTGGACAATGAATAAGGAAGACCAAAGAATTGATGCCTTTGAATTGTGGTGTTGGCGAAGAATATTGAATATACCAGGGACTGCCAGAAGGATGAACAAATCTGTCTTGGAAGAAGTACAACCAGAACGCTCCTTAGAAGCAAGAATGGTGAGACTGCGTCTTACATACTTTGGACATGTTGTCAGGAGGGATCAGTTCCTGGAGAAGAACATCATGCTTGGCAAAGTACAAGGTCAGGGGAAAAGAGGAAGACCCTCAATGAGGTAGGTTGACACAGTGGCTACAACAGTGGGCTCAAATGTAACAACGATTGTAATGACGGCGCAGGACCAGGCAGTGTTTCGTTCTGTTGTGCATAGGGTCGCTATGAGTCAGAACCGACTCAACGGCACCTAACAACAACAACAACATTCATCTTCTCAATCTGTATGCTGAACAAATAATCCAAGAAGCTGAACTATATGAAGAAGAGTGCAGCATCAGTATTGGAGGAAGACTCACTAACAACTTATGATATACGGATGACACAACCTTGCTTACCGAAAGTAAAAAAGACCTGAAGCACTTACTGATGAAAATCGAAGACTACACCCTTCAGTACAGATTGCACTTCAACATAAAGAAAACAAAAATACTCACAACTGAACCAAAACAACATCATGATAAGCAGAGAAAAGATTGAAGTTGTCAAGGACTTCGTTTTACTTGGATTCACAATCAATGCCTACGGAAGTAGGAGTAAAGAAATCAAATGATGTATTGCATTGAGCAAATCTGCTGCAAAACACCTCTTTAAAGTGTTAAAAAGCAAAGATATCACTTTCAATACTACGGTGCACCTGACCCAAGCCTTGGTATTTTCAGTCTCTTCATATGCACGTGAAAGCTGGACAATGAATAAGGAAGACCTAAGAGGCATTGATTCCTTTAAATTATGGAGTTGGAGAAAAGTATTGAATATACCATAGACTGCTGGAAGAACGAATGAATCCATCTTGGGGGAAGTACAGTCAGAGTGCTCCTTGAAAGCAAGGATGGCAAGACTGTTCACATACTTTGGACATGTTATCAGGAGAGACCAGTGTCTGTAGAATGACGTCGTGCTTGGTAGAGTGTTGGTAAAAAAAGAGGAAGAATCTTCACAAGTTGGATTGACACAGTGGTTACAACGATGAGCTTAAGCACCACAATGATTGTGAGGATGACACAGGACTGGGCTGTTTCGTTCTGTTGTGCATAGGGTCCTTATGAGTTGTAATCAATTCGAGGGCAACTAACCACAACAAATAACAGGTTCATTCTGTAGTTCTAATTTCCCTTGCACTTTGGATGAAAGGTACAGCAGATCCCACGACATTCTAGGTAATTCTTTGATGCATTTGAATTATGGTGTTGGAAAAGAATACTGAATATACAGTGAAGCCTGTGAGAGCCATAACTCGATGGGACAGGCTTGTTATTTGGATCTCTCAAGTTTTCTGCCTTTACAGAGAGCAGTTGTACCACTTCTCTATTACTCATTTTAGTGGAAAATATTTGCGTTTTCTTTCTCATACAGGTTTCTGCCTTGCACAGGTTCTAGCTTTTGCAACTTTTACTGTACATAGACTGCCAAAACAGTAAAAAAAAAATCCAGAATGCTCCTTTGGAGTGAGAATGGCAAGACTTCTTTTAACTTGCTTTTTACATGTTATCAGGAGGGACCAGTCCCTGGAGAAGGACATCATGCTTGGTAAAGTAGAAGGTCCGTGAAAAAGAGGAAATCCCTCAGTGAGATGGGTTGACACAGTGACTGCAACAATGGGCTCAAACATTGCAACTATTGTCAGGATGGCACAAGAGCGGGCAACATTTTGTTTTGTTATACATAGGGTTGTCATGAGTTGGAGCTGACTCACGGACACCTAACAACAACAACAAAACTCAATTCGATCAAGGAGAGGAGGTGAGAGAGCTGAGTTGAATGCAGATTAGGACAACAAGCCAAAATGAAAGTGATAGTTGAGGCTTTTATCACTTACTATGATGACATAAACAAAAGAAACCTGGAGGAGAAAGCATAGGCTCCCCCTGTTCCATATTTCCCCAGGAAATATGCCTGGGCAAGGATAAAGTGGATCAGTACAGATAGGATGACCATCTTACTGCTGAGGGAGCCTCTTTAAAAAGTTTTCTGTAATTTTATGGATTCAGGAATTAGTGGGGTTGCGATGGGGAAGGACTAATAGTGGAAAAGTACTGAGTACTATGTTCAAGAAGGGAAAAGTCTATTCAAGGATAAGAAAGTTTTAGGAGAGGTGCCTGCGGAAGTCCTCTACCAAAGTGCCCTGATGAAGAGGTCTTCTTATGAAGGTTTCTGGGCTAAAAATGCAGATATCCAAAAGAGCATGGCTGGTGCGTACCAAGGGCACTGGGTTGGTGTGTGTATGTGTGGTTGTTGGTGGTAGTGGGGGTGAGTCCTACCAGACTCATGTGTTGGTTATGCACCAAATATGATTGGGGAGAGCATCTTTTCTCCTGAGGCCTATGGTCAAGCCTGAAAAATCAAACATAGGGTTTATAGCCAGAAACCATACTCCTCAAGTTTTATCTATTAAGAACCTCTGTCTTCTTGAAGTTTTGCTGCTGCTGGACAACATATCTGCAATTCACAGTGGTGTGAGTTCTGGCTGCTTCTTCGCTATTTCCTGACTTTGCATTTCTTCTCATCTTCATACATTCTAGATTGCCTGCATTTTGCAGAGACAGGAGAGGGAAGAGTGTGAAGAAGACCTTAAATGATTGGCACTGAAGTTTTCAGATGCTGGTTTCCTCCAGCTATGCTGAGAGTATGGTCTGCCTCTATGATTCTCATTCAGGCCACCTAAGCTGATGCCTTGAGCCCAGAACATTCTCTGATAAGAAGACTTTGCTTTGTTTTATAATCTCCCAGTTCTTTCAGCCTTTGTGTCTTTCCTCCAGCCTCTTTTAGATGAGATCCTCACCCTGTGGTAGAGGCCTTCTGGACAAATTTTTCACATGATCTTTGCTGACATTTCTAATTGGATTTACATATCCTTTCCCCAGAAATCACACACTTTTGACCTGAAATTTGGGGAAGTATAGTTACTTTGAAAGTGGAATTCCTCTATTCTACTTCCATAGCATCTCATTTACAGCCCAGCCTCCTCCACCTGAAAGTCCCCAGGGGTAGCCTAACATCTGAGGAATACTGGTCAAGAATTCCAGAGGTAGCCTCAAAATTCTTCTCATTAGTCTGAGTTCAGAAGCATTTCTATTCTTCCCAATAGGGTATAGGTACAAAACATACTGACAATTGTCTTTAAAGAAATCTTCTCACTAATTAAAAATCTTACAAACATTTTGTATCCTGAGGTGGGTGCTAGGCAAAGTGTTATAAACTGCTATGAAAAAATATTTGGCAAATTCTGGAGTTCTGCCTATTTTTATTTTTTGGACTATGGAAGTGTTTGGCACCGGTTTTCTTGGGACACATAATTAATTTTAATATCCTGCAACTAAGGGGACTAAATAAATTCAATGAAATCTATATATTTTTATAAAGTTCTACCTAGATACTGTTCCAGGTTAAAAACCCTGAGAAGGAGATACACTGTCTTCTTTGTTAAAAAGAAAATTCAGTAGAGTTATAGAGGTGTTAAAGATCAAATGAAACCAGATTGGTATTTCTCTCTTAAAAACCATCAGAGTACATAGACCAATAGAACAGAATTGAGAATCCAGACATAAATCCATCCACATATGAGCAATTGATATTTGACAAAAGCCCAAAGTCAGTTAAATGGCAAAAAGACAGTCTTTTTAACAAATGGTGCTGACATCACTGGATATCCATCTACGAAAAAAAAAATGAAACTAGACCCATACCTCACGCCATGCACAAAAATGAACTCAAAATGGATCAAAGACCTAAATATAAAATCTAAAATGATAAAGATCATGGAAGAAAAAATAGGGGCAATGTTAGGAGCCCTAATACATGGCATAAACAGAATACAAAACTTTACTAAAAATTCAGAAGAGAAACCAGACAACTGGGAACTCCTTAAAATGAAACACCTATGCTCATCCAAAGACTTCACCAAAAGACTAAAAAAGATTACCTACAGACTGGGAAAAAAATTTTAGCTATGAGATTTCTGATCAGAGTCTGATCTCCAAAATCTACATGATACTGCAAAAACTCAACTACAAAAAGACAAAAACCCAATTAAAGAATGGGTAAAATATATGAATAGGCATTTCACTAAAGAAGACATTCAGATAGCTAACAGGTACATGAGGACAAGCTCACGGTTATTAAACATTAGAAAAATACAAATCAGAACTACGATGAGATTCCATCTCACTCCAATGAGGCTGGCATTAATCCAAAAAACACAAAATAATAAATGTTGGAGAGGTCGTGGAAAGACTGGAGCACTTATACACTGCTGGTGAGAATGTAAAACGGTACAACCACTTTGGAAACCGATTTGGCACCTCCTTAAAAAGCTAGAAATAGGACCACCATACGATCTAGGAATATATCCTAGATACGAATATCCTATTCCACTCCTTGGAATATATCCTAGAGAAATAAAAGCCTTTACATGAACAGATATATGCACACCCATGTTCATTGCAGCACTGTTTACAATAGCAAAAAGATGGAAGCAACCAAGGTGCCCATTGATGGATGAATGGGTAAATAAATTATGGTATATTCACACAATGGAGTATTACGCATCGATAAAGAACAATGATGAATCTGTGAAACATTTCATAACATGAAGGAATCCAGAAGGGATTATGCTGAGTGAAATTAGTCAGTTGCAAAAGGACAAATATTGTATAAGACCACTATTTTAAGAACTCAAAAAATAGTTTAAACAGAGAAGAAAATATTCTTTGATGATTGTGAGAGGGGGGAGGTAGGGAAAGAGGGAGAGGGGTATTCACTAATTAGATAGTAGATAAGAACTATTTTAGGTGAAGGGAAAGACCACACAATAAAGGAGAGGTCAGTACAACTGGACCAAACCACGTTTCCCAAATAAACTGAATGCTTCGAAGTCTAGCGTAGCAGGGGCGGGTGTTGGGTTCTATGGTTTCAGGGGACATCTAAGTCAATTGGCATATTAAAATCTATTAAGAAAACATTCAGCATTCCACTTTGGAGAGTAGCATCTCAGGTCTTAAATGCTAGCAAGTGGCCATCCAAGATGCATCAATTGGTCTCAACCCACCTAGATCAAAGGAGAATGAAGAACACCAAAGACGCAAGGTAATTATGAGCCCATGAGACAGAAAAAGCCACATAAACCAGAGACTGCATCAGCCTGAGACCAGAAGAACTAGACGGTACCCGGCTACAACCTATGACTGCCCTGACAGGGAACGCAACAGAGAACCCCTGAGAGAGCAGGAGAGCAGCGGAATGCAGACCCCAAATTCTCATAAAAAGGCCAGACTTAATGATCTGACTGAGGCTAGAAGGACCCTGGAGGTCATGGTCCCCAGAACTCCTGTTAGCCCAAAATAGGAACCATTCCCAAAGCCAGCTCTTCAGAGAGGGATTGGAGTGGACAATGGGGTAGAAAATGATACTGGTGAAGAATGAGCTTCTTGGAGCAAGTAGAAACATGAGATTGTGTTGGCATCTCCAGTCTGGAGGGAAGATGGGATGGTGGAGGGGGCTGGAAGCTGGAGGAATGGACAGGAAAAGAGAGTGGAGGGAAGGAGTGTGTTGTCTAATTAGGGAGAGAGCACTTAGGAGTATATAGCAAGGTGTATATAAATTTTTATATGAGAGACTGACTTGATTTATAAACTTTTGCTTAAAGCACACTAAAAATGTTTTAAAAAATCAGTATTAAAAGAGAATTGAAATAATAATAACTTTCTCACTTATGATTCAATATTTTCATGTTACTAAACCAACTTAAAGTCACACTTCTCACATTTTGGAAAAAATCAAATTAATAAAACTACAATCCTTTTTTCAGCCTCTGAAACAGATTATCTCTCAACGTATCACCTATTGTTTTTTGTGTAAATTAATTTGGATGAAAGTTATTTAGTTTAATTTAGGGAGAGGAGTGTAGAATAAGTTTTCTGTCACAAAGTAATTTATTTGTAGTGAAAAAAAAAGAAAACAAATAAATATTACACACAATTACACCCGGTCTTCAACTTCAGACCAGTAAATGCTCTGTTACAGCCTGTTGTAGATTTAACTGTGTCTGCTAAAATATGAATTGCAGTCTTGGCCCTTATACCTCTGCGTGTGTTCTTATTTGGAAATAGGATTTTTTCTTTTGTTTTATTAATGATGTCACATCAGAGTATGGTGGGTCCTAAACCTGATAACTTCTGAGTCATGAAAAGACCAAATCAGACACAGAGGGAAGACAGACACCAAGGCGTGCCATGGAACAATGAGAAACTACCAGGGCTACCAACAAGAAAGGGCCCTCCCCTAGAGCTGAAGCCTAGCCTCCAAAGCTGTGAAACAATACATTTTTGTTCTTTAATGTCTTTCACTTTTAGTATCTTTTGTTACGGTGGCATACCAAACTTAGACATAGATGTATATAGCTTTATATATATATATATATATATATATATATATATATGCATATATATACATCCATTCTCATGTTTAAACAAAAAAAAATTTAAAAATTGTGATAAGACTTCAGGTAGCTCAGGTCATGGGATATTGTAAGTACGTGAACGTCTCTACAAACTCCCATTAATATTTGATTTTTGTTAATGTTAAATAAGAAAAAGTACAGTTAACTTTGAAACTAGTTTCCAGTTCCTTGGGAACCTGCCATGAAACAAAAACGCAGAGCAGTAAACTATAGCCCAAGCCACAGTAGCACTGTATGCTGGGAAAAAAACCCATACAAAGAATTGGGGTTTTATTTTTATAGAGTAACAGGCGCCTGCAGCAAATAATGGTAAATAAGAACCAACCTTCCTGCATAAAACTGAGGACATGGTGGGATCATATATTATTGAACAGAGTAAAATAAAAATGTCACAATAATTTCCTAGAACTGGGACCCATATGGAGTTTCTAACTGATATAATGGCAGAGAAGCAGAGATAACCACTTAATGAAGAACCAGAGAAAAATATCTGCTTTCTCAGAAACTGAAAATCTTGATACACGGCAAATAGTCAATATTGAACAAGTCATTTCTTATAAAATCACAGTTAAGAAATTCATTAATAATTAGAAAAACTAAAACTCTTTTTAAAATATTCTTAATTCATTTGTAAATTATCAATGAAAATAAAAGTTAAGTAGCATTTTGAAATAAACCATAATAAAGTTACCAGATATCAGATACTTTATTACAGGTGGAGATAATTTTTTTTTCAGTGTTTTCAGTTCACTTCATCTTCTAAATTTTTAAAAAATTTCATTTTGTTGTTGAGAATATACACAGCAAAACACGCATCGACTGTTTCTACATGTGCAATTTAGTGACACTGATTACTTGCCTCAAGTTGTACAACCATTTCCACCCTTCTTCTCTGAGTCGTTAACATAAATTCTGTTTCTCCTAAGGTTCCTATCTAATTTTTTGGGTTGTTGTTGTCAGTTTGATCCCATATAGATAGTTCTTAAAAGAGTATATTGCTCCAGGAAGATATTTTTTTAATAGGTAGGATAAACTGTTGTTTGGTTTTAAGAAGATTTCAGGGAACATTTTTGTTTTAAGGTTTAAAAATTATCTCAGGGCAATAGTTTCAGGAGTTTATCCAGCCTCTATGGCTCCAGAAAACCTGGAGTCTATGATAATTTTAAATTCTGGTTGACATTTCTCCCTTTTTGATCAGAATTTTTCTATAGAATCTGTGATCAAAATGTTCAGTAATGGTAGCCGGGCACCATTCAATTCTTCTGTTCTCATGGCAAAGAACATAGTTCATGGAGAAAATTAGCCACACATTTCATAGCCTTCTTTGTTTCCTGACTCTCCTTCCTCTGTTGCTGTCAGTGAATAGAAACTCGTTGTTATGCTTGGATTGCTGCTTGTAAGCTTTTAAGACTGCAGACACTACACAACATATTAGAAGATAGACCAGAAACATTAAACAAGTTATTAGGCCAATTAACTGGAATGGCCCATGAAACCATAACTCTAAACCTCCAAGCCAAAGGTTCAATACCTATGAAGTGTTTGGTTATAAATCAGCAGCGTCAGCATCTACTCTTTTTTTTTTCTTGTAGTTGTTGTAAATATGTCTATCACACTACTTTTGCCATATCCATAAAATATACATGGATCCATATGGATATATTATCGAATGTTCGTTTAAAAGTAAAATTAACAAGTTGTTAGCAAAACTTATCAAACAAGATAAAAATGCAATCTCAAGGAAAGTGTTAGCAATAAAAATATTTTCAGTGGATATTTTCTAGTAGAGTAGTAATTTTAAATTTTAAAATCACAATAATAATAATAAAACATGTCAGTAAAATTAACATAATATGGAGAAAAGGACTTTTTTTTGAAAATTATGATCACAAAATTTGAATCAATAAGAAAAATAGCTAGATCAAATTTAGATCAAGGCCAACACATTACCCTGTAGAATTATGAGAAACAAACACTTCATAAAAGAAGTAATCCAAATGGCCAACATATAATAGATATGAATATAATACAAAGAGGAATGTTCAAATTATAAGCACATTGAGATACCACAATATCCTCATCAGATCAATAAAACTTAATAAGTCTGAAAGTGCTAAATGTTGGTGAAGATTTTGAATAAAGAAAAGATTTATATTCTGTGGTAAGGGTATGAGTCCCCAACACGTCTGTTTGTCATACTGTAGGGGTTTGTGTGTTCCTGTGATACTCAAGCTATGCCACCAGTATTCAAATACCAGCAAGGTCAACCATGGCAGCCAGGTTTCAGCTGAGCGTACAGACTAAGACAGTCTAGGAAGAAGGAACTGGCAGTTTATTTCTGAAAAGAATTAGCCAGTGAAAACCTTAGAATAGCAGAGGAACATTGTCTGATGTAGGGCTGAAAGATGAGTCCCTCAAGTTAGAAAGCACTCAAAATACAACCAGGGAAGAGGTGCCTCCTCAAATAGAGTTGACCTTAATGATCTTAAGCTTGGATGGAGTCAACCTTTTGGCACCTTCATTTGCTGATGTGGCACTACTCAAAATGAGAGGAAACAGCTGCAAACATCCATTAATAATTAGACTTGGAACATAGGAGGCATGAATCTAGGAAAATTGGAAATTGTTAAAAATGAAATGAAATGCATAATGATTGATATCCTAGGCATTAGTGAGCTAAAATGCATTGGTAATGATTATTTTGAATCAGACAATCAGATGGTCTACTAAGCAGGGAATGACAACTTGAAGAGGAATGGCACTGCATTCATCCTCAGAAAGAACTTTTCAAGATCTATCCTGAAGTATAACACTATCAGTGATAGGCTAATATCCATATGCCTACAAGAAAGACCAGTTAATACAACTGTTACTCAAATTTATGCACCAACCACTAAGGCCAAAGATGAGGAAGTAGAAGATTTTTACCAACTTCTGCCATCTGAAACTGATTGAACATTCAATCAGGATGCACTGATAACTACTGGTGATGGGAATGTAAAAGTGGCAAATGAAGAAGGATCCGTAGTTGGAATATTTGGCCTTGGTGACAGAAACGATGCCAGATACCCCATGGTAGGATTTTGCAAGATCAACAACTTCTTCATTGTAAATACCTTTCTCCACCAACATAAACGATGACTATACACACACACACACAAAAAAAATACACATGGACCTCTCCAAATGGAATACACAGGAATCAAATCAACTACATCTGTGGAAAGAGACAATGGAAAGGCTCAATATCATCAGTTAGAACAAGGCCAGGGGCTGACTACAGATTAGACCATCAATTACTCATATGCAAGTTCAAGGTGAAACTGAAGAAAATTAGAACAAAACCATCAGAGCCCAAGTATAACTTGGAGTATATCCCACATGAATTTAGATACCATCTGAAGAATAGATTTGATGGGTTGAACACTAATGACCAAAGACCAGAGAAGTTGTGGAATGACATCAAGGACATGAAGAAAGCAAGAGGTCACTAGAAAGACAGAAGAGAAAGAAAGGCCTAAACAGATGTTAGAAGAGACTCTGAAACATGCTTTTGAACATCTAGTAGCTAAAACAAAAGGAAAAAATGGTGAAATAAAAGAGCTAAACAGATTTCAAAGGGTGGTTCAAGAAGACAAAGTAAAGTATTATGGTGACATGTGCAAAGACCTGGAGATAGAAAACCAAAAGGGAAGAACACACTCAGCATTTCTCAAGTTGAAAAACTCAAGAAAAAAGTCAAGCTTCGAGTTGCAATACTGAAGGATTCTGCGGGCAAAATATAAAATGACACAGGAAGCATCAAAAGAAGTTGGAAGGAATACACACAGTCACTATACCAAAAAGAATTGGTCAATGTTCAATCATTTCAGGAGGTAACATATAATCAGGAACCAATGGTACTGAAGGAAGAAGTCCAAACTGCATTGAAGGCATTGGTGAACACCAAGGCTCTGGGAGTTGATGGAACACCAATTTCAAAAAACGGATGCATCACTGGAAGTGTTCACTCACGTATGTCAAAAAATTTGGAAGACAGCTACCTATCCAACCAACTGGAAAAAAAAAAATTATGCCTATTCTCAAGAAAGGTGATCCAACCCAAATGTGGAAATTATCAAACAATATTATTAGTATCACATGCAAGCAAAATTTTGCTGAAGATCATTAAAAAGCAGCTGCAGCAGTATATTAACAGAGAATCGCCAGAAATTCAACCAGATTTAGAAGAGGAGGTGGAACCAGGGATACCATTGCTGATGTCACATGGATCGTGGCTAAAAGCAGAGAATATCAGAAAGATGCTTACCTGTTTTTATTCTTTTTATTGACTATGCAAAGGCATTTGTATGTGTGGATCATAACAAATTATGGATAATATTGTGAAGAATGAGAATTCCAGAACACTTAATTGTGCTCATGAGGAATCTGTACATGGATCAAGAGGCAGTTGTTGGAACAGAAAAAGGGGATACTGCATGGTTTAAAGTCAGGAAAGCTGTGTGTCAGGGTTGCATCCTTTCACCATACCTCTTCAATCTGCATGCTGAGCAAATAATACTATAAACTGGACTATATGAAGAAAATTGGACATTGGGATTGGAGGAAGACTTATTAACAAACAGCATTATGCAGGTGACACAATCTTGCTTGGTGAAAGTGAAGAGGACTTGAATCACTTACTGATGAAGATCAAGGACCACAGCCTTCGGTGTTGATTATGCCTCAATGCTAAAAAAAAAAAAAAAAAAAAAAAAACACCTCACAACTGGACCCAAAATATCATCATGATAAAGAAAAGATTGAGGTTGTCAAGTATTTCATTTTACTTGGATCCACAATGAACACCCATGGAAGCTGCAGTAAACAAATCAAAAGATGCATTACCTTGGGCAAATGGCTGCAGAAGATGTCTTTAATTTTGAACACAAGGATGTCACCTTGAGGGCTAAGCTGCTCCTGACCCAAGCCCCGGTTTTTCAATCACCTCATATGCATGCAAAAGCTGGACAATGAATAAGGAAGACCAAAGAAGAACTGATGCCTTTGAATTGTGATGGTGGTGAAGAGTACTGAATATACCACGGACTGCAGAAAGGATGAACAAATCTGTCTTGGAAGAAATACAAACAGAATGCTCCTTAAAAGTAAAAATGACGAGACTACATCTCACATATTCTGGACATGTTATAAGGAGGTATCAGTGACTGGAGAAGGGCATCATGCTTGGTAAAGTAGAGGGTCAGTGAAAAAGAGGAAGATCCTCAATGAAATAGATTGACACCGTGGCTTCAACAATAAGCTCAAACATAATGATTATGAGAATGATGCAGGACCGGGCAGTGTTTCTTTCTGATGCACATAGGGTCAGTATTAGTTGAAACTGACTTGAGGACACCTAACAACAACAGTAGGTAATATTGCAAGTGAATTCCTCAAATATTCAAGGAAAAGATAATTTTGATATCATAAATCTGTTTCAGAGAAGCAAAAGAATGCAAAACACTAGAATTTATATAGATAACATAAACTTCATTAAAATCCAACATGGGTGGAGAGATTTCTGGAAGCTATCTCTCCCATTCTCACATTTAGAAAATTTCTGAAAAACTGAAAATTAGTGGTTCTTCCTAGATCTATTAGAGAACTGAAGTCACAGAACATGCCACTACTCTGAAAATCAGAGTCAGACAGGTTGATAGAGAATCACTGCTTACCTGGAACAGAAACCGCCACTACTGGACAATGTATGAAGCAGGAACACTTAAAGCGTAGTTTAGTAATTGCTGAAGACTATGGGTGGACTAACCTGAGAAATCAAAACTTAGGGGAGGGAGTCACAATTTCTTGACTTTTACCCCCATAAGCTCCACCTGTTTTTCACTGTAAACCTTGGAAAAAATGTCTCCTCATGCTTTCACCAATAGGAGAAGTGAAGTAACCATTTTGAGATAGTTTTCTGTTCTCCTTAGCAGTGTCCTGCTGTCTAGGGAAACTATTTTACCAGAGCCTAACAAATGTGAGTTTTATCAGAAGATAGAGTGTTGACTAGATAGAATAAGTATCCTAAATCACAGACAGAATAAGGATACTACCCCTTTCTGAGTGAAGTATATACTACATGAAGACTGACAACATGCTGAAGCTTCCAATGATAATTTATTTAGATGAGAGGTTAACTTGGCCATAGCTTCTTTAATCCATAGCTTCTCCTTGATACATAAACCATGCTGATATATCCTTCAGATCCACTATTTCTTTATTATACCTTAAATAAATCCACAGCCAGCTCTGACATCCAGATTTCACGAAATTTTGATGGTGGCCAATGGGTGCATAACAGAGATAAATTTCAAGAAATTGTAAAAATAAGACTCATCATATAAACAATGCTCAGGTACTCAGACAAGATAAATATTAATTTTAATACATATAATGTGTATCTTTATAGAGATCTGAATAAAATTTTATAGAAAGATATATGTGTATATGCTGGGAAGCTCCAAAATTATTTGTAGGACATTATGTGTAGCTACTATGGCTCTCTGTACCAAGTTATCTTTGGCATGAGGTCTCACTAGAAAGAAGGCCAAAGCTCTTGTACCCTACCTTAAAGCAGATGATTTTTTTTAAATGTATAACAAATATCACTTGGTCAGGACTTATAAACTTGGTACAGTGTGCCATATTCCATAATACATTTAAGAACTGATATGTTTATTCAGAGATAGACTCTCAGTTAATTGATTTCTACTACAGCAAAAAAAAAAAAAAAAAAAAAAAAAGTAAGCTCATTTATCTCACTGGATTACTGAGAGTCTTAAATGAAGGCAGGTATATTTTGTAATATTGTGAGCTAAAACCCAAAACGAGGAAAAATAAGAATGTGGACCTAAGTGTAAGAAGTACGTCAATTTGAACCTCACAAATAAGGGGACATTTAGAGAGCCTTGACTACAGCTTTGTAATTAGCACGGAATTTGAGAATGCCTCATTTACAACACAATTTTGGTTATATAATAAAAAGTTTATATATTCTCCACTTAATTGGGGTATTTGCCATACAACAATCAAGTGAAAATGAATTCCACATTTAATTTTTAGCTATGTAGCATGTTTTACCTAATTAGGGTACTTTGTCGATTTATTGGTGGACCTTGTGTCAAACATTTCTGCGGCAGCTGTGCAGTACTTGTAGTAATATGAAACACACAATATAGTTTCTGTTTCAGAATTTAAGATGAGAAGAAAAGGAAGTTAGTGTGCCTCAGTTCTGCATAACGTAGAAGTCACTCCGTGAATTAATCAGTGATGAACTTCTGGGTTACTAAAATTCCTGGGAATTCTTTTAACTGGAATGTAGTGCTTATCTGGGGGAGTCCTGAATGCTGTCATCCAGGCTTGGTATTATTTACCAGGATTCTTAGGGATGGAGGAAGAAAGATTACAGATTGAATTGTTTCCCCCTAAAATGTGTGCTCTAAATCCTAACCCTTATATTTTTGGACATAATCCCATTTTGGAGTATGATTTTCTTTGTTATATTAGTAAGGCGATATTAATGTAGGGGGTGTTTTAAGTCAATCACTTTTGAAATATTAAAAGAGCAAATTATGCACAGAAACAAAGAAGCACAAATGGAGAAAGATTGATGCTAGGTGGAGAGCACCAAGGGATTGAGGAAGTGAGGCTAAAAGAGACAAGGATTTTCCCCCAGAGCGGAGGGATAGAGAACTTTCCCCTAGAGCCAGCACCCTGAATAAGGACTTCTAGTCTCCTAAACTGTGAGAAAGTAAATTTCTATTTGTTAAAGCCATCCACGTGTGGTATTTGTGTTATAGCAACACTAAGAAACTGAGACAAAATTACCAATATACTTGCTCCTTGGGAATCAGTTGTTTTAGGGTAAAGAATGACTGCTAAAAACCTATGCAAGAAGGATCTGAGACAACCATAAACTTTTTACCATTTCAGATTATCCTAGGAAGACTTCAATTATCGCACATTTATTCAAACACTCCGGGAATAAGAAAGACAATATGCAGTCATATAGTCTACTTCTAGATCTTCATACAGCCTCCCCAACATCATCTGTTCATTAACACATGTGTACTTCTCCTTACCACATATTGATACATTCAACTAAGTGTGTAGTAAATATGCATTGTACTATTACTCTGTGCCAGGCATAGCCTTCTACTCTGGTGGTAGAATGGTGAATGACAAACTGCCCCCAAACTTAAGTGGTTTGGATTTCAGCCCATGCGAGATTTCTTTATAAACTACTGTAATATAAAATGGGAAATAATGGCAAAGGAAAAATAATTGCTACAGAGCTAACAAATGTCTAGGAAGTTTGTATGTTTTGAATTTAACAGTGAATAGTCCAACATTTACTTTCCCCTGCAGGCCTCCAAATAAGAAGTCCATATTTTGTTTCAGAATGCTTGAACTTTTTTCTGAGGGAAGTAAACGTGTGTCTGTGCATGTGTGTATATGTGTCTTATTGATTTAGAGTGATTATCCTGGGTCATATACACTCTCTATTCTACTTTTATTATCAATATCCATAATTTGGGGGAAAATAAGCAAATACATTCCAGTGATTTATCTGAGGCTCAAGTGAACCTAAAACTGAGTTGTCAGATATTATTGAGATTCTATCTATATCTCTCTTTTTTGTTCTATCTTTTTTGTGGACCTTATTTCATTTCAATCAAGTTTGACTACCTCAGTGTGTCAAGAAATTTGGCTATTTGTAACTCCTTATTTTTAAGCTTACTATTCCCAGTTTGAAGAAAGATACATGTAAGAAAGAATTTCCACATAATGCTAGAATCTTAGGCAACATAAAATTTAAATATAATTAAAATTAAAGTTCCTAGTGAGCACAATTAAATGTTCTGGAATTACCATTCTTCACAATGTTATCCATAATTTTTATGAACCACAAAATTGAGTGCCTTTGCATAGTCAATAAAACACATGGAAACACCTTTCTGATAGTCTCTGCTTTCAGCCAAGATCCACTGACATCAGCAATAGTGCCCTCTGTTCTAAGGCTTCTTCTCAATCTGGCTTGAATTTCTGGCATTTCTCTGTTGATGTACTGTTGCAACCACTTTTCAATTATCTTCAGCAAAATTTTACTCTTGTGTGTTTCTAATGCGTGTGATACATAGACCAAAAGGCAGTCATTTGAACTGAGCAAAGGGAAATCACATGGTTTAAAATCAAGAAAGGCATGTGTCAGGGCTGTATCCTTTCACCATACCTATTCATTCTGTATGCTGAGCAAATGAAGTCCTAGAAACTGTACTATATGAAGAACACAACATCAGAATTGGAGGAAGACTCATTAACAATCTGTGATATGCAGATGACACAACCTTAGCTTGCTGAAATTGAAGAAGACTTGAAGCACTTACTGATGAAGATCAAAGACTATATAGCCTTCAGTATGGATTACACTTCAACATAAAGAACACAAAATTCCTCACAATTGGACCAATAAGGAACAATATGATAA
Organism: Loxodonta africana; assembly: GCF_030014295.1. Classification (NCBI taxonomy): domain Eukaryota; kingdom Metazoa; phylum Chordata; class Mammalia; order Proboscidea; family Elephantidae; genus Loxodonta; species Loxodonta africana. Next base: position 123,126,054 of record NC_087346.1, read on the forward strand.
ATGCAGAAAAGATTGAAGTTGTCAGGATTTCATATTACTTGGATCCATAATCAATGCCCATGGAAGCAGCAGTCAAGAAATCAAACGATGTATTGCATCGGGCAAACCTTCTGCAAGAGACCGCTTGGAAGTGTTGCAAAGCAAAAATGTCACTTTGCAGACTAAGTGCATCTGACCCAAACCATGGTATTTTCAATCACTTTACACGTATGTGAAAGCTAGACAATTAATAAGGAAGACTGAAGATTTGATGCATTTGAATTATGGTGTAGACGTAGAATATTGGATGTGCCTTGGACTTCCAGAAAATTGAATACTTCTGTCTTGGAGGAGGTACACCCAGAACGCTTCGTAGAAGTGAGGATACCCAAGACTTCATCTCACATACTTTGGACATGTTATCAGGAGGAACCAGTCCCTGGAGAAGGACATTGTCTTAGTCATCTAGTGCTGCTATAACAGAAATACCACAAGTGGATGGCTTTAACAAAGAGTTTACTCTCTCGCAGCATAGTAGGCTAGAAGTCTGAATTCAAGGTGCAGGCTCCAGGGGAAGCCTTTCTCACTCTGTTAGCTCTGCAGGAAGATCCCTCTTGTCAGTCTTAGTCTGGGAACATTCCAGCACAGGAAACTCAGGTACAAAGGACACGCTCTTCTCCTGGCACAGCTTTCTTGGTGGTATGAGGTCCCCATGTCTCTAGAGCTCACTTCTCTCTTACATATCTCAAAAGAGATTGGCTTAAGACACTATCTAATCTTGAAGATCTCATCAATATAACTGCCACTGATCCGTCTCATTACATCATAGTGATAGGGAAATCATATCAGATGACAAAATGGTAGACAATCATACAATATTGGAATCATGACATAGCCAAGTTGACAGATATTTTGGGGGCACACAATTCAATCCATGACAGACATTATGCTTGGTGAAGTAAAGGGTCGGAGAAAGACAGAAAGACCCTCAACAAGATATATTGACACAGTGGCTGCAGAGATTGTGAGAATGATGCAGGAGTGGGCAGCGTTTTGTTCTCTTTACATATGGTTACTATGATATGGAATTTACTCAGGACACCCAACAATAATAACAGCAAAACTAGTCAACTATACATTGTCTCCTTACTCATTAACTAGTCATAGTGGTCAGAAGTGTATGGGAGAAATATGGAGTAGTTTTTTTGTTTGTTTCTATTTATACTTAACTTGCTGCTGAAGATTTGATCCAGGGTAGAGGTACACTTTGTGGTTTGAAATTGCATGCTAACTATAAAACAGATTTACACATATGGTGCATATATTTCTACAAATTATCACTAATTCTTAGAACATTCTGCAAGGTAGGCGTAATTATTTTCAAATTACATGTAAAAAACTGAGGTTCAAATATGTTAGGTGATTTTCGAAGTCTACATTTTTTTACATAACTTGTATGGGACTTGTTGAAACTTTTTCTGCTTTGTCATACCTTCCCTACTATTGATCAAAGAAACTCAACAACTAAGAAAAAAAAAAAAAATGCAATGTCAGTGCTGCTCACAGGGGAAGGCAAATAAGACTGATATAAAGTTCCATATTTCATAATTGTAAATTCTCTTGAAATATATTTTTCCCTCTAGTTTAATTTATATTGATATTCCATACACATTTCCTTTGGTATTCATGTCAAATAATTAAAAATTCACTAAAGTATTTGATACCAGAGCACACCATGCTGTTTGGGAGGTCACTGCCAATCCATATCATCTGAATTATCTAACGAATTAATCCACCTTGAAATAGCCTTGACAAGTAACCATAGGTTATTTTGCTGCATTAGAAGAGATTAGCATAAGCTTTTATTATAATTACTTCCATTATTAACACGTAACTGATTAGCTGTACAAATTTCAAAAGATTATGTCTACAAAAAATATTTTGAAAAGAAGTCAGCAAGAGTACACGTGAAAAGGACATAAGAGAAAAACTTTACTATGAGGTAGAAAATTCTCTTGAATGTAAAAAGAATTACAAATTCCAACAAAATTTTCTAAACCGCATTTGAAAAAAAAAATATGATTATGATAAGAAGAGCAGTATGACTTCACCAACAAAACTTGCCCAAAGAAATTTCACCATTGTTTTCCCTTATTGAGAATGGGTTGCACATTTTTGTTACTTAGTAATCAGTTAACAAAGATACTTACATTTGTTTTCTATGTATGAGCTGCATGGCTCACCCTGAGGTAATTCTGACTCATAGCAACCCCATAGGACAGAGTAGAACTGTCCCATACAGTTTCCAAGGCTACAAATTTTAATGGAAGCAGGCTGCCACAACTTTCTCCCTTGGAGCAGCTATTGGTTAGCAGCTGTGATCTTAAAAACTGCACCACCAGGGCTCTCTATATATTATATATGTATGTATAAAATTGCTACATAAAATTAACCATAATAACAATATGTTTCAGGTAGAGGAATTAGAAAAAGATACAACAGTTAAATTGGTTGGTTGGCTGAAACATGGCCTAAAAAATGGACTATACTAAATGAAAATGAAATGCCAGAACTGCCTTGGTATATCCAAAGTAAGAAGATATCCAAAGGCTTAAGTAAATTGGAATATTTGAGAGAATTTTTTATATCAGATCCACCCACCCATCTTGGGAATACCCAGAAGACACAATATTGACCATGACCATGAGAAATAAATTTGTGAGGGTAGCCCCAGCACCCTTGAAGACTGTATGAGGGCTCACCTATGTAGGTCAAATATTATAGTGGGAACTGTCACCACTTTATTGGAAAACCTAAATGCAATGGGGGTGGCAGGGGTCAGGAACAGCGGTTAATTGACAAAGACAAGGTCCACATGGCTACCGTAATGGAAAGAAGAGGGAATGGAGTAATAAGAAAAATAGTTTGACACAGACCAATGGCCTACGCTCTTTGGTCATGGCTTCTAATGGGTAAAATAGACAAGAAACCTACTAAACATTTTGTATTTTTCAGAAGTAGATTGCCAGGTCTTTACTGTAGTCTGTCTCAGTTTGGAAGTTCCAATGAAACCTACCCACCATGGTGACCCTGCTGGTATTTGAAATACCAATGCCATAGCTTCGAGCACCACAGCAGCACACAAGCCACCACAATATGACAAACTGACTCTTGAATGTACAGTAGCTAAAGAAAAAAGAAGAAATGATGAAGTAAAAGAGTGGAACAGAAGATTTCAAAGGGTGGTCTGAGAAGACAAAGTAAAGCATAATATGAGATGTGCAAAGACCCGGAATTAGAAAACCAAAAGGGAAGAGCATGCTCAACATTTCTCAGGTTGAAAGTACTGGAGAAAAAATACAAGACTCAAGTTACAGTATCAAAGGATTCCATGAACAAATAATTGAATGATGCAGGAGCATCAAAAGAAGGTGGAAGAAATACACAGAATCTTTGTACAAAAAAAAAAAAAAAACATGTGTCAATATTCCACCACTTTGAGTGGTAGCATATGATAAGGAACCAATGGTACCGAAGGAAGAAGTCCAAGCTTCACTAAAGGCATTGGCAAAAAACAAGACTCCAGGAGTTCACAGAATACCAATTGAGATATTTCAACAAACTAATGCAGTGCTGGAAGTGGACACTCACCTATGCCAAGAAATTCAGAAAACAGCTACCTTGTCAATCGACTGGATGAGATCCATATATGTGCCCATTCCATAGAAGGTGGTCCAAAGAAAGGAGATAATTATCGAACAATATCTTTAATATCACATGGAAGTAAGATGTTGCTGAACATAACTCACAAACGGATGTAGCAGTGCATTGACAGGAAACTGCCAAAAATTCACGCAGGATTCAGAAGAGGACATGTTATGATGGATATCATTGCTGATGTCAGCTGGACCTTGGCTGAAGGCAGAGTATACTGGGAAGATGATTATCTGTGTTTCATTGACTACACAAAGATATTTGACTGTGTGGATCAAAACGAATTATGGAAAACATTGCGAAGAATGAGAGAATTCCAAAACATTTACATGTGTTCATGTGGAAAGTCTCCATAGACCAAGAAGCAGTCGTTCCAATAACACAAGAGGATATGGCATGTTTTAAAATCAAAAAAGGTGTGTGTCAAGCTCATATACTTTCACCATACTTAGTCAATCTGTATGCTGAGCAATTAATCTGAGATGCTGGACTACATGAAGAAGAACCCATTGTCAGGATTGGAGGAAGACTGATCAACAATCAGAGATATGTTGATAACGCAGCCTTGCTTGCTGAAAATGAAGACAACTTGAAGCACTTGCTGATGAAGATCAAAGATAACAACCTTCAATATGAATTACAACTCAACATAAATAAAACAAAAATCCTCACAACTGGACCAATATGTAACATCACGATAAACAGAAAATATTGAGGTTGTCAAGGATTTCATTTTATTCGGATCTACGATCAACACCCATAAAAGCAACAACCAAGCAATCAAATGATGCATTGCATCAGGCAAATCTCCTGCAAAAGACTTCTTTAAAGTATTAAAAAGCAAAGATGTTACCTTGAGGATTAAGGTACCTCCAATCTGAGCCATATTATTTTCTATCACCTCCTATGCATGTGAGAGCTGGACAATGAATAAGGAAAACCTAAGAAGAACTGATGCCTTTGAATTATGATGTTAGTGAGGAATGTTGAATTTACCGTGGACTTCCAGAAGAATGAGGAAACTTGTCCTGGAAGAAATATAGCCAGAATGCTCCTTAGAAGAAAGGATAGTGAAAATTTGTCTTGCTTACTTTGGACATGTTATCAGGAGAGACCACTCCCTGGAGAAAGACATCATGCTTGGTAAAAGAGAGGGTCTGCACAAAAGGGGAAGACGCCAGTCAAGGTGGAGTGACACAACAGCTGTAATAATGGGCTGAAACATAGCAATGATTGTGAGGATGGCACAGGACTACACAGTGGTTTCATTCTGTTATAAATATAGTAGCTATGAGTTGGAACCAACTCAAGGCACCTAACTACTACAACAACATACAGCACTAATCAGAAACAATGTAGATGTTTTGTTTCATACATAACTACTGTGTTTATTCTCAACTGGCTCTCAACATATATGTTCTCAATTGCTTTTTTTTTCTCTCTCCCTCTTCATATATATATATATATATTTATATGTGTGTGTATGTGTATGTATATAGGGGTATATATCAATATACATATGTGTATACTAACGCATAGTTATCATATATAATTGTAACAGAAACCACACGTATTGTGTGATTTGAATCACTGTCACTTCTAGCTTTGTGAATTTCCTTTGTTCAAGCGAGTGTCCTCTTGGTGCAGACACTCAAACGAAATAGACATTAACATATAGGTAAACACAATGTCAGTTAATTAACTCACCAAATAATCTTTTTCTTTAATATTGTACTTTTCTGATTCTGAATATTTTTAAATTTAATCAAAAAGGCAGGTCGAATTGTAAGAATCACTTAAAAACAGATCACATTTACCTTATTTAAAACCTTTATTAGGTAACAAATTAAAATTTTATTGCCGAGCCTACCTAAAAAATTATTCTGTTTGTACAATCTGCTTTCTAGAACATAAGAGAAGGCTAGATGGAATAATAAAGCATCAATCTCAGAAAACAAGGGCCTTCTTACATTTATGTCTTCAGTAAGGATGAGGCATTAATTTCACTCAGAAATAGATTAATTCACCCAATGTGCATTTAGTAATTTTTATGAATAATTTACTTGGGCAGCTTTTGAAGTCATTTATGACATAAGTTTGCCTCTCTTGTAATCTACTGGTGTGAATATGTCTGAAGGTTTTAAGCAAATATAACTTATTTTTATTAGTCAGAGAAGGCAGAAAGTCATGCTGTCTACTTAGTTATATTCAGACTAATGAGTTTTATTCATTTAATAAGTAATCAGTATTGCATATTCAATTCAGTTTAGCCATTCTAGTGAAAATTAAGTGGTGCCGTTAAAATCATCTCATTCTTTTCCTCTCTAAAAGTCATTTTCTGGAATAGAACAGCCTTGCTGGACATGTATTTTCAATGCTGCCTGTGACATTATCATCATGAATAATGAGGTAAGGGGTTCAGATTGAGTCATAACTCAGAGGTAATGTTCTTCACTCCTTTTCAATTGATAAATTATTATAGCTTTTTTTTTAGGTTAATGAGCGGTATGTTAGCACTATAACATTTACTATTATGCACTCCATTTTTTTAAATCTATTAAAATAAACTACCACCATTTATATCTTTGAGCACAGTAATCAATGTTGGTTAAATGTAATGATAAAATTGATATTAAGCCCTTTTTTTTTAGCGACATCACCTTTCTATCCCATGGTAGCATTAAAATTGTAATATAATTCCTATTTAGTAATTCTATTAATACCTGCTTTCATATCAATGGCAGTCTTATTTTTGCTTTTCCACTAAATCAGCTGAGGAAGCAACGTCTATAAAAACCAATGCCCCAGCAGCCATATCTGCTGAAATTATATAAGGTGTTAAAGAAAGGCTTGGCTGCTAATGCAGATTAATCATCTGGAGAGAAGGTAAAGCCCATTGCATATCTGCCTGCCAATAATTGCATAGTGCTCCCTCACAGTGCACTTATTATTCATGCATGCTTTCCTGTGCAATTTCAAATAACTTTCCAGCTCACATGACCCTAGTATATAAGCATTTATTGTAGGTGCAGCATATAGCATGTTGTGAAAGTTACAAATGAGGAAAAAAAAAAAAAACTTAGAATTCTGGACACAGGTCTTCTTAATCTGACACTGTCAGAATAGCTTATTTTGTGCTGTTCATTTACTTCCAAAAGAGATTTTCCTCATGAATTATAGAGTAAAAAGTACAAGGAAGATTAAGTCCCCATTTAGAGACCACATATCCGTTGAATCAAGATTGTTAAAATGACTAATCGGCTGTGTAGCAAGTAGACTGTATTCCCAGCATTTTGCAGAGCCATTGTCTCAGAGAAGACCCTAAAAAATTTGATTAAATATAATTTATTTTAAAAATAGCCAACAAAGAATAGGAATACCTTTCTACATACTTTTCTGAGAGGAAATGTGCGGACTTTTGTAATGTCTTCAAATGTTTAAGAATAAAAAGAATAGAGGTGAGAATATGCTTTTATAGATACTGGATACATACTGTTGTTGTTAAGTCCTGTCAACTCGGTCCTGACACATAGCGACCCTACGTACAACAGAAAGAAAACACTGCTTGGCCCTGAGCCATTCTCTCAATTGTTGTTATGCTTAAATCCATCATTGCAGCCACTGTGTCAATCCACCTCGTTGAGAGCCTTATTCTTTTTCAGTGACTCTTTACTTTACCAAGCATGATGTCCTTCTCCAGGGACTGGCCCCTCCTGATAATATGACCGAACTATGTGAGAATAAGTTTTGCCATCGTTGCTTCTCAGGAACATTCTGGCTGTGCTTCTTCCAAGACAGATTTGTCCATCCTTCTGGCAGTCCATGGTATATTCAATATTTTTTGCCAATACCATAATTCAAAGGAATCAATTCTTCTTTGGTCTTCCTTATTCATTGTCTACCTTTCAAATGCATATGAAATGATTGAAAACACCATGGCTTAAGTCAGGCGCACATTAGTCCTTAAAGTGACATCTTTGCTTTTTAACACCCAAAAAGTCTTTTGAAGCGGATTTGACCAACGCAATGGATGGTTTGATTTCTCCATTGCTGCTTCCATAGATGTTAATTGTGGATCCAAGTAAAAGGAAATCCTTGACAGCTTCAATAATTTCTCCATTTATCATGATGTTCCTTATTGGTCCAGTTGGGAGCATTTTTGTTTTCTTTATGTTGAAGTATAATCCACACTAAAGGCTGTGGTCTTTGGTATTTATCAATAAGTGCTTCAAGTCCTCTTTACTTTCAGCAAGCAAGGTTGTGTCATCTGCATAATGGAGGTTGTTAATGAGTCTACTTCCAATCTCGATGCCCCGTTCTTCTTCATATAGTCCAGTTTCTCAGATTATTTGCTTAGCATACAGATTGAATAAGTATGATGAAAAGATACAACTCTGACACACACCTTTCTTGACTATATACCACAGAGTATTCCCTTGTTCTGTTTGAATGTCTGCCTTTTGATTTATGTACAGGTTCCTTTTTTTCCTCATGAGTACAATTAAGTGTTCTGGAATTCCCATTCTTTTCAACGTTATCCATAATCTGCTGTGTTTCACACAGTCCAATGCCTTTGCATAGTCAATAAAACACAGATAAACATCTTTTTGGTATTCTCTGCTTTCAACCATTATACGCCTGACATCAGCAATGATATTCCTGGTTTCACATAATCTTCTGAATCCAGCTTTCATTTCCGGTAGTTCCCTGTAGACATACTACTGCAACCGTTTTTGAATTATCTTTACAAAATTTTACTTGTACGTGATATTAATGATATTGTTTGATAATTTCTACATTCTGTTGGATCGCCTTTCTTTGGAATGGATACAAATATGAATCTCTTCCAGTCAGTTGGCCAGGTAGCTGTTTTCCAAATTTTTTGACATAGATGAGCGAGCACCTCCAGCTCTGCATCCCTTTGTTGAAATATCTCATTTAGTATTCCTTCAATTTCTGTTTTTCGCCTTGTTTTTGGCCATCGTCTTCAGAGAAGCTTCAGGCACACCTTAGTCTTCAAGATGACATCTTTGCTTTTTAAAATGTTGAAGAGGTCTTTTGCAACAGATTTTCCCAATGCAGTGCTTCTTCTGATTTCTCGACTACTGCTTCCCTGGACATTGATTGTGGATCGAAATAAAATGAAATCCTTGACAACTTCAATCTTTTCTCTGTTTATCATGATGTTGCTTATTGGTCCAGTTGTGAGAATTTTTGTTTTCTTTATGTTGAGGTGTAATCTACACCGAAAACTGTAATCATTGATAATCATCACTAAGTGCTTCAAGTACTCTTCACTTTCGGTAAGCAAGGTTGTATCATCTGCATATTGCTGGTTATTAATGAGCCTTCCTCCAATTCTGATGCCAGCTTTTTTTTTGCCAATGCCTTCATTGCAGCTTGACTTCTGTAGCATCAATTCTTGATCATATACTACCTCCTGAAGTTGTTGAATGTCAACTAATTCTTTTTGGTACAGTGACTGTGTATTACTTCCATCTTCTTCTTAGGCTTCCTGAGTCGTTCGATATTTTGTCCATAGAATCCTTCAATAGTACAACCCAAGGGTTGAATTTTTTCTTCAGCTCTTTCAGCTTGAGAAATACCAAACGTGTTCTTCCGTTTTGGTTTTCTAGCTTCAGGTCTTTGCACATGTCAACATAATACTTTTGTCCCCTTTAGCCGCCCTTTGAAATCTTCTGTTTAGTTCTTTTACTTCATCATTTCCTCCATTTGCATTAGCTACTCAACTTTTAAAAGTAAGTTTCAGAGTCTATCCTGACATCTATTTTGGCCTTTTCTTTCTTTTCTGTCTTTTTAATGACCTTTTGCTTTCTTCATGTATGATGTCCTTGATGTTATTCCACAACTCGTATATTATTCAGTTGTTAGTTATGTCAGTTATCAACATCTATATAGTTGATAACTCTAAAGATGTTAGTTATCAACATCATGATAACTGAATATGCATCAAACCTATTATTAATTAATAATGTGTCAAACCTATTATTGAGATAGTCTGTAAATTCAGGGGGAATATACTCAAGTTTATACTTTAGCTCTCATGGACTTGTTTTAAATTTCTTCAGCTTCAACTTAAATTTTTGTGGGAGCAATTGATGGTCTGTTCCACAGTTGGCCCCTGGCTTTCTTCTGACTGATGAGATTGAGCTTTTCCATTGTCTCTTTCCATACAGTCAATTTGATTTCTGTGTACTCCATCCAGTGAGTCCACACGTATAGCCCCATTTATGTCATTGGTAAAAAGCTTGACAGGGTGCATGAAATACATGTGATGCCACAACAATTTTTCTAATACTGAACTAGAAAAATATACACATTCTGCAACAGGCAATGTTATAACTGCAAGTCTCCCCTTGAAGGTAACATTTGGCTTTTAGTATTTCTAAGGAGCATCTCAGGATGGATGGATCCAAAAATAAAGAGCCCAAAATTAGCTGAGACATACAAACCCAGATTCTTTGTCTATAATCACTGTAAGGAGGTGTGAAGAGATGTCAGAAGTATCAGTCTGGCAGAATTACCTCTACATAGAAATATGAGGCCAGAGAAATGAATATTTTTCTACCATTCTAATCTCTCCTCTCTTTTCTACTATTATAATATATTCTACCACCTCTCTGTCAGTTCATTGTACTGTGTGGGTTGCAGGTTGTTGTGATGGTGAAAGCTGTGCCACAGGTATTTCAAATACTAGTGGTGTCACCCATGGTGAACAGGTTTCAGCTGAGTTTCCAGACTAAGACAGCCTATCAAGCTACTTCTGAAAATTAGCTAATAAGTACCTTATGGATCACAAAAGAACACTGTCTAACACACTTGCTTTGGAACCATGATTATCAGAAGGGATGGTTGCTAGTATAGGACTCTGTGTTTGGTGAAGTGAAGGCCAACAAAGTTGAGTTGTTCCTCAGTGAGATGGACTGGCACAGTAGTTGCAACAATGGACTTCAACGTGGTGGCAACCATGAGGATAATTCAGGACCAGGCAATGTTTTATTCAATTGTACATAAAGTCACCATAAGTTGGAGTCAAGTCAAAGGCAGCTATCTAACTTTATCTATTATAATATGGTGGTCTTATCCAATAATCCTATGCCCAAGAGAAGTGTACCTTGTCTTTAGCAAAGGAGATCAGTAGTTTATCAGGACATCCTAGCTCCTGCTTGTCCTTTCATGAGGTAGCTACAGAAAATAACATCCGCTTCACTTTGTAGATTCTTCTGGGCTACTCTGAAACTAGAAAGAGTGTGGCATGTTCTGAAAGTTGAAAAATCAGTATGACTTCTTGAGTAAGAATAAGAGTGAGAAAGGAAATTATTGAAGAAGAAGTCAACATTTCAAAATGTTAGTCATACTAATATAACTGGACTTTCAGTGCTAAGGATATGCTATTGAAAGGTTATGACTTTTTTTTTTTAACTTATCGGAGTTGTCTCTAGTTGTCTTATGAAGATGGGTTGGATCAGGGCATAAACAGAAGAACAGTTAGGTGGCTTTCCCAGTAGTTTACTGGGAAATTATACTAATACAAATAAATGTGCTATTTATAGAAAATATAGATATTTGGGGAGCTGGGGCTAAGATGGTGGAGTAGTGAGATGCTTCTGGTGGTCCTTTTTACAACAAAGACCTGAAAAAACTAGTGAATTGATTATATATGACAATCTAGGAATGCTGACCATCAAAGGTAAAGTTAAGGAATCAGACTGAGCAGCAGGGAGAGACGGTTCAGAAGCAGCGAGGAGTTGCCAGACCTGACCTGGCTAGAACTGACACCCTGCAGGATGAATCAGCTGATGTGTGTGGTGGGGCAAGCAGTGGCACTCTAGATGCATTTGCCACATTGGGAGAGGCTGAGTGGCAGAGAATCTACTCAAGCCTCCAGAACCAGTGAAAAGTGGCACTCAATTGGCAAAAGATAAGTACATGCATCTAACCTACCAGGCAGATTAAAAAAATATCCCCTTTGGGAAGAACCTCTCTCCAACTTACCTACCTCCTCTCTGCTCTGCACTAGGTCCTAGGATGGCTTCAGCGGTTGCATGTTCTCTGAGCCAGAAGTAGGACTCGTCACATGCTCTAAGCTATTGTCCTGGTTTTGGAGAGGGAACAAATTAACAAAAAGAAAAAAATAATCTGCCAGCACACTGAAGCCAGTGACTCAGGGTAGCCACAGTCCTTTTGCTTATGAACAAGCATAAAGGGTCCATAGACTTCAAATGCCTTTCACCCCTGCATAGACCCATGTGGGCCCATTTCAACAGAGTAGGCTCTCAGCACAGTACAACAGGGTATATAATTGAAGCCTATTTTCAACTGTATCAGCTATAAGGTGGAGTGGCAGATTCATGACATTAGACACCTCTCTGCCCGCTAAGCAGGGTCCTCACCTACCCACAAGAGGAGCCTGAGGACTGGCGGCTCCACCATGGCACATAGGCACTCATGACAGGGGTCCAAGAATAAGTGGCTCCTTCCAGTCCATACAGCCTACAGCATATGGTGCCCATAGTCCAGCTGCAAAAGCCACCCACCTAGCTCCCTAGGGAACAGGGACACTTGTTCCTCCCAGACACTCAGGGGCAGCCATCAACTCCCTGCCTTGCTCAAAGCATGACTGCCTACTACAGCCAGACACCTGTGCTTACTCCAATCACCCCTGCCCTTCTGGGACCACAGATGAGAGCCTGCACCACACACTTGGTGACTGAGACTACCTGAACACCTGAGCTGAATCCATACAAGAAAGGTAAATGGACTCCCGGGCTTCAATACCTAGTAACAGCTCTAACCACCTGGTGACAGAATGTGAGAGCTTCAAAGGTGCCAATAATCAAACTAGCTCACATGACTGGCTTATTTGGGAATATCAATACAAAACTAAACAAGAAATTAGGGCATAGTAAGCAAACATAAAATAAATAAATATAATAGATTATTGATGGCTCAGAGGCAACAGTCAATATCAAATCACATAAAGAGGCACACAATGATGGCTTCAGCAAGTGACCAAAACAAAGGATTAAGAAACCTTCCAGAGGAAGATAACTTATTGGAAGTACCAAAGGTAGAATTCAAAAGATTAATATACAGAACTGTTCAAGAGATCAGGAAGGACATCAGGCAAAATGCATAACAAGCCAAGGAACACACAGACAAAGCAACAGAGGAACTTAAGGTTACACAAGAGCATAATGACAAATTTAACAGGCTACAAGAATCCGTAGAGAGACAGCAAACAGAAATTCAAAAGATTAACAATAAAATTCAGAATTAAGCAACTCAATAGAAAGACATAGGAGCTGAACTGAAGTAATGAAAGTCAGAATCAGTGAGATTGAAGATAAAGCACTTGACACCAACTTATGTGAGGAAAAATCAGACAAAAGAATGTAAAGAAATGAAGAAACCCTGAGAATTACGTGGGAATCTATCAACAGGAATAACTTATGAGTGATTAGAGTACCAGAATGAGAGGAATAAGAGAAAATACAGAAAGAATTGTTGAAGATTTGTTGGCAGAAAACTTCCCTGAAATCTTGAAAGATGAGGAGATATCTATTCAAGATGCTCATCAAACTCAGCACAAGGTAGATCCCAAAAGAAAGTCACCGAGACATATAGTGAAACTGGCCAAAACCAAAGATAAAGAGAGAATTTTAATAGTGGCTAGGGATAAACCAAAAGCCCATCTATAAAGGACAGTCAATAATACTAAACTCAGACTATTCAGCAGAAATTATGTAGGCCAGAAGACAATGGAATGACATAGACAAAGTCTTGAAGAAAAAAAAAAAAATTGCCAGCCAAGAATTATGTATCAGCAAAAATATCTCTCAAAAATTATGGCAAAATCAAGACATTTCCAAACAGAAGTCTAGGGCCAAACCAAAATTACAAGAAATACTAAAGGGAGTCCTCTGGTTAGAAAATCAATAACATCAAATAACAACCCAAGACTAGAACACGGGATGGAATGACCAGATATCAACACAGATAGGAAACTCACAAATAAATCAAAGCTAAAACACTGAAAATAGGGAAACAGAGACGTCAATATGTAAAAGATGACAATATTAAAACAAAAAAGAAGAATTAAATAATGTAGTCATAGACCTTTCACACAGAGAGGAAGTCAAGGCAATATAAGGAATAAAAGATTAAACTTCAAAAATAGAGGTAAATATTGAGGTAAACACAAAGGAAACTAACAATCCTACACATCAAAACACAAACTAGAAAAACATAAAGACTCAACAAATACAAAATCAACAACGATGAAAAGGATGATAAGAAAATACATTAAGAAAAACGACTCAGCACAGAAAATTAAGTGTAACAAAGAAACTGTGAACAACACAGCCACACACACAAATATATCAAAATGACAGCACTAAAATCATACCTATTAATAATTACCCTGAATGTAAATGGAATAAACGCATCAATAAAGAGACAGACAGTGGTGGAACAGATAAAAAAATCATATTCAAATCTGCCTATATGCTGCCTACAAGACACACACCTTAGACTAAAAGACACAAACTAAAACTCAAAGGATAGAAAAAATATATTAAGCAAACAACAATCAAAAAAGAGCAGGAGTGACAATATTAATTTCTGAGAAAAGAGACTTTCAAGTAAAATCTACCACAAAGGAGAAGGAAGGACAATGCATAATGATTAAAGGGTCAATAAACCAGGAGGACATCACCATAATAAATATTTATGCACCCAATGACAGGGCTCCAAGATACATGAAACAAACTCTAACAGTACTGAAAAGAGAAATAGACAGCTCCACAATAATAGTAGGAGACTTCAACATACCACTTTGGTAGAGGACAGAACATTCAGAAAGAAGCTCAATAAAGACACAGAAGACCTAAATGTCATAATCAACCAACTAGACCTGATAGACATATACAGAACATTCTACCCAACAAAAGTCAAATATACTTTCTTTTACAACACAAATGAACTTCCTCCAGAATAGACCACATATTAGGCCATAAAGTAAGCCTTAACAAATCCAAAGCCTCGAAATATCCCAAAGCATCCTTTCTGAGCATAAGGCCATAAAAGTAGAAATCAAGGAAAAAAATGAAATATACGGAAATTGAACAACACCTTGGTCAAAAACCACTGGGTTATAAAAGAAAGTAAGAATGTAAAAATAAATTCATGGAACCAAACGAGAATGAAAACACATCTGACCAAAAACTTTGGGACACAGCAAAAGCAGTGTTTAGAGGTCAATTTATAGCAATAAATGCACACCTCTAAAAAAAAGGAAAGGCCAAAATCAAAACGTTAACCCTGCAACTTGAACAAATAGAAACAGTGCAGCAAAAGAAGCCCTCTGACAACAGAAGGAAGCAAATAACAAACATTAGAGCAGAATTAAATGAAAGAGAGAATAAAAAAACAATTGAAAGAGTTAAGAGCAAAAGCTAGTTCTCTGAAAAGATCAAGAAAATTGATAGACCACTGACCAAATGACAAAAGAAAAACAGGAAAGGAAGCAAATAAACTGAATAAGAAATGAGATAGGTAATATCATAACAGATTCAACTGAAATTAAAAAAATCATAACAGAATACTAAGAAAAAATGTACTCTAACAATTTGAAAACCTAGAGGAAATGGACAATTTCTAGAAACACACTACCTTCCTGAACTTACTCAAACAGAGGCAGAACAACTACATACACCCGTAACAGAAGAAGAGATCTAATAGGTAATTAAAAAACTACCCCCCCCCAACAAAAAAAGCCCTGCCCCTGAAGATTTCAAAGGAAAATTCTGCTAAACTTTTGGAGAAGAGTTAACATCTCTATTACTAAAGGTATTTCAGAGCATAGAGAAGGGTGGAATAATCCCAAACTCATTCTATGAGGCCAGAATAACCCTGATACCAAAACCGGGTAAAGACACCACAAAAAAAAAGAAAGAAAGAAAAGAAAATTCAGACCAATATCCTTCGTGAACTTAGACGTAGAAATCTTCAACAAAATTCTAGCCAATAGAATTGAACAACATATCAAAAAAATAATTCATCATGACCAAGTGAGATTCATATCAGGTATGCAGGGATGTTTTAACATTAGAAAATCAATCAATGTAATCCATCATGTAAATAAAATAAAAGGCAGAAGTCACATGATCTTATCAACTGATGCAGAAAAGGCATTTGTCAAGGTCCAACACCCACTCATGATAAAAAACTCTCAGCAAAATAGGAATAGAGGGGAAACTCCTCAATATAATGAAGGGTGTTTATACAAAGCTAACAGCCAATATCATCCTAAATGGTGAGAGCCTAAAAGCATTCCCCTGGAGAATAGAAACTAGAAAAGGATGCCCTTTATCACCACACATTCAACATTGTGCTGGAGGTCCTAGACAGAGAAATTAGGCTAGATAAAAAAATAAAAGGCCTCTAAATTGGTAAGAAAGAAGTAAAAGTATCTCTATTTGCAGATGTTATGATCTTATACACAGAAAATCCCAAAGAATCCACAAGAAAACTACTGGAACTAATAAAAGATTTCAGCAAATTATCAGGACACAGGATAAACATACAAAAATTAGTTGAATTCCTCTAAACCAGCAAAGAGAACTTCTAAGAGAAAATCACCAAATCAATACCATTTACAATATACCCCCAAGAAAATAAAATACTTAGGAATAAGTATGCCAACTAGAGGCATAAAAGACCTATGCAAAGAAAACTGCAAGATACTACTGCAAGAAGCCGAAAGAGACCTATAACTGGAAAAATATGTCTTGCTCATGGATAGGAAGACTCAACATTGTGAAAATGTCTATTCTATCCAAAGTGATCTATAGATATAATACAATGCTTATCCAAATTCCAGCAGCATTTTTTTAATGAGATGGCAAAACAAATCACCAACTTCATATGGAAAGGGAAGAGGCCCCAGATAACTAAAGCATTACTGAACAAGAAGAACAAAGTGGGAGGCCTCACACTACCTGATTTTAGAAACTATTATACTGCCACGGAAGTCAAAACAGCCTGGTATTTGTACAACAGTTACATAGGCCAGTGGAAGAGAGCTAAGACTCCAGACATAAACTCACCCACCTATGAGCAGCTGATATTTGACAAAGGCCCAAAGTCTGTTAAATGGGGAAAAGATAGTCTCTTTAACAAATGGTGCTGGCATAACTGGATAGCCATCTGCAAAAAAATGAAACAAGACCCATACCTCACACCATGCACAAAAACTACCTCAAAATGGACCAAAGACCTAAATATAAAAATCTAAAATGATAAAGATCATGGGAGAACAAATGGGCCAATGTTACGAGTCCTAATACATGAAATAAACAGAATACAAAACATTACTAACAATGAGCAAACACCAGAAGAGAAACTAGATAACTGAGAGCTCCTAAAAATAAAAAACACGCTCATCCAAAGACTTCACTAAAAGAGTTAAAAGACAATCTAGAGACTGGGGAAAAAATTTGGCTACAATGTATCTGTTGTAATCTCTAAAACCTATAAGATACTGTAAAACCTCAACAACAAAAGGCAAATAACCCAATTAAAACAGGGGCGAAGGATATGAACAGGCACATCACCAAAGAAGACATTCAGTCAGCTAGCAGATACATGAGGAAATGCTCACGATCATTAGCCATTAGAGAAATGGAAATCAAAACTACAATAAGATACCATCTCACCCCAACAAAAATACAAGATAATAAATGTTAGAGAGGTTGTGGAGAGACTGGAACACTTATATACTACTAGTAGGAATGTAAAATGGCACAATCACTTTGGAAATCTATTTGGTGCCTCCTCAAAAAGCTAGAAATAGAAGTACCATATGATCTAACAATTCTACTCCTTGGAATATATCCTAGAGAAATAAGAGCTGTCACATCAATAGATATATGCACACCCATGTTCATTGCAGCACTGTTCACAATATCAAAAAGATGGAAACAAGCTAGGTGCCCATCAGTGGATAAAGGGAAACAAATTATGGTATATTCATACAATGGAATACTATGTAACAGTAAAGGACAAAGATGAATCTTGAGTATACCTTACCTGAATTTAGAGACCATCTCAAGAATAGATTTGACGTGTTGAACACTAGTAATGAAAGAGCAGAAGAGTTGTGACTTGACAACAAGGACATCATACATGAAGACAGCAAGAGGCAATTAAAAAGACAGGTGAGAAAGGAAAAACCAAAATGGATGTCAGAAGAGACTCTGAAACTTGCTCTTGAATGTCGCGTTGCTAAACAAAAGGAAAAAATGATGAAGTAAAAGAGTTGAATGGAAAATTTCAAAGGGTGGCACAAGAAGACAAAGTAAAGTATTATGATGACATGTGTAAAGAGCTGGAGATAGAAAACCAAAAGGGAAGAACATGCTCAGCATTTTTCAAGCTGAAGGAACTGAAGAAAAAATTCAAACCTCAAGTTGCAACACTGAAATGTTCTACCGGGAAAATATTAAATGACACAGGAACCATCAAAGGAAGATTGAAGGAATACAGAGTCACCATAGGAAATAGAATTGGTTGGCATTTAACCATTTAAGGAGGTAACATATGATCAGGAACTGATGGTACTGAAGGAAGAAGTCCAAGCTTCACTGAAGGCATTGGTGAAAAACAAGGCTCCAGGAATTGATGGAATAACAATGGAGATGTTTCAACAAATGGATGCAGCACTGGAAGTGCCATTTGTCTATTCCAAGAAATTTGGAAGACAACTACCTAGTCAGCTGACTGGAAGGCATCCATATTTATGCCTATTCCCAAGAAAAGTGACCCAACTGAATGAGGAAATTATCCAACAATGTCATTCATATCAGATGCAAGCAAAATTTTGCTGAAAATCATTCAAAATTTTTGGAAATTGAGAGTGGCGATGTAGCACCACATGGTGAATGCAATTAATGTCACTGAATTATGTGCTTAAAAATGGCTAAAATAGCAAGTCTTTTGTTATATATACTTTAACACAATAAAGGTTTTTTTAAAAATGGAAAAAATGGCTGCAGCAGTATACTGACAGAAAACTGCTAGAAATTCAAGCTGGATTTACAAAACGGCCTGGAACCAGGTGTCCTGGATTGAGTTATGTTCCCCCCAAAATGTACTAATTTGGTTAGGCCATGATTCCCAGTATTCTGTGGCTGTCTTCCATTTTGTGATTTCATGTTAAAAAGGATTAGGGAGGGATTTTAACACCCTTACCAGGTCACATCCCTGATCTAATATAAAGGAAGTTTCCCTGGAGTGTGGCCTGCATCGCCTTTTATCTCTCAAGGCATAAAAGAAAATGGAAGTAAGCAGAGAGTTGGGGACCTCATATCACCTGGAAATCAATGCCGGGAGCACAGCATGTCCTTTGGACCTAAGGTTCCTGCACTGAGATGCTCCCAGACCGAGAGAAGACTCATGCATCACAAGGACCTTTTTCCAGAGCTGGCAGAGAGAGAAAGCCTTCCCCTGGAGCTGACGCCCTGAATTTGGACTTTCTGTCTACTCTGCTGTGAGAAAATAAACTTCTCTTTGTTAAAGCCATCCACTTGTGGTATTTCTGTTATAGCAGCTTTTGATGACTAAGATAACAGGTGTATCATTGCTGATGTCAGATGAATCCTGGCTGAAAGAAGACAGTACCAGAATGATGTTTGCCTGTGTTTTACTGACTATGCAAAGTCATTCAACTGTGTGGATCATAACAAATTATAGCATTGTGAAGAACAAGAATTCCAGAGCACTTTATTGTGCTCATAAGAAACCAGTACATAGATCAAGAGGCAGTCCTTGGAACAGAACAAAGGGATACTGCACTGTTTAAAGTCAGGAAAGGTGTGCATCAGGGTCGTATCCTTTCATCATACATATTTGATCTGTATGCTGAGCAAATAATCCTAGAAGCTGTACTATATGAAGAAGAACAGGGCATCAGGACTGGAGGAAGACTCATTAAAAACCTGCATTATGTGGATGACACAACCCTGCTCGGTGAAATTGAAGAGGACTTGAAGCACTTACTGATGAAGCTCAGAGACCACAGCCTTCACTGTGGATTACACCTCAAGATAAAGAAAACAAAAATCCTCACAATTGGACCAATAAGCAACAGCATGATAAACTGAAAAAAGACTGAAGTTGTCAAGGATTTCATTTTTCTTGGATCCACAATCAACACCACAGAAGCAGCAGTCAAGAAATCAAAAGAAGCATTATACCCTAAACTTGCTGCCGTTGAGTTGATTCTTACTCATAGCGACCCTTTAGGACAGAGTAGAGCTGTCCCATAGGGTTTCCAAGGAGCACCTATGGATTGGAACTGTTAACCTTTAGGTGAGCAGCTGCAGCTTTTAAACACTATGCCACCAGGGTTTCCAAAGCCACATTGTATTGGGGAAATCTGCTGCAAAAGACCTCTTTAAAATGTTGGAAAGCAAAGATGTCACCTTGAGGACTAAGGTGTCACTAAGGTGCCCCTGACTGAAGCCATGGTGTTTTCAATCACCTCATATGTATGGGAGAGCTGGATAATGAATAAGGAAGACAGGAGAAGAATTGATGCCTTTGAATTTGTGGTGTTGGAGTAGTATATTGAATATACCATGGTCGGCCAAAAGAATGAACAAATCTGTCTTGGAAGAAGTGCAGCCAGAATGCTCCGTAGAAGAAAGGATGGTGAGACTATGTTTCACATACTTCGGACATGTTATCAGGAGGGATCAGTCCCTGGAGAAGGATGTCATGCTTGGTATATTAGAGGGTCAGAGAAAAAGAGGAAGACCCTCAACGAGATGGATTGACACGGTGGATGCCACAATGGGCTTGAGCATAGCAACAACTGTGAGGACAGCGCAGGACTGGGCAGTGTTTCATTCTGTTGTGCTTAGGGTTGCTATGAGTCAGAGTCTACTCGATGGCACCTAACAAGAACAAGAATCCTGAGGGTGTTGTCTATCAACCATCTTATCAAAAGCCAAATTTATAAAAAAAATTTATAGGGGGTGGTTATTTCAAAGAGATATATGGGAATGGCTTTTGCCTAATCAGGAATACTTCAGTAATATTCACAGAAGACCCAGAATAATTGTAAAATAATTTATATGTAGAAACTTTGCTAATTTGGTCTAAAAGGCAGAGAGAAATACACAATGAAAAGAGATCCTAAAAGTCTACTGGCAGGAAGCAGGCTGAGAGAAGTCTTCAGCTGAAACGGTGGGCTATCTTGCGTGAAAAAGGAAAGATGACTCAAAAGGCAGTACCAAGAGCACAAAGAGAGTGAATCCAAGACTCTTGGAGAGCCAGGTAAAGGCGAGAGTAGAACTGAATCCTAAAAAAGCTACTTCTATTGTGCTTAGCTGGATTTTTTAATTGCTTTGGACCATGACTCTCGTGTGCCTTCCAATTTTGAACAATAATATTTAAAGTAATTATTTTATATCTGACCCACTATTATATGTTGGGGATATGTGGAGGTGATAATGTGTCTCTTTAGTTCACACAGTTACTGTTGTTGTTGTTAGATGCCATCAAGTTGGTTTCAACTCATAGTGACCTTGTCTACAATAATAATAAAACATGGCCTGGTCTAGCACCATCCTCACAATTGTTGCTATGCCTGAGCCCATCATTGCAGCAACTGTATCAAACCATCTCATTGAAGGTCTTCCTCTCTTTCTCTGACCCTTTCGCATACAGAAGTAAAGAAAAACTTTACTCAAGGAGCTGAACTTAATGGACTAAACCCAAGAAGCCTTATCCACACCTCGACCTGATTTAGATTATGAGATCTTTTGCTATGAGCTGTTACCAAAATAGGAGGAGACTTTTGGGGGCATTGGGATGAGATAAGAGTATTTTGCATAGTGGAAGGGCATGAATCATTGGGAGACAGAAGTCAGAAGCTGGTAGCTAGCCTCTAATATAGCTCCCACTGGCCCCCACCGGCCCCCACCTCCTGGTGTCCATACTCTTATATAGTTTCCTTTCATATTATAACAAGGTTGGTAGATGTCACCAATAGAATAGGGCAAAGTAGTGTTATGCCACTACTAAGATTATGTTATAAAAGGCATTGTGGCTTCTGTCTTGGCAAATCTTTCTGTCTCTTGGATCTCTAACTTTGTGGGAAGTCAGTGTTCATGTGTGGGGTAAAGGACTCTGTTTTAACCTAAGCATTCCTTGGATCTGGAGTAATGAAAATGAGAGTAAGTGGGGTGCCTTGGTCTGGGACTTCTGGACTTCACCTGAGTATTTGTGCTGGGCAGTAGCCAGACAAGACTCAGCTGGGAGCCTAATATCAACTAGCTTTAAGAGGCATGATTTAGCCTATTATGCAGAACAGACCAATAAAAACACTGAACACAGAGGCTCAGAGAGCTTCCTGATTGACAAGAACATCTGCTCTCAGGAGGATAGCACGTTTCTAGGGACACTGAAGCTCTGAGTTGGAAATCCTCCCACGTTTCTCTATGTCTCTTTCTTTGTACTCTTTTTGGTTATAATAAATCTGTAGTAATAAGTATTGTATAAAAAATAAGTATTGTATACACTCTGTGAATTCTTTAAGTCATTCCAGTGGATTATCAAACCCAAAGGGTTAGTGGAAGCCAGCAGATCAGAAAGCAAGAGTGTCATGTGGATTCCCATCTTGCATCTGGTAACCTGAAAGGGTAGGGGAAAATCAGTCCTGAATTGGTGGTCAGCTGGTCAAAAGTTTGAAGTGTTTTGTGGGCTCCCCAAACTTGCATCTGGCATCTGGCCCTTTGGCAGTCTGAAGCTCAATGTTCTTTTAACTTGTGAGCTCTGACCTAATTGCAGGTAGCTAGAGTCAGGCAGGTGAGAGAGCTGCAGAAAAGGCCAGCAACAAGGATGGAGAAGTGAGATTGGAAGGACTGGATAAATCTTACATTTTGCAGATTGTATTTATACTTGTCTTTACTTTACCTTACACTATGTCTTGATGACACTCTATGGAGAGGCTCATGTGTTGAGAAGCTGAAAACTGTCAGCAGCTATGTGAGTGAGCCATCTTGGAAACACTTCTTTGCCCCCATCGAGCATTTAAATAACTGAAGCCTGAGCAATGTTCTAACTGCAACTTCATGAAAGATCTTAAGCCATAACAAGTAAGATAAATCACTCTTGAATTCCTGATCAACAGATATTATGAGACAATAAATATATTCTGTTTGTTTAAAGGCACTAAATTTTGAGAGTAATTTGTTATTCAGCCACAGATAACTAATATACCTGTCTTAGTCATCTAGTGCTGCCATAACAGAAATACCACAAGTGGGTGGCTTTAACAAACAGAAACTTATTCTCTCATTGTCTAATAGGCTACAAGTCCAAGTTCATGGCATCAGCTTCAGGGGAAGGCTTTCTATGTCTGTCGGCTCTGGAAGAAGGTCCTTGTCATCAATCACCCCCTGGTCGAGGAGATTCTCAGACGCTGGGACCCCAGTTTCAAAGGATGGGCTCTGCTCCCAGTGCTGCTTTCTTGGTGGTATGAGGTCCCCAACTCTCGTCCCACTTCCCAATGTAGGCCACATCCCAGGGAAATTCCCTTTAAGTTGGATGAAGGATGTGACCTTAGTAAAGGTGTTATAATCCCATCCTAATCTTCCTTAAAACAATTGAATCTTGCCTCATTAACCATAGGTAGAAATTAGGATATTGAAAGCACAGAAAAATTACAAATACAAAATGGAGGACAACCATACAATAGTTGAAATCATGGCCTAACCAAGTTAACACATATTTTTGAGGGATGCAGTTTGATCCATGACAATACCTAAACAATGAATGTGGAAAGATAAGACTTTTAGGGTTGATCAATAGATCATTTAAGCATTTTTACAGGTCAGAAAAATGATCAAATGAAAAGAATTTGTGAAAATGGATTTTTAAGAATCAGGAAAAAAAATGCTGTGATGGAGGCTAAGTAGAGCTTTTTTTTTCTTTTTTTTTTTTTTTAAGGAAAGGATGAAAACTGAAACCATACCCTGTGGTGGAATCATAGTTTTGGATTGTTTCAAATCTCCACATAAAAAAAGCAACTACCTAGAAAAAATAAAAACTCAAGGACATCAGCTAATTATTGTAATTGCTGTTAATAAGTTGTACACCTGTAAAAAGCTGAATTGGCAAAAGTTGTATAATAGATATATTTACAGAAATTACAGAAGAAAAAAAGACTCACTGTTGGGCTGCTTCTATACAACCAAAAACTAACCAAAAGGCCAGCAATTCAAACACACCCGCCAATTCTTGGAAGCCATATGGGGCAGTTCTACTCTGTCCTATAGGGTCCCTATGAGTTGGAATTTACTCCACAGCAACGGATTTGGTTTTTGACTTTTGGTTCTACATCCTAATTCAGTTTTGTGGTGCCTGGGGTTTTAAAAGCTCGCAATCGGCCATCCAAGGCACAACAATTAGCCTATATTCTCCTGGAGCAACAGAGGAAGAAGGAGAGTTAGGCATGGAGAAGGATATGGAACTTGTGGCTAATTGCCCCTATGAACAACTGCCTTCTTTGCCCTGAGACCGGAAGTGCATGGTACCTGGCTACAATAATTGAATTTTTTTTTTTAATTTTTATTGTGTTTTAAGTGAAAGTTTACAAATCAGGTCAGCCTCTCACAGAAAAACTTATATACACCTAGCTACATACTCCCAACTGCTCTCCCCCTAATGAGACAGCCCACTCCCTCCCTCCACTCTCTCTTGTTCGTGTCCATTTAGCCAGCTTCTAACCCCCTCTACCCTTTCATCTCCCCACCAGGCAGGAGATGTCAACATAGTCTCAAGTGTCCACCTGATCCAAGAAACTCACTCCTCACCAGCATCCCTCTCCATCCCATTGTCCAGTCCAATCCCTGTCCGAAGAGTTGGTTTTGGGAATGGTTTCTGTCCTGGGCCAACAGAAAGTCTGGGGGCCATGACCACCCAAGTCCTTCTAGTCTCAGTCAGACCATTAAGTCTGGTCTTTTTATAAGAATTTGGGGTCTGCATCCCACTGCTCTCCTGCTCCCTCAGGGGTTCTTTTTTGTGTTCCCTGTCAGGGCAATCATCGGTTATAGCCAGGCACCATCTAGTTCTTCTGGTCTCAGGCTGATGTAGACTCTAGTTTATGGCGCCCTTTCTGCCTCTTGGGCTCATAATTACCTGTGTCCTTGGTGTTCTTCATTATCCTTTGATCCAGGTGGGTTGAGACCAAATGACGCATCTAAGATGGCCGCTTGCTCATGTTTAAGACCCCAAAGGCCACTCTCCAAAGTCGGAGGCAGAATGTTTTCTTGATAGATTTTATTATGCCAATTGCCTTAGATGTCCCTTGAAACCATGGTCCCTAAAGCCCCGCCCCTGCTACCCTAGCCTTCGAAGCATTCAGTTTATTTAGGAAACATCTTTGCTTTTGGTTTAGTCCAGTTGTGCTGACCTCGCCTGTATTGTGTGTTGTCTTTCTCGTCACCTAAAATAGTTCTTATCTACTATCTAATTAGTGAATACCCCTCTCCCACCTTCCCTCCCTCCCCCCTCTCTTAACCATCAAAGAATATTTTCTTCTCTGTTTAAACTATTTCTCAAGTTCTTATAATAGTGGTTTTATACAATCTTTGTCCTTTTGCAACTGACTAATTTCACTCATCATAATGCCTTCCAGATTCCTCCATGTTATGAAATGTTTCACAGGTTCATCATTGTTCTTTATCGTTGTGTAGTATTCCATTGTGTGAATATACCATAATTTACTTATGCATTCATCTGTTTACAGGCACCTTGGTTGCTTCCATCTTTTTGCTATTGTAAACAATGCTGCAATGAACATGGGTGTGCATATATCTGTTCTTGTAAAGGATCTTAATTCTCTAGAATATATTCCAAGGAGTGGGAATAACTGAATATTTTGATTGAAGAGTCTGTAGAAAAATCTTTATCAAAACGGCAAAAATGCAGAATAGAATTTCAAGTTCTCATGGACCTCAGACTTTCTGGATCCAAGAATGTTGCATGAACTGCTGAAGCTACTGCCTTGAGATAATCTTTAAACTTTAAACAAAAATATTCCCTGAAGCCTTCTTAAAACCAGACAATAGTTTAGCTTAACTATTAAAAAAAGTCTGCCTTGAGCCTTATGCTGTTTTGAAAAATATCTATATAAGATCAAATTTATAACAGTAACACAAAAGATTAGATAGAAACCTTAGGCACAGTGAACTTATGTTAATGGGGAAAGAACAACTCTGAAAAGGAGGGTGAGAATGTTGCTCAACTTGAAGAATGCATTCAGTGTCACTAAATGGCACATGTAGAAACTGTTAAATTGGTGTATGTTTTGCTATGTATATTCTCATGAACAACAAAATAAATAAAATTAAGAAAAATGATGAGATTTTTCCCTTCAAACTCTAAATTACAAGTTGTTGCTCTTGTTGTTGTTAAGTGCCCTGCTGGGTCCTGTGTCATCCTCACAATGGTTGCTGTTTGACCCCATTGTTTCAGCCACTGTATCTACCCACCTGGTTGACGGTCTTCCTATTTTTGCTGACCCTCTACTTTACCAAGCATGATGTCCTTCTCCAGGGACTAGTCCCTTCTGATAACATGTCCGAAGTATGTGAAATGAAGTCTTGCCATCCTCACTTTACAAGTGACTGAGGAAAAAGCACTGTATTAATTTCCTAGGATGACTGTAACAAAGTACTAGAAACTGTATGGCTTAAAACAAAGAAATTTGTTGTCTCACAGTTCTGGATGTCAGAAGTCCAAATTTGAAACTTCTAGGGGAAGATCTTTTTTTGTCTCTCCCCACCTTCTGGTAACTCTGAGCTCTTTGGCTTGTGGCAGCATAAATCTGTCCTCTGCCTTTGTCTTCATATTGTCCCCTTACTCCATGTTTCTTTTTCTCTGTGTCTCTTCTACTATTCTGTATCTGTGTTTTATTTTTGCAACAAAAAGTTTTAAGGAGAAGCTGATTAGCTGTGTCAAATGTTGCTCGTAGGTCTAGTAATATGAGAACAGAGGATTTAACTAGATTTGATGGAAAATACCACTATCCAACATTTTTAATTCATTTATGGAGATTTATTTTTAGAAATAAACTTTAATTATTAAAATATAACTAATGTGTTCTGCGGCGTAGTGGTTAAGTGCCACAGCTGCTAACCAAAGTGTCGGCAGTTTGAATCCGCCAGGTGCTTCTTGGAAACTCTGTGGGGCAGTTCTACTCTGTCCTATAGGATCGCTATGAGTCGGAATTGACTCAATGGCACTGGATGGGTTAAAGTGTCTGTATATTATATTATTGTAAGAATAAGCCCAAGATCATAGAATCACATATTTTAAACCCAATTAATTATTATAGTACACATTGTCTGTAAAATTCTACAAGCCTTGCTTTACCAACTCTCATAAAGTTTATGTAAGCCTTTAAAACCCATTTATAATAAAGATCCATATATATTTACTCTTGTTATTTAAATGACTATTAATTGTTTAATTAAATAAATGATGAAGTATATAAAAGACATATGCACAAAATAATGGGAGAGTAGATTTTTTACGATTGTCACAAATGATAAATGTCAGGAAAACAAGATATCCAATAAGTGAAGAGAAGGTGTAGTAAGTCTCCAGGCTACATCATTACTAGAACGAAAGGATTGCACAGTTTTACTATGTACATATTTAAGAAAACTTGGCATAAAACAGGAGATGATCTCTTGTCTTTGAGAAAAGAGATAATTATTGTTAGTATATATTATGTTTTGTCATTAATTTCTCCATAGCTTCTGGGCATGACAACCAATTACTATAATCTTTATGCAGTATCTGTGCAGTAAACACCATTTTCTCTAATGATCACGTGCATATTTCTCAATAGAATAAGAAAGGGTGTCTCCTATTGAATGCATGTGCTCTATGTTGATTAGTAAATACCCAAATTAACTTTAAAACTGATAAAAATGTTACTGAATATTAAAAAGATTTCACCAAAAAGCACAAAACAAAATTTATCTCCCATTCTGTATTGTGAATTTGTTTCATAAAAGCTAAAATAAGAATGCATTCCCTAGAATCATGCTGCACACAACTTTCTCATTCTCCCTGTAGCCCTCGAATACTTCGTGTTTTGGTCTTGTAGTGCATCAGGCAAATTTGGTGCAAAAGACCTCATTAAAGTGTTAAAAGCAAATATGTGACTTTGACAACTAAGGTGCACCTGACCCAAGCCATAGTATTTTCAATTCCCTCAAAGGCATGTGAAAGCTGGACAGTGAAAAAGTAAAAACAAAGGAGAATTGATACATTCAAATTATAGTGTTCACGAAAAATGTTGAATATATCTTGCCAAAAGAACAAACAATTCTGTCTTGAGGAAGTACAGCCAGGATGCTCCTTAGAAGAGAGAACAGTGAGACTTCATCTTGTTTTATTTGGACATATTATCAGGAAGGACCAATCCCTCATGCTTGGTAGAGAGTCAGTGTAATAGAGGAAGACCTTCAACAAGATGGAGTCACACAGTGGCTGCAACAATGGGCTCAAGCATAGCAACGATTGTGAGAATGATGCAGGACAATGAAATATTTTGTTCTGTACACACAGGATTGCTATGAATTGGAACCAACTGGACAGTACCTGACAAGTGTGGTCTTAGGGGACCCATTTAGTTTCAGTGATTCTTAGCTTATCAATAACTACAGATTAAAAAAACAAAAAACAAAAAAACTACCGTGTAGTGCCTTGTGGGATGCAAGTCTTTTTCCCCACTTATATTTATTTCCTATGATGTCGTTGTTGTTAGGTGCCACCAAGTCAGTTCTAACTCATAGCAACCCTATATACAACAGAATGAAACACAGCCAGGTCCTGTGCCATCTTCACAATCATTGTTATGCTTAAGCTCATTGTTGTAGCCACTGTATGAATCCACCTCACGGAGGGTCTTCCTCTTTTTCGCTTACCCTCTAATTTATCAAGCATGATGTCTTTCTCCAGGGACTGATCCCACCTGATAACATGTCCAAGGTATGTGAGATGTAGTCTTGCCATCCTTGCTTCTAAGGAGCATTTCTGGCTGCACTTCTTCCACGATGGAGTTGTTCGTTCTTTTGGCAGTCCATGGTATACTCAATATTCTTCACCAGCACCATAATTCAAAGGCATCAATTCTTCGTTGGTCTTCCTTATTTATTGTCCAGCTTTCTCGTGCATATGAGGCAATCGAAAACACCATGGCTTGGGTCAGGCACATCCTGGCCTTCAAGGTTACATCTTTGCTTTTTAACACTTTAAAGAGGTCCAAGTTAAATAAAATATGATGGGAACTCCATATAACCCTTGGCCCGTTCTCCAGAGAAGCTGGCAATACTTATATGAGTAATAAATTTGAGAAGAATGGATAGTGCATGCTCTGCCCAGCTACTCTTTTTTTGAAGTATTTGTCCACCGGCAATATGAGGTCTCCTCTTTTCTTTTGGTAGAGGCTGGCTCATGGAGAGTCTTGCCCTGGTCTAGTACTACCCTATTTGTGTGGGCACTTCTACCTAAATCTAAGGATCAGGATTATGAAATCTACTGCCTGAAGGTGAGGACTGCTTCCTCCAACATAGTTGTCATGGGTTGAATTGTGTCCCCCCAAAATATCTGTCAGCTTGGCTAGATTATGATTCCCTCGTATGATTGTCTACCATTTTATCTTCTGATGTGATTTTCCTTTATGTTGTAAATTCTATCACTATGATGTAATAAGATGGATTAGCGGCAATTATACCGTGAGGTCTACAAGATTAGGTAGTGTCTTAAGCCAATCTCTTCTGCGGTATAAAAGACAGAAGCGAGCAGAAAGACTTGGGGACCTCATGCCGCCAAGAAAGCAGTGCCCAGAGCAAAGCACATCTTAGGACCCGAGGTTTCTGCACTGAAGTGCTCCCAGACCGAGGGAAGACTGATGACAAGGACCTTCCTCCAGAGCCAACAGAGACAGAAAGCCTTCCCCTGGAGCTGGCACCCTGAATTCAGACTTCTATTTTACTGGACTGTGAAAGAATAAACTTCTCTTTTTCAAGCCATCCACTTGTATTTCTGTTATAGCAGCACTATATGACTAAGACAATAGTATTTATCAATAATATAGATACTTCTAATGCCCTCTCTACTTCAATATTTTTCTTTATTTTTGAGTTTGTACAAAACTCAGTTGGGGAAGAGGGGTGTTATCTATATACTGGGCTTCCTCAGAGAACTCAGCAATCTCTAATTATCGGTGAATACAGTTGGGCTTTGACAGGACATAAATGCTGATATAATATTCCAACTCAGTAAATGTGTCATTGCTTCACAAATCTAAGTCAGGATGTTTGTGAGGTTTGTTTGCCATTTTGTTTTTCCTTACCAGAACAAAGGAAATGTCAAAAATAAGGTATCTGGGGAATGTGAGTTGTCACTTCTGTTATCAATTTTTGAAACATTTTCCCACTGTTGTTGTCGTTAGGTGCCACCGAGTTAGTTCTGATTCACAGCCACCAAATCATAACAGAAGGAAACACCGTCCAATCCTGCACCATCCTCACAATCATTGTTGTACTTGAGCCCATCATTGCAGCCACCATGTCAATCTATCTCATTGTGGGTCTTCCTCTTTTTTGCTGACTAACTTATCAGGCATGATGTCCTCCTCCAGGGACTGATCCCTGCTGATAACATGTCCAAAGTATGTGAGACTAAGTCTCGGCATCCTTGCTTCTAAGAAGCATTTTGGCTGTATTTCTTCCAAGGTGGATTTGTTAATTCTTTTGTCAGTCCATGGTATACTTGATATTGTTCACCAACACCACAATTCAAAGGCATCAATTCTTCTTCGGTCTTCTTTCTTCATTGCCCAGCTTTTGCACGCATATGAGACAATTGAAAACGCCATGGCATGGCTTGGGTCTGGCAAACCTTAAATCTTGAAGGTGACATCTTTGCTTTTTAACACTTTAAAGAGGTCTTTTGCAGTTGATTTGCCTGCTGCAATGTGTCTTTTGATTTTTTTTTAATTGCGCTTTAGATAAAGTTTTACAGAACAAACTAATTTCTCATTAAACAGTACAGATATTGTTTTATGATCTTTCAACTGCTGCTTTCATGAATGTTGATTATGGATCCAAGCAAAATGAAGTCTATGACAACTTCAATATTTTTGCCTTTTAATCTGATGTTGTTTATTGGTCTAGTCGTGATGATTTTTTATTTCTTTATGTTGAAGTGTAATCCACACTGAAGACTAGTCTTTGATCTTGATCAGTAAATGCTTCAAATTGTCTTCATTTTCATCAGGTAAAGTTATGTCATCTGCATGTTGTAGGTTGTTGATGAGTTTTCCTCCACTCCTGATACCCCATTCTTCTTCATATAGTTCAGATTCTCAGATTATTTGCTCAGCGTACAGATTGAATAGTTATGGTGAAAGGATACAACCCTGATGCGCACCTTCTCTGACTTTAAAGCACGTTGTATCCCCTTGTTCTGTTCTAATGGCTGCCTCTTTGTCTAAGTTCAGGTTCCTCATGAGCACGATTCGGTGTTCCTGAATTTCCATTCTTTATAATATTATTTTTGGGTATAATATTATCCATAATTTGTTATGATCCACACAGTCAAATGCCTTTGCATAGGCAATGAAACACAGGTAAACATCTTTCTGATATTCTCTGCTTTTAGTCAGGATCCACCTGACATCAGCAATGATATCCCTTGTTTCACATCCTCTTCTGAATCCCGGTTGAGTTTCTGGCAGTTTCCTGCCAATGTACTGCTGCACCTGCTTTTGATTGATCCTCCACAAAATTTTACTTGCCTGTGATATTAGTGATATTGTTCAATAATTTGCACATTTGTTTGGATCACCTTTCTCTGGAATAGGCATAAATATTGATCTCTTCCACTCAGTTAGCCAGGTAGCTGTCTTCCAAATTTACTGGCATAGATGAGTGAGCACTGCAAGGGCTACATCCATTTGGTGAAACATCTCAATTGGTAATCCATCAATTCCTGGAGCCTTGTTTTTCAACAATATGGCCAAGTAGCTTGGACTTTTTCTTTCCGTACTGTCAGTTCTTGATCATATGCTACCTCCTGAAATGGTTGAATGTCAACCAATTCTTTTTAGTAAAGTGTCTCTGTATACTCCTTCCGTCTTCTTTTGATGCTTCCTGTGTCATTCAGGATTTTGCCCATAGAATCCTTCACTATTGGAACTCCAGGCTTGTATTTTTTCTTTAGTTCTTTCAGCTTCAGAAATGTCAAGTGTGTTCTTCCCTTTTGGTTTTTTAATTCTAGGACTTCGTACATTTCGTTAGAATACCTTACTTTGCCTTCTTATGCTGACCTTTGAAATCTTCTATTCAGCTCTTTTACTTCATCATTTCTTCCTTTCACTTTAGCTACTCAAGGTTCAAGTGTAAGTTTCAGAGTCTCTTCTGACATCCGTTTTGACCATTTCTTATCTGTCTTTTTAATGACCTCTTGCTTTCATGTTTGATGTCCTTGGTGACATCCCACAAATCATCTGGTCTTTGGTCATTACTGTTCAATGTGTCAAATCTACTCTTGAGACTGTTTCTAAATTCAGGTGAGATATACTCAAGGAGGCACTTTGGCTCTTGTGAACTTGTTCTAGTTTTCTTCAGCTTCAATTTGAACTTTCATGTGAGTAATTGATGGTCTGTTCTGTAGTCATCCCCTGGCCTTGTTCTGACCAATGATACTGAGTTTTCCATTGTCTCTTTCCACAGATGTAGTTGATTTGACTCGTGTGTATTCCTTTGGGTGAGGTACACGTGTATAGTCACTGTTTATGTCATTGAAAAAAAAGTACTTGCAATGCAGAAGTTGTTGGTCTTGCAAAATTCTATCATGTCATCTCTGGCATCATTTCTATCACCAAGGCCATATTTTCCAACTACCAGTCCTTCTTCTTTGCTTCTAACTTTTACATTCCAAACACCAGTATTTCTTCTCATTTTGATTCATGCCACATCAGCAAATGAAGGTCCCGAAAGCTTGATTCGATTCATGTCATTAAGGTTGATTCTACTTTGAGGAGGCAGCTCCTCCCTCCTCAAATATTTTGAATGGCTTCCAACCTGAGGGGCTTATCTTCTGGTACTGTATCAGACTATGTTCAGCTGCTATTCATAAGGTTTTCATTGGCCAATTTTTTCAGAAGTAGACTGCCATATCCTTCTTCCAAGTCTATCTTAGTTTGGAAGCTCCACCTAAACCTGTCCACCAAGGGCTATCCTGCTGGTATTTGAAGTACTGGTGGCAAAGTGCCTTAGTCATTTAGTGCTACTATAATAGAAATATCTCAAGTGGATGCCTTTAACAAAGAAAAATTTATTTCTTAATAGCAAAGTAGGCTAAAAGTCCAAATTTAAGGTGCTGGCTCCAAGGGAAGGCTTTCTGCTTCTGTCAGCCTTCTCATCAATCTTCCTCAGACTAGGAGCTTCTCCATGCAGGGACCCTGGGTCCAAAGGATGCGCTTTTCTCCTGGCACTGCTTTCTTGGTGGTATGAGGTACCCCTGTCTCTCTGTCTCTCTGCTTGCTTCTCTCAAGAGTTTACCTCAAGGCACAATCCAATCTTGTAGACTGAGCCTTGCCTTACTAACACAACTGCTGCACATCCTCCCTCATTAATATCATAGAGGCTGGATTTACAACATGTAGGGAAATCACACAATACTGGGGATCATAGCTCAGCTGAATTGATACACACATTTTTGGGGGAACATGATTCAACCCATGACACAAAGCTTCCAGTATCACGGCAACACAAAAGCCCCCAGAGTACAACAAACTGACAGATATGTGGTGGTGGTAGAGTAGAGGGTTAGCAAAAAAGAGAAGGACCTTCCACAAGATGGGTTGACACAGTAGCTGCAAAAATTGGCTCAAACATAGCAATGATTGTGAGGATGGCACAAAATCAGGCAGTGTTTCATTTGTTCACAGGGTCACTGTGAATCAGAAGCAGCTTGAGGGTGCCTAACAAGAACAAGGGAACCACTTTATTAATTAATTAAAGGTATTTTGTATATATGTATAATCTGTGCATATGTGAGGATTTTAATTAATTATCAGTTTTGATTACTCGCATTCCAAGACTTATATTTTGTGTTAGACACTGATCCTAACCCCAACTGCAATGGTATTTTTTTGACTTTAAAAAATTTTATCAACTCTTTGGGAAATTCGTTTCTGGACTATCTAACATGTTGTTTTTAGCTGCTGTTGAGTTGGTCTCTGATTCATGACAATCTCATGCATGGTCCTCTGCCATCCCACGATAGGTTACAGATTAGACCTTTGTGGTCCGTAGAGTTTTATCTGGCTGATTTTTGAAAGTAGAACACCAGACCTTTCTTCCTAGCCCTTTTAAGTCTGGAAGCTCCTTGAAATCTGTTCAACATCATATCAAGATGCAAACCTCCACTGACAAATAGGTGGTGGCTGCCCATGAGATGCATTGGCCTGGAATCTAACCAGGATTACCCACATGGAAAGGAAAAATCTTACTACTGAACCATCACTGTCCAATGGCTTCTGAATGATCTAACATAGATTATTAAAACAATTACCTTGAAACAGTTTCTTTCTCAGAGCCCTCAGAAGAATTCAACACAGCTGATACCCTGATTTGGACTTTAAGCCTCCAGAACAGTGAGACATTAAATTTTTGTTCTCATAAGCCACCTGTTTGTGATATTTTGTTATAGAAGTCCTAAAAAAAAAAAAAAAATGCAGGATACAATCTGTTTTTATTTATATGATTTAGCTTTTCATTATTATTTTCACTGCAAGGTGGTATGTTGGAAAATTTGGATCTAATTATTTTTGGGGGGGAATGATCTATTTATATAGCACCTTACACAAAGTGCCAGGTGCATCGCAATTATTGAATGAATGAATAAATAACAAATAAATAAATAAACCCTGCATTGATGTTAACTGAATCACTTTCTGGTTTCAAATTAGAAGGGGAGAATTAAGATCAGTCCTCTGTTAGCTTGAGCCCATGTGTTGATATCATTTTCCATTTTTTGTATAATTGATCTAATAATATTGACTTGCTTTCATTAAAACAAAAATAAACACCCACACACATATTGAACGAAAGCTAAGTTACATATTGAGTATGCAAATTCATATAAACTCCTATCTCATCTTGGAAAATTTGAACAAGATGGAAAGAAGTATATGAACTGAGAATTGCACTAATGTGACTAGTGTCATGACAGAGTAAGCACAGGGCAAAACGGAAATAAGAACACAATTCTAATAAACTCTTGAGTTCTTTGAGAGGAAAAAAAAAGTCTTCGAAGATTACGGCTGAGTTGGAGCCTTAAAGAGGGAGCCATTTCAAATGAAGTGAAAGGATAAGGCAGAGAGATAGCAAACCCCTGACTTCTTTTGCAAGAATTTCAGCAAACCTGTAATAAATGGAACTTGAATACTTAGAGATAGAAGGAATTACAATAATGATAGAGAAGGAAATGAGGACAATCATGTAAAATATTAGGTGTTAGCTGGTCTAATGATTTTGAAATTCATCCTAAAAATCCCATGAGCATCAGTTACAGTGTTTCATGATAATGATAAATAGCTATATACTTAAACTCATTATTCTGTGTCTCAATGAAGATGTTAAAATAGCATCCATTAAATATTAGATTGTTTTTAATGTTACAAGAATTTCAGCTATTATTAAAACTGTATCATTTCATTGAAATCTCCCTAATCAAAGATGAAAACCTGTGCATAATACTGAAGGCATAGTGTTTGTATGGAATTGAGAAGCAACAAGGTATCATTACAGTACTCAACTTCTGAGAAGATTTTTTTTCTGATAGTATGAGTCAGTAATTATGTCACTAAGATCAAAAAGAAGGAAGCTTAGTCAGAAAGGAATCTCTGATAATTTAGAGAGTTTAATTCTCTTTATATCCATTTTCTAGCTCCTTGCTTCAAAGAATATCTATTTCTTCATAAGCCTACTTAAAGCATTAATATGTTTAAAACCTGTTCATAATAGACTATGTAGATGGCCTCTGAAGCAATCTACCACATTTAAACTCAACACTCATATTAATTTTCTCGAGACTCTTGAACACTTTATAGTGCTAATTATGTCTATTAATGTGTCATTTACTTTGAGATGATATGTATGTTTTCTTCTAAAATAGAAATCCTTAATTTTGCTTAGCAGAGTTCTATTTTAGTAAGCCTTTCTGATCTAATGACTCTGATTTCTCTTGGAAATAATAGGTTTGCTTGTACAATGAATAGTAACACATATGTTTAATACAGATAACTGGCTCCTTATCAAATTGGTGCTAATTAGACATTTTTGCATTATGGGATTAACATGAGCACTGTTGGGACAGGGCACATGAAACATGTGAATTTTCCAAGTAAGAATGCATTAATGAAGATGGCATTTTCTATTTCACACTAGCTTTGAACCATTTGCCAAATGCTAATGACTACAGTCACTGTAAGTCAGTGGCAATAGGTTTTAATGACTACAGGTGTGCAACTGGGCTTTGTACCTACCTGGCAAACAGATATGGTAGAATTTGGGAGGAAAATGTTCAAAAAATGACACCCTATTTCTAAGTAGTTTACCATCTAAGTAGACATGGATGGAAAATTTGCCAAGTAATGGGTTCTACTACTAAACTAATTCCATTGGTATATGGTGGCACGACAAAGTGATGTCTTTTCCAACTTGCTGTTAATACCAGCCTAATGGGGGCCTGGTTGATTCACCTCTGTGGTTCTATCATTCTTTCTCTCACTCATCCGTTTTTTCCTTGATGTATTTGTAGGTTAAACACCAGGATTTCTTACTAAAACTTAACTACCATGAATGCTAGTCTAAATCACTTAACCAAGATTTATGCTTATTGTTAAATCAATTTTGTCAATATATATGTGTAAACATTTTCTTTATATCCTGACACATTAAGACAATTTCTAAATTAGCTGAAGAACTATCCCCTATACATTTATATTTACTTAAAATAAAAGCCTAGATGCTAAACTCTCCTTTATGTAAGACTCTATTTGCTCTCATCTTCTTGCATAAAACCACATATTCTTCTCAATTATAAATATCTTAAAAAATTCTTACATTCATATCTTTCACATATCTAGAAGGTAAATGGTGAATCCATTAATTATCTATGTACAGTATATATCTCACAATCAGGGACGAAGAGCTTAGTTGTCCTGGCCTCAAGCCTGACGGAACTGCAAGGACTGGGAGAATCTCACAGAAACAAAATTAACAGTAGGTGTTCAGGTCACTCATTGCTCATCATGATCTGAGTCACTGTATTAGGTAGGCCAGGCATCACACTCTAGGGAACTCAGGAAGGGAACCCAAATGTGAAATTTGGGCTGTAGGGCTTTAGAGCTAAATGATTAAGGAAGCATTCACCCTGCCTCTGCAACCCTGGTGGTGCCATTGCTTAAATGTTCAGTTGCTAACCAAAAGGTCTGCAGGTCGAAACCACCAGCTGCTCCTTGGAAAACTTATGGGGTAGTTCTACTCTGTTCCATAGGGTTGCTGTGAGTCAGAATTGACTCAACGGCAACGGTTTTGGACCCTGCCTCTGTAGTCATTATGGGTCCATGCTAATATGATAATATGACATGCAGAACCTTGGCTCCAGCTGTATTCTGCCAGCTCAACATCAACCCAGTTTGTGTCATAATCTAGGAACTGTGGTCCAAGATTTGTGGTTACAGTTGTATGATGGGACATTATTTGCCACATCTCTGCTTATGGCTGGGAAAGTTCATCACCTTGTTCCTCCTCTTGTGATGGAGGCAGGACAGAGAAAGGGCTGTGTTCCAAGCTCCGTGGTCAGCCAGAATAGATCGCCTTATACACAGTGCCATTACTTGTTCCTACACACCTATGCAGGAGGCCAGTTATATTCCTTGGAGTCCAGCTAAAAAGAGATGAATCTTAGAGAAAGAATTCTTATCACTCAGTATGATAAAAACAAAAATGTAACCTGTTGTTGTTGAGTTGATTCTGACTTATAGTGACTCCATGTGTTACAGAGTAGACTGAGCTCCATAGTTCTGTATTCTTTATGAAAGCACATCACTAGGCCTTTCCTCTGTGGTGCCGCTGGGTAGGCAGTAGTCAAACGTAAACCATTTGTGCCACCCAGGGACCTTCACACAGTGTGATACCATCTATGTAAATTATAAAATAGCACATACTATTTATATATTACATATACATAAGAAAATTATTTAAAAAATACAAAAACAAAAAACAGGGAGACGGGAACCAAGATGACAGAGTAAGAAACTCCAAATACCTGTCCTTTTTTCCACAGAAGAATTAAAAAAAAAAAAAAAAAAGAAGTAAACGACAGTACTAGCCTTGTTGGAACTCTTGTGAACAGTTCGGGGATCATGATGGCCAAGTGAAGGATAGTAAAGTGATAGAAAGACACTGAAACTTTTTTTGATCCTGTCCAGAACACCAACCCCACCCTAGCTCATCATCCTTCTTGACGAGTCAGCTGCATTTCAAGCCTTTTAAGCTCCAATTTTTTGTGTGTGTTTTGGATTTTTTGTTGATGGCATGTGTTTTCAGTAGTGAAATGCATGCTTACTAACTGAGTGTTCAAATTTTGGTTGGTAATATGAATTTTGAGAAATATCATGTGGTCATACATTTTCACATAAAATGTTGGCAGTAGCCTGGTACAATGTTTACTGGTTTCAATCTGTCCCAAGGATCTTTGAAGGATAGCTTTCCATTTTGTTACATTATGCACCTCTGGTCTTCTAAATGTGACACACACACACACACACACACAAATCAAATCCCAGTCAGGGCTCCCTAACTTTCACACAGGAAGCCATAAATGTGCTGACAAAGATTACCTAGCTAAACAAAAGCCAAAAGGGACAAAAGTTTGATTCAATCACAATTCCTTCATGCACTGCCTTATACCTAAGTCTCCTGCCTTAGGGAATTTTTGCCAAAGACCATTTCTTTATTTTTCATCAATACACAAGCCTCCACTGGAGAGCAGCAAATACTTTTAGCAGAAAAAGTAGCTTCTCAAGAAATCTGGGAGCCTGAAAATGTTTGTGGACACCATCTTTCCCAAAAATAATTAAAGGGTTATATAAGTTTTCAAATTTACTAAGGAAAATATGATGGCTTTGGCAAGTGGAAATATTTAATGTCCTATCTCAAATATACAACACATCTTTCTCTAAAACAATAGTTTAACTCACTTTTCACCCTAAATTTTATATTTTAATTCACTGTCTACAGGAAAATTCATGAGTCATTAATGTTCTATGTTAAGAAAGCACCAGAAGATGCGTTGGAGTAATTGTGTTTACATTTGAATTACATTAAACAAAACAAATCTGGAAAATTCAGAACTACACATGGACTAAAACATAAAATATTTTCTTCTTTAGAAGAAAAAATGCCCTTATTCAATTTGATAAAATTAGAAATGGGATAAAGCATAGTTAATATATATATATATATATATATATATATATATATTGCAGATGTTTAGATGAGGGAAAGAATGCCAGCTGGAGAATTAAGCATGTGACTACCATATATGTGATAATTTTAACAGAGCAATCTTACTATTCAGAAGTTAAATATTAAAATATTATAATACACATGGCATACACTTGAAACCCTCATAAGAAAATTTGCTTGATTAAAGCTCTTCAAGTTACTTAAACATGAGATAATAAGCTCTTCAGAGTAAGATGTTGAATAACAATACAGGGTTTATGTCCACTCACCTAACATATCGCTTTCTTGTACAGTTTCAGAAGCCAGCTTCCACTGAGACCATAGGGAATACCTAGCACAAGGAATACCTAGTGCCTCAGTCTTTATTAACTGTTACAAGTTAATCGCCTAAATTACAGAAATAACCACCTAAATGTGATCAAGTCTTCTGTTTTTACATTTCCACTTCATTCCACAAATGAATTCTTTAGACATTTCTTCCAATCTAAAAAATGGTCTATGTTACCACTGTAAATAAAAATCCTTCATTTCCTCTCCATCACTGAAAGGATCAAGTCCAAACACTATGGTACAGCATACCATACCATGATCTCTGCCTACTTGCCTAGAATAATCATCTCTAACTCTCACCACCTATACACTCACACAAACACACTCTGACTAGCATCCCATAATCAAGCAATATGGAACAACTTGGAGT
This sequence comes from Loxodonta africana, assembly GCF_030014295.1. Lineage (NCBI taxonomy): Eukaryota > Metazoa > Chordata > Mammalia > Proboscidea > Elephantidae > Loxodonta > Loxodonta africana. Next base: position 123,166,101 of record NC_087346.1, read on the forward strand.
TTCATCATGAAACATGTTCATGTATCTGTGGCTTTGTGAATACTGATTCTTTCATTCATTCATTTAACAAATGTTTTTAGAGTGTCTGCTTTACAATAGCCAGCATTTATGAACTGGGAATACCACAGTGAAACAAATGGACAAAAATCTGTGTCCTTATTCTTTTATATTCTAGTGAAGGAAGCTAACAAAATAAATAAATAAGAAAAATATATGGTGTGTTAGATAATCACACATGTGAACAAGAACAATTAAGGGGGAAGGAATAGAAAATACTCCTATCTGTGGGTTGCAACTTTTGATAAGACAACTAGAGAAGGCCTCATAGATTTAAAAAAAAAAAAAAAAAAACACTAAGTGAAGATCTGAAGAGGGTCTGGGATTGACCCACTTGGCTATCCTGGGGGAAGAACCTTCTAGGCAAGGGACACCAAGTGCAAAGGCCTTGCAGTGGGAGCTGGTCGGGCTTATTTTGGGGTTGTAGTCAGCAAGCGGGGAGTTGTAGTTAGCAAGCGGGTGAGGACTGTCACTGACGGAAGAAAACCTCTTCCGTTACTCTCATGACCAGCCCTTTATGTAATAATTATTCATGTTTTAAATTTTACCTTAGGCAGTGCTTCCAACTGGAAGTCTTTTCTGCTGGTTACCTAAGTCTGGTAGAGGTGATGTTCCTCAGGGCTCTAACAACATGCTCCGTATACTTCTATCATATCTGTTACAGCACAATGAATGCATTGCACGTGTTTGTTGAGTTTCCTGTTTGTGTGACTCATAGTAAGAGACACAGTGAAGGATCATGATTAATAATACCAAAACTGAAGCCACAATCCTTGGGCTCCAATCTCAGCTCTTCCATGTGCTTGCTAGCTATGCAACTCGAGGAATTAATTAATCTCACTGTTTCAGGTTCCTCAGTTATAAATTGGAAATAATCATAGTAACACAGTACTTAATATGCTTCAGTCATTCTTTTGAGCCTCTTATAATTATACCATGCATTTTTCACACCATCCCGATCAAGACATCTTGGAGGGTTGGGGTTAAGATACTAAGTTTAAGTTAAATTATATAAAACTGATTTAGTTTCTGGTGTAATTATTGTTTATTCAATTGTGTGTATGTTTTAAAAAGCATAAGTCAGTCTGAAAAAGCTACATACGGTATAATTCCAAATGGATGAAATTCCGGAAAAGATGAAACTATAGAGACAGTAAAAAGATCATAGTTTTCGAAGGGGCTCGGGGTATGGGGGGAGTGACTTATAGATAGAGCACAGGACATTTTCAGAGCAGTGAAATTATTCTGTATGATAGTGTGATGATGAACACACATTATTCACTTGCAAAAACCCATAGGACTGTACAGCACAAAGAGTGAACCCTACTTCAGTTAATAGTAAGAAACAAACAAAAACAACCGCTGCTGTTACTTTGTTTCTGACTCATGGCAGTCCCATGTGTTACAGAGTAGAGCTTCTTCAAAGGGTTTTCTTGGCTGTTATCTTTATGGGAGCAGAACATCAGGCCTTTCTTCCTCAACATTGTTGAGTAGGTTTGAACTGTCAAACTTCAGGTTAGTAATTGAGCACAAACTGTTTGTGCCACCCAGAGCCCTTTTGGTAATAATAATATACCAATATTGGTTCATTAATCATGATTAATGTTACATTATTTTTTCTTCAGACCAATAAACAACATCATGATAAACAGAGAAAAGATTGAAGCTATCAAGGACTTCATTTTACTTGGATTCACATCAATGCCCATGGAAGTAGGAGTCAAACTCAAATGATATATTGCATTGAACAAACCTGCTGCAAAAGACCTCTTTAAAGAGCTGAAAAACAAATATGTCACTTTGTAGACTGAGGTGCACCTGAACCGTGCCATGGTATTTTCAATTGCCTCATATGCATTTCAATTGCCTCAAAAGCTGGACAATGAATAAGGAAGACTGAAAAGGAATCCATGCCTTTGAATTACGGTGTTGGCAAAGAATACTGAATATACAATGCACTGCCAGAAGAACGAACAAATCTGCCTTGGAAGAAGTACAACCAGAATGTTCTTTAGAAGAAAGAATGGTGAGACTTCATCTCACATACTTTGGACATTTTATCAGAAGGGAACAGTCCCTGGAGAAGGACATCATGCTTGGTAAAATACAGGGTGAGCGAAAAAGAGGAAGACTTCCATGAAATGGATTGATGCAGTGGCTGCTACAAGGGGCTCAAACATAGCAACGATTGTGAGGATGGTATAGGACTGGAGGGTGATTTGTTCGGTTGTATATAGCGTCACTATCAGTTGGAACTGACTCTAGCACCTAACAACTAAAACTGGTTTATCAGTTGTAAAAATGTGTCCAACTAATGCAAGATGTTAATAATAGGAGAAACATTATGCAGAGAAAAAAGAGGACATATGGGAAATCTGTACTTTCTAACACATTTTTTTCTGTAAACCTAAAGCTGCTCTAAAAAATAAAATCTGTTTTTAAAAAAGGACAAGTAAAATAATTTTTTATGGAATTCCTAAAATTTTTCCATATTTAAATTTAGAGACCCACTATTTTAAATCACATTTCAAAACAAAATCATGGATAACCATGCTTTTTCACAAAATATCATCTTAAAAAAAACCAAACCCATTGTCACTGAGTCGATTCTGACTTAGAGCGACCCTACAGGGCAGAATAGAAATGCCCTATAGAGTTTCCAAGAAGTGCCTGGTGGATTCAAACTGCCAACCTTTTGGTTAACTGCCATACCACTTAACCACTATGCCACCAGGGTTTCCATAATCATCTTATGTGAAATATAGTTTGTTCATGCAGTATTTTAAAACAGCGTCCCATGCTTGTTATTAGATTTTTTTCCCCAAGACTCTGACATTCATCCTGGCACTTTATTGATATTATCAGAAATTGAAAACAGGAGGTTTTAGAAAATAACAAAGATTCATGTTCCTCCTTGAACAGTCTTTATATGGATGGTTGATTTTGTGAAAATATTGCAGTTGTCCAGTTATACCCTCAAGAAAAGCAACTACATTTTGTTGCAAACCCTGGTAATGCTAATAACTGTCTCCTAGTTTTTTTTTTTTTTTTTTTTTTTAGCAAATAGAAATTCTAAGTTTATAAAAAATACAGACGTATTCCATTTTCAAAGACGCAAAGAAATGACAATTTTTAACTAAAAAAAATAGTAATTATTTCTATACCTCTTGAATTTCGCAGTGTTCCTGGAGACCATTAGCTATTCAATAAAAATTGTAGAATGAGTAAATAGCACAATAAGAGAATAAGAGCATCATTAACGGCATTTTAGATCAGCCATAAGCTTTTGAACAAAAGAGTAAGTTCTTCTTATAAAAGACAGTACATAAACTAAATTACTTAGGTAGGATTCCCCTAGGCAGATTAGAAAAGCCACTGGTAACCATGTTTAACTAAATACTGAGAACAAGGAGAGTTACTAAAAGCGTGGCCCATGGAGCAATACTAATCCAAGAAGAGTCTGTAATCATTATGAAGAAATATGGAGCTTGTGCCAGGAGGTAAAGCAATGTATTGATACTGCTTCCTTTATAAATCAAGGCTTGCTATGAAAAGGTAATGGCAGCTTAACTATCATTAAGCTACTGTTTACATCATCAGGTAAACACTTCACTTTATCTTATCAAGTACATGTAATAAACAGTTTGATACCATCAATCCAACTAGCACTGATTTAGAGAACATATAGAAAACAAATAAAATATGATTTTATAAAGTTGGATGGTGCTGGAATGTGAAATTCCTTAAGTACTAAAATTGACACATACTGATAAATGTTATTTGTATTTTCTGAGCAGTGTAATGCTACGATTAGAGTCAATTTTAAGGGTGTGTATAAAGCTAATATTATAGGATCCAACGGAGTGGCAGAGGAGGGAGCCACTCACTGACAGGAAATCAAAGTAAGAAAAAGAGTAAGAATGAAGATAAGAGAAGGCATTTGATAAACAGGAGAAGCAGGTAATTAAATGGTTTTGGAAGCAATTCTTTGCTGTAGATGTTAATCAGTTGCCATCCAGTTGACGCCAAGTCATGGCAACCTCGCATATGTCAGAGTGGAACCCTACTCCACACGGTTTTCAATGGCTGATTTTTCAAAAGTAGATCACCAGGCCTTCCTTCTGAGGCATCTCTGAGTGGACTCGAACTGCCAATCTTTAAGTTAGAAGCCAAGTTCATTAACATTTTGCACTACCCAGGGACTCCTGCTATAGATTTTACTGTTTTTTTTTTTTAATCAATTGGTGGAGTATCCTATTCTGATTTAATAAAGAAAATCATTCTTAAAAACAGATATAATTCATGCATATCCATAAAGTAAAGCAATATACAATAGGACTATATACCAGCTTCTTTTTCTCCTTGAGCGGGAGCTATTCCATCAGTAATTGCCAGAATATCTGAGTCTATAATATAACGTCATGATGGAAATCATGCAACATCGACAACATATGGAAAAATACTATCTTATTTTGCCATTCTCCACCAGTAGTTAATTTGCACAGTCATGGAAGGCAGATCCCATGTGTGTAACTAAGCTTTTCCTTAGATAGTTACAGAAAACATACTCTTAAGAAAATGAACCTCTCTCATACTTTGAAGTGTTTTGAGGGAAAAGTTACCTAGATATGCTATGGAACAAAAGACTGTAGGAAGTGGTTGTTCTTTCCATGGTTGTACATCATGGTGAAAGGAGTAATAAACAGGAAGTATTTTATCAAGAACAACCAAATGTAAATATACTAATATATAAAAAGATAAATAAAAATATAAACGCTTGCCTTTGTATCTCAGACTAGATTTACCAAATGAAAGAGGGACTTAGGTTATTTGTTCAACACAAAGGAATGGTCAGTATAACCTTCAGAAGCAAAATTAGAAAAGTACTTTTGAATTTGACTGAAATACTAAAACAGTTGCAAACAGGATGATAAATTATGTCTCTTAAATTTAAGTGCTGCAATTATGAGATTCTCAGAAGAGCCTTAGAAATGATAGATTTAATGTTCTGCTACATAGAAGACAAAATAAAAGCACTCAACTAGTAAAGCTTTTCCACACTGGATTTTCTTTTCCCTTTTTCAGAAACAATGACAACAAGAACAGTGTTCCCTGAGGGCAGTTGGAAAACATCACAATATATAAAATAGTTTTTTGAATTTCAAAGAAAAAACGATGGAAAAGAAAATGTGTGCAGATTGCTTAACACAATGACAGACAAGGTTTGCTCCCATGTTGGAACATCCTTCAAAGTTTCCATATCCTCATATTTCCATTGGGGTTTGATAGTGGAGAACTGCCTAAGAAAACGGGGAAATTAGACTAACTATAAAAACAGATCAACTTTCTAAAACAATTTGTCTTACATAGATTTCTGGAAGCCAGACAATAAAATTCTAGGTCAAAGAAGTAAGAAGAAATTTTTGTTCTAGTAATCAAAAAAGAGTAATATCGGTTATATAATTATGCTTACGGATAGAAGATAGCCTTTGAACATAATAAAAATACCCTAGATATCTGCCAAGGGCATATGACATGCATGTTAAATTTTCCCTAAAAAATTCATCATTGTTGTCAAAATTTTAATTTTACATACATACATATATAAAAAAAATATATATATATATGTAATACAAGGTGAATATAACTTTCCTCATGACTGTAAATATTGTATTTCATGCAGGGCTTTGAACTGGTATGAACTGATTGAGTTATATCAAATGAAGCGAGACTAGAACAGGCTCGGATTTTTACAATTTGGGTGATCTGGAATGATAACCAGAACAGGAAAAATTACTGGTGGAAGCCATGGAATTGGAAACATGGAAGTGGTGTAGTCAGCCCTTTCAGCAGCCTGTTGTAGGAGACTGAATTATTGCCAGGACTGAGGAGAGTGATATACACTCAAAGAGGCAAGGTCGACAGTCATCTTCGAGCATGGCACTGCTGTTTCTGACTGCACGAAATCCAATGGGCAAGAGATTTGGTTGCTATTCAACCAGTACACTGCCCTTATTTTCTAAGAGGGAGATTAAGTTTCTAGCAGAGCTTCAGCTTGTAATTTTTCCTGTTTAAGTTATGGTTCTGGTTCACCCAAATTTTAAAAATTCTGGTCTCTTTCAGTTTTGCTTACTTGGCCATGACTGAACTGGGAAGAACCGGTTCATAACGTTGATTCCATAAAACATAATACATTCGATTAAGGCAGGGATTACAATGGATCTAACAGTTACATAACTACAGTACTGTAAACATATCTGAGGAATTTTGAGTCTTCATGTACAAAAATTGCTATCTAAGAGTAAAGGAAATTGTCTTGTCAAGCTTTTCATTAAAAAGGATGTCTTTTTCCCTACCATGTAAAGTATATATGTTAATCCAGGAAGATTTGGGTCTCTTGGTGCTTCAAAGAAGATTAAAAGGATAGCTTTACTACAGTCGAGTTCTATTAAGTTAATTAATATTCATGCCATTATTACAAAGATTTAAGAAGACTGAATTTTATCTAATTGCTGCAAAAATATATTATTTAAAAAAAATAATTTGGCTATTAAGTTTACACTCATCTTAAACTTGCACCTAGGAGCACTCATCCAGAAGCACTAGACATTTTAGTACATAGGAAGTGATTTAGGTAGTTAAATGATAGGGAGCTTTCCAAAAATGTTCAACAGCACTTAGTTTTAAATTAACAGGTTCACCCACTGAAAGAAATTCATTCATATTTGAAATATTTATTTGCTATTTTTCTAGAGCACTGTTGTTGTTCTTGTTAGGTGCCACTTAGTCAGTTCCAACTCATAGCAACCCTATGTACAACAGAACAAAACACTGCCTGGTCCTGCTCCATCCTCACAGTTGTTGTTATGCTTGGGCCCAGTGTTGTAGCAACTGGGTCAATCCATCTCGATGAGGGTCTTTCTTTTCTTCAAAGACCCTCTACTTTACCAAGCATAATATCCTTCTTCAGGGACTGATTCCACCTGATAACGTGTTCAAAGTATATGAGACTTAGTCTTGCCATCCTCACTTCTAAGGAGCATTCTGATTGTATATCTTCTGAGACAGATTTGGTCATTCTTTTGGCAGTCAATGGTATATTCAATATTCTTCACCAACACCACAGGCATCAATTCTTCTTCGGTCTTCCTTATTCCTTGTTCAGCTTTCATATGCATATGAGGTGATTGAAAACACCACGTTTTGGGTTAGGTATACCTTAGCCCTCAAGGTGACATCTTTGCTTTTCAACACTTTAAAGAAGTATCTTGCAGCAGATTTGTCCAATGCAATGCATTGTGTGATTTCTTGACTGCTCCTTCCATGAGTGTTGGTTGTGAATCCAAGTAAAATAAAATCCTTACCAACTTCAATCTTTTTTCTGTTTATCATGTTTCTTGTTGCATTAGATTATCAATATGAGCTAAACCTAACAATTCAAGTTTCAGAAAGCACCCCTAGAATATCAGGTGACTAAATTAATGAAAACTTGAAAAATAATGATGATTTACTCTTTAAAATGTGATACCAGAAAGTATATATAACATTTACAAAGGGTGGTATCATTCATGATACACTCATGCCCATCAGATTTTGTGCCACTCTTTTACATTTAGGCAGTGATTTGCCATTTTCGTATGTATTTTCCATTACTGATGATTCCTTTGAGGATAATGCTACCAAGTCTTTTTAATGATAATTTATAAACTGTAACCAAAATCACTGTGATTAAATTCAGTTGAACAGATATTTATTAGGTCTCTTACATTAACAGCAAAGGGGTAGGTGCCTGTTGTGGATTGAATTTTGTCCGCCAAAAGTGTGTATCAATTTGGCTAGGCCATGATTCCGTATTGTATGATTGTCCACCATTTTGTCATCTGATGCGATTTTCCTGTGTGTTGTAAATCCTACCTCTATGATGTTAATGAGGTGGGATTAACAGCATTTATGTTAATGAGGCAGGACTCAATTTATAAGATTAGATTGTATCTTAAATCAATATCGTTTGAGCTATAAAAGAGAGAGTTGAGCAGAGACACTCAGGGACTTCATATCACCAGGAAACAAGATCCAGGAAAATAGCATGTCCTTTGGACCCAGGGTCCCTGCACTGAGCACCTGCTAGACTAGGGAAGATTGAAGACAAGGACCTACCCCTAGAGCTGACAGAAAAAGAAAGGCTTCCCCTGGAGCTGGCACCCTTAATTCAGACTTTTAGCCTCTGAGATTGTGAGAGAATAATTTTTTGTTGTTGTTAAAGCCATCCACTCGTGGTATTTCTTTAGCAGCACTAAATAAATAAGACAGTGCCTTATTCAAGGAATTCACAGTCTAATGAAGTAAACAAATACATTTTCATGTGCTTGATGATATAATGTATTCAATAAAAATCTGTAAAAAACAATGATGAGTTCCTAGCACAACATGCACTTTTCTAGTAAATATTAATAAAAATAGTTAGTAATAAAACAGAATTGACTTTATTCCTTGCTTTTCATACTTAACTACAACATATTACTTTTGAGTAAAAGTGTAATGAATATTTCTAAAGTTCGGTTTTTCCAAGCTTATTACATCTTGATAATCATGTACATTTTAAGTAATGATTCATGCCTGTCTTCTCGTTTGCTTTAATTCCTCTCTTTCTTCACTCTTCAAAGTCATTTTTATGTAATTTTTTGGTGTTATATTTTTTGATCTTTCATCATCCATACAATTCTACAGCTTCTCAAAGTACTATTTTTTTTACAAATTGTACCAATGTTACCGTTAATAATTGATAGGCATGGTTTTCACATGATTCCTGGATGCCTATCTGGTTTTTATTAGTTGAAGTGTTTACATGAAAATCATACTGGGATGTATGTTTTAGAGAATATATTTAGGAAAACAGTAAACATTTTATAGATGTAAAGAAAGTATGTAGGAGGTTGCAAAGTCAGGTTTCTAGAAATGTCTAAGTTTGGGAGAAAATTGAGTATAAAAGAATTAAAGCAAAAAACCCAGTGTGTTCCAAATTTACAAACATATAATAACAGCAGCAATCAAATAAGTGCTTGACTATTAGCTGAAGGTTGGCAGTTCATATGCGCCCAGAGATGCCTTGGAAGACAGGCCTGGTGATCTGCTTTTGAAAGGTCAGACTTGAAATCTCTACGGAGCAGTTCTATTCTGTATGCACTGGGTCGACATGAGTCTGAATCTACTTGATAGCAACTATCAACAACAAATGTTTCAAGTACCATTTAAGTGATTCACCTATATTAAATAATATAATTCTTATAGTAAAATTCTGTAGGAAAAGGGCAATTAATATCCCTATTTAAGAGATGAAGAAACTATGGTCCAGAATGACAGAGTAAATTGCTCAAGCTCTCACAGATGTGTGTCTGAGCTAAACCTGAGTGAGTCTCAGGGAGCTAGCCTCCAGGGCCTGAACACTCCACAGTAGCAATACTACCTTTTAGATGCAGGTGATGAAAATGAAGGGTTTTGAAAATTAAGTTAAAGTGTTAGAACCTATATTAGCAATATTTCTAAGCAGTAGTGTGGCTTGCTTATATGTATACAAAAATAAATTTATTAGACAAGATTTGGCAATAATACGTAACAGTGGCCTTAGAGAATTCAAGATAGCAATATAAACTGCTAAAGAAGACAGGATAAGCAGTGTAACTCTGCTTCTTTAGTATGGAGCAAGGGAATGCTGGCCTAGCTTGTGACAGGAGAAGGACAAATAATTTTTAAAGTACTTTGTGTGTGTGGTGTGTGTGTGTGTGTGTGTGTGCGAGTGTATATGTTTAATTTTATTGAAATAATCTCAATTGCTCCAAGAGATGCACAGTGAAGATTTTTTTTTCTGTTTTGCCAGAAAGAGGTCATATCCAAAGAAAACTTAGCTGGTTAGAAATTGTAAGAAGGTACATATAGTATATAAGCATACAGTTTTAAGTAAGAAGAGACATTTTTTCTTTTCTAATGAACAGCTATACATGCTGGAGGGGATGAGAATTGAAGGTCACAGGATAGAATTACTTATAGTGCTTTCTTAAAGGAGGAAATGATTTGGACAAAGTTTCAGAGTAAAACAGCCCTGAAAATTGCCTTTCAAAAGGCAAAGTGTTTCTGAAGTAGTTTGTCCTTTTGGATTTGAACATAATGATTTTTGCAATGAATTGTTATGTCAGCACTTCATCTAACCCAAAAGGGAAGCATGATAAATCTATATTATGCTTTGAGGAAAAAGCATTACCAAGTTCTGGTATTAGCTTTCAAACCAGCTATTTCTAGTAACAGGTCAGATTTACCCACTAGCTATTCTGCCATACATGCATAGGCTTACACTTTATGCTGAATGGGCTTTAAATTTTCTAATACACCCATTACTTGAATGTCTGCTGTGCAGCTTGGACTTCTTCCTTCGGTGACACCAGTTCTTGATTATATGTGTGAAGGTTAAGATTGTGTGTCAGCTTGGCTGGGCCATGGTTGTTAGTGCTTTGGCAGTTATGCAATGATGTAATTTGCCAATTATTCAATGAGGTCGTTATCTACCATTTTGTGATATAATGTAATCACATCCACGATGTGATCTGATGTGATCAAACAATCAGATGTAAGGGGAGTTCCTTCCGGGGTGTAGTCTGCATCCGGTATATATGGACATTCTGGCAAAGCTCACTGGCTTTTGTTTTCTCTGGATCCAGTATCTGTTTCATCATCATCTGACCTCTAGTTCTTGGAACTTTAGCCAGTGACCTGCCATATTGCCTGTCAGTCATGGGATTTATTGGCCTCCACAGCCTGTGAACCAGCAGTATTGACATCTTCTTTGCTGATTTCAAAATTCTCAACCTACCCAAACCTTGAGCCAGCAGCCTACCGTTTGACCTGCTGTTCTAGGGTTCATCAGCCCCTGTAGCTACATGAGTCAGAAGAAGCCTCCAGTCTTATGCTTGACCCACAGACTTGGGACTTGCCAGCCTCTATGATCATGTGAGCTGTTTCCTTAATATAAATCTCTCTCTCTGTCACTATACATACATATATATATGTATGTGTGTGTGTGCACGTGTTGTATGTGTATATATCACTGGTTTTGTTTCTCTAGAGAACCCAGTCTAAAACATTTGGTTAAAAGAGTGGTTTTAGAGAAACAAAATTGTAAGGGTGAGTTTTCTAAATTGATTCTCAAGTTGATTAGTCTGAAAGATGTTGATGACTCTGCTTCCAGTAGTAAAGGGGCACTGGTAATCCACGGTGAGAGGTTGCAATAGAAATACGCAAAGTATAATCACCAATAGGTCAAGTATTGGTGAGAAGCAAATCTCTGCATGATCTCATATTTGATACTTTTCTACAATTTTTTCAGAATGGGAAGAATAAGGAAGATGGTTGGTTGGTCCTACTTTTGGTAGGACCATTGAATCACTACTGCCAACAGAACCAGCTCTCTCACTCCCGTCTAAAGAAATTAACCCATCTTTGTCTGTTAAGTTACCCTCCCCAGCAAAAACTATTATCCCTTCCAGCCCTTATCTAATGAGATTAACCCAGCTGTGCCTGAAAAGCCTTTGTCTGAGGTATTGCCTGGAGTGGCATCTGCGTCGTTGCCTGGTGTATTGCTTTTAGGCAGATGCTTTGCAAGATATTGCTGAATGTTCACAGAATACATACCCATGACCCACTTTTGTTTCTAGACCTATAACTAGACTTAAGTCACAGCTAGCCCAAAAAGGTAAAGTACAAAGTGTGACCCAGGAGGAGGTATATTACACTCCAAAATAATTGCTTCTGACTTTTCTAAAATGTACAAACAGAAACCTGGGGAATATGTGTGGGACTAGATATTAAGGGTATAGAATAATGATACAAGGAACATAAAGTTGGATGAGTCTGAGTTTACTGATATAGGCCCAGTAAGCACAGATTTGTCATTCAATGCTTTACCTCCAAAGGTTAGGAAAGTATCTAATAGTTTATTTGGTTGGTTCATTGAAGCATGGTTACAGGGTGCCCTACAATGAGTCAAATTGAAGTATCAGTGCTCCTTTTGTACACTGAAGAAGAAGGTGCCCAAAGGCTTAGGAAAATTGGTATATTAGAGTAGATTTAGCAGGTTAAACTCACAGACCCACACATGAGGTGCCCAGAGGACACATCTCTTACCACAATGGTGAGGAACAAATTTGTGAAGGGAGTTCCAGCATCCCTGAAGTCTACTGTGATTCCTATTTTATATAAGTCAAATTTGACAGTGGAAACTGTCTTAAATGATTCCTAACTATAGTGGGGCTCATTGGCCCTTGCAGTGGTAGGGGCCAAGTAGCAGCAGTCAATTGACAAAGACAATATGGGTCCAGTTACCACAATAGACAGCAGAGTAAAAGCAGTAATCAGAATAGTCTGACTTGAATGAAGTTTGACATTGGCCACTTAGTCATGGTGTCCCTAGGAGTGAAACAGTTAGGAAATTTACTAAATATTTACTTGATCTGTACAAGTGGAAGAATTCTAGGTCAAGTGAACGGCTATCTAACTTGACTCACCAGAATAGAGGATCAAGGTATCTCATTCAATTTCCAGAGTTGATTCAAGGATTTGTGGGTGGACATTTGAGACTATGTTGGTATCTCCTGCTTGGAGGGGAGATGAGAAGGTAGACTGGGTTAGAAGCCGGTGAAATGGACATGAAAGGAGAGAGCAGACTCTCTCATTAGGGGGAGAGTAGTTGGGAGTATGTAGCAAGGTGTATGTAAGTTTTTGTGTGAGAGACTGACTTGATTTGTAAACTTTCACTTAAAGCACAATAAAAATTGTACATAAAAAAAGAGAATGCCTGTTCGTTAAAAAAAAACAAAAACAAACCCATTGCTATCTAACTGAATCTGACTCATAGCGACCCAATAGGACAGAGTAGAACTTCCCCATAGGGTTTCCAAGGAGTGACTGGTGGATTCAAACTGCAGACTTTCTGGCTAGCAGCCATAGCTCTTAACCAATGCACCACCAGGGCCCCTGACTGTTCACTGGGTAAAAGGAAGTAGACTTTTCTGGGATTACTGGATATTGGCTCTGAACTGCAACTAATTCCAGTAGACTCAAAACAATACTGTGAACCATCAGTCAGGGTGGGAGTATATGGAGTTTAGGTTATTAATGAAGTTTTAGCTCAGTCCCATTGTGGGTCCAGTAGGTCCCCAAACCCATCCTGTAGTGATTTCCCCAGTTTCAGAATGCATAATTTGAATAGATGTACTCAGCAACCGGCAGAACCCTCCCTTTGGATTTCTGACAAGTGAAGTAAGGACTATTATGGAAGCAAAAGTGGAAGCCATTAAACCAAAGGCAATACTACATTCCTGGAGGGATTGCAGACATTACTGACACCATCAAGGACTTGAAGGATGCAGGGGTGGTGATTTTCACCTCATTTCCATTCAACTTGCCTATTTGGCCTGTGCAAAAAACAGATGGGTCTTGGAAAATAAGAGTGGATTATCTTAAACTTAACAAGGTGGTGACTTCCACTGCAGCTGCTAGTCCAGATGTGGTTTCATTGCTTGAACACATTAAACCATCTCCTGGTACCTGGTGTACAGCTATTGATCTGGCCAATGCCTCTTTCTCAATTCTGGTTCTTAAATAACACAAGAAACAGTTTGTCTTCAGCTGACAAGGCTACCAATATACCTCCACTGTTCTACTGCAGAGATATAGCTTTGTTATATTTAGTACACAGGGACCTTGATTTCCTTTCCCTTCCACAAGAAGGCCTGCTGGTCCATTACATTGATGACATTATGCTGATTCGACCTAGTAAAGAAGAAGTTTCAATAACTCTGGACTTATTGATAAACATTTGTATGCTACAGAGTAGGAAATTAAACTGACAAAAATTCAAGCACCTTCTACCTCAGTGAAATTTGTAGGGGTCCATGGCATGGGGCATGCCAAGATATTTCTTCTAAAGTGAAGGATAAGTTATTGCATCTGGTTCCTCCTACAACTAAAAAGGAGGCACAACGCCTAATGGATCTCTTTGGATTTTGGAGGCAACATATTCCTCATTTGGGTGTACTACTCTGGCCTATAGTGGCAGATAGAGATGCTGTTTGGAGTCTTCGACAGGTCTCTATTAGTGAATCCTAGTGCAAATCCTTAGGATTTTGGAGCAAAACTCCACCACCATCTGCAGATTTGAGAAACTGCTTTTGGCTTGTTATTGGGCCTTAGTAGAGACTTAGTAGAGACTGTGCACTTAACAATGGGTCACAAAGTCACCATGGCATCTCAGCTGCTCATCATGTACTGGGTGTTGTCTGACCCCAAAAGTCATAAAAGTGGATGTGCACAGCAGGTCTTCATCATTGTATTGTATTATAATAAGTGGTGTATATGAGATCAGGCTCAAGCAGGACTGACATCACAAGTAAGTTGCACAAGCAAGTGTCTCAAATGCCCATTGTATCCACTCCTGTCACATTACTTGCCCTCTCCCAGTTTGTACCTGTGGCCTCATGGGGAGTTCCTTATGATCAGGTAACTGAGGAAGAGAGAACTCGTGCTTGATTTACAGATGGTTCTGTGCGATATGCGGGCACCACTTAAAAGCGGGTATTTTCAGCATTACAGTCACTTTCTGGGACCTCCCTGAAGGACACTGGTGAAAGGAAATCCTCCCAACGAGCAGATCTTCAAGCACTACACCTAGTTGTTCACTTTGCTTGGAAGGAGAAACGGCCAGATGTGCAATTTGTATGCTGACTCATGGGCTGTGGCCAATAGTTAGGTTGTCTGGTCAAGGACTTGTGTAAACAGGGCAAGCGCATTTTCAATCACACGCATATTAGTTGTATCTCATTAGGTGCAAGTATGACTTTGTAATTATATTTTTTTGGAGATTGTGTATGGTTTAAAGAGACGTGTACAGGTGCCAAGTTGACAAGATGTAGACAGTGATGGTTAAGGCTGTGTGGCAACTTGGGTAGGTCATGATTCTCAGTGGTTTGGCAGTTATGTAATGATGTAATTGGGTAGTTTTATATTGATATAATTATCCTCCATTTTTTTCATATAAAAAAAATCATATACTGTGGTTTATAGGTCCAGCTGTTAGGATTTTGGTTTTCTTTATGTTGAGGTGGAATCCATGCTGAAGTCTGTGGACTTTGATCTTCCTCAGTGAGTGCTTCAATGCCTTTTCACTTTCAGTAAGCAAGGTTGTGTCATTTGCATAATACAGGTTGTTAATGAGCCTTCCCCCAATCCTGATGCCCCATTCTTCTTCATATAGTCCAGCTTCCCAGAATAATTGCTCAGCATACAGATTGAATAGGTGTGGTGAAAGAATACAACCCTTATGCACACGTTTTCTGACTTTAAACCACACAGTATCCACTTTTTCTTTTCAAACAACTATCTCTTGGTCTATGTACAGATTCCTCATGACCACAAGTAAGTATTCCAGAATTTCTATTTTTAGCAATATTATCCATAATTTGTTATGATCCACACAGTTGAATGCCTTTGCATAGTCAATAAAACACAGGTAAACTTCTTTCTGGTACACTCTGCTTTCAGCCAGGATCCATCTGACATCAGCAATGATAGCCCTCATTCCACATCCTCTTCTGATTCCATCTTGAATTTCTGGCAGTTCCCTGTCAATGTACTGCTGCAACTGCTTTTGAATGATCTTCAGCAAAATTTTACTTGCATGTGTTATTAATGATATTGTTCTATAACTTCCACATTCTGTTGAATCACCTTTCTTTGATTCCAAAGAATGGGCATAAACATGGTTCTCTTCCAGTTGGCCAGGTAGCTGTGTTTCATATTTCTTGGCATAGCTGAGTGAGCACTTTGAGTGCTGCATCCATTTTTTGAAACATCTCAATTGGTATTCAGTCAATTCCTGGAGCCTTTTTTTTCATCAATGTCTTCAGTGTAACTGGGTGGCTAAGCTCATGAGTATTTATTTTATTATTGTGGTTAACAATTTACATATATTTCATACATAGTTTTTGCAAGAATCAAATATAGCATAATGAAAAAGAAAGAAGACCAAAAAAAAAAAAAAAAAAAGGCAAGAAAATTGTAGTTAACACTCAGTCCTATCTATGAGCCAGGCATTGTTCTCAGTGTTTTACATGAATTTAATTCTTTTGTTCCTCATAGTAATCCTATGATGTTTAAATATCAGGATGCTCATTTTACAGATGAAGAAGCATAGACACCAAGGCTCTGGAACCTTTGCTCATAAGCACTAGAATTTAAGGAGACAGATTGAGAGGAAAAAAATCTATAAGGAGATCCAGTGACATTCTCTAAACTTGGTATATCTTGTGGAGAACTGCTGGATCAGAATTAATATGTAAACAGCTGAGCATATTGCAGTGCATTGACAAAGCCAAGAGGTCATCGATAGATTGTAAAAATCTTCAGACTTCTCTATTCCTTCTACTATTTTACCATATGACTTGCTTTGGCCAATGGGACATTGGCAAGCATGATACAGACAAGCTGCAAAAGTGTTTGTGAATTGGGGCTATAGAAATGGCATGGTGGTGGTATCTGACCTCCTCTAATTCCACAAAAGGGAAGGAGACTCCAGATCAACAGCACAAGGCTGACTCCTATCAGGCAGAGGCCAGACAAGCCTCCTCTTTCAGCCATCTTTACCAATTCTTTCCGCAACCTTCCCCACCATTGCTCTCTCTGCTTGTATGCTGGGTTAGATAATTTAGTGCAATGGCCACATAAAGCTTGCAGACTATACTCACTATTATGGGGTTTATTAGGGAAGTAACAGGTTACAATTCAGGCTCAGCAACACTAAAGGATATAGCTCTTCCATCAGGACAGCCTCTCCCCAGCTGTGCTCACAGGTATGTCCCTCTCTGGTCCTCAGCCTTTGCCCAAAGGCACTCAGCTTTCTCTCTCCATGGGCCTGGAAGCTTACTCCTAGTCTCCCGTGAGTCTGTCCCATGGGTGTCTGTTGCTGGTTTCTCCTTCCTTGGTAGTGGTGCGCTCTTCAAGTCCAGCAGGATGGCAAAACCAACCAATACTTTTGGTGGGTTACAGTTACCCTATCACACAGTCCTGCCCAATCACTTGGCTAGAAAGGTCACAGAAAAGTGATCTATAGCACTGCAGGGGTTTACTCTCTTCTTGCTCTTGGGGACCAAATTGTTAGGTAAGCAAGTCAATCAGCTAAACGAGAATTTAGGGAGAGTAAAGAGGCTATTCCAGATTAATCCATCCCAGAGAGACTCCACTTCTGACAGACAGGGTGACTGAGTGTACATAAATACGAGAAACCAGCTGAGATCAGAGGAACTACCCAGATGAGTCCAGCTCAAATTTCCTACTTGCAGAATTATAATCTAAATAGTGATTGAGAGATTGGCTGCTAACCAAAAGGTCAAAGGTTCAAATCCACCAGCTGCTCCTTGGAAACCATATGGGACAGTTATATTCTGTCCTATAGGGTTGCTATGAGTCAGAATTGACTCGATGACAACAGACTTAATCTAAATAAATGGTTATTGTTGTAAATTACTTAAGTTTTGATTTTTTAATTTGTTTTTCTTTTGTTTTAACATAGCAAAGGCTATCTGATAAAGAGTCAATAGAAATAATGAGAATACTAACACATTGTGAAAAATGTAACCAATATCTCTTATAAGTGAGGATGATGGTGGGACTCCATCTCACATACTTTGGACATATTATCAGGAAGGACCAATTCCTTTAGAAGAACATCATGCTTGGTAAAGTAGAGGTTCAGAAAAAAGAGGAAGGCCTTCAACAAGATGGATTGACAATATTGGGTTCAATAATAGCTGCAATAATGAGTACAAACATAACAGTAATTGTATGGTACAGGACCAGGCAGCATTTTGTTCTGTTGTACATAGGGTCACTATGAGTCAGAACAACCTCTATCATACCTAATAACAACAACAAAGTCACTGAAGAATTTGGACAGAAATTGTTAAAAGGGAGCCCCTTTTCCTGTGTAAACTTTCATTAAAAAAACAATAAAATATTGTTAAAAAATAATCAGGTGAGCCAGTGCAGGCAGTGTATCCACCTCCTTGTCCATGAGGAATAATTGGCTATGCTCAGAATTTGTTAAATCCATGAGCAAAGGGCATCCTGTTCATAACTGCCTGCACTTGTTTACCTGAAGATTTTCCCAGCCCTTCTAAACTACCCTGAGGAGACAGGAGACGGCCCTTTTATCAATGACTCAGAACCTTTAAAAATTCCTTAAAATGAACTAACAGCAAGGAGTAGTAGAGTAAAATTAAGTCACCTCCCTCCTACCGGCAAGTACTTGTCCTTGAGTGAGAAAAATAGAGCTAGCCTGCAATCAGATAGTGATGAAGCCACCATCCTACCATAATGTGTGTGCACATATACACATTTCTGAAGCAATCAGAAAGTTTGGAACTTTCAAAACTTTATTGCAGTCTGGATTAAAAAATATACTTGACCATCTGCCTGCATATATTTTAGCTTTTTCTATGAGAAAAATCAATATAAGTAACTCGAAAGGCTGCGTTGCATGTAAATGAAAGATAGTTTGAAGTAACTCAATGCAAATATGCCTACTTAATTACAAACAGGAGGTGTGTAACATTGTGGTAAAGCATTGAAGACATTGTTATAAAGCAGTGTTTTAAATCCCTATTTTTTCATAGATATAATTTAACAGTTTAGAAGCAAAGTTAATGTGTTGGTGGTTCCCTTTCATTAATACGGCACATTTTATTCAAAGTGGCTTGCTATGCCTTTTTGTTTCTGCCAAAAAGACCTGGTAGACACTGACAAGGAAATGGAACACTAAGTGGGCCAAATTTCTGACATTCATTTCCCTCGTACATTAATTTAGTACAAAGGAGAATAATCCACTCTTCACAAAGAAAAATAAATAAATAAATAAATCCCTGCACATTTTGAAGGCAATTCCTTTCACTTAAATGTTATAGTGACTGAACATAATTTTCTCAGGGGGGATCTTTGTTGTTTGAAATGTCTAAGACAAGAATCGTCAGAAGTGAGGGTTAGCTGCATCTTGCCTGTTGTATGTTTTTGGGTAGTTAAAGACACTGGATAAGGAGAAACTCCATTTGCTTGGAACTAGAATCAATTTTTGACATAAGCTGTCAAGAAAACTGAGAAAAATACCAAACTGCCCTTGAGGAATATAACATTGTTAAATCAGTTTGATGAGAAATTAGAAATCAGACCTGTATTTAATTAAATCTGGACCAGAGGAGACTATCAGTTCAGCATTTTGAAACAAAGTTAGAAATAAAGAGTCCCTCATAGACCTTTACCATCAGAGATTATCAAAGTGTTTTTTGAAGGTGAGTTACAAAGACCAAGGGAAAAAGAGATGTGGAATGTGTTTTATAGAGCAATTTTTAATTTCAATGCATTTCAATCTGTTTCTTTAACTAAAAACCAGAGGTCAAAAATGACTATGGGCATTTTTAATTAATCTCAGATGTGGTAGAAAAGTATTGATGTAAATTACTGAGGAAAACTAGATGAAGGAGAGTAGTTTACCTCTATGGGGACATAAATTGTGTGTCTTTTTATAGTTTAATGACAAATTTTATATAATGTTATCAAAGAAAGCAAAGGAATAAATGTGATTTGGTATATAAATATTTTTAATTGAATCCACACAGATACATATATAAAACTTAGAAATTTTGTTATATAAAGCTGGTCTCCATTTTCTCTGATACCAGAACAAATGTTCAAAACATCTGGCTATCCAGACATTTTTTACAGAATTTGGACTTTGGGAGAATCCAAAATAGCTCTAATTTTAGAGAAAGAAATAATGGTCTCTTTATTACAGCTTTTTTTTTTTTTTTTCCTATCCATCAAAAATATGCAAAGGAGAGTCACTTCACTCATATGCTCTGGGGTTAGACTGCTTGGATCCAAATCTCCACACTCTCTAACAACACAGGAAAATCTTTAAAGCCCTCTGAACCTTAATTGCTCAATGTTTCTGTCAGTTTGTCATACTATGGTGGCTAGCATGTTGCTACGATGCTGGAAGTTATGCCACCAGAATTTCAAATATCAGCAGGGGTATTCATGGTGGGCAGATTTCAGTGGAACTTGCAGACTAAGACAGACTAGGAAGAAGGACCAGATGGTCTACTTCAGAAAAAAAATTGACCGGTGAAAACTTTATGGACAGCAGTGGAACAATGTCTGATATAGTGCCAGAAGATGAGTCCCTCAGGTTGGAAGACACTCAAAATATGACAGGGGAAGAACTCTAAGCAGAGCTGACATTATGATGCGGATGGGTTAAAGCTTTCAGGACCTTCATTTGCTGAGGTGACATTACTCAAAATGAAAAGAAAGAGCTGCCCACATCCATTAATAACTGGAACACAGAATGTACAAAATATGAACCTAGGAAAATCAGAAATCATCAAAAATGAAATGGACCACATAAATATCAATATCCTAGGCATTATTGAACTGAAATGATTGGTAATGGCCATTTTGAATCAGACAATCATATTGTCTACTATGCCAGGAATGTCAATTGAAGAGGGCTGGCGTTTCATTCACCATCAAAAAAGAACATTTCAACCTCTATCTTGAAGTACAACGATGTCAGTAATAGGATAATATCCATATACCTACAGGGAAGACCAATTAGGACAAATATAGTTCAAATTTATGCACCAATCATTAATGCCAAAAATGAGGAAACTGAAGATTTTTACCAACTTCTACAGTCTGAAATTGATCAAACATGCAATCAGGATACATTAATAATTACTGTTGATTGGCATATGAAAGTTGGAAGCAAATAAGGATTGATAGTTGGAAAATATGGCCTTGGTGATAGAAATGACAATGCAGATTGCATGACAGAATTTTTCAAGATTAACAACTTCTTCTTTGCAAATACCTTTCAACAACATAAGTCACAACTATACACTTGGACCTTATCAGATGGACTACACAGAAAACAAATTAACTACATCTGTGGAAAGAAAAGATGGAGAAGCTCAATATCGTCTGTCAGAATAAGACTGGGAGTCGACTGTAGAACAGACCATCAATTGCTCATACGCAAGTTCAAGTTGAAGCTTAAGAAAACTAGAGCAGGTGCATGAGAGCAAAAATATGACCTTGAGTATATCCCACCTGAATTTAGACAACATCTCAAGAATAAATTTGATGCATTGAACACTAATGACCAAAGACCAGATATGAAACCAAGGCCATTATACATGAAGAAAGTAAAAGGTCATTAAAAAGTCATCAAAGAGAGAAAAACTCAAAATGAATGTTAGGAAAGGCTCTGAAATTTGCCCTTTAACACAGAGGTGCTAAAGCAAATGGAAGAAATAATGAAGTAAAAGAGCTGAACAAAAGATTTTGAAGGGCAGATCCAGAAGACAAGGTATTATAATGAAACATGCAGAGATGTGGAGTTAGAAAACCAAAAGGAAAGAACATGTCTCAAGCTGAAAGGACTGAATAATAAAAAAAAAAAAATTCAAGCCTCAAGTTAAAATATTGAAGGATTCTGTGGGAGAAGTATTGAATGATGTAGGAAGCATCACAAGTGATAGAAGGAATACATAGAGTCACAGTACCAGAAATAATGGGTTGGCGTTCAACCATTTCAGGAGGTAGCGTATGATGAAGAACCAATGATAATTAAGGAAGAGTTCCCACCTGCACTGAAGGCTTTGGTGAAAACACAAGCCTCCAGGAATTGACAGAATACCAATTGGGATGTTGCGAGAAATTGATGCAGCCGCTGGAAGTGCTCACTTGTTTACGTCAAGAAATTTGGAAGACAGCTACAGGGCCAACCGACTAGAAGAGATCCATATTTGTGCCCATTCCAAAGAAAGGTGATCCAGCAGAATGTGGAAATTAATAAACGATATCATAGCACACACAAGTAAAATTTTGCTGAAGATCATTCGAAAGCAGTTGCAGCAGTACGCCAACAAGGAAATTCCAGAAAATCAAGCTGGAGTCAGCAGAGGACATGGAACAAGGGATATCATTGCTAATGTCAGACGGATCTTGGCTGAAAGCAGAGAATGCCAGAAAAATGTTTACCTGTGTTTTATTGACTATGCAAAGGCATTCACCTGTGTGGATCATAACAAACTATCGATAGCAATCGATAACATTGTGAAGAATGGGAATTGCAGAACGCTTAATTGTGCTCATGCAGTCATTCAAACAGAACAAGGGGATATTGAGTGGCTTAAACCCAGGAAAGGTGTGTGCCAGGGTTGTATGCTTTCACCATACTTGTTCAATCCCTATGGTAAGGAAATAATCTGAAAAGCTGGACTATACCGAGAAGAACGTGGCATTGGGATTAGAGGAATATTCATTAACAACTTGCAATATGCAGATGATACAACTTTGCTTGCTGAAAGTGAAGAAGACTTAAAGTGCTTATGGTTGAAGATCAAAGCCTTCAGTATGGATTACACCTGACCATACAGAAAATAAAAATCTTCATTATTGGACCAAGGAACCACATCATAATAAACAGAGGAAATATTGACATTGTCAAAGACTTCATTTTACTTGCATCCACAGTTAACACCTATGGAAGCGGCAGTCAAGAAATCAGACTATGTATTGCATTGGTAAATCTGCAGCAAAAGACCTCTTTAATGTGTTGGAAAGCAAGGGTATCACTTTGAGGACTAAGATGTGCATGACCCAAGCCATTGTGTTTTCAATAGCTTCGCATGCCTGTGAAAGCTGGGCAATTAATAAGGAAGATTGAAGAAGAATTTTCACCCTTGAATTATGGTGTTGGCAAAGAATATTGAATATACCATGGACAGCCAGAAAAATTAACAAACTTCTGTTGGAAGAAGTACAGCCAGAATGTTCCTTAGAGGCAAGGATGGTGACACTTCATCTCGTATACTTTGGACATGTTATCTGGAGTGACCAGTTACTGACGAAGGATATTATGCTTGGCAAAGTGAAGGGCCAGTGAAAAAAAAAGGAAGACCATCAAAGAGAGATTGACACAGTGACTGTGACAACAGGCTCAAGTATAGCAAAGATTACGAGGATGTTGCAGGAATGGGTGGTGTTTTGTTGTGACGTACATAGGGTCTCTATGAGTTGGAAAAAACTTGATGGCATCTAACAACAATAACAACAGCAAACTTTAATTGTGTCAAAAAATTTATTTTAGCTCATTGGCTGATTGCAAGAATTAAAAGACAACAGTACTTACCAGTGTTTAACAGAGTTCCTGTTTTCTGTGTTTTGTTTTAAGCGCTAATACATGGCGGTACACCATATCTTAATTTACTCCTGTGAAGCAGTACAAACTCCAAAAGACCTTCAATCTGTGGAGTGGATGTTCTATTTGTTTATTATTTAGACTATTAGAAAAAAAAACTTTATATAATCATTTAACTTTTCAAATTCCCAATAGCACTGTCATTAAAAAAATATATTTATATGGTCTGATAATAAAATTATATATTTCTTCTCTTTTCAAAAGTAGACTGCCGGGTCCTTCTTCCTAATCTGTCTTAGTCTGGAACCTCAGCTGAAACCTGTTACACGATGGGTGACCCTGCTGGTATTTGAACATCGGTGGCATACGTTCCAGCATCACAGCAACAGGCAAGCCCCCACAGTATAAGAAACTGACCAATTGAGATGTTTCAACAAGCAGATGCAGCATGGGAAGTGCTCACTATTCTATGACAAGTTATTTGGAAGACAGCTACCTGGCCAAACAACTGGAAGAGATCCATATTTATGCCTATTCTCAGAAAAGGTGATTCAACCTAATGGGGAAATCATAGGACTATATCATTAATATCACAGGCAAGTAAAATTTTGCTGAAGATCATTCAAAAGTCGCTGCAGCAGTATATCGACAGAGAACTGCCAGAAATTCAAGACAGATTCAGAAGAGCATATGGAAACAGTAATATCATTGCTGTTGTCAGATGGATCCTGGCTGAAAGCAGAGAATACCAGAAGGATGTTTACCTATGTTTCATTGACTATGCAAAGGCATTCATCTGTGTGGATCATAATAAATTATGGATGACGTTGCGAAGAATGGGAATTCAGAAACACTTAATTGTGCTCATGAGGAACATGTATATAGATCAGGAGGCGGTTGTTCAAAGAGAACAACAGGATACTCCATGGTTTAAAGTCAGGAAAGGTATGCTTCAGGATTGTATCCTTTCACCATGCCTATTCGATCTGTGTGCTGAGCAAACAATCTGAGAAGCTGGAGTATATGAAGAAGAATGTGGCATCAGGATTGGAGGAAGTCTCATTAACAACCTGTGTTATGCAGATAACTCAATCTTGCTTGCTGAAAGTGAAGAGGACTTGAAGCACTTACTGATGAAGACCAATGACCATAGCGTTCAGTATGGATTACACCTCAACATAAAGAAAAAAAAATCCTCAAAGCTGGACCAATAAACAGCATCATGATAAATGGAGAAAAGATTAAAGTTGTCAAGGATTTCATTTTACTTCGATCCACAATCAACAGCCATGGAAGCAGCAGTCAAGAAATCAAAAGATACATTGCATTGGCAAATCTGTTGCAAAAGACATCTTTAAAGTGTTAAAAAGCAGAGATGTCACCTTGAAGCCTAAGGTGTGCCTGACCCAAGCCATGCTGTTTTCAATTGTGTCATATGCACGCGAAAGCTGGACAATGAATAAGCAAAACCGAAGAATTGATGCCTTTGAATTGTGGTGTTGGCGAAGAATATTGAATATACCATGGACTGCCAAAAGAACGAACAATCTGTCTGGGAAGAAGTATAACTAGAATGCTCCTTAGAAGCAAGGATGGCGAGGCTATGTCTCCCATAATTTGGACATGATATCAGGAGGGATCAGTCCCTGTAGAAGGACATCATGTTTGGTAAAGTAGAGGGTCAGTGAAAAAGAGGAAGACCCTCAACGAGATGGATTGACACTGGCTGCAAAAATGGGCTCAAGAACAACAATGATTGTGGCAATGGTGCAGGACCAGGAAGTGTTTTGTTCTGTTGTACATTGGGCCGCTATGGGTAGGAAGCAACTCAATGGCACCTAACAACAATAACAATTTCTTCTCTCATTTAAATATTTACTGAATACCTAGCATGTATCTGGAACTCTCTAATCACTATATGTACAGCATTGAAGCGGTCAGCGTTTACATTTAGTGAAAGAAGATGTAAAATATACAAGCATATGGGTAAAACATGTCATATGCCAGAAGTTGATTAGTGCTTCAAATATAATGAAAGCAAAATTGGGAACAGAGGCAGCTGGGCAAACAGTTGCAATTTAAAGTATGGTAATTTGAGCAAAAACCTGAAATAGGTGAGGTAGTAAGCTATGTACATTGGGGGAGAACTTCCCAGATGAAGGAAAGAGCAAGTAGACTGGACATGAGGTGTAAGAGAAAGTGAGGAATTAAGGTGATTTCAAAAAATTTGGTCTACACACCTAGAAGAATGAAGCTACAGTTTTCTGAGAAGGGGATAAGAAGAAAAAGTTGTACAAGTAGTATAAAAAATCTGGAGGCCATTTTTTTTATATGAACACTAGACAGTCAATATTAGACATTGAGAATATTAGACTTCAAAGTGGCGATATTGAGAAAATAATTAGATACAAAATGATAGCTTGAGAATAAGACTCAGGCTAGAGATACACATTTGAGAGTCACTATATGCATGTGGGAAACCCTGGTGGCATAGTGATTGAGAGCTCGGCTGCTAATTAAAAGTTTGACAGTTTGAATCCACCAGGCACTCCTCGGAAACCCTACAGGGCAGTTCTACTCTGTCCTGTCACTGTGAGTCAGAAGTGACTCAAAGGCAATGGGCTTGGTTTTTTTTTATATGCATATATGTGCATGTGTATATATAGAGAGAGAGAGAAAGAGAGAGTTAGTAGGTTAGTTAGTTAGTTGAAAAATATCAAAAAATGTAAGGTCCTTGTCCTTAAATAACTCATTTTTTCCTTCTTTTTTATCTTGAGATTTCTAATTTTTTGAGGCTAAATACATGTATTTTCTCTTTTTGGGAACATTCCATAGCACAGCCCAGCCTGGATTAGCTTCTCCTCTGAAGCATGTTATATGAACATCTCTCTATCTTTACAACATTTATCAACCTGTATTTTAATTATCTTTTAATTTGTCATCTTGACTCTAGTAGATGAAGTGCTCCCGAAGAAAGAGTGTATGACTTACTCTGCTTTGTTCACTCACTGTCCAAGAATGTGCTGGGTGATGTCCAAGCACAACAGTTGATGCTTAATTCAAAATAATGTAATGACATTATACAGTCAGGGGAAGATTTTAAGTGATTTAATTAAAGGCTGCATTATGGATCGAAGAAGAATGTTAAGGAGACCTGGTGAAAGTAGATTGGGCTTTGTATGTGTAAATGTAAGGCATTTGAAATCTTTCCTGAAAAAAAATATGATTTGTATTCTCTTACAGCATGGTGGAGGGTGTATTGGAGCGAATACAGTGGTGGAATTGTACTTTCAAAAATACCTGGAAGTGCCTAAAGGATATAGATGTCGTTGCACTGAGTTTAAAGTTCTACCTCACAGCAGGAAAAAGGAGTTTGGAGATGGGTGTCATTTCAGGAATTTAATTTGGGAGATTACGTAATGAGAGAAGCAGGCAGAGAACTGATCATCAGAGAATCTGCTTCTTGTTTGTTCAATGATGGGAGGATATAAGCATGTTCATTTCCAAAGGGAAAGATTTCTCAGAATCATTTATCACTGTTTTAGATACTCTCCGTATTACAGTTAATGATAAAAGTGAAAATGTTCATGATTGTACTTTACCTGAGCTCTGGGATTTCTCTGGGAAATGAGTATTTTATTTCTGCCATTACTGTATATTGAGGAAATTTCAAATTTTGATGTGTCTAAAATAATTGTTTCTGCATCTCTGGGCATCTGGAATGATAGTTATTTAGATTAATGGGGCATCTGCTTTATACTTAAATCTATGCATTTCTTTTCATGACTCCCTAGATAAAACATGCACATTTTTCTATTCGAATCTTGTTATTACTGCAATAAAAAACTTCTTGAAACTTAAGGAAAACAAGTTTTATTTTAAATGTTTTAACAAAAAGAAATCCATAAGATAGGTCCAAAACAAACTATTTAGAAGTGTGTAATCAGTCAAAGACTAATTAGTCCATTGTAGCCAAGAGCTATCCCAGAGCAGTATCTGTCTAGCTGTCAGTGTTTGATCCCTGAAACTACTTTTGAGCACTTCTGATTAGTAGCTTAAACAAATCCCTTCTCACAAATATTTATGAGTGTTCAGGTCTTCTGAGAAAAAAGAAAGAAAGAAAACCAAAATAATTAATCCCCTTTGACTATTTTCAAACTAAAAGATATAGCTAGTGTAAGTATAAAACCCCCCAAAATTCATATTACCAAATCAAGAACAATTTTATCACAAGGGAATAGATAATTGTATGCTCTACACTTACATACGGAGCAGCATTTTGGCTGAACAAATAACAGAATCAGATCTGTGTTGTGTGTGTACATGTGTGATAAATTTTGATTTACAACTTTCACTAGTTTCTACAGAGTAACTACTAGGAACTAAAGAGCCATTTCTTTGCAGAGTGCAGGGATGGCTCTGGCAAATTTGAAGGAGATTTTGGAACAGGGAAGAATTGTTCTGTGTAATAAATCCAGTAAACAACTGAGTTCTCAGTGAGGGAATCCAAAAAGAAGGAAATAGGTACTAAAATGATGAACACTGAGTTGAGAAGGGTCAGAAGACAGAGGAAACTTTGATCTGTAGTGCAGCCAAGGGGATTTGGTTTGGAAGTGGGGGTTGAAATGCAATGCACTTGGGAAATAGGAAGTGGTTGACATCCATGCATTAGTACATTTAATACCATGACAGATTTGGAATGTGTATTAAATGGAATGGCAGACATGTAGAGAATATTCATACAGCTATTAGAGCGTATATTTTATGCAAATTTTACCTTTCAAGAAAAACAACAACAAAGGACAAGTCAGAGAAACGTGGCTGTACCTCTCCATTTATGTAGAAGTGGCTCATTTGTTTCTTACACTGTTAATGAGGCTACCCTAAGATTAAGATGGGAACCAGGGCAAGTAGCAAATTATTAGCGTGTCACAGCTTCTTCCCTGACTTAGCCCTCTTTAGTAGCAACCCAGAGCATTTTTAATAAATGTCAAGGCTGCTTAGATAAATTACTAGCCCCAGAGTTCTAGTCCTACCTTCTTCTAGAGCTTTATTTTGAATAGTTATCTCTTCTTTTTCTGTGTTAGATTCTGTAAATGGATCCACGTGAATTATTATTTCAGTAACTTCTTATATATATTTTCACTTAACTGCCAGGGAAAACTCATCTGTCTCCAAAATGTCCTATACTTTCTGTGACTTATGTCTTTACGATTTCTAATGAATATTTATATTTCTTCTCCATTGCACTGTATTGTTTATGAGGGTTGTTTTGTTCTCCCTGGTATCCCAGTAACAATCAAAATACCTGTAGTTATAATTACTGCAAATAAATATTTGTAGTCTACGTGAATAAAATAAATGAAGCTGGACTATATGAAGAAGAACGTGGCATCAGGATTGGAGGAAGGCTTATTAACAACTTGTGATATGCGTACAACACAACCTTGATTGCTGGAAATGAAGAAGACTTGAAGCACTTATTGATAAAGATCAAAGACTACAGCCTTCAGTATGGATTACACCTTAACATAAACAATACAAAGATTCTCCCAACTGGATCAATAAGCAGCATCATGATAAATGGAGAAAAGATTGATGTCGTCAACAATTTCATTCCACCTCACCATCAACACCCATGGAAATAGCAGTCAAGAAATAAATGATGCATTGCATTGGCAAATATGCTGCAAAGACCCCTTTGAAGTGTTAAAAAGCAAAGATGCTACTTTAAGGACTAAGGTACCCCTAACTGAAGCCATGGTGTTTTCAATTGCTTCATTTGCATGCAAAAGCTGGACAATGAACAAAGAAGACTGAAGAGGAATTGATGCCTTGAAGTTATGGTGCTGGCAAAGGATATTGTATAAACTGTGGACTGCCAGAAGAACAAACTTATCTGTCTTGGAAGAAGTACAGCCAGAATGCTCCTTAGAAGCGAGCAAGGTACGACTTCCTCTCACATAATTTGGACGTTATCAGGAGGAACAAGTCCCCGAGAAGGGCATTACGTTTGGTGAAGTAGAGTGTCAGCAAAAAAGAGGAAGACCTTCAATGAGATGGATGAACACAGTGGATGCAACAATGAGCTCAAGTATAACAATAATTGTGAGGATGGCCCAGGACCAGGCGGTGTTACCTTCTGTTGTATAGTGTTGCTATGAGTTGGAAGCGACTCAACAGCACCTAACAACAACAACAAATGGATAAAGACTGAATTAAATATTCACAAATATATTATTTTGAAGGAAGAATTCACTATAAACCCATTGCTGTGGAGGTGATTCCAACTCCTAGCAACTATATAGGATCAAGTGGAACTGCACCATAGGGATTCCAAGGAGCGGCTAGTAGAGTCAAACCGTCGACCTTTTGGATAGCATTCAAATGCTTAACCACTATGGCCCTAGGGCTCCCACTTTACTACAGTGATAAAAAACAGTTCTAAGTGAATATTTTGTTTGAGCATTTCAGTGTAACAAATCATGAACAAGCTTATAAATAATAACAACAGTAACATTTAACATCTATTAGGAATAAATTCTGTGTCAGACACTATGTACTGTTATTCTCTTTATACCCCTATGAGGTAAGTTACATTGATATTCTCATCTCCATGTTACATATGAGACATTTAGAAAGAGATATAGTAGGCAAATTGAACAAGGTCTGATCTAGTGATGGTGGAGCTGAGATATAAACTCTAGCAGTCTAACTCTGAATCTTTTAATTGCTCTTCTAGACTGCCTGTCATGGATTTGGACTTCAAAGTGTTTTACATATAATGGTCGTATTTATCACTAGAAAAAAGTGACATTTCCATTCACCAATTCATCCACTTATTCACTCACTCAATATGTGTTTATTATAGCCTGCTAAGTGTACACACTATTTTTTTTATAAAAAAATAGTATAATGCAGGTATAATGGCAAACAAGAACAGATTCTGACTGTCCAGGGCAAGAGCCATGATAGCATGGAAATTAATATCGTGAGCTCTGAAAAAGCCAGCTTGAGTCTACCACTTAGTTCTATGACCTTGAGTTAGTAACTTAATTCTCCTTTCTTCAATTTTCCACATCTGTGAAAACGACCAGTATATGAGATTAAATGACTTAATACATATAAGACCCTTACTACCGAGAATTTCACTTAGCACACACTGCCTTGATTTTATTTTTGGTGGGGGTTTCAAAAGTAAACAGAAAATCACACTGAACTATTTAAGTGCTCTGGAAAACATTGACCAAATAACTTATTCTTGCCTGGAGTTAAAGGTGAGAAATTAATCCAGGAAAGCCAACCTATGCCTGCTGTGAGATAAAACATGGTACCTTGACTATGACCATAAAATAGAGAACAAGAATTTGTCTCAGAAAGAAATAAAATTCTATAGGAATCCTTGAACAATGGATAACCCTAGACCGACCCATTTCAGAAAGGTATTCAGTCAAGGTTTGACCTCTCCCTTGGGCCCATACCAATCTGAAACATTAAGGTTAAGACAAAAATGGAGAGATACATAACCGCAAACAACATCCCATTCTGAAACTCCTTAGATAATAGACCTTTGATACCTGGTTACAGCTGTGTCAATTCACTTTCCTGTCTCTCTCAGGTTTGAAACTGTATTTATATAAACCAAAATATAAGAGATCAAAAAGACAAAATATAAAAGCAAAAATTAGTAAAGAAAGCCAAACTAGTGACACTTTACATTTATTCCTTATTTTTGCATATCTTTCCCATTATCTAAAGACATTCACATCTGTTGGTCATGTACTTTGACCAGGGAGTTTTTTTATGAGTTGACATCAGTAAAAGTACTGATGCACATATTTATCTTTTTGTACAGATAAGGGAAATAGCATTAATAAGAAAAAAAAATTTTTAAGCTACTAGAAACTGTTATAAACTATAAACCCACTATATAATAAAGAATACCAATTCACTCATAACATGATTATTCCAAGATACTTGGAAGAAATTTCCAATTTACACACACTAGTTGAGACATATTTCTGGCCATTTTGCTTTGTCTTTGCCGTTAGAAATTATTGGTAGATTCAGGCCCAAGACAGAGACTCCCTTTTTAAATACTCAAATTTAGGTACCTTGATAATATTCAAAATATTTAATAAGAAATAAGAAAAAAGCAATACAGTTATATAAATTCATAAATAAACCAATAAATAAAGACATAACGTATTCACTTTGGTTTTTTAAATAAACTATACATTAAAAGGAAACCCTGGTGGCATAGTGGTTATGAGCTACAGCTGTTAACCAAAGTTCAGCAGTTAGAATCTACCAATCTCTCCTTGGAAACCCTGTGGGGCAGTTCTACTCTGTTCGATGTGGTTGCAATGAGTTGGAATCGACTCGACACCAACAGGTTTGGTTTGTTGGGGGCTTATATATTAAAATGTGCTTAACAAGTGACTTAAGTTGAAGTGCAAATTATTCACCAAGGAATTCTAATAATTTTTAATCATCTATTGATTTGCAGAAGTTATGAGTGTGATCCATTGGTGTGATATGGCCATGATATGAGAATGAACCATATTAAGCCCTTGATTAGACTTCACCATTAAATAATACTCATTAGTTATCGAGTGTTTGGCAGAGGCATAAGGGTACTGATGTCATTTCCTAATATCTTAGCCTTCTAATCATCCCCCAGGCTTTCTTCCCTCTATCACCATCCTTTCTCCATCATGAGTCAAGATTTTACAATCTGGACACCGGACACATGTAACAGCATCAACACTCAGACCAGATGTGGAGGGATTCAGGCCGAGGTAAACAAGAGAGAGGCATATGGAGATATATAAAGCCTGGTTACCGGAGCCAGGATTTTGACTTTTGACAGCCTCATTGCACTGCAGAAGTGTGAAGAGGTTTTATGCCTTGCAGGGACCAATCAGGAAACAGTTGTTTCCATATAGGACAAAAACAAGGGGAAAGAAAAAGAAGAGAAAGATATAAAAGAAAATTCAAATAGCAATTACTGAAAGATTAGGTCAACCTTCAAGGGCTCCCATTAAAGCTAATTCTGCCAGAGCACCTAAGACAGGAGGCAGAGGAAGAGGAGGTGTTGGGCTCCTGTGAGGCTCCTTGACATTGGGGGAAGAGAGAGAGAAGTTTCACAATGTCTTGCCTTCAAGATATGCACTGGTGTGTGCCCTGATAATAGGGATTAAATGGACGGTTTCCCTCTCCACAAACCTTATCACCAGGAACCAAATGAACACAATTCCTTGTCCTCCAATGTCACCCACCACAAAAGAGTAGTTTTCAAACAAGCAAATATTCCTAAACTTATCTCGGGAATTAATCATTTTCACATGAGCACACCCTGCACAGCCAATTTTCAGTGGTCTTTGTTCCCAGCAACCTCCTCAGCGGAGATCTGAATCTGGACAAGATTAGGCATTTCTTTATGTTTGTGTGTGTGTGTTCGTGCTGTATGTGTGGGGGACGAGGAGGGGAGGGGATTGCACAATAAGTCTTCCTAGCTCTGTGAAACAGCAGATAATGGCGGCAACCAGCCCTAATTCCCTCCAGCACACACACACTCTCAGGTTCAGTATTCATATATATGAGAATGTGTATTATTAAATCATTTTACACTCACAGAAGTTATTATTATACAATTTAACTAACAATCACACAAGTAGTGTAGTTAAATGTTGTAACACTCGCTGTGCTGTGTCAACGCAAGCCATCACTTAGGCCTCATATTTCATATGTTCTGTTTGACCTGATTGCAGGGCTCTGTATTTGTTTCGATCTTGGATTAATGTTAAAGTAGTTGTTAAAAAGTCATCCCCCTACTGTGGTTTACCCTATTACTGCCATTTAGATTTGTAATTTAAGATGGTGCTTTTGAAGACTTTCGGTATTTCCTGCTTTGCACTTGCTTTGTTTGTTAGCAGAGTTCACGTTCGACAAAAGCAAAATAATTTTATTTTCCCTAAATTTTGTCTCAAGTGTTTAAGAACATATGTATCTAAGAGATAATAGAATTAACTTTATTGCCCAGGATCATTTTGTTGAATTTCATTGATTTTCAAGGCTCTGATCCAGGAAGACATAGTTATTTTGCCTAATTGCTATTACAGGGAGTCACTTTCTTTTTGAAATATGATAACAAATTGTTATAGTTTCTCTTCCTAATATTTTAAACATTGTTATCTGTATTATCAGTTATTGTTGAATGCTGAAGATTAAAACTCTGTTTTGGAATTTGTAAAGTAATATACTAACCACAGCTTATAATTTTGTTGTGAGATGTGAGAAAAAAAAAAAAAAAGGCACAGAATTTTGACATATAAATTCTAATTTTACTTAATGTTATTGCTGTTGTTGTTAGGAGCCGTCAAGTCGGTTCTGACTCATAGCAACCCTATGCACAACAGAATGAAACACTGGCCAGTCCTCAGCCATCCTTACAATCGTTATGCTTGAGCTCATTGTTGCAGTCACTGTGTCAATCCACCTCACTGAGGGTCTTCCTCTTTTCCACTGACCGTGTACTCTGCCAAGCATGATGTCTTTCTCCAGAGACTGATTCCTCCTGACAACACGTCCAAAGTATGTAAGATGCAGTCTCGCCATCCTTGCTTCTAAGGAGCATTTTGGTTGTACTTCTTCCAAGACAGATTTGTTCATTCTTTTGGCAGTCCATAGTATATTCAGTACTCTTCGCCAACACCACAGTTCAAAGGTGTCAATTCTTCTTCGGTCTTCCATATTCATTGTCCAGTTTTCACATGCATATGATGTGATTAAAAATACCATGGCTTGGATCAGGTGCACCTTAGTCTCCAAGGTGACATCTTTACTCTTCAACACTTTAAAGAAGTCCTTTGCAGCAGATTTACCCAATGCAATGCATCTTTTGATTTCTTGACTGCTGTTCCATGGCTTTTGATTGTGGATCCAAGTAAAATGAAATCCTTGACAACTTCAATCTTTTCTCTGTTTATCATAATGTTGCTCATTGGTCCAGTTGTGAGGATTTTTGTTTTCTGTATGTTGAGGTGCAGTCCATACTGAAGGCTGTGGTCTTTGATCTCCATTAGTAAGTGCTTCAAATCCTCTTCACTTTCAGCAAGCAAGGTTGTGTCATATGCATAACGCAGATTGTTAATGAGTCTTCCTCCAATCCTGATGTCCTGTTCTTCTTCATATAGTCCAGCTTCTTTGATCATTTGCTCAGCATACAGATTGAATACGTATGGTGAAAGAATACAACCCTGACACACACCTTTCCTGACTTTAAACCAATCAGTATGCCCTTGTTCTGTCTGAACAACTGCTTCTTGATCTATGTAAAGGTTCCTCATTAAGTGTTCTGGAATTCCCATTCTTCGCAATGTTACCCATAATTTGTTATGATCCACACAGTTGAATGCCCTTGCATAGTCAGTAAAACACAGGTAAACATCCTTCTGGTATTCTCTGCTTTCAGCCAGGATCCATCTGACAACAGCAAGGATACCCCTGGTTCCACGTCCTTTTCTGAAACCAGCCTCGATTTCTGGCAGTTCCCTGTCAACATACGCCTGCAGCCATTTTTGAATGATCTTCAGCAAAATTTTGCTTGAGTTAATGTTAAAAAAAAAAAATTAATGATACTGTTCTATAATTTCCACATTCAGTTGGATCACCTTTCTTGGGAATAGGCATAAATATGGATCTCTTCCAGTCAGTTGGCCAGAAAGCTGTCTTCCATATTTCTTGGCATAGACGAGTGAGCACCTCCAGCGCTGCATCTGTTTGTTGAAACATCTCAATTGATATTCCATCAATTCCTGGAGCCCTGTTTTTCTCCAATACCTTCAATGCGGCTTGGACTTCTTCCTTCAGTACCATCAGTTCCTGATCATATGCCACCTCTTGAAATGGTTGAACATCGACTAATTCTTTTTGGTATGATGACTCTGTACATTCCTTCCATCTTCTTTCGATGCTTCCTGCGTCATTTAATATTTTCGCCATGGAATCCTTCGCTATTGCAACTTGAGGCTTGAATTTTTTCTTCAGTTCTTTCAGCTTGAGAAATGCTGAGGGTGTTCTTCCCTTTTGGTTTTCCATCGCCAGCTCTTTGCACATGTCATTATAATACTTTACTTTGTCTTCTTGAGACACCCTTTGAAATCTTCTGCTCAGTTCTTTTACTTCATCAATTCTTCCTTTTGCTTTAGCTGCTCGACTTTCAAAAACAAGTTTCAGAGTCTCCTCTGATGTCCATCTTGGTCTTTTTTTTTCTTTCCTGTCTTTTCAATGACCTCTTGCTTCCTTCATGTATGATGTCCTTGATATCGTTCTACATCTTGTCTGGTCTTCAGTCACTAGTGTTCAATGCGTCAAATATATTCTTGAGATGGTCTCCAAATTCAGGTGGGATGTACTTAATATCATATATTGGCTCTTGTGGACTTAACTCTGATTTTCTTCTATTTCAGCTTGAACTTGCATATGAGCAATTAATGGTCTGTTCCACAGTTGGCCCCTGGCCTTATTCTGACTGATGATATTGAGATTTTTCATCGTCTCTTTCCACAGATGTAGTCAATTTGATTTCTGTTTGTTCCATGTGGCGAGGTCCATGTGTATAGTCATCGTTTATGTTGGTGAAAGAAGGTATTTGCAATGATGAAGTCATTGGTCTTGCAAAATTCTATCATTCAATCTCCAACATTGTTTCTATCACCAAGGCCATATTTTCCAACTACTGACCCTTCTTCTTTGTTTCCAATTTTCCCATTCCAATCACCAGTTATTGCCAATGCATCTTGATTGCATGTTTGATCAATTTCAGACTGCAGCAGCTGATAAAAATCTTCTATTTCCTCAGCTTTGGCCCTAGTGATTGGTGCGTAAATTTGAATAATAGTCCTATTAACTGGTCTTCCTTGTAGGCGTATGGATACTATCCTATCACTGACAGTGTTGTACTTCAGGATAGATCTTGAAACGTTCTTTTTGACAATGAATGCAACACCATTCCTGTTCGAGTTGTCATTCCCAGCATAGTAGACTATATGATTGTCCAATTCAAAATGGCTAATACCAGTCCATTACAGCTCACTAATGCCTAAGATTTTGATGTTTTTGCATTGCCTTTCATTTTTGATGATTTCCAGTTTTCCTAGATTCATACTTCGTACATTCCAGGTTCCGATTATTACCGGATGTTTGCAGCTGTTTCTTCTCATTTTGAGTCGTGCCACATCAGCAAATGAAGGTCCTGAAAGCTTTACTCCATCCACGTCATTAAGGTTGACTCTACTTTGAGGAGGCAGCTCTTTCCCAGTCATCTTTTGAGCGCCTTCCAACCTGGGGGGGCTCATCTTCCAGCACTGTATCAGACAATGTTCTGCTGCTATTCATAAGGTTTTCACTGGCTAATGCTTTTCAGAAGTAGAATGCCTGGTGCTTCTTCCTGGTCTGTCTTAGTCTGGAAGCTCAGCTGAAACCTGTCCTCCATAGGTGACCCTGCTGGTATCTGAATACAGGTGGTATAGCTTCCAGCATCACAGCAACACGCAAGCCCCCACTGTAAGACAAACTGATAGACATGTGGGGGAATTTTACTTAATGTGGTTTATATACCATTTATATATTAATGTGTTTAATTACTCTCAATAACCAAGTTAGTTTAAGCTTAAACTAACTTGGTTATTGAGAGTAATTAAACTCATTAATATATAAATAGTATATGTCCCAGGACCCAGGAAAATTTTGTTTGCAGTAAAGATGGGTTTTTAAATATTGGGCTTTTAAGTTGCTCATGATTAGGGGCTATTTTAAATTGATGAACACTTTTCCTAACATGAAAACAGAAAACAAAATATTATGTGTAAATACTTAAGTTTTAAATTGCTTCAACTCTATAAACATATAAGACATATTCTAGGATTTACTAATGGGAAACATGTTGATCCTAGTAAGAAACACTTCTTAAAAATCTTTTGATTATGTTAACCAATGAAAGAGTTGAAGCTGTAAAACTAATCAAAACAGATCTTTAAAGGCCTTTCAATGTTGTGAAGGAATTTTTATTCTATCTTTAGGGACATTTGAGGTCCCTGGTGGTTTTTAACTGTCACATAATTTACGTCGGTGCCAAATGTCAGTTCCTTAGAGGACTTCCGCGACCACTTATCTAAAATGACAGATCCTGCAACAATCTTACTGTCCTCTTTTTTTTCATAGTACTGACATTATTATTATTTTATTTGTCTGTCTTTTATATCTATTTGCTTGATGTCTAAGTTTTCCAATTTTCCATAAAAAATATAAAGTCCATATGGACAGCTTTATTTTCTTATTTTTATTGTTATTGTTCAATGCTGTAACTCCATAGCTTAGCATAATACCTAAAAAAAAAAAAAACTTTTTTTTTTTTTAGATAATAAATATTGTTGAATGAGTGCATGAAAACTAGTATAATGAATGCATGAACTGCATGTAACCAGTAATAATTCATCTGTCTAAAATGCACATTGGCTGCTTCACCTAACCAAAATGTAGGTAACATCTGAAACTAAGAATGCAATAGCCACAGAACAGACTAAAAAAAAGAAGGTAAAGATTTATTCTCTATGGCAAACGCTTTATAAGTATTGAGGGAGACTTTTCCTTTTCAGGTAAGGTATTTACTATTAATTACATGTGAATTTAACTCATTTGCAAATCTGAGTTTGAGGCCTATATCACATTAAAAAAGCAGAATATTAGAGAAACTGAAAGGTAGCCCTCTTTGCAGGCAGAACAATCTTTTTGAAACTCCAAATATAATCAAATCACATCACTCCCTTGTTAAAATGCTTCAATGGCTTGCAATTATATGATATGACTGATATGATATGAGCCACAGTATTAAAACTGTAAGGTGCACATGATATGTGCTTAATAATGTCTGCTGAACATGGAAGTCTCCACTCAATAGGAGAAATTCAGGGGTATTATTGGGAGGAGGATATTCAAATTGTCTTCAAGAGCTATCATTTTTAGGTCTATCAGTTAGTTTGTTCTTGGTTTTAGTTACAGAATTTCAAACCAAAACCCAAACCCATTGGCATCAAGTCAACTCTGACTCAAAATGACCCTAAAGGACAGAGTAGAACTGCCTCATAGGGTTCTAAGGCTGTAATCTTCACAGAAGCAGACTGCCACGTCTTTCTCCCACACCAAACCAAGGAAGATTTAAGTAACGAAGACATAACTTATCTCTATAGCGAAGTTTTCCATGGTATAGTTTTTCCAGGGTTGGTTGTTTTAGTGGTTCAGTGGTGTCAGAGACCTGCTCAACTTCCCCAAAATGCCTTTGGTGGCTTTTACTCTCACAGTTACAGATTGGCCAGAGTAGTTCCAAGCATCATGTCCTCATTCTAGATTTCAGATAGTGGATTCTAAATTTGTGTGCATATGTGCTTTAAAGCGAGGCAAAACAATCCCTATTCCACCCAGAACAATCTCTCACTCCAGTTTCTTTGGTCAACATTTTTTTTTTTAATTTTTATTGTGCTTTAATTGAAAGATAACAAATCAAGTCAGTCTCTCACACAGAAATGTATATTCACCTTGCTACATACTTCCAATTGCCCTCCCCCTAATGAGACAGCCCACTCCCTTCCTCCACTCTCTCTTTTCGTGTCCATTTCACCAGCTTCTAACCCCCTCTACCCTCTCGTCTTTCCTCCAGGCAGGAGATGCCAACATAGTCTCAAGTGTCCACCTGATCCAAGAAGCTCACTCCTCATCAGCATCCCTTTCCAACCCATTGTCCAGTCCAATCCCTGTCTGAAGAGTTGGCTTTGGGAATGGTTCCTGTCCTGGACCAACAGAGGGGCTGGGGCCATGACCACCAGGGTCCTTCTAGTCTCAGTCAGACTATTAAGTCTGGTCTTTTTATGAGAATTTGGGGTCTGCATCTTACTGCTCTCTTGCTCCCTCAGGGATTCTCTGTTGTGTTCCCTGTCAGGGCAGGCATCAGTTTCCTTGGCCGGCATTTTACCATTTGCCTATGCCATAACCAGTTACTGGCAATGAGAATGAGACCACCAGGCTTTGCTTATACCCTTGAAGTTTCACTCCCTGCCCCTGGACAGGAGCTCTGCATCTCCCGAAAGACAGATTAACCTGCAGAAAGGTGGACAGATTGGATAGCTGTTGGCAAGAAAGATTTTGATTTTGGTTGTTAAGTAGAAAATAATTATGTGTACCACAGAGGTTACATTTAGAAGCCACAAAGACAGTGACAACAGGCACAGTGATAATGATTGTCAATATCTTTCTATAAGTTTCTTCTTATCTCCCTTATTATAGTATGATTACAACTCCTTTTGAAAATTAGTCAATATTCCTCACTTGTGAATACGGATTCTGTCTTAGAATCTTTTTTTTTTTTTTTGTATCAGAATAAAATGTGAAAGAAAATAGGTACAGTATACCTGTCATTGTACAAGTAGAGCTGCTAGGTGACTAGGGATTTTGCTTTCACCCTGCATTCTAGAAAGATGGTCAAGAAATAATGCTCATTTCAACACCATTCACTTTTTCTTTTCTCAAAGGTATATGATTATAATATTCACAGGTTGTTCTACCAAATGTATAGGATTATGTTTTAGCTTTAAAGGCAATAGTTTTTAAATTATTCTTATAAATTAATCTTATAACTATTAATAGGATTAGAGAAGACCTAAATAAAATTAAAATGATTGGAAGATATTAGGTTATCCATTAATTAAATTAACAAACATTTATTAAAATAAAACTACGTGATTCAAGCTATGTCAAAGGAGTGTGCGTATCTGTACATAACAGTTTAAAGCCCGAATTATTTCCCTGGTATGCATCAGTATTGAATCGACTTGACTGCAATGGGTTTGATTTTTTTTGTGGTTTTGTATGCATCAGTAGGATGGTTAGAGCTCTTTATTCTTGTTAACTAATTGAGCTGGGGGTGTTGTAAAGTGTGTTTCCCAAAGCTTTAAGATTTTTTGCAGTTTTCTGAACTTGTCCTTGTAGGTGTAAAAGAGAGAAGTCAAAAATTGGGCCCCTATAGCTCCCCAATCTCCTCTTCAGGGAGGCAAATCCTGCTTTTTTGTCTTGTGTATCAAGGAAACATATAAATCTTAATTAAGGCAAAGACATATAAGAAGGGAGGTTGGAAGGAAGAAAAGTTGAAAGAGAGGAAGACAAGGAGGGTTTTTTTTTAAATAACAGGGACTATTCTCATCCTTGATCTTTTTGTGATATATACTTAATTATTAGTTAGCCAAAAATAGATGATTTGTTATCTAGGAAGCTTGTGTAAGTCAGGTTCTAAGACAAAGATTTAAAGATTTGCATGCAGAAGGTTAACTGGAGGCATGTAAAAGAAGTCCTGACATTTTAAAGAAATGAAAGAGGTAGGATTGGGCAGAGGGAAAGGTCAAAGAGGATCGAAGACTCAGCAAACTCCTGAGGAAGCACTGGGGCTGGTGCGGCCCTTCAGAGTTGTCCTAGCCTGAGGCCAAAGGATAGATGTTTGTACTCCTTTCACTACTTGTCCTTGGGTTTGGGCTGCTCCTGGGAAGGTGACCTTACCTTGCATGAGGCAACTGAGGTAAAGACTTTCGGCAGCAACACTCCAGGCAGCTGGGAGATTGAGTATCTTAGTCCTGAAAGTCTTGAAGTTCTTTGGGAGTGCATCACTGCATTCACTGCACAGGTTATTTGACTTTCTTGATTTCACTCACAGGAAACAAAACAGGTCACCTACACACACACACACACACACACACACGTGCACACAGTTGCACTTTTTTTTTTTTCATCTTTGTGCTTCTTCCTAAGAGAGGTAGCTAGGAAATCCTACTTACTGTTTTGAATGCAGTAAGATAGCTTTTGCAGAGATAGGGAAGGGAAAAGAAAAAGAAAGACAGTATAATTTTCAACTTTCAATTTTCAGATTGACTTTGAATTATATAACTTGAGAGTTAAAAGGAATTTTGATTTCCAAGAAGCAGGATTTTACTTTTGCCAAAGAAGGCCCTTGAAAGCCTCTATCTAGTTTATGCTGAAAAGAAAAAAGCAGCTTTTTCTTATTGTCCGGACTGGAGAAAAGTTCCCCAGGATTTGTTTAAGAAGGAGGGTCTAAAGGGATATGAATAGACCAAAACCTGAGGTTCTGCTCTGGTCATACTTCTCTCACTCTAGCTGAGCATGGAGAATAAATCCTTCTCATGAGTCACAGTCATACAATATATGCACTGTTTCACATCTCTGTCCATGGGAGGTATAAACCGAAAAAAAAATAAAAAGACAAACCTGTTGCCATTGAGTCAATTCCAACTCAGCAACCCTACAAGACAGAGTAGAACTGCCCCATAAGTTTTCCAAGGAGTGCCTGATGGATTCGAACTGTCGACCTTTTGATTAGCAGCCATAGCTCTTAACCACTACGCTACCATGGTTTCCATGGAAGGCGTAAGCTCCCAAATTCCCTGTTTCCATGGCAAAGGAGAAGGCTGCTGTTGTTGTTAAATGCCCTCCAGTCCATTCCGACTAACAGCGGACATATGTACAAAAGAACAAAAATCTGCCAGTCCTGTGCCATTTTCACAATCGATATGCTTGAGTCCACTGTTGCAGCCACTGTGTCAATCTATTTCATTGAGGGTCTTCCTCTTTCTCGCTGACCCTACACTTTACCAAGCATGATATCCTTCTCCAGGGACTGATCCCTCTGATAACATGCCCCAAGAGTGTGAGAAGCCTCCCCATACTTGCTTCTAAAGAGCATTCTAGCTGTACTCCTTCCAAAGAGATTTCTTCGTTCTTCTGGCAGCCCATGGTATATTCAATATTTTTGGCCAGCATCATAATTCAAAGGCATCAATTCTTCTTTGGTCTTCTTTATTCATTATCAAGCTTTCACATTCTTATGAGGTGATTAAACACACCATGGCTTGGGTCAAGCACATCTTAGTCCTCAAAGTGACATCTTTGCTATTTAACACATTAAAGAGGACTTTTGCAGAAAATTTGCCCAATGCCGTGAATATTTTGATGTCTTGACTGCTGCTTCAAAAGGCATTGATTATGGATCCAAGTAAAGTGAAATCTTTGATGACTTCAATACTTTTTTCCATTTATCACGATGTCACTTATTGGTCCAGTTGTATTTTTGTTTTCTTTATGTAGAGGTATCATCCATACTGAAAGCTGTAGTCTTTGATTTTCATCCATGAGTGCTTCAAGTCCTCTTCAGTTCAGCAAGCAATGTTGTGTCATCTGCATACCTCAGGTTGTTAATGAGTCTTCCTTCAATTCCGATGCCCCATTCTTCTTCATATAGTCCAGCTTCTAGGATTATTTTCTCAGCATACAGATTGAATAAGTATGGTGAAAGGATACAAACCTGACATACACCTTTCCTGACTTTAAACAATGCAGCATCCCCTTGTTCTGCTCTAAAGACTGCCTCTTGGTCTATGTACAGTTTCCACATGAGCACAATTAAGTGTTCTCGAATCCCCATTCTTTACAATATTATCCATTATTTGTTATGATCCATAAATTGAATGTCTTTTCATAGTTAATAAAACACAGGAAAACATCTTTCTGGTATTCTCTGCTTTCAGCAAAGATCCATCTGACATCAGCAATGATGTCCCTGGGTCCACACCCTCTTCTGAATCCAGCTAGAATTTCTGGCAGTTCCCAGTCAATATACTGGCAACCATATTTGAATGATATTCAGCAAAATCTTACTTTGTGTGATATTAATAATGTTGTTCGATAATTTCCCCATTCTGTTTCATCACCTTTCTTTGGTATAGGCACAAATATGGGAATCTTCCAGTCAGTTGTCCACCGAACAGTCTTCCAAATTTCTGAATATAGATGAGTGAGCATCTCCAGCACTGCATTCTTCTGTTGAAATACCTCACCTGGTGTTCCTGGAGCCTTGCTCTTTGCCATTCCCTGTAGTGCAGCTTAGACTTCTTCCTTCAGTACCATTGGTTCATGGTCATATGCCACCTGCTAAAATGGTTGAAAGTCAACTGATTCTTTTTGGCTCAATGACTCTGTGTATTCTTCCCATCTTCTTCTGATGCTTCCTGTGTTGTTTAATATTTTCCCTGTAGAATCCTTGCATATTGGAACTCAAGTCTTGAAATTTTTCTTCAGTTCTTTGAGTTTGAGAAATGCCTAGTGCGTTCTTCCTTTTTGATTTTCTAATTCTAGGTCTTTGCACATTTAAATATAATACGTTACTTTGTCTTCTGGAGCTACCCTTTGAAATATTCTGTTTAGCTCTTTTACTTCATCATTTCTTCCTTTCACTTTAGTTACTCCAAGTTCAAAAGCAAGTTTCAGAGTCTATTCTGACATCAGTTTTGGTCTTTCCTTTGTTATCTTTTTAATGTCCTTTTGCTTTCCTCATGTATGATAGCCTTGATGTCATTCTAAATCTTGCCTGGTTTTCCATGATTAGTGTCCAATGCATCAAATCTCTTCTCAGGATGTTCTCTAAATTCAGGTGAGATATACTCAAAGTCATGTTTTGGCTCTGGTGAACATACTGTAATTTTCTTCCACTTCAACTTGGATTTGCATATGAGCAATTGATATTCTGTTTTGTAGTTGTAGTAGGTCCCTGGCCTGTCTTGTTCTGAATGATAATATTGAGCTTATCCATTGTCTCTTTCACAGGTGTAGTTGATTTGATTTCTGTGCATTCCATCTGGTGAGGTCCACGTGTATAGTCTGTTTATGTTGTTGAAAAAGGCATTTGCAATGAAGAAGTCATTGGTCTTGCAAAAGTATATCACACAGCACGTGACTTCCGGCATTGTTTCTCTCATTAAGGCCATATTTTCCAACTACTGATACTTTTTTGTTCCCAACTTTCATACTTCAATCCCAGTAAATATCAATTCCTCTTGATGGCATATTTGATCAATTTCAGACTGCAGAGGTTAGTAAAAATCTTCAACTTCCTCATCTTTTCATATTAGTGTTGTTGTTGTTAGGTGCCTTCAAGTCAGTTCCAACTCATAGTGACCCTACGCACACAGAACAAAACATTGCCTGGTCTGCTCCATCCTTACAATTGTTGCGATGCTAGAGCCACTGTGTCATTCCACTTCATTGAGGGTCCTTCTCTTTTCCTCTGACCCTGTGCTTTACCAGGCACAATGTACTTGTTCAGGGACTGATCGCTCCTGACAACATGTCCAAAGTATGTAAGACACAGTCTTGCCATCCTTGCTCTAAGGAGCATTCTGGTTGTACTTCTTCCAAGACAGACCTGTTTGTTCTTTTGGCAGTCCATGGTGTTTTCAAAATTCTTCTCCAACACCACAGTTCAAAGGTGTCAATTCTTCAGTCTTTATTCGTTGTCCAACTTTCACACGCACATGATGTGATTGAAAATATCATGGCTTAGGTCAGGCTCACCTTAGTCTTCAAGGTGACATCTTTGCTCTTCTACACTTTAAAGAAGTCTTTTGCAGCAGA
Source organism: Loxodonta africana (assembly GCF_030014295.1). Classification (NCBI taxonomy): domain Eukaryota; kingdom Metazoa; phylum Chordata; class Mammalia; order Proboscidea; family Elephantidae; genus Loxodonta; species Loxodonta africana. The sequence goes on from NC_087346.1 coordinate 123,210,982, forward strand.
TTTGCCCAATACAGTATATCTTTTGATTTCTTGACTGCTGCTTCCATGGGTGTTGATTGTGAATCCAAGTAAAATGAAATCCTTGGCAACTTCAATCTTTTCTGCATTTATCATGATATTGCTTATTGTTCCAGTCGTGAGGATTTCTGTTTTCTTCATGTTGAGGTGTAATCCATACTGAAAGCTGTGGTCTTTGAGCTTCATTAGTAAGTACTTCAAGTCCTCTTCACTTTTAGCAAGCAAGATTGTGTCATCTGTGTAATGCAGGTTGTCAATGATGAGTCTTCTTCCAATCCTGATGCCCGGTTCTTCTTCGCATAGTCCAATATCTTGGATTAATCCAAGAAGCATTAATGGTAGGTACATATATTTGAATGATAGTCATATTAACTGGACTTTCTTGTAAGTGCGTGTGTATTATCCTATCACCGACAGCATTGTACTTCTGGATAGATCTTGAAATGGTCTTTTTAACAATGAATGTGATGTCATTCCTCTTCAATTTATCATTCCCAGCATAGTAGACCATATGGTCATCTGAATCAAAATGGCCAATATCAGTCTATTTCAGCTCACTAATGCCTAGGATATTGATCTTTATGGTCTATTTCACTGAACAAACACGCATTCTATCAAAGCTGTGGTAATGAATACATTCTCCAGGTAATGAATACATTCTAACAAAGGTTTTGTAATGAATACATTCTCTAATGAAAGAAAATACATCATAAATATAACTTTAATATTCTGAACTGCCTGAGCTTTCCTCAGATTTCCTATGTGCTTTCCAGGCCTGTAAAAATTACAAATGAAGAGAGAGATGAGTTTGAAATATCACAAATAGAAACAGTTGCAGTTATTGCAAAACTAAATGAATAGCTTGAAAATATACCCCATACAGGGAAAAGTAAATAAAACAACAAAAGAAAAAATCGTAGCTCAAGATGACAAGAGAAAAGTGGAAAGCATAAAATAACTTTAACAATAAAAATAGCAGTAAGAGATACAATCATTTCAGCATAAAATTGGAGGTAATGTGGATTCAATGTGAACTATACCTTGAAGTTCACATAGCATTTCTTGGAGTATTTTCAATTCTTTATCTCACAGAAACTACATGAATTCAGATTTTCCTTCAGTTTCTCCTTGGTTCTCAATGCAAAATAGAATTTCTAATATCTGATTTAGTTGTGCCAACATAGGCCTAATAGTAAAAATTTAAATTTTTGTTAGATCGCAGCAATATACAATCACCAGCTAAAATGCAAGAGGCTCAGTTAAATTTGAATTTCAGATAATTACCAAATACATTTTAGTATAAATATGCCCCATGTAATATTTGATACACAGTTATACTAGGACTCTGGTGTCATAATAGTTAAGTGACTGGCTGCTATCTGAAAGGCTGGCAGTTCAAACCCACCAGTCTAGCTGCTCTAAGGGAAAAAGATGTGGCAGTCTGCTTCCATAAAGATGACAGCTTTGAAAATCCTATGTGGCACATATACTCTGTCCTACAGCATCTCTGTGAGTTGGAATTGACTTGACAGCAATGGATTTTGGGTTTTTGACTGAAAAGGTAGCCCCGGTGTTGGAGTGGTTAAGAGTTCAGCTGCTAAACAAAAGGTTGGCAGTTTGAATCCACCAGCCCCTCCTTGGAAACTCTGTAGGGCAGTTCAACTCTGTCCTATAGGGTTGCTATGAGTCGGAATCCATTTGACAGCAACGGATTCGGTTTTTTGGTATACTAAAAACTTATTCATTGTTTGTGTGAAATTCAAATTTAAATAGCATTGTGCATTTTTACTTGACGGCATGCTGAATTAACTGCCTTGCAGTTTAAAATCAAACAGCAAAGTTCTGAGAGAAAGAACCTTTTTCTTTACTATTGGATCATTCCCTAAACCACATCCATCATTCAGGAAACAATGTGCCTGAGTACTGAGCTATGGTAGCCTGCATTCTAAAACCTAAGATAGGCTTTGGTCTTGCTTCCTGTGTTGAATATCTACCCCAGCTGTGTTAATTAAGGCCTCTACAGCTTGTAAGTGATACTCTCTTTTTGCCTTCATCTATGTGTCCTGTCCCTACTCACCACACACAGGAGGAAGCTTTGCCTTCTCTGAGACTGCCAACACCTGAAAGTTGCCTGTGGTTCCCATTTTTGCTTAAGGTCCAAAATATACCTCTATAGCAGTGATTCTCAGCTTTTTCTGTACATGTTGAGCTTTAAAATAATACTGATGCTTGGGATCCATCTTCAAACATTCTGGTAATGTTTCTCTGGGATGCCTCTGTTGACCCTAATGTTCAGCCAAAATTGAGAATAGTCTGCTTTCTAGCAGTGGTTTTCAAGCATTCTTTTGCATCAGAATCACATGGAGAGCTTGTTGAAACACTTGTTGCTGGGCTCCAGATCTTTTGGATTCTGGGGCCTGGGATGGCCTTTAGAATTTCCTTGACTAATAAGTTTCCAAGTGATGCTAATTCTGCTAGACCAGTTTTTGTACTTTGAGAACCACCAATCTAGGGAAACATCGTCTCAGCTGTGGATAAACCCAAGGTCAAATTCCCAGGTGCCCTAAAACTTAAAGTCCTTTTCATGTTGTTGTTGTTGTTAGGTGCCATTGAGTCAGTTCCGACTCATAGCAACCCTATACACAACAGAACAAAACACTGCCGGGTCCTGCACCATCCCTACAATCGTTACTATGCTTGACCTCATTGTTGCAGCCACTGTGTCAATCACCTTGCTGAGGGTCTTCCTTTTTTCTGCTGACCCTATACTCTGCCAAGCATGATGTCCTTCTCCAGGGACTGATCCCTCCTGACAACATGTCCAAAGTATGTAAGACCCAGTCTCACCATCCTTGCCTCTAAGAAGCATTCTGGATGTACTTCTTCCAAGACAGATTTGTTTGTTCTTTTGGCAGTCCATGATATATTCAATATTGTTCGCCAATGCCACAATTCAAAGGCATCAACATTTCTTCTGTCTTCCTTATTCATTGTCCAGCTTTCACATGCATATGATGTGATTGAAAATACCATGGGTTGGGTCAGGTGCACCTTAGTCTTCAGGGTATCGTCTTTGATCTTCAATGCTTTGAAGAGGTCCTTTGCAGTAGATCTGCCCAATGCAATGCGTCTTTTGATTTCTTGACTGCTGCTTCCATGGCTTTTGATTGTGGATCCAAGTAAAATGAAATCCTTGACAACTTCAATCTTTTCTCCGTTTATGATGATGTTGCTCATTGGTCCAGTTGTGAGGGTTTTTGTTTTCCTTATGTTGAGGTGCAATCCAAACTGAAGGCTGTGGTCTTTGATCTTCATTAGTAAGTGCTTCAAGTCCTCTTCACTTTCAGCAAGCAAGGTTGTGTCATCTACATAACGCAGGTTGTTAATGAGTCTTCCTCCAATCCTGATGCCCTGTTCTTCCTCATATAGTCCAGCTTCTCGTATTATCTGCTCAGCATAGAGATTAAATAGGTATGGTGAAAGAATACAACTCTGAAGCACACCTTTCCTGACTTTAAACCAATCAGTATCCCCTTCTTCTGTCCGAACAACTGCCTCTTGATCTATGTAAAGTCCTTTTCATAGAGACTTATTAACCTGGAAGTGTGATGGTTCCATGCTGTAATGATTAGCACTCTGGACTCTGAATCCAGTGATCAAAGTTAAATCTCAGTGGAGCCTGTGATGGTCAACTTTGGAAACACTGGTGGCATAATGGTTAAGTGCTACAGCCACTAACCAATAGGTCGGCAGTTCGAATCCACCTGGCACTCCTTGAAAACTCTATGGGGCAGTTCTACTCTGGCCTATAGGGTCGCTATGAGTTGGAATCGACTTGATAGCAACAGGTTTGTTTGTTTGTTTTCTTAATTAATGTGGTCTTTACACAGTGAAGTGAAAATTGCCCACCCACCCACTAAAGTACAAGGTTCCAGATCACATACTAAACCTCATGAAAGCCAATCTCCAGTTATTTTTCTTTCACAAATTCATCAGCATGC